>NW_027362764.1:701580536-702244036 GCF_046119375.1 Phyllobates terribilis | reverse complement strand
GTCCACCTGGTGTAATTTATTCTCAGTATAACTACAGCTATTCTGTGAAAGCCTCAGATGTATGTTTGAGAACATTAGAGACCAAACAGCATCATGAAAACCAAGGAACACATCAGACAGGTCAGGGATAAAGTTGTGGAGAAGACTAAAGCAGGGTAAAGTTTTTAAAAAAATAGCCCAAGCTTGGGACATCTCATTGAGCATTGTTCAGTCCATCATCCAAAAATATAAGGAGTATGGCACGACTGCAAACCTACAATGACTTGGCCATCTACATAGACATCCCAAGCAAGGAGAGCACTAATTAGAAAAGCAGCCAAGATTCCTATGGTCACTCTGCAGGAGCTGCAGAGATCCACAGCTCAGGTGGGAAAATCTTTCGATAGGACATCTATAAGGCTATGGTCACACGAGTGTGATCATAATGTGATCTGATTCACTAGGATGAGGATAAGATGGGTAGAAATATTTCTCCATCTTCTCCATTCTGTCAGTCCGTGGATATCGGACTGCACTCAGATGTCATACCAATGCAGTCCAGTGTTTTCACGACTCATTGACTTGCATGACCGAGTGCGATTCGAATATTGGATCACACTTGGATATGCTGCAATTTTTTCCCCAGACTAGCTCTGTCCGAGGAAATAATCAGATATGTGCACGGCCCCATAGCTAACATTGGTCCGAGTGCAATCCGATGTTTTGTCGGCTCTCACTTGGACCGATAATACCATCATCTGCACAAGTCCTTTGACTTATACTCCACAAATCTGGCCTTTATGCCAAGAAGTGCCAAGAAGTAAGTCATTTTTGAAAGCAAGCCATAAGAAGTCCTTTTTACTGTTTACAGAAAGCCATGTAGGGGACACAGCCAGCATGTGGAAGAAAGTGTTCTGGTCAGATGAGACCAAAGTAGAACTTTTTGGGATAAATGCAAAGTTCTGTGTGTGGCGGAAAACTAATACTGCACATTACCCTGAAAACACCATCCCCACCGCCAAACATGGTGGTGCCAGCATCACGCTGTGGGGATGCTTTTCTTCAGCAGTGACAGGGAAGCTGATCAAAGTTGATGGGAAGATGGATGGAACTAAATGCAGGGCCTTCTTGGAGGAAAACCTGTTAGAGGCTGCAAAAGACTTGAGACTGTGGCGTAAGTTCACCTTCTAACAGAACAATGACCGTAAACATCCTTCCAGAGTTACAATGGAGTAGTTTAGATCAAAACATATTGATGTCTGTAAATGGCCCAGTAACAGTCCAGACCTAAATCCCATTGAGAATCTGTGGAAAGACTTGAAATTGCTGTTCACAGACGCCTCCATCCAATCTCACAGGGCTAGAGCGAGTGTGAAAAGATGAGTGGACAAAAATTTCAGACTCTAGAATTGCAAAGCTGGTAGAGATGTACCCCACAAATATTGTAGCAGTATTTGCAGTGAAATATGGTCCTACAAAGTATTGACTCAGGGGGTGCTGAATTCATATGCACGTCACAATTTTCAGATTTATATTTTTAAAATAATTAGTAAACCATGTATCATTTCCTTTTCACTTCACAAATACTTTCTACTTTGTGTTGGTATAGCACATAAAATCCCAATTAAATACATTTACATTTGTGGGTGTAATGTGGAAAGGTTCACAGGGTATGAATACTTTTTCAAGGCAATGTAAGGCAGGTTTTACAGGTTTCTTGGTCAGAGTATAAAAATATGATGCACAGACTACCCAAACTCATCAGCCTCATATATGTCTATGGCCATAACAAAAAAAGAGATTTGTGAAACTTGCCTAAACTGTTTCCTTGAATGGTTATTCCTAACATTAAAAGTTATCAACTACATGCAGGTCAAGTGACCTTTGTCCTTTTACATTCTTATTTTTATCTTGCGTCGCCCATTTTATTTGGTGATTTTATATAATTATCATTGATTCGACAAACTACACAATAACATTTTATTACTTATTATTCTATATTTCCTGTTTACTGCCATAATATCTCATGACTGATCTATTTGCAGCTAATAAATGCACTCATACATAGTTTGGTCTTTTCTGTGGTAACATATGGATGCGAAGCCTAGACGATAAAGAAACAAGACAGAAGAAGAATCGACGCCTTCAAAATGTGGTGCTGGAGAAGGATGTTATCAAGACCATGGATGGCAAGAAGAACAATCAAATCAATTTTGGAACAAATCAAGCCAGAAATGTCACTTGAAGCAAGGATCACTAAGCTACGACTTGCCTACTTTGGACACATCATAAGAAGAGAGCAATCACTGGAGAAGGACATCATGGATGGGAGAATAGAAGGAACAAGGCAAAGAGGAAGACCATGAACCCAATGGCTTGATACTATCAAGATAACAGTGGAGAAGACCCTGGTGGACCCATCTAGGCTTGCACAAGATCGATCTTCGTACAGATCATTCATCCATCAAGTCGCCACGGCTCGAGATTGAGCCAAAGGCCGTTAAAGAGAAAATGCACACACTATTTACAAGGTAATAGGTATAAAACAGATGTACACATTCCTCTTTCCATAACCAAGTGTGAGATCTATCTGCCTGCCGAACGCTCCTCTGCAGATGTGAATTATGATCAGGCAGTTACCTAGGTGGCCGGCTTTACATTAGATGACATATAGCCCTGTGTGGCCCTTTATTAAAGTAATGGTTGGATGATCATTGTACTTGTCGATTTAAAGTTCAACATGCAAAGCAGCCAAAATGCAGAATATAGGTGAGTTATTTCCAAAGGCGACCTTTGCTCCAGGCTCCCCTGACTGCCCACATCTGGGAGGAAATCCAGCCATGTGGTTCCAGTTTATTTCAATAAATCTCAGCAAAGTAATAAAGCTACTATGCCTCGGGATATATCAGACTGGGTGCTTCACACTGAACTGAAATCAACTAATCCAGTAGTCAGAGTCGCCACTCAGCATAAAGCCCTCCATTATAATGTGCCCAGGGCTGCACTCCGAAAGCCTTAGTTTTAACACTTTTGTTTTTTTGGCAAACACATATAATTATATTTACATTGCATATTATCTTACTGGTGCTAGAGATGAAAGGGAATTTGTAATATAGACTAACTGGCCTGCTCTCTGTGTTAATTTAATGAAGGATTAAGGCATGTAGAATTTAGAAATTATATTTTCAGTTATTAATGTGCCAAATGGAAAGAGTTAGGGCTCATTCACACGTCCATTTTTGTCATGTATGAGAAAAAAAAGATCCTTGTTTCATCAGTGATTTTGTTCAGTTTAATTAGATTTTCTTTGGAGTGACATTCAAGTTTCACCTTCCCCTATCTAGCAGTTCGTTAAAGGGATTGTCCAGGACTTTTTTTTTTTACTATGTGCCTAAAAACTAATAGGCAGGTAGTTGTTAACAGAGGCAACTACCTGACTGTTGCACCCGGTGCCGGCACAGAGCAGTCACTGACCGCTCCTGCTAGCGTTTCAGCTGCGCCACCTCAACAAAGCAGCTCTTCTTCCTGATTGCTCTTTTGATGGAATCAGTATGCAGCAGTCACGCCCCATCATACACGGAACTCGCAAGTGAAAAATAGACGTCTGAATGAGCCTTTACGTAGTATTGTTACTGAAATTTCAGTACAAACAAAACTTGACTTCTCTGACCCTCAATGCAAATCAGGACCTCCATCTATGATTTGTCATTTATATTACTAATGTCTTTTTTGTGGTAGATGGACCTTGGGGCCTCCGAAAGCACCAGGGCCCAGTCTGCTACTTTTATCTTTAATATTCTCCCATATATGTGCAGGTATTAGATGTTCATTAGTAAATGTATGAATAAAATATTGATGGGTACATACAGTCAAAAGAGAAACTAAGTACACCCTCTTTGAATTCTATGGTCTTGTCAATCGGGATATTTAAAAAATATATCTGATCCTTAGAAGGCCAAAATGCAGAAATAAGATGTGAAAATATAAGTACACCCTCACTGCTACCATAGGAATAAAGAAAATAAGTGTTGCTAATCAAATGCCTTTAATTAATTTAGTTTATCAGTAAGTGTTAATATCTCTAATGTTACTCACCCGTCTTGGCTCCAGTGTCAGGTTTTGCTTCCTTCTTATATGTTCGCTCCATATCTGTTAATCCAGGCCCAGCGTCAGCACCCGGTCAAGTGCCGGGGCCCTGAGCAATTGGGGGGCCGACTTGCCATCGGACACCTCTGTGTGCTATGGGACCCGTGAGCGGAGGAGTGCGGTGCCAGCGCCTGCCACTCCCCCCCCCCCCCCCCTCCTTCCCTCCGCCTGCTCAGGGCCCCGGCAGCCGGCACAATACTTACCTCTCCCCGTGCCTCCGCAGCAGCTCCAGTGTCTTCCGTGTCCTCTGACTGTGACGTCTCAGGTACCACCTGAGGAAGATAGTTTACTATTGAAACGCGTTTTGGAAAGGGCTCATTAAATTTATTTTTTAGCCCTAAAAAATTTTTCATTCTTTTAGCGTCCTATAGACCGCTTTTTTATTTTATTTGGTCTCAGGTCAGAGGGCGCGGTGACATCTTTCCACCGCGCCCTCTGCTGAGCCGTCACTGGCAGCGCAGAGCGGGAAGACGGCGGCCCGGTGAGGGGTCTGGTCGGAGCAGTGGCAGCAGTTGAGAAGTGAGGTGAGTATTTGATTTTTTCTTTCTTTATGTATGGACGAAATTATATGGGGGGGGGATGACATCCTGCATGGGGCATTATATGGGGGGGGGAAGGACATCGTGCATGGGGCATTATATGGGGGGAAGGACATCGTGCATGGGGCATTATATTGGGGGGGTGACATCGTGCATGGGGCATTATATGGGGGGGGTGACATCGTGCATGGGGCATTATATGGGGGGGGTGACATCGTGCATGGGGCATTATATGGGGGGGGTGACATCGTGCATGGGGCATTATATGGGGGGGGTGACATCGTGCATGGGGCATTATATGGGGGGAATGACATCCTGCATGGGAAATTATATGGGGGGAATGACATCCTGCATGGGTCATTATATGGGGGGGGGGGAATGACATCCTGCATGGGTCATTATATGGGGGGGGGGAATGACATCCTGCATGGGTCATTATATGGGGGGGGAATGACATCCTGCATGGGTCATTATATGGGGGGGAATGACATCCTGCATGGGTCATTATATGGGGGGGGGAATGACATCCTGCATGGGTCATTATATGGGGGGGGATGACATCCTGCATGGGTCATTATATGGGGGGGGGAATGACATCCTGCATGGGGCATTATATGGGGGGGGGGAATGACATCCTGCATGGGGCATTGTATGGGGGGGGGGAAGTGACATCCTGCATGGGGCATTGTATGGGTGGGGGGAAGTGACATCCTGCATGGGGCATTGTATGGGGGGGGAAGTGACATCCTGTATGGGGGGGGGAAGTGACATTCTGCATGGGGCATTATGTGGGGGCCAGTATCCTGTATGGAGCATTATATGGAGTCTATTATTCTGTATAGAGTAATATATGGGGCCCATAATACTGTATTGAGGACTATGTGGTGCCCATAATACTGTATGTTGGACTATGATGTCTGGTCTGCACTGTGTGCTGTGAGGATTCGCCAGTTTCTGAGCTATTGTAAAATTTACTATATCGCTCATGTAATGTAAGAAGTGAAATCTTTGGCCTTGTACTATATATTTCTCTGCGGTATCTGTGCATCATGAATCGTGGTTTGTGTTAAAGGGGTCCACTGAGACTCTTTCGCCCATGGCCCACAAAAACCTGGAGCCGGCCCTGTGTTACTCCACATCGCGTTACTGTGGTAACCCATCAAGCACCAGTGATGTCATCATCCTAGGCCTGTAAAAGCCAAATCATGTAGCGGCCCACTAAGTATTCAGGAAGTATAACAACCTGCTACCCCATGCTTTTAAAGTTATTCTTGTTTTCCTCTTGACTCTGCTCTGGTCAGGTGTCTAATTATATTCTTAGCTTCTTGTGTCTGCAATCAAGCAACAAGCTACTACTTCAAAGCTCAATTCAGCAATTACTGCTGCTATTGAACTCCCAGCCCTGCTGTGTCAAATTAGGATAACAATCTCGCCTCGCTATTCTGATTCTGTCCACATTTGCTACTCTGCTATTGTGAGTAACTGGATCTCTACAAGTAAGTTACCAGTTTGCCTATACATAGCTGCTATTTCTGTGTTTAACCGCATCTCTGCAAGCAAGTTGCCAGTCTGACTATATATCTGTACAATTCCTCTATGTAGCCACACTTCTGAAGCAAGATACCAGTTTTCCTATACATTGCTGCTCTATAATCTGGTTCAGCTGCATTCAGTTCTTCCGGCTCTGCTTACCCTTCTGCCGTCCCGCATACCCTGCTCTACAGGTCCTCACTGATCCCCATACCGCCCGGCAAGTACAACTCCACTGCATCATTGCCTCCGGTCCATGCTGTTCTCCCTGACCCACAACTTAGAGAATCCACCTGACCAGGTGAGTCTGCAACACATATTTTTAGTTATAGGACTTGTTCATCTTGCGAACCAAAGTTTTTGTTAACTCAACATGGAACTGAAAGAGTTTCTTCTGAGCCGGAAGAAATAATGATGTCATTATTTCTTCAGGCTCAGATGAAATGTGATCGCAAGAACCAATCAACTACCTGTGATATGTTGCAGCTTTCACTTGATATCCCCCCCCAGAAGAGGAAGCACCTGCTAGGAACTCAGCACAGCATATGGAAGAGCAACTCTGGTCTGCTAGGGGAGTATGAGTTATTTTTTCTTTTGCCATGTCCCTGGCCTCACTACCACCTTCATGAAATGTAGTGAATAAACCATTCAACTAAAATGTGTTAAACAAGGTATCTGATATTTCAACATTTAACCAAAATTATGTTTAAAAAGATACATTCATTTGTTTTATATATCTTTAAGCTCCCGGGTAATAATGTAAAATCCCTCAGGCCCCAGTACCAAGGTGAAATTGATCTACATCCTCTAGAACTAAACCACTCGTGATATACTGTACTTAGGGTTGGTTGAAATTCTTGCCTAGCAAAGTGCTGCATTTTGCTTTTGGTCCATGTTTTGTCTGTTTTGTCTCAGTTATGTTCAATTATTAGATTAAATAATATGACCATTGTATGTAGGAAATCTATTACTAAAATCGCTAACATGGTGACATACAACTAATACATTGGACATAACATTTGCTATTCAGCTTTTTCAGAGTTCTGTTACAGATATTAAGAAAAGATAATTAGAGTAAATAGACTCATACACACCTTTGCCCTATGCATAACAATTTTGCACATAAATCTCTATTAAAGAGCTTTAAACAGCATTTTTCAATTAGACTTTTATGATGTATCTACGGTTCACTGGTGGACACACTGACCTGTGAGATCCAGTCAAGGCTCTGATATTGACGGCTGTTACAGTCCGTGAATATCTGACTGGACTCAGATGGCATCCGTGTGCTATCCGATTTTTTTCATGGACCCATAGACTTGCATTACCTCTCAGTACGTGAAAAGTTAGGGAATTTGAATGTCTTCATTCACTATTATAGGTACAAATGCTATCCGTGAAAAACACATACACAAGACGTCTAAATGAGGCCTAAATGTATATTAGCCAGTTTTATAAAAACAACTGAAAATATTATTCCCACAGATGTAAGTAAATGTTTCTTCAAGTTATCAGGACCAGGGGTATAGAGATCATGGGTACAGCTGTTTTTTTGTAAACTTCTTGTTGGTAGTTTCATTGAAGAAAAGTACAATCGGCAACTCCCAACCATTTTGCTTGGCCCTTAAAAGAGTGTCCGGTCCAAAATAATAAGTCTGCAATCACTCTGTGTGGCTGCAGACTTATGAATTCCCTCAGCGCATGCATTGTGCGCTTCAAGGATTCACTGGTTTTTGAGCCGGGACATGCGGGTACGTATGTGTTATGCATACTCCCTCCCAGAACCCGACTAGTGGGCGGCTGCATCACTAGAGCGGGCGTGGCCTTGCTCAATACAAGTGTATGGAGTGAGGCCTCGCCCACAAGTCGTGTTCTGGCCGGGAGTATGCATAACGCATACAGTACAGACCAAAGTTTGGACACACCTTCTCATTTAAAGATTTTTCTGTATTTTCATGACTATGAAAATTGTACATTCACACTGAAGGCATCAAAACTATGAATTAACACATGTGGAATTATATACTTAACAAAAAAGTGTGAAACAACTGAAAATATGTCTTATATTCTAGGTTCTTCAAAGTAGCCACCTTATGCTTTGATGACTGCTTTACACACTCTTGGCATTCTCTTGATGAGCTTCAAGCAAAATTTCAGTGAGAGCTGTTCCTACAATTGCTAGAGAGGCAAATCAGAACCCCCGCTTGACCTCAAAAGACCTACAGAAAGATTTAACAGACTCTAGCTTTGTGGTTCATTGTTCTACTGTTCAGAGACACCTGCACAAAGAGAGTCATCAGAAGAAAACCTCTCCTGCAGCCTCACCATAAAATTCAGCATCAGAAGTATGCAAAAGAACATCTAAACAAGCCTGATACATTTTGGAAACAAGTTCTGTCGACCGAAAAGGTCAAAATAGAAGTCTTTGGCCACAATGATCAAAGGTATGTGTGGAGAAAAAAGGTCACTAAATTTCAGGAAAATAACATCTCGCCAACTATTAAGCATGGGGGTGGATCAGTCATGCTTTGGGGTTGTGTTGCAGCCAATGGTACAGGGGACATTTCACGGGTAGAGGGAACAATGGATTCAATGAAATTTCAACAAATTCTTGATGCAAACATAACACCATCTGTAAAAAAGCTGAAGTTGAAAAGAGGATGGCTTCTACAAATGGTTAATGATCCTGAACAAACATCAAAATCCACAATAGCCTACCTCAAAAGGTGCAAGCTGAAGGTTTTACAATGGCCCTCACAGTCCCCTCTTCTGAACATCAATGAAAATCTGTGGCTAGACCTCAAAATAGCAGTGCATGCAAGATGACCAAGGAATCTCACAGAACTGGAAGGATTTTCCAAGGAAGAATGGATGAAAATCCCTCAAACAAGAATTGAAAGACTCTTGTCTTGCTACAAAAAGCTTTTACAAGCTGTAATACTTTCAAAAGGGGATGCTACTAGGTACTAACCATGCAGGATGCCCAAACTTTTGCATTGGTTCATTTTCCTTTTTCGTCATTTTTAAAATGTAAAAGATCAAAAAATATATATTTTTTTTGCCTAAAATACAAAGGAAATCTGTTATCTTTAACTTCAGGCCTTTTAGATATCATTTCATCTTCAACTTGCTTAACTGTTCACAATAACACTAACTTTGACCAGGGGTGCCCAAACTTTTACATGCCACTGTATATGCCAGTGGTCTCTCCATGGTGCATTTGTTCTGATATACTGTATATATTTTGCCTAAAGGTCTTTTTTTAATGTATTTTCTCATCAGCTTAGCCCAAGCTTGTCATTACCAAATAAAATAGTCAGAGAAAATGCAGACTATAAATACATTTTATAGAAAAAAAATCTATATGTAAATAAGTATGCATGGGTTTACTCATTCACTTGGCATTGATAGAATATTATTATATGGATATTTGGATGCATCTCATTTAGAGTTCATAACAACAACTGATCTTTAGGGAGGAATTGGACTGATCAGAAATCCCCCCTATAATAAAATTTAGGTTTGGGTACAGGTGCCTGGGGGAAGAGTGGTCCAGCTTTGCTTTCCTCCCTCTGGGCCCCTACTATAACTATGCTACTGTAAGTTCAGGACTGCGACCTGAAGTGTATGGAGGCACATCTCAAAAGCAAAAATAATAAGATCATTCATTAAACAGAGGTGATTTAACCTGCTCTGTAGTAGTGTTCCTACTGAAAACCAGATCTCTTGTGACAAAATGTAAATAGAAAGCTTAGATCATATGTGGAAGGGAGATTTTTTTTCTTCTACAATCCTTTATATTTATTTTTCCCTTATGGTAGGTAGCTTAGTGGATTTTGTCGTCACCGCTGAATGTATTTTTCCAATGAGCACACTTATTTTTTCAGTTTTCTCAGACAAGCCTGGTCTGACTCGCATGTCACCGCATGTCTAGGTCATCCATTAAACTGTACAAATAATTTCTTCCAAAAAAATCCACTTAGATATACAATCAAAGGTCAAGTAACTGTTTTATTTTTCTAGCAATCAATTAGGCGCCTAATTTAATTAGGCAAAGATTTGTCAAGCTAGTTATCTAATGGCCATATCCCCAGAGGAAATAAAAAAAAAAAAAAGGAAAAATAAAACACAGAATACTAGTCCACAACCTGTGTTATGTACATGTTAGTCTTCTGTGGCTTGACGTGTCTTAGGCATACGTAATATTTATGCATACAACGCTATCTACTTTTTCTTGCTTTTATGCCCTAGATATATAAGAAAATATTTCTAGGGTATAAAAGCAATTTAAAAAAAAGATAGCGTTGTATGCAGAACAATTACATAAGCCTCTGTTTATTTTCGTTGGGACTCTGGACATTTGCCTCGAGCTAAGAACCCCCATATTTTCATAATCTGTAAAGTAAGTTAATAAAACATAGCAGAATTGTTAAGTTTGATGAATTGGACGATGAAACCTTGTAAGGATACTTTCTATTATAAACTACAGGACAATGCAAAACTAAAACTAATACTTCTAGTATGCTAGCTCATTCTCTTTTCTCTTTTGGATTTGAATGGAATTAGGAGAAAAAAAACCTTTGTATGAAATCAGAGGCATATGAAGGTGTCAATTGGCTCCCACAAACTATGGGCATTATCACAGCTCAATACAACCCAGAGCTTTAAGAAGCAACCTACTATAAATTTTTCAATTAAGGCATAATTCAATGTGATATACCAATCTTTCTTAATGATAGCATATCAAAGAATGTGTATGATTTTAGGAACAACTCAGGATATATAATGGCTGTGTGGTCACTGCATACTTGGTCTTCTATCCTTTGGATTACGATATCGGAGAGAGAGTGAGACACAGGACAGGATGTGTGTCAAACAAGCTCTAAACTTTATTACAAAGCATGGGTTTTATATCCACCCTGAAGGCAGGAAACGGATTTACCTTATATGGTTTGATTATACAATTTTAGCACACAAAGACTAACTTCTATTCTCGTGCTTGTGTTGAAACATTCAATCTGACACCTTGAATTAGACACATTAAATCAGATACATTCTGATGACTGGCAAAGACGCATTATTGATTCAAGAAGGAACATTCATAGCTGGTGTTTTTCTTTTGACCTAAAGTAACTTTCAGACTTATATAGCATAGATGGGGCTTTTGACTTGAGGGGCCTCATCTTCTGCTATAACAGCTGCATCAATCATAAATATCATGTGCCTTTACCTTGGATGGTTCAACCATAACCCCCAAGCAGCACGCCCGCTGCCTTGGGGTCATATTCGACACTAACCTTTCCTTTACTCCCTATATCCGATCACTCACTCGCTCTTGTCACCTGCATCTTAAAAACATCTCCAGAATCCGATCTTTTCTCACTTTTGAAACTGCTAAAACTTACTGTCGCTCTTATTCACTCTCGTCTGGACTACTGCAACTCTCTTCTGATCAGTCTCCCTCTTACCAAAATTTCCCCTTTCCAATCCATCCTGAATGCGGCAGCCAGGGTCGTATTTCTGTCCAGCCGCTTCACCGATGCCTCCACCTTGTGCCAGTCATTACACTGGTTACCCATTCGCTACAGGGTCCAATATAAACTCATTGCTCTCACCCACAAAGTTCTCCACAGTTCTGCACCACCTTATATCTCCTCTCTCATCTCAGTCTATCGTCCTACACATGCCCTCCGTTCCACAAATGACTTAAAACTAACATCCCCCATAATCCGAACCTGGCACCTCCGTCTCCAAGACTTCTCTCGTGCTGCGCCAGTTCTCTGGAATGCTCTACCCCAGACGATCCGATTGAAGCCTGGCCCCCACGTCTTCAAGCGTGCTTTAAAAACCAATCTCTTCAAACAAGCCTACCACCTTAACTACTCAGTAAATTAACTTTCCCCTGTTCCCTCCTTCTAAATATTATTCAGAATCCGCTCCCTACTATTCATCTGTCTTCACACCCTGCATGCTAACTGCACTCGATACTTGATTATTGCACTTAAACATACGGGCTTATGACCGGATCATGCAGCCTTATATGAAAATCCCTATTTATTATAATTGCCAGACCTGAAATAACAAGCACTTTTCACCTATTGTGTCCCCATTTCCTTATAGATTGTAAGCTTGCAAGCAGGGACCTCACTCCTAATGTAACTGTTTAAACTGTCTTGCCTTATATTGAATTTATTGTCTGTACATGTCCCCGCTTAATTGTAAAGTGCTGCGGAATATGTTGGAGCTATATAAATAAAAATTATTGTTATTATGTGTGAATATCGTAAATCAATGTTCATGTCAAGGGTATAAAAATAGAAGTGGTATTAATAGTTCATTAATATGCTATAATATGTTCCTTAATATGCTATAATATGTTCATTAATGTACTATAATGTGCATATTATAAACCCCCCTATATGAATGGTCATTTCTGCTGTCAGGATGGCTTTACAACACTAGAAACATATGTTTATTTGATCTCTTTAACATTTTTAATAAAGCGTTTAATCATAGAGATAGTGTAAGAAGGAAGACTTGCCTAGGGACAGGTGCGGAGCTCCGGCGCCGGAACTGTCAGGGTCCTGCTCAGTGTTGCCAGGGGACGGGATTAAGAGTGCACGGGGGACTTCCTGGACAGAGAAGAGGGACGGAAGAGAGGAAGTCAGGTGTCTGGGCTCGCGCGAAAGAGACAGTTGGTTGTGGAGAGCAGACCGGCAGTTGGGGAGAAACAGTCTGTCCTGCCGACAACGAGAGAGAGACGTGCTGCCCTGTCCTCGGTGAAATAGAGACGTGCTGACCTGTCTGCGGTGACGGACGAACGGGTGACACAGCTTGCCGCAAAACAAGGGGCTTGCGGTCTGTACCGGGCCTACAGAAAGTGATCGTTCAGTTACCTGCATCACCACAGTTTTCCCGACATCTGACGGTGACCTACGGGTGAGGACGCACCCGAGAATAGTGATCCTAACGCAGTTTTTTGTACGCCGGAGGAGCTTGCTACGGCTCTTAAAGGAGTTGTGACCGCTGTCGTGTGGTCAAAAGGACTGGGGGCCCAGAGGGTGAGACCCGAGACCGCCCACTGCCGCCAGAGGACGGACACCCTCCGGAGTGAGTGTCTGAAGACGGACGTAGTTATTGCTAAAGGACAGATAAGTGCAAGCCTCCAGTAATCTACCTTCTCTTATTCAGCCTGAACTTTTGGGACTGCGCCGTATTGTTCATCCTTTCCGTGTTATAGTTAAACCACAATCGTTTATTGTCCGATTTTACTGTTTTATTGTTGTGTTGCTTAAATTTACACTCCCTGCGTGGAGAAACCAAATCTTGAATTAAACCTCTGCCATACTCTCTGCGTGCTGTGTGCGGCATCCGAGCCTTTTAACAATATCATAGCACCATTCCTCCATTGCACATGTAACATTGAGAGCATAAAATAGGCAGCACATTGGATCAGTGGTTAGCACTACAGCCTTGCAGCGCTGGAGACCTGGGTTCAAATCCCAGCAAGGACAACATCTGCTAGGAGTTTGTATGTTCTCCATGTTTGTGTGGGTTTTCTCCAGTTTCTTCCCACACTCTAAAGACATACTGATAGGGAATCTAGATTGTGAGCCCCAGTGTCAATAAAATCTGTAAAGCGCTGGGGAATTAATGGTGCTATATAGATGAGTAAAATAAATTAATAAAAGCATGAGATGAACAAACAATTGAAAAAAAAAAAAAGACAAAATAGTCTTACATAGTAACAGATTGAAATAAAAAGAGAGAGGGTCCTGCCATGAAGATTTAAAGACAAATGTTGGCCGGTATCAATTAGTTCGGCCAACTTCTTGGTCCAACATGTCTGATGTCTGATTTCAAACTGCCAATCCATTTTTTGTGATGAGATAAGCCATCACCAGTGACGTCTGGCAGCAGTTCTCAATAGAGAACACAGGAGTGCTCAGCTGAGTAAGCGCTCATGTGTATGGGAGAGTCAGGCGAGATAGCTGTTGGCCAAACGGTTGACTGACAGCTATGTAAAGTGAATGTGGAGCTTTAATCTGCCCATTCACAGTCAGTAACTGACAAACTTTCATCTGGCTGACAAATACAAATGAGCTTGGCAGATCATACATTTGTTCTCAGCTCCCACAAACAAAGGGATTGGACATTAAAAATCAATCTCCCAAGTCGGGAGATCTCCATACTCAATTGATTGGCTGGTTTGGCAGAAAGTGTTCTAATGTATATGGCCACCTTTACTGTCTACAATGGAAAGGGGAAAGATGCCACCTACCATAGGTACATACGGTAACATGAATTAATCCACTTTTAATTGAAAATTCAATTTGTTTGTAACGCCTCATTGAAAAGGTCTAATAGGTTATCTGTGAATCAAGCAATGAGATATAGACCCACTTGGCTAATGATTGACTCCCAGGTCTAAAGAGGTTGTCTTCTGCCGCACGTTTGGTGCTTTGTTGTATTAGGTCCTCTCATTGTGTCAGACTTCATGTCCACTTAATTATCCTCTTGTTCTCTTGTGGCCTTGTCTATCAGTCTGTGATACACAAAGGACATTTGAGCAACTTTGAAGAAAAGCTTAGGTTGATGATGTTTAGCAGTGATTTATTGTATATGATGTTAGATAAGAAAGAAAAGAATATTAAAAGCTAATAAATGGTCACGTTTTTCATGACTTCTTACCACCATTGCCATCGAAACAGCCCTCTGTATCCTACATCTTCCTGCTATGTATTTTTCTTGTATCTTCATGCAATGCTCTGCAGCCTATCAATTTCTGGTATATATTTTTCACTGCTTGTGTGATCTATCCTGAAAACTGCCTTGTATCTCCATGCAATGCTCTGCAGCCTATCAATTTCTGGTATATATTTTTCACTCCTCTACGTTTTTTATTCCATGATACTTAAAGGTCATCACACTTACTTTAAGAGTTTATGATCCATGCCCAGTTTGTTAGTCTGTTTTTTTTTGTTTTTTTTTCCCTGAACTTTATGGTCTCCTGTTGTCTTTTAAGCTAGTGATTGATTGCTAACGAGTTAAATCTGTGTAGATCTAAGCAGATACGTCCCTATATATTGAGACTTAGTTAAGGGGCAGCATTTATGCGGGGGCATTTATGCATATAGCATTTATGCATACTTTATCGAAGTGGCATAATTTATCAAAGTGCCCTGGCAGTTAGAAAATGGCAGTTGGACAGGGCAGGAGACAGGTAAGACATGCAAGACAAACAAACAAACTTGCTTCCAGGTCATGTTTTTGGAAAACACTATTCACCATTTGTATCTGTGCCATTTATTTTCTGGTTGCTACAATCATACACATTCACCGTTCTCCCACAAATATGGCACACTTCATCCATATTAATCCCTCTCTCCTCTCTTCTCCTATGTACAGTTGTCATGCTCTCTTCACAATGTTATACCACGCAGATCCATTCATTCCCACCATACAACGCAGGAAACGCTCTCACAAATCACTCAATCATCTGCTCACTCTCTGTATCTTCCTTCTATTAGTCACAGGTGATATTTCTCCCAACCCAGGACCCTCCAGTCATAATAACACTAACTCTTTCCCTGTTACATTCAGAAACCCTGCTAATCTCATTAATATTCCCTGCATATCTTCTGTCTCATTCAACTGTGCCCTTTGGAATGCACGCTCAGCATGTAATAAACTCTCTTACATCCATGACTTTTTCCTCTCTAATTCCCTCAACCTTCTGGCTCTCACTGAAACCTGGATCCAGCAGTCGGACACCACCGCCGCTGCAGCTCTCTCCTATGGTGGCCTACATTTCTCTCATACCCCGCGATCTGACAACAGATCAGGTGGAGGTGTTGGTCTGCTTCTTTCAACAAAATGTACTTTTCAGGTTATCCCCCCTGTACCCTCCCTTATCTTCCCGTCCTTTGAGGCCCACACAGTCAGACTCTACCATCCCTTCTCCCTGCGAGTGGCGGTTGTCTATCGCCCCCCAGGTCCCCCCCCCCCCGTCAATTCCTGGATCACTTTGCTGCCTGGCTTCCAAATTTTCTATCCTGCGACATCCCCACGATAATCATGGGAAACTTTAACATCCCAATTGGCGATCCTCTTTCCCCATCTGCCACGCATCTTTTATCACTAACCTCCTCGTTCGGCCTTTCACAGCTTGCTAATTCTCCTACACATGAAGACGGGAACACATTGGACCTGATCTTCTCCCGGCTTTGCTCAGTACATGACTTTACTAACTCTCCCCTTCCACTCTCTGACCATAATCTTCTTTCATTCTCTGTCAAGAACTGTGACTCTACTCAAGACACTCCCACCGTCCACACTTATAGAAATTTACGCGCCATTAACACCCAGAAATTTATAAAAAGGTTGCAATCATCATTGGCCCCAATCTCCTCCCTCTCATGTCCCGACTCTGCATTGAAGCATTATAACAAAATAATGCTATGCGCCCTGGATGAAGCCGCACCTCCTACACAAAGAACAATTCGGCATAGACGGCGACAACCCTGGCACACGCCTCAAACACGTCTTCTCCAGAGGTACTCCAGGTGCGCTGAACGGCTGTGGAGAAAATCAAATCTGCCCGAAGATTTCCTCCACTATAAATTTATGCTGAAAACATATAACTCTGCCCTTCACCTCTCCAAACAAACCTACTTTAACAACCTCATAATCTCACTTTCCAATAATCCTAAACGACTCTTTGACACGTTTCATTCTCTCCTCAATCAAACAGCACAGGCCCCGACCACCGACCTCAGCGCTGACGATCTGGCCAATTATTTCAAAGAAAAAATTGACCATATCCGACAGGAAATTTTCTCCCAATCCCCAAATGTTATGCATGCTCCCCCCCGCCACATTGTATCTTGCTCATTTTCTGACTTCAAACCAGTCACGGAAGATGAAGTGATCAGGCTCCTTGCATCTTCTCGCCCTACCACCTGCACCAGTGACCCTATTCCCTCACATCTACTTCAGTCCCTTGCTCTAGCTGTCACCACTCACCTAACTAAAATTTTCAACCTTTCCCTCTCATCTGGTATCTTTCCCTCTTCTTTTAAACACGCCAGCATACAACCATTACTTAAAAAACCATCCCTCGACCAGAACTGCACGGCCAACTACAGACCTGTTTCCAATCTTCCCTTTATCTCTAAACTCCTGGACCGTCTGGTCCATTCCCGTCTAATCCGCTATCTCTCAGACAACTCTCTTCTTAACCCTTTACAATCTGGTTTCCGCTCTTTACATTCTACTGAAACTGCCCTCACTAAAGTCTCTAATGATTTACTAACAGCTAAATCTAATGGTCACTACTCCCTGCTGATTCTCCTGGATCTCTCTGCAGCATTCGACACTGTGGATCACCAGCTCCTCCTCACTATGCTCCGCACTATTGGCCTCAAGGACACTGTTTTCTCCTGGTTCTCCTCCTATCTCTCTGACCGCTCCTTCTCTGTGTCTTTTGCCGGCTCCTCCTCCTCCCTACTTCCTCTTACTGTCTTGGTTCCTCAAGGATCAGTCCTAGGCCCCCTTCTTTTCTCCTTATACACCGCTCCTATTGGACAAACAATCAGTAGATTCGGTTTTCAGTACCATCTCTATGCTGATGACACCCAATTATACACCTCTGCTAAGGACATCACCCCTGCATTACTACAAAAGACCAGTGATTGTCTTTCTGCTGTGTCTAACACTATGTCCTCCCTCTACCTAAAACTGAATCTGTCAAAAACTGAACTACTCGTCTTTCCTCCCTCCACTAACCTACCTGCGCCCGATATTGCCATTTCTGTTTGTGGCTCCACCATTACTCCCAAGCAACAAGCCCGCTGTCTTGGGGTCATTTTTGATTCAGATCTTTTTCACTCCTCACATCAAATCACTCGCTCGTTCATGTCATCTACACCTCAAAAACATCTCAAGAATCAGGACTTTTCTCACCTTTGACTCGGCAAAAACTCTTACTGTAGCTCTTATTCATTCTCGTCTTGACTATTGCAACGCTCTACTAATCGGTCTCCCTCTTACTAAACTCTCCCCTCTCCAATCCGTCCTGAACGCAGCAGCCAGGATCATATTCCTCGCCAACCGCTACTCAGATGCCTCTTCCCTGTGCCAGTCATTGCATTGGTTGCCCATTCAATATAGAGTTCATTTTAAACTTATAACGCTTACCCACAAAGCGCTCCATGCTTCAGTACCCCCCTACATCTCCTCCCTCGTCTCAGTCTACCACCCTACACGTGCCCTCCGTTCTGCAAATGACTTGAAACTAAAATCCTCCATAATCCGAACTTCCCACTCCTGTCTCCAAGATTTCTCGCGTGCTGCGCCAATTCTCTGGAATGCACTACCCAGGACAGTTCGATTAATTCCCAATACCCACAGTTTCAAGCGAACCCTAAAAACACATTTCTTTAGACTGGCGTATCACCTAAACACACTCTGTCCATCCCAGCTTTCCCCCATATTTAAAATCTTCTTCAACTTCGGGTTCAAACCAACCATGCACATAAAAGCCTCTGTCAGGACTGCACACATACTGGCTGGCGACCAGTCCATGTATTATTATTTATCCTATTCAGTATATCAAGGCTGCATTATACAATATATGTACTTTTTACCTTTTGTGTCTCCCCCACTTCCTCATAGACTGTAAGCTCGCGAGCAGGGCCCTCACTCCTTTCGATATGAGATATGCTTATTCTGTATTGTCTGTACAAGTCCCCCCTAAAATTTGTAAAGTGCTGCGGAATATGTTGGCGCTATAAAAATAAACTATTATTATTATTTCCCAAGTTCTGGGTACAGCCTCCTGCTCCCAAATGCTACTGTTATGCGTCTGCCTTGGCTTGGAAAGGCTTCACCACCTTCTTCTCTGGCCGCTGATCTCTGCTGTGCTCCACGCCAGGCTTTGCAAGTGGCCCGGCGTGCTCCAAGTGATTATCTTCCTAGGCCTATAAAAGGCCCACCAAGACACACACCTATTTCTTGGTATTAAGACTCTCAGTTTTTCAGTGTCCTGTCTGCCTGTGGCCTCCAGTGCTTCTAGTCCTTGTCACCTGCCTGCTGCATCAACGCCCGGGCTCAGTGTTCCCATCCGGACCTGGGCTTATAGGATCCACCTCACAGGGTGAGCCCATAACCGCTACTTCTTGGCCTCTTAAATGGTTTGCATGCACTAAAATTTTCTTCTTTCCCAATGTCCAGCTAACAATGGATTCTGAAAGTGTCCTTCTCCCAATTCAAAATTAATTTTAAGTTCCTGTTATGTTGGTCTGGACTAGTAATGAGCAAGCATTCTCGTTACTCGAGATTTACGAGCATGCTCTGGTGTTTTTCGAGTATCTTCAGCGAGCTCAGGTGTTATGTTTCAATCACTCCGTGCTCATGATTTGCGACTGTTTGACAGCTTTAATACATGTGAGGAATGCCTGTTTCTTAGGCATTCCTAACATGTATTAAATCTGTCAAACAGTCGCAAATCATGAGCACGGAGTGACTGAAACATAACACCCGTACATGCTGAGAAACATAACACCCGAGCACGCTGAAGATACTCGGTGAGCACCCGAGCAAGCTCGCCGAAAGGGTTAACAGAACATACTCACTCATCACTAGTGTGGACCAAGCTAGTTTCCTAGTGTTGAATCTTTGTTTGCGGCCTGCCCTAATCTTGTGCCTGTTACCCATGTTGTACGAATTCTTCCAGTCCTGATCTACTGTCAGCCTAGTGTATTGAAATTGCAAATTTTTGCCTCCTGTCTTTCTTCGCATCAGCCATTCCTGTAAGTCAGTTCACAACACATCTACAGATCCAGGTAGACCTTGTGTCAATGTCCAGTGCCAATTTTACAGCCACAATGTTGAATATCCTTAACAAAATAGTTATCACATGACTATCATGTAAATATGCCCAAGTGCTAATGCCGTAAAGCCAATAACATGCGTATACCCCTCCACTTGGTATGAATCAATAGCTTAGTTTGATTTAGCCTAGGACCTCCAATGTAACTTAGTACTTGCACAACGTCCAAAATTCCAGCATACTGACATATTACACCAGCCTGTTTGAAAATCGAATCCCATGCCGTCAGTTGGAAAAGTTCATACGGCATGGAGCTTGAGAATTCCACTCTCCACATTCTTCTCTATAGGCTAAGCAGTCTGTGTCTTTTCCAAAAGGCAAATTGCTTCTGTTGGACTCATGCCTACAGCCTGGAGATTACTGTCAAATGCAGGTCACAAACTGCTGCTTTACTTAACAGTCTTATGGTATGTAGCAACCAACATCTAAAATGAACACATGGTCCAAAATAGTCTCCTGGGTTGGATATTTCTCATGGGTCATCTATCACTGCTCACCACAGCCTGACACTGAACACTTGGATGCATCACTGTATCGAAGTAGGACAATTTACATAAAAAGTAGCATCTCTGATTGCAGCTGACAGGTGTTGAATAAATGCAATAGAGAAACTTAAGTAGCATTTGAGATTGATTGTGGCTATTCATAACATAGATCCTATTGCTGCGTTTGTAGAAGAGCGGAGAGCAGAACACATTATGGAAGGAGCAGAAAGAAGGTAAAGGAACTTAAGTCTCTGGCGCCAGGGATAGTCCTTGGCAATAGACCAGTAAGCAAAGTTCTGGGAGCTTAACCTTTAAGCGCTACTGGAAATATATGGCAGGGTGATCAGACCGAGCTCTGACAATGTGTTTAAGAGCTTGGTAAAGTGAAATGACACAGGCATGTGCCCTGCTGGTACAGTCCTACCTCCAAATTATAACACTGGAGAATGGCAGATACAAAATTACATGGCACTTGACACACAGCAGACTCCTTAAGATAAAAGCATCCTGCAAAGTCTCAACAATGCTGAATGAAGGAGGGCAAAAGCATCAAATAAATCACCTGTAGAATGAGCAATCAAAAATAACATGCTAGACGAGATCAAGTGGTCCTCATATTCGTAAGTCCTAAGGATTCAACAGAAGGAATGAAAGGGTGAGTATGACGTTTCCTGGAAAAATATTTTTCCTAAAAGAAGTAGCAATCACATGATCTGTTATGGACAGAAAAAGAGGGGATAGTAATCTGTACATTATGAGTGGAGGGAGTGTACAAAAATTAATAAAAAGGCCCCTTGTGGTCCTACATGTAGTACATGCAAGTAGTGGCCCCATCATAGTAGAGAAGGAACTAGTGCTAGATCAACTACACATTTTACTATTAATTTGATAGTAAAGGTGATATTGGGGAGCGAAGTTGGAATTTTAACACTAGACACTTTTGTTTTCAGGGGTCAAAAGCTGCTGCCAAAGGTGTGTGGCAGTGGCTTTCTCCCCTTTTGGTTATTGAAAACACATTTATAGAAAGATAGCTGCCTGCCGAACAAATGTTTTGCTGACAGCTATACCATGTGCATGTCCAGCTTTAGGGTTCATACCCATCACCGTAAAAAAAAACGGTCCTGTTGTTCCTGAAAAGTCGGACAAGTGTTATGCGAGTACAATGCGATTTTTCTCACCTAGCATCCAAATGACATCCGATTGACATGCGAATGCAATCCGTATGCAATGCAATATTAACATTAGCTTTTACATACAGTAATTCTGCCACCCCTGTATTTCACAGTTGGGATGGTGTTCTTAAGCTTCCAAACTTCTCCCTTTTTTCCTCCAAAAGTAACGATGGTCATTATGCCCAAAAAGTTCAATTTTAGTTTCATCAGACCAAAGGACATGTCTCCAAAAATTAAGGTCTTTGTTCCTTTGTGCATTTGCAAACATTAATCTGGCTCTTTTATGTTTCTTTTCGAGTAATGGCTTCTTCCTGGCAGAGTGGCCTTTCAGCCCATGTTGATACAGTACTCGTTTCACTGTGGATATTGACACAATCTTACCAGCTTCTGCCATCATCTTCACAAGGTCTTTTGCTTTTGTCCTTGGGTTCATATGCATATGTCGAACCAAAGCACGTTCATCTCTGTGGCAGAGAACCTGTCTCCTTCCTGAGCGGTATGATGGCTGGACATTCCCGTCTTGTTTGTACTTGCATATAATTGTTCGTACAGATGAACGAGGCACCTTCAGGTATCTTGATATTGTACCCAAGGATGAGCCAGACTTGTGCAAGCCTACAATTATTTTCCTGATATCTTGGTTGATTTCTTTAGACTTTCCCATGTTGCTACACAAAAAAAAGCAGTGTGTTTCAGGTGTGCAATTTAATACATCCACTGGTGTATCTCTCATTAACTCAGATGTTGACAAAGAAACTATCAGAAGCTTCCAAATAAATGACATCATCATATGGGCAGTCAAGGATTGTTTAAATGTATAGTAATCTTAGTGTATGTAAAGTTTTGACTTTGGAGTAAGTAATAAAAATGCCTTAAAACATTCTCTCTCTCTCATTATTCTGGCATTTGGAAAATATTAAAAATTATGGTAATTCTAATTGACCTAAAACGGGAAAGGTTTATTGAGAAAAAACGTGCATATGTGTCTTTTTATATAGTGTATGTGAACTTCTGGTTTCAACTGTATCTGACTCACATCTATCTATCTATCTATCTATCTATCAATGTTTAGAAGAATATTTACTTTGAAAACTATCTTTAAATGACAGAGAATGCTTGACAACTTGGTCACACTATATAAATCCATAAAAACGGCATGGATTTATATAGTGTGACCGAAAGAATGGTAAAAAATAAAAAATAAATATTCTACTTACCTTCTGATGGCCCCCCGGCGTCCTTGTCTCGGCTTGCCGGCAGCTCGCGGTAGACTAAAGGACCTGCCGACGTCAGCGGTCGTGTGACCCGTCACATGAATAAATGACGTCACCGCAGGTTCTTCTAGTCTACCGCGAGCTGCCAGCAAGTCGTGACAAGGACACCGGGGGCCATCAGAAGGTAAGTATAATGTATATTTTTTATTTTATTCTTTTTTTTTACAGGTTCTATGGTACCCGGGTCCGGAGGAGAGTCTCCTCTTCTCCAAACCCGGGTACCATCCGCACATTGAAACGCATTTAATCTGCATGTGCAGATCCAGTGATGCGCTCTAATGCAAGTCAATGGCGGCGAAAACGCCACGTTTACGCAAAATAATTGGTAGTGCTACGGATTTTTCCGCAATGATAATCTGCAGCGGAAATTTCAGCAGCATGTGCACAGCACATGCGAATTATGATTGGGGAACATTGCAGACCTTCTACCATGCGTTTTTTAAGCGATTCTGCAGCGGAATTGCCTCTGCGGAAACGCCAAAAAATTTTCCAGTATGGGGCAGTGAAATTCTTGGTGGCAGCCTTGCCCCATAGTCCTCCATACAGAATCATAGGCCTCACATAGTCCTCCATACAGTATAATGGCCTCACATAGTCCTACCACACAGAATAACGGGCCTCACATAGTCCTCCATACACAATAATGGCCCCACATAGGGGTGGCAGTTCTCATGTCAAGAGCCAAATATAACCACCCTGTGGGGCAGATTTGGCCCATGGGCTGGAGTTTGACACGTATGGTTTACTTAGTCTGAACAGTCTGATTCATGGTATATCCACTTGAGTAACACTTGGGCTAATGCAATGTCGGGAAAGGTTTAATGGAAATTTTCCGTATTTGGTTTAATTCACAGACCAAGGTCACACGTCAATAAATGGGTCTGTGATGTAATAGACAACACACAGATGCCATACATGTTGCATCCGTGTGCTCTCTATTAAAAATACACGGATGTGTGAATTCAGCCTTACACCAACTCTTAGTCGTTCTACTTTAGACCATTAAATATTACTTGAAAACTTGCACACATCAATAATAAATCTGGTGCAAATTTAGACCCGCCTAAATCCAACCACTTCACATATTGATCACCTGCGTTTTTAGTACATTTCTGCTACGGGAACGTGCGTTTATTAACTGCGGATTTTCCGCATCTAATGCAAGTCTATGGGGAAATTCCACACATAAAATTCAGCGTATCCGCAAGAGGAATTGACATGTTGTGGATGTGAAAAACGCACCGCAGGTCAGTTTACGCTGAGTGAAAAAAATAAGCACAGTGGGCAGGAGATTCTATAAATTCCATCCACTTTGCTGGAACTGTAAACATTCCGTTCGTTTTTGATGCAGTGAAAATACACAGTGTCAAAAATTCATTGTGGGAACACAACCTGAGAGGCTAATATTCAAAAATCTGGCAGCATTGTATAGATAGTACAAGAATGGCTAGGGTCACACCAGCGTATTTTCTGTCATCCGAGAGAATCGGGCCAAAAAATGCTAATCACACTCTGATCAAACTCTGAAAATAGTGTGGTCCGATTTTCTCGGATGTGGAGAAAATGGGGATTTTTTTTTTTCTCATCTTGTCCATTCTGTCAGTCTTTGAAAATCGGACCACACTCGGATGTCCTCTGATTGCAGTCCAATGTTTTCCACTGACTCATTGACTTACATGGCTGAGTGCGATCAGATAATCGGATCCATATCCGAGGAAAATATTGGACATGTGCACGGCCCCAACATTGGTCCAAGTGCGATTTGATGTTTTGATGAATCACTCTTGGACAGAAAATAAGGTCATCTGCACGATCCCTATGGAGAAAACCCACCCATTGGAAAATTACTTCTGAAATCCTCATAATCCAAATCAAGCAATAGATTCAGACAAACTTCAATTTTTTGTAAAATATATATATATATATATATATATATATATATAATATATATATATATTTATATTTATATTTTAAATAAAAGTTATTTATAAATCAACGTATTCAAAGATGCCATCCCAAGGTTGCCAAATTGATCTTTAGTTTTTTTTTATGGACAATTTATCCCAAAATTTTGGATAGCCAACATTTTTTTCCAGGCACATCAGAAAACCATAATAACTCTTTAAGATCTTAAGTGATATATGTCTGCGGTCATAACACAGATATGAAGACATCAGCAGCATTCACTGTAAAATAATGATAATTGCAACTTTAATCTGTACAAGCTCCTCTTTGCTTCCTAAAAATCATAGACCTATAAAAAAAAAAAAAAAATTAACTGACAAGGAAAAAGTGCCCTATTTTATGGACTGTATAGAAATGTCAAGATGGTTAGCAACTCTGTACCGTACATGGGTCAATAACTCTCTGGCATACTACGGCTATGTGCGCACGTTCAGGAATTGCTTGAAGAAATTTCTGCAGTGTTTCTGCACCTCTTGGCAGCAAAAACGCTGCAGAAAATCCGTAGCATTCTTTGTGTTTTCATGCGTTTTTTATGCGTTTTTTGAGTGTTTTTGCCTGCGGATTTGCCATGCGTTTTTTCCAGTGCATTGTATTGGAAAAACGAAGGCCAAAACGCACAAAGAATGGACATGCTGCTTCTTTTTCTGCACATGAAATTCTGTCAGGAAAAATCCTGATCATGTGCACAGATCTTGGAAAATGTCAAGAAATTATGGGATAAGGTTTGCAATGCGTTTTTAGCCCATTTCTGCGTGGGGAAAAAAAACGCACCAAAAACACACTGTGTGCACATAGCCTAAGGAGATTACCACCACTATGTCATGAGAATACGACCAAAAAAGAGTTTACAAATTATAGCTTGAATATTTGGTGGAGGAATTATGTTGAAAAACATGGCATGCTACACGTGACCCCTGAACCCATTGCAACTCCAGGTGCGGTGGAGACGTCATTTAGTTTTTTAACTTACAATAACAGGCTGGAATTACCCCTGATAATGTTGTGTGACGGCCCAGGTACAACATTTTGGGCTGCTAATGTCTGCTCTGAGGTTCTAGTTCTACTTTAAGGACATCAGGTGCTCAACCTCACCATTTACACAAAAGGAATAGTAAAGCTATTTTATGTGCACTTTTTTCTACACCATTAGTAATGGATTTGCACAGCGCACTTGGCACATGGCGCAGCCTCTGTGCATGTAGACTTTCACCATGAACTAAATGTTAAGCAAAACTACTTCTTATGTGGTTCATCCAGAAAATGTAAATGAAGCATTTTTAATGTTTATTATAGCTGTATAAACTAAAAGCTTTTCAGACTTGGGTCAAAAGCCAATTTTAAAGCCTATGTTATTGAGAACATTAATGGCAAAAATCCTACTTACTGCTTTTGACATTGCCAACAATTTACTGCTGCAAATCCGATCATGCAACACTCTGCAAAATGATGTGGGCACTTAAGAAATACTTTTACATTGTTTTCTTGTTACAGTATGATACTCAGGAAGTCATTGATGACGGACCACATCCAGCTCTGTATTATTCATACACTTATCATATGTTTGTATGAAAACATGGGCAGTATTTGACCCAAAACAGGCAACCTTGGTGAGAGGTGAGCAACGACGCTGGTGTGAGGGCTACAATGAAGGCGGTATGAGGGGTACACCCCGTGTACAACATGCTTCTGGCTGCAGTAACAGCTTGGGAAAGTTACACCATAACTAATGAAAGACTTTTAGATGTTGCAAAGGATGAAAACAAAAAAGATATTGATTATACACTCTTGTTTTTCATGGCGTTTAGTGTGTGTAAAATATTCTTTTTAGATCTATAGTGAAATATGAAAGGCATTATTGTATGTACAAATTGTTTATTGGTTTGGCATTTTTTTGCACTTTTTGGGTTCTGTAGACTTTTTTTTCCAGACTTTTTTCCCCAGTGTTTTTTTCCATAGGCTTTAGTAGTCAACTTTAAAAACGCCTTAAATTTCTGTTGTTATTAAAGTGAATCTGCCAGCAGTTTTTTTCTATGTAATCTGAGGACAGCATGAGGTGGGGGATAAAGCACTGAACTCAACGATGTGTCACATGACCGGCTGTGTGCTGTTGTTTACTTAGAGTGAAGCTTTAATCACCATGTTATTATCATAGCTAGGACTAGCTGGGGAGGGCATGCTAGTCCGACTCCGCCCCCTTCTGTGATAAGCAGCTCATTGTCTATATCTATGTACAGTGACTTGTAAATGTATTCACCCTCTCTACATTTTTCGTGTTTTGCTACCTCAGAACCTGGAATTTCACTGTTTTTTTTGAGAGTTTGCATCAGTTCATGTAAAGAACATGCCTACAACTGTGAACATTTGGTTTTCTTTTTATTGTGAAGCAGACAACAAATAGGACAAAATAACTGAAAACTTGAGTGTGCATAACTATTCACCCCCCATAAAGTCAGTACTTTGTAGAGCCTCCTTTGAAGCAATTACAGCTGCAAGTCACTTTGGATAAGTCTCTATGAGCTTTCCACATCTTACCACTGTAATTTTTGCCCATTCCACAAAGGCAATACTGCTCCAGCTCCTCCAAGTTAGATGGTTTCCTCTTGCGAACAGCAACCTTCAAGTCTGACCACAGATTCTCAATTAGATTAAGGTCTGAGCTTTGACTAGGCCACTCCAACACATTTACACTCTTCCCCTTAAACCACTCGAGTGTTGCTTTAGCAGTATGCTTTGGGTCATTGTCTTGTTGGAAGATGAACCTCCGTCCCAGTCTCAAATCACTGACAAGACTGAAACAGGTTTTGCTCAAGAATATCCCTGTATTTCGCGCCATCCGTCTTCCCCTCGACTCGGACCATTTTCTCTGTCTCTGCTGCCAAAAAACATCCCCACAGCATGAAACTGTCATCACTATGTGTCACTGTGGGGATGGTGTTCTTGGGGTGATGAGCTGTGTTGTTTTCGCACCAGACATAGCATTTACCTTGGGGGGCAAAAATTTCAATTTGGTCTCATCTGACCACAGCACCTTCCTCCATACATTTGAGGAGTCTTCCACATATCTTTTGGCAAACTCAAAATGAGCCTTACAATTTATGTGTGCAAGTAAAGGCTTTTTTCTTCCCACTCTTCCATAAAGGCCACCTCTACGGAGTGTACGGCTTATTGTGGTCGTATGGACAGATACTCCAGTCTCTGCTAGGGAACTCTGCAGCTCCTTCAGGGTTACCTTTGGTCTCTGTGCTGCCTCTCTGATTAATGCCCTCTCTTGGCAGGTTTGTTGTGGTACCATGTTCTTTCCATTTGATGATAATGGATTTGATGGTGCTCCGGGAGATCATCAGAGATTGGGATATTTTTTTATAACCCAACCCTGAATAGTACTTTTCAACAACTTTGTCCCTGACTTGTTTGGAGATCTCCTTGGTCTTCATGGTGTTGTTTGGTTAGTGATGCCTCTCTTGCTTAATGATGTGACAGCCTCTGTGGCCTTTCAAAAAAGTTGTGCATATACTGACAGACCATGTGACACTTAGATTGCACACAGGTGGACTTCCTTTCACTAAGCTTGTGACTTCTGAAGGTAATTGCTTGCACCAGAATTTTTTAGGGGCTTTATAGCAGAAGGAGTGAATATATATGCAATTGCCAATTTTTAGTTATTTGATCCAATAAATTTAATTTATGCTTATATTTTTCTCACTTCATTTCACCAACTTAGACTATTTAGTGCTGATGCTTTACACACAAAACAGATTACATAAATATTTAGGTGCAGCTTGTAATGTAACGAAATAGGTAAAAAGCCAAGGGGGTGAATACTTTTGCAAGCCATTGTACATACAGAGCCTGGTGTGGGCGGAGTTAGCTTTCTCAGCTCTGCTGCACTGCTAAATCTAAAAACTCTGATTGTGTCAGAACGGCTGCACCCAGTAAACTAAGTGATACATTGTTGGAATCAAGGTCTCTTTGCCTACATCATGCTGCTGTCAGATGAGGTAGCAAAAACCTGTTGATAGATTCCCTTTAAGAAATGCATGTAGGAGCCCTATGGCTAATAAAATACAAACACAAACAGTCCATTCCTTAATGACTTAAGGCCCCCATACATAGATGGCTGTTGGCTAAACGATGCTTCCGCTAACAACCACCTTGACCATCTCTCCCATACACAGGAGAACCAAATCAGCCAAGCGATCTTGAGATTTCTATGAGAAAGACAGTCATTTCTGCCGGCAGCTTATCTCCAGGACAACAAAACAGTCTGAAATTGGACATGCCCGATAAAAATCTCCCCGACAATCAGTTGGCCAGAGACACAATACACATGGAGGGCTTTAGGCTTCATGCACATGGCATAACTGTACACAAGGAGCTAGTCCCTTCCTTGTGAGTTGGAGCAGCATGACTTCTGGGGAAGACCACCTCCATAATTAAAGATGTGATTGAACACAACACAATCTTTTGCTGTGAAACTTGTACAGAATCCACCTCCAAAAAAGTACATTGAGGCCCATGCACCTCCATTGGTGTCCTAATATGGCCATAGGATGAAGTTTTAAGCTAAGTTTATACACACATTTCTGACAAATCAGACAGATTTTACAAATAAGGAAACTGGTCTGAAGTTGGCCATTTACATCCACAGATATTTTGGCACAATGGAACCAGTTCTCATCTTTCATGATTGTACTAAAATAAAACCTTTTTAAATATCTTTCAGATGCCATTTACACACTACATTACTTGTGATTGGCAGACAAATATTTAAAGAAGTTGTCCACTACTTTATCATTGATGACCTATCCTCCTATTCAAATCAATAGGATGGATATGCAGTACCCTGCTGCTCCGTAATTGAGCAGTTCGGGCTGGCGGCCGCCGACACCGAAAGCAGCTGATTGGCAGAGGGTGCTGGGTGTGGAACCCCAACTGATCAGACATTGATGACCTATCCTAAGGATAGGTCATCAATGATACAGTAGTAGACAACTGTGTCACCCTGGCCTGGATGCCACAAAATGTAATAAAGCTGTGTCTGAGAGCAAGGGGGAGGTTCTCTAGTCAGGGGAACATTAGCATGCAGTACCTCCTGTCTCAGGCCAGTAGGGGGAGCAGGCTGCCCCTATAAAAGCTGGTGCTGGGGGCAGGGTTAGAGAGAACTGGATGACCTGTCTCAGTACTGAGACTTGTCCCGGAGCAGAGCAGGGACAGAAAGTTGTATTGCAACTAAGAGGAAGTGTGGCAGGAGGAGAGCCACAAGCCAGAGACAAGAGGCAAAGTGAGCCTGTCTTGGCAGATAAAGGACTTAATTTACCAGACTTTGGTGTCTGAGGCTAGGAGGATTCCACATCCCACAGCAGATAACCAGTCCGCAGGGGACTGTATGTTCCTTGGCCTAAGAAACCTGGAGGCTCTTCCACAACAGAAGGGACTAGTAAAGCCGTACCAGGCCGGGAGCAGAAAGGAACCCACGTCGCAGGCCATACAGGCGAGAGTACACAGAAAGCTCGGAAAAGTGGGCTGTTACCCTCAAGGAGGAGATAGCCAGAAGGAGCACAGAAAGCACGGTAGGCCTACACCCTCACCCTGACCAGGGCCAATTTCCCCATTGCTCTCAGACATCCAGGTCCCCTCCTAGCCGGGACTGTTTATGGGTCAGTTTACCTGTTTTAGTAAAGGCCCTGGATTGCATCCTGTTGTCTGTGTGCTCCTTCGCGCCTCCAGCACTACCGGTACTGGGACTCTCACCACCATCACTCCCACCATCCATTATACTGCCCTGGGGCCGCACTCTTCCCGTGGGGAGTCACACTACCCTAGCTGCACACCTCATCAGCCCCAGCGGTCTGCATGCAGCGGCGGTTCCTAATAACTGCAATCCACGGGTGGCGTAGTCGGACATAATCATCAGCGCATAACGGACTACCACTGGCCTGACCACCCTGAGCCACGGAACCGGGTTGCCACTACTACTCCCATCGTTCCCCCTACTGCCCGGATCCGAGTGCCCCACGGCCCAGGGGGCGAGTCAGCTTTGGCGTAGTCGGCAGGATTGCAACCAACCCGCCACAAACGGGTATTGCGTGACTGAAAAAGACTTTGCACCTACCTGAAAAGAGGTTTCCCGCCGTCCGGAGCCGTTTCCAGCCGTCTCCCGCCATCTTCCATCGGTTCCCGCCATCTTCAGCCGTTTTCCCGCCATCGGACGCCATCTTCAGGACGCCGCGCGGGAAGAAGAGGGGCGTGGACGTCCAAACCACGCGAGACCCGAAGCTCCGCCCCACGCACCAACGCTGCGCAAGGTCCTGGAAGGGAGAGAGAGCGACGCTGACGTTACCAGGACGCGACGCAAGGTCCTCGTCCAGAGCGGCAGCAGCGGAGCCGCGGCCTACAGAAGAGGATCGTCGGAAGGTAGGCCACGCTTAACTAGGGGGGAGGAAGATGTCAGATACAGAGGCGCCCACTACCACTAACGCAGCTGCAGCAGCGGTGATGCCATTTTCCCTTCCCTACATCCCTGGAGCGGCCTGGCTGCCCAAGTACTCAGGGGAGCCCCATGCCCTAACTGACTTTAAGGAAAGGCTGTACAGTTTGTTCCAAGTCTACCCCCTGACAGAGGAACAGAAGGTCAGCATACTAACAGGGCAGTTAACTGGCGCAGCCCAAAGGGAGGTAAAATCATGGCCCACTGAGGAGAAAAGGACCGTGAAGGGTATTCTGGCCCGGCTACGGGGTACCTTTGACACACGTACCTCCGCTGAAATTAAAATGAGGTTCTATGGATGTAAGCAGCGGGCACAGGACAGCATCAGAGACTATGCCCTAAATTTGCAGGAAGCCTTGAGGGCTATCCAACAAGCTGACCCTGGCAGCGTGCAGGAAACGGATAAGCTACTAACAGAACAGTTTATAGAAGGTCTGCTGTCTAGCGCCCACAGGACTCAGCTGCGCCTCATGTTCTTTCAGAACCCTGATCTGACCTTTGCCCAATTCAAGGACAGGGCCATAAGGGTGCTCCGTAAATCCGCAACAAGTGGCGCTATAAACCCCCGGCGCCCTGCTCTCACCTACCACCAGGAGGCGGCGCCCTCCTCTATGGACTCCATGGGGGCTGATGCACAGGACCTGAACCAAGCCCCGTCGAAAGATTTGCACCACCAAGTCCAGGAGCTGACCAGGAGCGTCGCGGCGTTGACCAGGACCGTCCAGGCGTTACAAGTGGATCCATCGAGCTGGCTTCAAGTCCGGAGGATGTCCCGTGGCGTCAACAGAGGAGAATCCCGTCGTTCCGAGGGAGGCCCACAGACCGCTACGCAGAGGATGGACAGCCTATTTGCCGCCGATGCAACCAGCCCGGTCACATTTCCAGGTACTGTAATTTAAACGGGTCCAACCTGGGGCAGAGGGCCAACCCCCAGGCATAAGATCACCAGGCCCTTATAATTGGCGTGATAAGTACATTGGGGGGCGCCCGGTTTTACCCGTGGTGCTGGACGGTATCCCCATGAGCGCCTTGCTGGATACTGGGTCGCAAGTAACCACTATCCCTTATGTACTTTTTAAGCAGTATTGGACTGATGCTGATATCACACGGTATCCAGACAGTAACTTGAGCATCATCGCCAGTAATGGCTTACCCGTGCCGCAGATGGGGTTCAAGGAGATGACCATTAAGATTGGTAAAGTTGAACTGCCGGCACAGGGAGTAATTGTTGTGGACATTGACCGTCGTGAAAGTCACCCTAAAATAACTGTTGGTACTAACATAATTGAAAATTATCTTTCAGAGGTAATTGTAATTCTACAACAGGTGGCGGTGAATGCTAGTTCCAGCCAACAGAGAGTCCTCAACAAGGAGATAAAAGCCCTGATGAGACGGCAGCAGGTAGAACTGTCTGGTGGTGAGATCGGTAGCGTAAGACTGAGTGACCCATTCCCCATTTCCATGCCTCCCAAAAGTGAAATGATGATCTGGTGTCGGACTGCAATCGGGTTGAGAGGTAGAGACTACCAAGCCATGGTAGAACCCGTGTACTCAGACAGCAGGCCCACCATTTTGACCGCCCGGGGGGTGGTTGATGTCCGTCATGGGAGGGTGCCCGTCCGCATCCTCAACATTGGGGAGAGGGAAGTACACTTACCCAGGTACGCTACACTTGCCAATCTGTTTGTTGTCTAACACAATGCTATCAGGGCCGTGGAACCCTTGCCTTCATCTCCACAGGCGGAGGGTAATGGCTCCCAGAAACAAAAGGAGGACTGGTGCCAGAAACTCCATGTGGGTGCTGACTCCACTCCCCTGCACCAAAAACAAGGAGTCTACCGGGTGGTCCAGGAGTACGAGAGAATTTTTAGTAAGCACCCGCTAGACTTCGGCAGAGTAAAGGGGATAGAACACCACATCCCCACAGGGAGCCACCCACCGATAAAAGAAAGACACAGACCTGTACCCCCTGCACATTATCAGAACGCAAAGGGCATGCTAAAAGAAATGAAAGAAGCTGGGGTCATTAGAGATAGCTGTAGCCCCTGAGCAGCCCCCTTGGTTCTGGTGAAAAAGAAGGACGGCACCATGAGAATGTGCGTAGACTATAGACAAATCAACCGTATCACCCATAAAGACGCATACCCGCTGCCTAGAATAGAGGAGTCTTTAGCCGCACTAAAATCAGCTACTTCTTTTCTACTTTGGACCTTACTAGCGGGTACTGGCAGGTTCCTGTGGCAGAGGCTGACAAGGAGAAGACCACCTTCACCACCCCGATGGGACTGAGCGAGTTCAACTGTATGCCTTTCGGGCTCTGCAACGCACCAGGGACCTTCCAGCGGCTGATGGAATGCTGTCTAGGGCACCGAAACTTCGAGACGGTCCTCCTTTACCTGGACGACGTGATCGTCTATTCGAAAACCTACGAGGACCATCTAAAGCACCTGGCCGAGGTGTTCGAAGCCCTGGCAAGCTATGGCCTGAAGGTGAAACCATCAAAGTGTCACCTGTTGAAACCAAAGGTCCAGTACCTAGGGCACGTGCAGAAGGAGTGGCCCCCGACCCTGAGAAGGTCACGGCAATCAAGAGCTGGCCAAGCCCTTCGAACATCAAGGAAGTGAGGCAATTCCTCGGGTTGGTAGGCTACTACCGAAGGTTCATCCCCGGGTTCACTAAGATGGCAGCTCCTATGCAGGACCTCCTGATTGGACAGTCTAAGTCCAGAAGTCAAAAGCCACCCTTCAAGTGGGATCAACCGGAAGAGGAGTCCTTCCGCCAGTTGAAGATGGCCCTCACGGGGGATGAGATCCTGGCCTACCCTGACTATGGCCAGCCTTTTATTCTCCACACAGATGCCAGTAATGTGGGACTGGGAGCAGTACTGTCCCAAAACCAACAGGGCAGAGAAAGGGTGATCGCGTACGCCAGCCGGAAGCTGAGGCCCACCGAGAGGAGCCCGGAGAATTACAGCTCCTTCAAGCTAGAATTCTTGGCGGTGGTGTGGGCCTTGACAGAACGCTTCAAGCATTACCTGGACTCTGCAAAGTTCACCGTGTACACGGACAACAACCCGTTGACACACCTGGACAATGCAAGACTGGGTGCCCTAGAACAGCGATGGATGGCCCTTCTCTCCAACTATGACTTCGTGATCAAGTACCGGGCCGGCAAAACCAATGCCAACGCTGACGCCCTATCGAGGATGCCTCACTTACCTGAAGGTGACGAAGACCCAGAAGAGCTGGAGGAGGTAGAACTCCCCGCGTTTCACCGGTATGGAGCCGCTCAATACTCCCACCGCTTGAAGGAGGAGGATCTAACAACTGTGATGATCAATCCCCTACCTCACCACAGCTGGGCCGAGACCCAAGATAGTGACCCTGCCATCCGCCTGGTGAAAGATCTGCTGACCCAGGAGGACGCCCGCATGGATCCGGATGCTCCAGAGGAAGCCAAGCAGCTGTGGAAGGAGAAGAGCAAGCTGTTCCTCTACGAAGGCAAGCTGTGCAGAAGGATTGTCAACCACCGGACGCACGAGCTGACCTGGCAAGTCGTGGTCCCAAGGCGGGATGCAGCTATGGTCCTGGGGGCTTACCATGACAGAGCGGGGCACTTCGGTTGGAAGAAACTGGAGTTCCTGCTAAGAGGACGGTTCTTTTAGGTCGGCATGAGAGGAGCTGTAGAAAAGTGGTGCAGAGACTGTGGCCCTTGTCACCTAAGGAGGAAGGACCGTGCCAGCCAGAAGACACCCTTGAGGCCCATGGTCACCACGCAGCCTCTTGAGCTGGTAGCTCTAGACCACATCAAGTTGGCTCCAAGCCGGTCAGGGTACATCTACGCCCTGACAATCGTTGACCACTATTCCCGTTTCCTCGTGGTGGTCCCGGTAAAAGACTTGACAGCCCAAATAGCGGCCAGAGCCTTCCAACAATACTTCTGCCGTCCACACGGGTATCCAGAACAGGTCCTGACAGACCAGGGTCCAGCGTTTGAGGCTGAAATCTTCCAAGAGTTCTGCAACCTCTATGGCTGTAAGAAGATTCGGACAACGCCTTACCACCCACAAACCAACGGGATGTGTGAGAAAATGAACAATATAGTCATTGACCTCCTGAAGACGTTGCCCCAGGAGGAACGCAGCCTGTGGCCAGAAAAACTGCCGGACCTGATAGACCTATACAACCATATCCTGGTGAATGCTACAAACTGCACCCCGGCTTACCTGATGTGAGCCAGACCAGGTAAGCTGCACTTAGACCTGGAGATGGGAGTCCTAACGCCTGAGGACACCTCCCCGGATGCGGACTGGGATACGGAAAGGCAACTTCAGTACAAGAAGGTACAGGAGAGTGTGGAGAAGAGCCTGGCCCAGGTGAGAGAGAGGCAAGAAAAACTCTTCAACCAACACGCCCCTGCTGGTCCCCTGAAACCTGGTGAGCAGGTCCTGAAGCGGAAGAGAAGGCTACATAAGTTGGACGACCAGTGGGAAAGGGAACCCTACACCGTACTGCAGTCTGACCACGACAACCCGAAGGTGTGCGTGATCACCAAGGACGGAGGAGAAACCACTAGTACCGTCTCCAGGGACCACCTCAAAAGATGCCCCGAGCAACTCCGTAGTGCAGAAGAGGATCAAAGTGACCTTGAACCCGCAGAGGACAAGGAAGAAATGATCAGCACCGTTCTCGGAGAGTTCCCTCAGTCCTGGACTCGAATAAACGATGCCATAGTGGTGCACGTCCTGCAACCGACTGTGCAACAACCTGCACCAGAGCCGGAAGGTGAAGAGGAGCAAGCAGTTCCAGAGGCAGAAGAGCCTGTACCAGCAGCCCAGGAGAGTCAACCCTCTGCTGACAGTGAGCCTGCCATGCCTGCGGTAAGCCAAAGGACCCGCAGACAGCTGCCTGCCCTACCTGTACACCCAGCTGGTAGCTGTACCCCTAATGCTAGTGGGGAAAGCCAGGTCAGTCCACCACCAGACAGTGGGTTAAGGAGGCCAACCAGGAGCACAAAGAGACAGATACCCGCTCGCTGGAGAATATAGAGTGCACTAAAATTGTAAATAACCCTGTTTCCAAATGTTGAAATGTTTGCCAAGTTACATGCATGTTTGGTAATTCTGTGTTTCACTTTCTTGCAGCTACCGTAAGGACTCACAGGTTATGGACTTTTTATAACCGGGACCTTGTATGGACTGCGTTCGGAGCCTAACCAAGGAATGAACTAAGACTGTAAATGACTTGGGGTAGGACAGACCCCCCCACCTGGTTAAGGCTCCCGGTTGTATTGGTGATATGGACACCCGGTCACAGACCACACTGTGACCTTAAGAACTCAATCTGTGCGTCACTTTCCTGATAATGTTTTATGGTCATGCATATTGTCTTTGTTTATTGTTTAGTCCCGGAGTACTAAATTTCACTAGGGGGGAATGTGTCACCCTGGCCTGGATGCCACAAAATGTAATAAAGCTGTGTCTGAGAGCAAGGGGGAGGTTCTCTAGTCAGGGGAACATTAGCATGCAGTACCTCCTGTCTCAGGCCAGTAGGGGGAGCAGGCTGCCCCTATAAAAGCTGGTGCTGGGGGCAGGGTTAGAGAGAACTGGATGACCTGTCTCAGTACTGAGACTTGTCCCGGAGCAGAGCAGGGACAGAAAGTTGTATTGCAACTAAGAGGAAGTGTGGCAGGAGGAGAGCCACAAGCCAGAGACAAGAGGCAAAGTGAGCCTGTCTTGGCAGATAAAGGACTTAATTTACCAGACTTTAGTGTCTGAGGCTAGGAGGATTCCACATCCCACAGCAGATAACCAGTCCGCAGGGGACTGTATGTTCCTTGGCCTAAGAAACCTGGAGGCTCTTCCACAACAGAAGGGACCAGTAAAGCCGTACCAGGCCGGGAGCAGAAAGGAACCCACGTCGCAGGCCATACAGGCGAGAGTACACAGAAAGCTCGGAAAAGTGGGCTGTTACCCTCAAGGAGGAGATAGCCAGAAGGAGCACAGAAAGCACGGTAGGCCTACACCCTCACCCTGACCAGGGCCAATTTCCCCATTGCTCTCAGACATCCAGGTCCCCTCCTAGCCGGGACTGTTTATGGGTCAGTTTACCTGTTTTAGTAAAGGCCCTGGATTACATCCTGTTGTCTGTGTGCTCCTTCGCGCCTCCAGCACTACCGGTACTGGGACTCTCACCACCATCACTCCCACCATCCATTATACTGCCCTGGGGCCGCACTCTTCCCGTGGGGAGTCACACTACCCTAGCTGCACACCTCATCAGCCCCAGCGGTCTGCATGCAGCGGCGGTTCCTAATAACCGCAATCCACGGGTGGTGTAGTCGGACATAATCATCAGCGCATAACGGACTACCACTGGCCTGACCACCCTGAGCCACGGAACCGGGTTGCCACTACTACTGCCATCGTTCCCCTACTGCCCGGATCCGAGTGCCCCACGGCCCAGGGGGCGAGTCACAACCTCTCTAACCACATCAGATAAGTTCTCCAGAAGATGAGACAGAATTTATTCAGATCAATTGGCTAGTTGCACACACCTATTTTGGTCTGATTGGACATTACTTGGTCAGATATCTATATGTGTTAGGGCACACCTAATTTGAGAACAGCATAATCAAGAGATAGAGAGCCCGATTTAAGCAATGTATCATTTACTGGGCTGCTTGATGTAGTTTTGATAAAAACCACTGTTTTATCAGCAGAAGATTATCACTAGGGGACTAGTAAACCTGCTGCTGGGTCATTCTCCATATTCTTGAGCTAAGTATAACTCTGCCCCCTCCACTGATTGGCAGCTTTCTGCCTATGCACAGTGTACACATAATGCTGAGAATTAGTGGTGTGGGCAAGGTTATACAGGTTCAACATTCAGAGAACTGGTAGATCTGCAGTAGATAAAACTGTGATTGTATCAAAACTGCAACAAGCAGCCCATAAAGTGACACATCGCTGAAATCAGGGTCTCTGCCCCTACATCATGCTGTTCTCAGACAATAACACGATAATAAGAACCTGGTGACAGATTCCCTTTAAGCCAATAGACCGTTTGGCCAATAACTATCTCTCCCATCTACCCCATACATATGAATGCTCTGCACTGGATAGGCTTTCAGGTACTTTCAATGGGCAGAGACTCGTCTGTCAGTGGTTCATTTTTCCTGAGATCAAAAGAATTGGCATTGAAATTTCACCTACCCAATCTGTCGGGGATGGTAAAAAATGATGTAAAATACCTGCTTTCTAAAGGTCCCCCATACAAATCAAAATCAGCAGGTTCAGCCAACTTTCTTCTAATGTGTATGGGGACAGCAGATATTTTTGATCATGTAAAGAGATGCTATACAGATAAAAGACGATTTGACATATGATTTTCATACCTACCAAATAAGTGACTTCAGGTTGACCCCATAATCTTGTCTTACGGTCACAATACTCTAAGGGCTCATAGTCATCTGCGAGAAACACGGACGAGTGCAATCTGATAAAAAATCGGTTTGCACTCTGATTAATGTTATTCAATGATTTCCTGCTCATCTACAATTTTTTTTCTCAGCTCAGATCGGACAAAGAAGAAAAAGTCGCAGCATGCTGCGTTTTGCCGCGTATATCGGATGAGACTCACCAATGTAAGTCAATGAGTGCGAGAAAAAAAACACAAGGCACTCGAACCATGCGAGTGCTGTCCGATTTTTACGCATCCATCTCATAGAAACCTGACATTTCATCAGCCGTGTACAGTAAATTCACAGAGTGAAGCAGCAAAATAGAAAAGATGTATAGGTAGAAGAAAAAAAAATGGTGTGGGGTCCCCCTGAATTTTTATTAACAAGCTGAGGGAAAGCGGACAGTTAGGGGCTGATGTCAGCTGCCAATACAATATAGTTGTCGGCTGCCAATAAAAAGCTGACATCAACCCCAATACTATTCACTTGCTAACACACCATGGCAAGTGGGAAAAGAGGAGGCTAAGCGCCACAATTATTATTATTTATTATTATAGCGCCATTTATTGGCACTTTACATGTGAAAAAAGGGGTATACATAGCAAAAACAATTACAATAATCTTAAAAAAAAAAAAAAAAAAACGCAACGGCAAACTGGTACAGCAGAAGAGAGGACCCTGCCCGCGAGGGCTCACAATCTACAGGGGATGGGTGAGGATACAGTAGCTGAGGGTAGAGCTGGTTGTGCAGCGGTATGGTGGAGCGGTGGTTACTGCAGGTTGTACACTTGTCAGAAGAGGTAGGTATTCAGGTTCCTTTTGAAGGTTTCCACAGTAGGCGAGAGGTTTGCACGGGAGAAATCTTGTATACGGTTGTGGGAGGAGGAGATAAGAGGGCAGTAGAGAAGGAGATCTTGTGAGGATCGTAGGTTGCGTGTAGGTATGTACCGGGAGACTAGGTCACAGATGTATGGAGGACACAAGTTGTTGATGGCTTTGCATACCATGGTTAGGGTTTTGAACTGGAGTCTCTGGGCAACGGGGAGCCGGCGAAGCATTTTACAGAGAGGAAAGGCCGGGGAATAGCAGGGGGATAGGTGGATTAGTTGGGCAGCAGAGTTTAGGATAGATTGGAGGGGTGCGAGAGCGTTAGAAGGGAGGCCACAGAACAAGAGGTTGCAGTAGTCAAGGCGAAAGATGATGAGGGCATGCACTAGTGGTTTTGTAGATTCGTAGTTGAGGAATGTGCGGATCTGGGAGATATTTTTGAGTTGGAGTCGGCAGGAAGTGGAAAGCGCTTGGATATGTGGTTTGAAGGAGAGATCAGAGTCCATGGTTACCCCAAAGCAGCAAGCTTGTGAGACTGAGGAAAGTGGACAGCCATTGATTTTGATAGATAGGTCAGATGGGGGGGGGGGCTGAATGAGATGGGGGGAAAGATGATAAATTCAGTTTCATCCATATTAAGTTTTAGAAATATATCAGAGAAGAAGGATGAGGTAGCGGACAGACATTGTGGGAGTCTGGTTAGTAAGGAGGTGATATCTGGTCCAGAGAGGTAAATCTGTGTGTCTTCAGCATAGAGGTGATAATGAAAGCCAAGAGACTCTATGAGCTGTCCCAGGCCGAGGGTGTAGATTAAGAAGAGCAGAGTTCCTAGGACTGAACCTTGGGGGACACCGACAGATAGGGGCCAAGGTGAGGAGGTGGTGTGTGAGTGAGAAACACTGAAGGTCCTGTCTGTTAAGTATGAGGAGATTCAAGATAGGGCCAAGTCTGTGATGCCAAGAGATGAGAGAGTCTGTAGTAAGAGGGAATGGTCCACTGTGTCAAAGGTAGATGTCAGGTCCAGGAGGAGGAGGACAGAGTAGTGTTGCTTGGATTTGGCAGTTAGTAGGTCGTTGGTAACTTTAGTCAGGGCAGTTTCAGTGGAGTGATGAGGTCGGAAGCCAGATTGTAAGCGGTCAAAGAGGAAGCAGGAGGAGAGGTGGGAAGACAGTTCAGAATGGATGTGTTGTTCCAGTAGTTTTGAGGCGTAAGAGAGGAGTGATATGGGGCAATAGCTAGTCAGAGAGGATGGATCAAGGGAGGGCTTTTTGAGGATGGGTACGATCGAGGCATGTTTGAAGCATGAGGGGAAGACACCAGTTGTTAGTGACAGGTTGAAGAGATGGGTTAGAGTTGGGATGAAGACTGTAGTAAGGTTATGATCTTATCAATGTGCCATTTCTGGGGCGGCTGAGAGCGGATGTTTTTAGTATGGGAGGGGGACAATATCCATGGAGACCCCATGTCATTTTTTGGGGGTGTCCCCCATTTTAATAACCAGTAAAGGCTAAGTATACAGCTGTGAGCTGGTATTAATAGCCTGGGAAGCTCCATTTTTATTTCCCCCTTCCCAGGCTAAACATCAGCCCCCAACGGTCGGCTTTCACTGTACAGTAAGCTACACACGCAAAACATTGATTATATACAGTTGAAATCAGAAGTTTACATACACTCTATAAAAAGACACATATGCATGTTTTTCTCAATATCTGACATGAAATCAGAATAAACCTTTCCCTTTTTAGGTCAATTAGGATTACCATTATTTTTTATATTTGCCAAATGCCAGAATAATGAGAGAGAGAGAATGTTTTAAGGCATTTTTATTACTTACTGCAAAGTCAAAAGTTTACATACATTTCCTTAGAATTTGGTACTATTGCCCTTAAACTGAATGACTTGGGTCAAACGTTTGGGAAATCCTTCCACAACCTTCTCACAATAGCTGATCGGAATTTGGGCCCATTCCTCCTGACAAAACTGGTGTAACTGATCCAGGTTTGTAGGTCGCCTTGCTCACACCTGCCTTTTCAGCTTTGCCCCTAAATCTTCAATAGGATTGAGATCAGGGCTTTGTGATGGCCACTCCAAAACATTGACTTTGTTATCCTTAACCCACTTTGTTATAATTTAGGCAGTATGCTTCGGGTCATTGTTCATTTGGAAGACCCATTTCCGCCCAAGCTTTAACTTCCTGGCTGATGTCTTGAGATGTTGCTTCAGTATTGCCACATAATCTTCTTTTGTCATGATGCCATCTACTTTGTGAAGTGCACCAGTCCCTCCTGCAGCAAAACAACCCCACAACATGATGCTCTTTCCAAGTGATGCTTAAATCGCTTGGAAAGCGCTTGACAACCTTCATGTGGAAATGCATGTGGAAAACGCTTCACTTCCGCTTGTCCCTGACAGGAAAAACGCATGTAAAATCCGCATGCGTTTTTTCTGCCAGGGAGATGCAGAAACGGTCAGGAAAAATCTGGAGCATTTCTGCATCGTGGGCACATAGCCTTACAGTTCCCACCGAACACCATATCACATAGCCAGCAGCTTTTGTTTTGGCCAAAAGATTTTTTAAGCCACCACCACAACAAGGTAAACTCTTCTGGCCAGGCCCTACTCTACTCTAACCTATTAAAAATTTCTTAAAATATCCAGTACTCTTCTTAGGTATATTTTTCTTTATTTTTCTTTAAGGGAATGAGTCATATAAATATTTTAAAATGACCAATAATATCACATACAAGAGATAAATACTGCCACACCATGATCAGACCACATATTACCACCACATAGTGACCGAATAATACCACATAAAAGGAACAAATACTGCCACACCGCGACCAGACCACATATTGCCACCACAGTGACCGAATACTACATCATACTAATCATTAATAATAAAAACAGAATACTATATTACCTTAAGTGCCATTATACACAGGAGCTGTCTACATAATATACAGTGTATAATGTCAGTGAACAGATAACACACTGATTCACCAACTAGTTGAAGTCCTTCATCTTCGCTTTTCCTCTTCATACAGCACAGACCGCCATCACTTCTTCCAGCCCACTTCCCAGTCCCATATGCTCTGCCACTCTCCAGTCCCAGGTCACCATAAGCTCTGCCCACTCCCCAGTCCCAGTTGATCATATTCTTTGCCCACTCCCCAGTCCCAGGTCACCATATGCTCTGCCCACTCCCCAGTCCCAGGTCACCATATGCTCTGCCCAGTCCCAAGTCATCATATGCTCTGCCCACTCCCCAGTCCCAGGTCACCATATGTTCTGCCGACTCCCCAGTCCCAGGTCACCATATGCCCTGCCCAGTCCCAGGTCACCATATGCTCTGCCCAGTCCCAGGTCACCATATGCTCTGCCCACTCCCCAGTCCCAGGTCACCATATGCTCTGTCCACTCCCCAGTCCCAGGTCACCATATGCTCTGCCCACTCCCCAGTCCCAGGTAACCATATGCTCTGCCCACTCCCCAGTCCCAGGTCACCATATGCTCTGCCCACTCCCCAGTCCCAGGTCACCATATGCTCTGCCTACTCCCCAGTCCCAGGACACCATATGCTCTGCCCACTCCCCAGTCCCAGGTCACCATATGCTCTGCCCACTCCCCAGTCCCAGGTCACCATATCTTCTGCCCAGTCCCAGGTCACCATATGCTCTGCCCACTCGCTAGTCCCAAGTCACCATATGCTCTGCCCACTCGCTAGTCCCAGGTCACCATATGCTCTGCCCACTCCCCAGTCCCAGGTCACCATATGCTCTGCCCACTCCCCAGTCCCAGGTCACCATATCTTCTGCCCAGTCCCAGGTCACCATATGTTCTGCCCAGTCCCAGGACACCATATGCTCTGCCCACTCCCTAGTCTCAGGTCACCATATGCTCTTCCCAGTCCCAGGTCACCATATGCTCTGCCCACTCCCCAGTCCCACTCTTAGGTGATCATATGCTCTGCCTACACCCCAGTCCCAGGTCACCATATGCTCTGCCCACTCCCCAGTTCATTTAATTCTATTAAAAAAAAGTTTTTCATACTTACCGCTTATAGGATCCTCCCTGCAGCTCCACTTCCAGACTGGCATCGCGGCGCTGGATGCCGGCGGGTACGCGATGGCGTCATCACGTAAGCGCCGACTCCCTGCGGCGAGATATACAGCGGCGGCGGTACGTTACCACGCGATACCCCGGGGTCCAATACAGCAGTAAGGGCAGTAATGCCCTGATGGTGGCCCTGCTATGGGGGGGCCCATTATTCTGTATGGAGGACTATGGGGGGGCCATTATACTGTATACTGGTTGGCGCATGACTTTGTCTTTTTCATTTTGGCCCTCTGTGTGTTTAAGTTTGACATCCCTGAAGGAAACTGTAGAAAAAAAGTGTAAAAAAATTGTAAATATATTTAAAAACACACACAAAATAAAGCACACAAAAAATAATGAAAAAATGTTTTGACAATAAAAATGCTTTTTTTTATGTAGAAGTAAAAATAAGAAAGGTACACATATTCAGTATGGCCGCATCTGGAGAAACCTGAGCTATAAAATTGTCACACTATTTCCAACAGTGAAAACCAATAAAGAAAAACGAAAAGCTTTAAAATGCTGTTTTTTTTTTCATTATACTCCCATACAAAAAGTGGAATAAAAGGTGATCAAAAAGTCTTATGTGAACAAAAATGGTACAATTGAAAATGACAACTCATCCTACAGAAAACAAACTCTAACTCGGCTCTGTCAGGAGAAAAATAAAAAAAGTTATAGTTCTCAGAATTTGGCAATGCGTAAACAATTTTTTTCTTCTAAACAATTGTACTAGGTGTGGAAAAGTATCAAAACATAAAAAAACAACATAACTCTGCTATCGCTGTAATCACACTGAACTGAAGGATAAGGTTCTCGTATCACTTTTACTGCACAAATTACATAAAAACAATTTATGAATTGCTTTTTTTTTTGTCCACAAATCAAAATAGAAAACTATGAAAAAATGCTATAATAATGCTACCCTAAAATTGTACCAGTAAAAACTTCATAAAAATCAAGCCCTCATACAGCTCTGTCAGGAGAAAAGCAAAAAAGATAGCTCTCAAAATATTGAGATGAAAAGAAAAGCTTTTTAATGTGTAAAGATAATTAAAAATAAAATATAAATAAATCTTGCATTGCTGTACTTGTACTGACCCGAGGAATAAAGTTATCTCATCGCTTACACCGCATGATGAACAGTATGAAAAAAAATAATTCTTCAATTGTTATTGATTATTATTCATTTTGCCAACAAAAAATCACAATAAGGCTCAGTTCACATATATCTGTGCACTGACATCTTAATCTCAGAAAAACAGGATTTAGACAACTACCTGGATGAAACTATTCACTATAATTGAAGTAAATGAATTTACTTTTGACTTCTAGCCTCTTTTCTGGGGGTGTCCCATCTTTGCAGGCATGCACAAAAGCGCTGTCACCCATGCTTTTGTGCACCTATAAAAAGGCGGACACCACTGAACAGAAGCCAGACAGAGTCCAAAGTGTCTCCATCTGCCCCATTATGATGAATAGTTCCATCGGGGATTCCGTGTGAATCATGTACAGCATTTTAGAGACAGAAACCACAAATTGAATGCCTAGTGTAAAGCACAGGTTAAATGGAAACTTAGCCTTAAAAGCAATCCAAAATTATATCTAGTATAAAATGATACCAATAAAAACGTCAATTCAACTCGAAAAAGAGCCCCCCACTCTGGTTTGTCATCTGTCACTGAAACTATAGGGAGTTTCCGTGTTACTAATAGCACAAAGGCTCTGGTAAAGTGACTTGGCTACCGCCTACCACATTGCACCCACAAAAAAATACATTGACATTTGCGCTCTCAAATCTAAATGCTGCTAAACCCCCCAGTGTGCATGAACCACAGTTAGCGTCCACATATTTGACATTACTGTACCGAGGAGAGCCCACTTAATAATTGTTGGGAGGTATGTCTCCAGAAGCACAAGTTGGGAACAATGTATTGACCACCAGGCTGGCATATTAACAATCTTCACTCTGCAACACCAACTGCGCAGATGAATTCCCATGGAGGTGTGATTTCCAAAATGGGGGTCAGTTGAGGGGGGCTGCTGCTGTTTCAGCACATTAAAGGCACTGTCCTCTTTTCCAAGCACTGCCATGTGGCCAATCAATGGTGTAGGCCACATCTGGAGGATAGTCATGATCTGGAAAAATTGGCTAACAAATGATATGGCTATTTTTTACTTTTTACCCCTTGTGAAATTGAAAAATCTAACACTAAAAAAAAATATTTTAGTGGTAAAAATGTGATTTTTTTTTTATCTCCTTGACCCACTGGGATAAAATTCTGGGAACCTTGAGGGCTGTGCCAATGTGACATGGCACCAACCTATTCCAGGAAAATCTGCACTTGAAAATGGCTCTCTTTCCTTTCTGAGTTTTACAATGTGCCAAAACAATAGGTTTCGGCCACATATGTGCTATAGAAACATTTAGGAGAAATTGCATTACAAATTGTGGGGTCCATTTTCTGCTATTATCCCCCCTGAAAATGAAAAACTTGCCGCTAAAACAATACTTAAATGGAAAAAATGTAATTCACATTACAATGATATATCATTTTGTGAAACACCTGTGGGTTCACAAAGCTCACGATACTCTTAGATTAATTCCTTGAGGGATGTCTTATTCAAAATTGTTTAAATTTTGGGGGGGTTCTGCTGTTTCAGCAACTAGGTTCTGCAAATGCGACACGACGTCCACAACCTGTTCCAGCCAAAATGTTACTTCAAAAGATAAATAGCACACCTTCCCTTCTGAGTTATACTGTGTTTCTGACCTCATATGTGGTATTGCCCCATTCAGGAGCAATTGCATAAAAAACTATGGGGTTCGTTTTCTCCTATTACCTTTAGCATTTTGGGCTAAAGCCACACATTAGTGAAAAAATTCAATTCTTCCCTTCTGAATCCTGATGTGTGCCCAAAACAGTAATTTCTGAACACATATGGAGTAAACTTTAACAGAAATGTTGGCGTTCATTTTCTTCTATTACTTTTGTGAAAACTTAAAATTTGGGTTGAAAGCAGTATTTTAGTGAAGAAAAGTGTAATTTTTCATTTTCACATGACAATGAAGCATCTGTGGCTTCAAGCTGCTCATGCTATTTCTACATGGATTCCTTAATGGGTGCAGTTTTCAAAATGGGGTCACTTATGGGGGTTTCTGCTGCTTTGGGACCTCAGGTGTTTTGAAAACGCGACATGGGATCTGCATTCTATTCCAAACGAAACTGCATGTCTAAAGTCAACTGATGTTCCTGCCTTACAAGCTCTGCCATGTGCCAAAGCAGTAGTTTCTGACCACATATAGAATATCGGCATACTCAGGAGAATTTATACAACAATTTGTGGGGTCCATTGTTACCCTTGTAAAAATGAAAAACTTGGGACTAAAGCAACATTTTAGTCAACAAAAAAAAGTAATTTTTCATTTTTTTCCTTCCATTTTGCGTTAATTCCTGTAAAGTATCTGAAGAGTAAACACATTTTTAATGAGAATTTTGAATACCTTGAAGGGCACAAATTTTAAACTGGGGTCTTGTTTGGTAGTTTTCAGAAATATCAAAGTCACGTCAAAAGTTAAGTGGTCCCTTAAGAAACATTTTTGTGGTAAAAATATATACATTTTTTGTTTTCTTGACCCATTCTGGGAACGTTGGAGGCTGTGATAATGTGACATGGCACCCACCCATTCCAGCAAAATTTGCACTTCAAAGTGGCTCTCTTTCCTTTCTGAGCTTTGCAGTGTGTCCAAACAACAGGTTTCGACCACATGTGCTGTTGCCACGTTCTGGAGAAATTGCATTACAAATTGTGGTGTCTATTTTCTGCTATTATCACCCCTGAAAATGAGAAATTTGGGCTAAAACAATATTCTAAAGTAAAAAAATTCATATTTAAGCTTCACATTACAGTGGCATATAATTTTGCTATGACGCTGGTGGGTGTGGACCCACTGCGCCAGGGGCTTGGCTTACCCTGGAGGGGTATAACTAAGTGACTACCTGGTATTCACTGGAGCTTCTGATAGTGAGGATAGACTTGGCCACAGGTAGTCACAAGGTACCACTCCAGGGCATTTCCAGGGTCTGCAGCAGCTGACTGGAGTGTCAGAGACACAAGTACGAGGTACAAGTGCACGAAGGCAGACAATCTGAGGTCAGCGCAGGCAGTACAGGTTCAACATACGTAGCCAAATTCAGGAGCAGCAAAATCAGAATAAACGGTAAACGACCCGGGTCAATAATAGGAGAGACAGAACGAACATAAACAAAGAGGAACTAGAGACAAGCTACTAGGGACCTACGTTCAGGCAAATAGTGGTGGAAGGAGCTGCCTAATAAACCCCCTGCTGCCTAGGGATTGGCTGGGGAAACCAAACTCAGCAGGATACAAGTGGTTAAGTTCCTACAGACAGGTGGTGACTCACCAGCAGCAGTAGGATGACACAGAGCTGGAAATGCTGCAAGAGGCAGCTCAGTGAGATTACCTGAGACTGGGAGGAGCAGAGCCGTGGCTGCAGTGAGTAGGGCAGCGCTTATTGCCCGTGCGAGTCGCCGATGTGAAATTTGTAAAGCACCTGTGGGTAAAATTTGTAAATTTCACTGAAATAAATGAAAAATTGCTATTAAATCTTCAAACCTTCTAAATGGGACCTTAGTAACAGAAATTGTCTGTCATGGTTAGGTAATGGGGGCCTTAGTATTTACCATATGTTTCTGAGAAGTTATTTAAAATGTTAAGTTCAACGTGACGATTCTGTACCGGATGTCCTGAGGAAGGAGTCGGTGGACTCTGAAACAAGTAGACAATAAACCTACATTTTTATCCATACTAATGGTTTGTTGTGACTCTAGAGAGCGCAGAAACAACTTCCTTTCCCAGCACCTATCTCTGACATATCCATAGGAAGCTGCAGCATTTGGAGTTGAGGCTTTATAGGTGTTGTGTCCCACACAACCCTACTAGGTGAGTAGTTTTTAATACTTTTATGTAACATTTATGAATTGGATAAAGACCCTATTGCGCTCTTGCATTTTTCCATAGCTTCTGTACTGCTGGCGCCTCTGCCTTCTACCCGCAACCCCTGCAGAGAAGCCGATCCCTTACCGCCTCGGCCCTCGGCCGGAGGCTCCCGCTCCGGCGTCCTCCCTCCATGCTGACACAGCCCGGGTTGCACATACAGCGATCAGATCCCCAGGCACTGTGCTTAGGGTGCACGCGCACTCCCATCCTCTTGAAGGACCGCGTGCGCACTGTCCTAAAGTGTCCCCGACCAATGGCTGGAGGACTCTGGCTATTTAAGGTGCCTCCTCCAATATGGAGTTGCCTGTGCAACTTAATTTGTTTGGTGTTAACACTTTCTGTAGTTCCAGGTCCCAGTACATGTACCCGCCCGCCTGCCTGTCTATCAGCCATGCCCGCCTGCCTATCAGCTGTGCCCGCCTGCCTGTCCATCTGCCCTGTCCGCCTGCCTGTCCATCTGCTGTGTCTGTCAGTGCCTGCCTCCAATCCTTAGGTGTCAGCTGCCTACCATCTGAGGTCAGTTGCGGAGTAGCACCTAGTCCACCTTCCCTGTCCCTTCTTGGATCACGGAGTCGTTAAGTCGCCATGGATCCAGGGTCGAATTCGATGAGGCACCTAGTTATGCCCCTCCGGTCTCTCCGTGCACCGCGGCACAGTGGTTATGCCACCCGCCCCGTTACACTTTCTATTTGTAACAGAAAAAAAATTCTATAGAAGGGGGATTGCTGTTCTTAAATGGGTTGTCAGTGCAAAAGTATTTGAATACCTATCTACAGGATAGGTAATCAATAGCAAATTAGTGGCTATCCGACACCTGGCACCGCCACCGATGTGCTTTTATTGCTCTGTCAGCAGTCTGTTGTAAACACTGTGAGCAGAGCTGCTGAGCGCAGCTCCATTCAAGGTGCCGGCCATTGCTGGCTCCTTCAGTACAGTTTCTATTCAAAAGGAGAGAAGATGTGCTGCAGTAGCAGCAGCCGGCAGCTGTGCTCAGCAGATCTATTCAAAGAGTTTACATCTGACTTCCAGCAAAAAACAGCCGATCGGTGGTGGTTCCCGGTGTCAGACCTCCACCGATCTACTATTGACCTATCTTGCGGATAGGTAATTAAATACTAATACTTAGCCAATAAATTTCCTTAAAGGAGTTGTCTATGTGCGTATAAGGCCACTGTCACACGTTCAGTATTTGGTCAGTATTTCAGATCAGTATTTGTAAGCCAAAATCAGGAGTGGGTGAAAAATGCAGAAATGGTGAAGTGTTTCGATGATACTTTTCCTCTGATTGTTCCACTGCTGGTTTTGGTTTACAAATACTGATGTAAAATACTGACCAAATACTGAGGGTGTGAGTGGCCTAAGGGAAAAATATGCAAATTATCTCACTCCGAAAAAGAAAGACACATAATCTACTAGTGCCACTTGAGATAGCTACACTGTAAAGCCCCCGTCTCACATAGCGATATCGCTAGCGAGATCGCTGCTGAGTCACGGTTTTGGTGACGCAACAGCGACCTCACCAGCGATGTCGCTATGTGTGACACTTTGCAACGATCAAGCCCCTGCTGTGAGGTCGCTGATCGCTGCAAAGTGTCCTGGACCATTTTTTGGTCGTTGCCCTCCCGCTGGCCAGCACACATCGCTGTGTGTGACCAGCGGGACCAACGATCAGGCTGGTATCCATGGTAAACATCGGGTTACTAGGGGCACGCGCGCACTTAGTAACCCGCTGTTTACCATGGATACCACTCTGCTACGGTGCGCGGGAGGTTACCGCTCACCTTAGCAGAGTCGTATCCATGATAAACATCGGGTTACTAAGTGCGCGTATGCCCCTAGTAACCCGATGTTTATCATGGATACGACTCTAAGGTGAACGGTAACCTCCCGCGCACGGTAGCAGAGTGGTATCCATGGTAAACAGCGGATTACTAGGGGCACACGCGCACTTAGTATCCCGATGTTTATCATGGTTACGAGCCTGCTCCTGCTTCAGCAGCAGGCTGGTAACCGGGAGCAGGACATCGTGGAACGATTCTTTCCACGATATCGCTGCTCCCCTGATCGCTGGTGAGCCTGCCTGTTTGACAGCTCACCAGCGATGTATTAGCGACGCAGCAACGATCCCTGACAGGTCGTATCGTTGTCGGGATCGCTGCTGCATCGCTTAGTGTGACGGGGCCTTAAGTCAATGTCCAACCCTTCAACGAGCCTTGCAACATGATAAGGGATATTGGTCAACTCTGATTTAATAATGACAATTCTTTTGCACAATGATGTAATTTGTTGATTCAAAAAGTCAGAACAATTGATCGAAATTTAAGATTAAGGCTAACATAGGAATTTTTTTTTAATTGTTAAAAGTATCTCTTTAGCCTTGTGACTCTTAGGAGTCCCTAAATTTCTTGGCAGGTTCTAACATTGATATAATTTACAGTAGTGGAAATATTATCTTCTCATCTAGTTTTACATAGTAAAATATAAACTATTTGCTCTCATTCCGTGTCCTTTTCTGGAACTTTTTGCAAGATCTTTGAGCTTAGTTTTTATATACTACTAAGTGATTTTAGAATAAATGCATACTTCTAATGAAAGCGCAATAAACACATGACGTAAAAACACATTTGAAGGACTGCATTTTATGTGTTACATGTATCGCGTGCAAAGAAGTAGACTTTTATGAACTGAAAGCATTACTGAAATGATCTCTAAATAAAGTACACATTCTCAAATACATCCCAAAAAGCCAAGTCTTAAGGTTGTAATCCCAAGTATCCGATTATGAATCTGGTAAATAGAGAGAAATGTAATTTAAGAGGGGGCAATACAAAAGTGTAAAAAGTGGAATAGAGATGAATTTGACTCTGAAAAGGAAGGAGAAAGAAAAACATGGGTTTTGGTTTTATTATCCTGACCACAGAATAAGTGAGCTGTTTAACCTGAGAAACGTACGTTCTTGCTCATATCTGTCTTATTCGGCATACCATTAAGACCTGTCAGCAACACCAACATTAAATCATTCCCCCCTTGTGAAGAATGTGGGGTGCTGATTGAGCTATGGAAACCAGAGAGAAAGGTAAAAATATAGAGCAGGCCAAATGTGAGGAAAGTAAACCTAGTTATAAGAACGTACTCTAAATTACAAGCTGGAGGGAAAATGTGCACGACACAGTGGTCAAGTAATAAGATCCTCTAGTGTTACGGTAACAAGTGGACCCCGACCACAAAGCCTCCAAAGAACACAGTAACGTATATATTCTGTTACCCCTTCAGTTGACAACATATTAACCTTGATCATTTTAGACTGGATTTTCCTTACCCACAATTGAAGTATAGTTAAAATATTCCATTTATCATGCATCATAAAATACTTTGATATCAACCAGAGAGGCAAAAACCTGTATTTCTATATTCAAGTGCACGTTCTTTATATTATCCTCTGTTCACACTCAAAATCAGAAGCTCCGATATTATTATATATAATATTGATTAGTCTGTCTTCTTGTTGTCAAAAAGTTAACTTGATGGATCCCATAATTAGTCAATGGGGATCAACATCAAAGGGAATCTGTTAGCAGTTTTTGCTGTGGAATGAGAGCAGCATGATGTAGGGGCAGATGCCTTGATTCCAACAATGTGTCACTCACTGGACTGCTTGGTGCAGTTTTGATAAAATGCTGAAGCTGTGCCAGTGCTATGAATGCTTAGCTGTGTATAATGCTGCCCACACCCCTGATTGTCAGCTTTATGTGTTGTGACAGAATCACTGTTGTTATATGTGAGGGAAGGTATGCGTCACTACTGCTATTAGACTGTGTGAGCTGAACCTAGAACCTAGAACCTAGAACTTTTCCCTAGCATGTTATGTGTTGGGGGTGTAATCACCATTTTGAAGGGTGTGGTTTTATGTGAATGACATAGAGATTGGGTGGGAAGTCATTCACCATACCTCCCCTCAGGGTGTGGCTGAGCTTAAATGCTCAGTCACTATTTTTTTTCTGTTGTTGTGTTTGGAGAGGCAAGGTCTCCAGACTGGGAAGCCATAGCTCAAGAAGGAACTGAAGGCTGCACTACAACCTGTGTGGGCGACCCCCACATTCCTATGGACTGTGCTATTGTATATCTTTTGTTTTGTCGTTTTGCCAGTAAGGCCATGTTTATTTTGCTGGTGCTGCAGGGCTTTATGCCATACACTAAAGGCTGCAGAGAAAACCCAGTTCCTGAGTCTACTTCCGAAAGTGGCCGAGTGAGTTGACTTACCACAGTGGACACTGTACATTGTCAGCAAGTTGCCAATCAATGGTGGGAGCGGGGTTATACAGATTGGCTGGACTCTCTGGCATGGGACACCTAGTCCATCAGAAATAATCTCCTGCTGATAAAATACTGATTGTATTGAAACTACAGCAAACTGCTGAGAAAGCGACACATTACTGGAATCAGAGCCTCTAACCCTACATTATGCTACTCTGAGATTAAATATCAAGAACCTGCTGACAGAATCCCTTTAAAAAAAAAATCTTATTGTACATGATCCAGACTTAAGTCCTCCACACACCTTAGATATCTGTCGACGGTTTGGCTGAGTGTTCGGGCTGAAGCTATCTCAGCCATTCCTCCCATACACAGGATCATTCATTCTGTCAAGTGCTCCTGTGTTCTCTACGAGAGAATCGCTGCCAGATATCTCTTATCTCAGAGAGAACAAAAGGATTGGCTGTCATGCTGGCTATGGGGAGAACCCAGCGTATAACAGGAAAAGGGAAGTGTGCCCTACAAGTGGGGAAAGAGGGAGTGGAGACCCCTAAACAGCTCAAACCTAGACTCCCCTATGGAACCTATATAGGTTCTGAACCTATCGCCGAGCAGTAAACCTGGCCCTAGCTGACCCTAAAGCTAGGCCCTAGGTAGGGAGGGGGAGGGGTGAACACTAGTCAGTACCCACTGCAACTAAAGTACACACAAGGAAAACAAACAAGGGAATACACTTAGAACAAGGCAACAACCCACGAAGGAACTCCAAGAAAATTCTAGCTGACTACTAGAATTCCAAGCCTGAATAGATAAGAACACTCTATCACCAGCAACTCTCTGGAGAAACTGAGTGTATTTAAGGATACAGCAAAGGTGTGGTAATTAGCAGCAGAAGGTATAATCCCCAAGCAAGGTGAGGATCACCGCTGGGTCCTAGAGAGAGAGGGGTCATGAAAGGATCAGGAAGATGTTTGCAAGGCCAAACGCAGCGACCTTCTACAGCCGGACTCCCTATAACTGTCAAACCTGACACACCCGTGACATTGGCAGTCTGAAATCGGACATGCTGGTTCCTTAACTCCCCTGACAATCATCTATCCAAGGTCTATATACACATTAGGCCAGAGGTCACAAACACACGGCCAGTGGGCCACATGGGGCCCTTGAGGCTGCTCCCGGTGATGATTGTGGCCTGGTCCAGGGGCCGCCGATGCCAGCAATTTCAGCTGAATGTACAGTACGTTTTTGGATGCATATTCAATTGAAATGTATTGAGGCGCACAGACCTTCTCTATGCACCGTAATACCAATACCAGCCACCGGTCAATCAGAGGCCGGCAGCTGATATCTGCATGCCAGTGCGGGCAGGATATGAAATCACTGCCCTGGCTGTGCAATAAGAAGAGGTCGCTGTTCAATGAGGAAGCGTGGTCAGGTGAGAAGGATTTTCTTTTACGTTAAAGTATGTGAAGAGCAGCAACATTGGGGACATTTACTACAAGAAGGTGACCAGGATGGGGACATTTGCTATGAGAAGGTGACCAGGATGGGGACATTTGCTATGAAAAGGTGACCAGGACAGGGACATTTGCTACATGAAGGTAACCAGGATGGGGACATTTGCTACATGAAGGTGACCAGGATGGGGACATTTGCTATGAGAAGGTGACCAGGATGGGGACATTTGCTACAACAAGGTAACCAGGATGGGGACATTTGCTGTGGCAAGGTGACCAGGATGAGGACATTTCCTGCAGCAAGGTGACCAGGATGGGGACATTGCTACAACAAGGTGACCAGGATGGGAACATTGCTACAAGAAGGTAACCAGGATGGGGGTATTACTACAAGAAAGTTACCAGTATGGGGACATTGCTATACAAAGGTGAGCGTGGTCAGGTGAGAAGGATTTTCTTTTATGTTAAAGTATGTGAAGAGCAGCAACATTTGCTACAAGAAGGTGACCAGGATGGGGATATTTGTTATGAGGTGACCAGGATGGGGACATTGCTACAAGAAGGTGACCAGGATGGGGGCATTACTACAAGAAAGTTACCAGTATGGGGACATTGCTATACAAAGGTGAGCGGCTATAAAATTGTACCATAACTCATACGATGAATGGCCCTAAAAAAAATAAGAAAAGAGCCAAAAGTTATAAAAATGTTGTGTGGGAAAAAATGCTGTCACTGAAAATTTCATCTCATCCTGCAAAGAATGTGGCTCGTCAAATTAAATTTTTTTCTGTGTACAGCCCATATACCCAGCCGTAATGATTACGCTCTCAATTTCAACGGGTTCAATCCAATGTGCATGGGGGCTTATGAGAGTGTTCTGCAGCCTGTTTAAAGTTGTTTTCTCACAAAAAAAGCAAATAACATCTTTTCATGAGTGATAAATGTATGAACACTGGGGGTCCTACTGATGCGATCCCTAACCATCAAATGAACGGGAGTCTAAAAGTACTCTACGCAAACACCACACCAAAGTGTATTAAAAAATGTGGTTATTGTGATTGTTTTTAATATTTTTTTAGGAATGTTATAGGGAAATAAATCTGACTTTTATTTTACCCCAAATATATACAGTCAAGGCCAATAGTGTTGGCACCCTTCAAATTGTTCCAAAAAATGAAGTACCGTAGTTCTCCCAGAAAATTATTGCAATTACATGTTTGGTTATATGCATGTTCATTTCTTTTGTGTTTATTGGAACAACACAAAAAGGCAAATTGGACTTCATTTCACACAAAACCCCAAAAATGGGCCAGACAAAATTGTTGACACCTTTCCAAAATTGTGGATAAACAACTTTGTTTCAAGCATTTTTCAAACTAACTGAAACAATTGGAAGGGTGCCAACACTTTGAGCCATGACTGTATGTACAAGTTGAAACCAGAAGTTTACATACACTCTATAAAAAGACACATATGCATGTTTTTCCTCAATATCTGACATGAAATCAGAATAAACCTTTCCCGTTTTAGGTCAATTAGGAGTACCATAATTTTTAATGTTTGCCAAATGCCAGAATAATGAGAGAGAGAGAATGTTTTGGGCCATTTTTATTACTTACTGCAAAGTCAAAAGTTTACATACATTTCATTAGTATTTGGTACCATTGCCCTTAAACTGAATGACTTGGGTCAAACGTTTGGGATATCCTTCCACAATCTCCTCACAATAGTTGGTCGGAATTTGGGCCAATTCCTCCTGACAAAACTGGTGTAACTGATCCAGATTTGTAGGTCGCCTTGATCGCACCTGCCTTTTCAGCTTTGTCCATAAATTTTCAATAGGATTGAGATCAGGGCTTTGTGATGACCACTCCAAAACATTGACATCTGTTATCCTTAAGTCACTTTGTTACCATTTTGGCAGTATGCTTTGGGTCATTGTCCATTTGGAAGACCCATTTCCGCCCAAGCTTTAACTTCCTGGCTTTTTTATGTTTCTTTTGGAGTAATGGCTTCTTCCTGGCAGAGTGGCCTTTCAGCCCATGTTGATACAGTACTCGTTTCACTGTGGATATTGACACAATCTTACCAGCTTCCGCCATCATCTTCACTAGGTCTTTTGCTTTTGTCCTTGCGTTGATATGCACATGTCGGACCAAAGCACGTTCATCTCTGGGACACAGAGATTGACCTAAAACGGGAAAGGTTTATTCTGATTTCATGTCAGAAATTGAGAAAAACATGCAAATGTGTCTTTTTATATAGTGCATGTAAACTTCTGGTTTCACTTGTATATAGAGATATAATAGTATATAGAATAACTTTTTAACACATTTTTTTTTTTACTAAGGAACACTCACAAATAAAGGAAAGAAGGAAAAAGCATTATGCACCATGGTTAGAACTAAAATGATGGCCTCAAAGCAATGTTAGTTTCACTCATAGGTAGTAAATAACCCTCTGACGGAACCTATCTACATTTTATTTGCAGCCAATAACTCATTTTGGATCTGATGTCATTTTCTGATGATTTACGAGAATTTCACATACAGAATATAAAAGTCTACTAACAAGCTACATCTGTCCCCTAGGAAAACAAGATTTATACAGTATTCCAATTACAGAGCTTTGCAGCGCCCATGCACCCGTGCTTTACAGATTTAGTTCTTTATACATTACACACACATTAGATAGTAAACCAGGATTATTTAAGTAAAACTTTTTAGTGTTGGTGTTGATTTTCAGAGTCGGGAAACAAGTCTCAGTAACCCTGCTGCCAATGCCAAATCCAGCATGTGAAAATTACATTCTAGGTTATTAGATGTCTTAGAGCTGCCTGTTTTGGCACTGGAAAGTATTCTGCATCCAGCAAGAAGCTTGTTTGAAATTCAGTGGCACATCTGAAAAGGGCAGATGTCATTTATTAGATTTTCCAATTAATATTCCAGAGGAAGACTGTGCGAATGCCAGCAAGGATTCACAAATCATGGCTGGCTTTGCGGTATTCTTAATCTGAGGGGGGCAAGTTCTTCCGCTCTGTACTTCAGTAATGAACCAAAGCGGAGTTTTAAAATAGCGTAAGAGCTCATATTCCCACTTAAATCTCCTTTTGAGTTTTTTACAGACTTATTCCTGCAAGTGTTAGAAAAGACGCATATGGTCAGGCTGGCTTCAGGAAATTGGAAAAGTCTTTGCAGCCTACATAGTTCATGAGCCTGGCACCAAAAACTTTCTCTGATTCACAAGTGTTTGGGCAAATGCACAAAAAAAGTCAGGCATTTATACATTTGATGATTTTAAGATTTCAAAAAAAATAATTTAAATCATAAACGGAATGGGCAAAATGAGAAGAAAAAAAACATAAGAGAGCCTGCCAGATGATTCATGCTGCCCGCGGTTTGGGCACGATTGCAGCCAGGTACATTATCCTCTGAAACACTCCGGTTGTATATAGAGAGTGCAGAGGAGCGATGTGCTGTAGGAGGGGGCTGTATATAGAGCGGGCAGAGGAGCGATGTGCTGTAGGAGGAGGCTGTATATAGAGAGTGCGGAGGAGTGATGTGCTGTAGGAGGAGGCTGTATATAGAGAGTGCGGAGGAGCGATGTGCTGTAGGAGGAGGCTGTATATAGAGAGTGCAGAGGAGCGATGTGCTGTAGGAGGAGGCTGTATATAGAGAGTGCAGAGGAGCGATGTGCTGTAGGAGGAGGCTATATATATAGAGAGGGCAGAGAAGTGATGTGCTGTAGGAGGAGGCTGTATATAGAGAGTGCGGAGGAGCGATGTGCTGTAGGAGGAGGCTATATATAGAGAGGGCAGAGGAGTGATGTACTGTAGGAGGAGGCTGTATATAGAGAGTGCAGAGGAGCGATGTGCTGTAGGAGGAGGCTGTATATAGAGAGTGCAGAGGAGCGATGTGCTGTAGGAGGAGGCTGCATATAGAGAGTACAGAGGAGCGATGTGCTGTAGGAGGAGGCTATATATAGAGAGGGCAGAGGAGCGATGTGCTGTAGGAGGAGGCTGTATATAGAGAGTGCAGAGGAGCGATGTGCTGTAGGAGGAGGCTGCATATAGAGAGTGCAGAGGAGCGATGTGCTGTAGGAGGAGGCTATATATAGAGAGGGCAGAGGAGCGATGTGCTGTAGGAGGAGGCTGTATATAGAGAGTGCGGAGGAGCGATGTGCTGTAGAAGGCTGTATATAGGGAGAACTGAGGAGCAATGTGCTTTAAGAGGAGGTTGTATATAGAGAGGGCTGAACAGCGATGTGCTGCAGAAGAAGACTGTGTATAGAGAGGGCTGAGGAGCGATGTGTATTTAGAGAGGGCTGAGCAGCATTGTGCTGCAGCAGGAGGCTGTATATAGAGAGGGCTGAGTAGCATTTTGTTGCCGGAGGAGGCTGTATTTAGAAAGGGCTAAGGAGCGATGTGTATTTAGAGAGGGCTGAGGAGCGATGTGCTGTTTGAAGGAGGCTCTATATAGAGAAAGCTGAGGAGCAATGTGCTGCAGGAGGAGGCTGTATATAGAGAGGGCTGAGGAGCGATGTGCTGCCGGAGGAGTCTGTATATAGAGGGCTGAGGAGAGATGTGTTGTAGGAGGAAGCTGTATATACAGAGGGCTGAGGAGTGATGTGCTGTAGCAGGGGGCTGTATATAGGGAGGGCTGGAGTGTAAAGTACTGCAGGAGGCAGTATATGTATGGGGTTGAGGAGCAATATGCTGCTGGACCAGGCTGTACATAGAAAGGGCTGTGTGCAGTGAAGTACTACAGGATGAGATGGTATATAGAAGGGCTGTATAAAGAAGGGCTCAGAGGAATTCTGTAATTCAGGATAGAACCTGATATAGAAGTGTCTCCTGTCTAAACATCCCTGTTATAGCAGGATGAAGCCATACCCCCTAAATGCTTCAGCACATGTGCCCAAAATAGCCAGTAAGAACTTAGGTGTCGGCTGGACAATCATTCAGCCCTTGACTTCCCCATACACAGGAACATTCGACTCAGTTATTTTCAAGCAATCTCCGCCCTTCTTCTTTGATTAACAGCACTGTTTCTACTAAAATCTCACGCAAGCGTCATTTGGCAGGTTACCAGTGTCACGGGGATACCGCGACAGAGTGGGTCATACGATTGCAGTGTCGGGTGACACATACTCCTGCGCTTGTTAGAACAGCTTCATCATCCTATTAGCAGTTCTGGCTTTCTTTGCTCTGTTTCAGCAAGGGTTAAACTGTTTAGTGGGACTTGTGGAGTTGTCTGTCTTTTTGTATCATCTGTTCTGAGTTGGTTACTCCCCACAGGTTTAAGAACCTCCCCACCCCCCTTGCTTCTGTCTTTGCCAATGATAGCTTACCACTTCCTGGTTTGGAGTTGAAGGAGAGTTCAGAGTTGGTTACTCCCTACAGTTTAAGAACCCTCCCCCTTGCTTCTGTCTTTGCCAATGATAGCTTACCACTTCCTGGTTTGGAATTGAAGGAGAGTTCAGAGTTAGGAGCAGACAGTTGGAGTTGTTTTCAGGAGATTTCTGCGTGGAGTTGGTTTGTGCGTGTTTCTACTAATCCTTGTCCCATTTGGTTTGTCCCACTTATCCTTCCCTTGATTCCAACTCAGTCGTTTTGTGAGTGTATTTGTATTATTGTGCTTTTATTTTATCCCTTTCTGTTTTTACCCTGTATGTCAGGTTTGTGCTCTTCCATATGCTTCTGTCACATACCTCCCTGGGTGGGGAGAGGAAATAGATAGGTGTTCATATAGCAGCATAGCGAGGTATGAGATCCTGGCATCCCCACCATTAGGGGTATTCTGGGGAACAGGGTTAGCCTAGGGTTCCCCTAGCTTGAGGGACAGAGTAGGAGCCCAGTGACCCTGGAAATCCTACTGCAATATCATGACAACCAGTACATGTGCAGAACAGCCTTTCTCCTGAAGTCATTTTACTCCTTGTTCTCCATATGCGCAATATTTCAGTGAAGACAGCACTGGCTCCAATGAATGTTGGCCTTTTTGGGCTCCTGTAAGTCAAGTAAGGGGGTGGAAATATCCTGACAACATTTAGATGTAAGGTTCACCAATCCGCTGAGAGCTGACAGACTCAGTCTTGTGCTAATACTTAAGTAAATACAGGGATGTGTTACGGGTCCGGGTGGTGGAACCTCTGTGCTTCGGTGCAAGGAGGGACCAGAGGGGCGTAACTAAGTGCCTACTCAAACCAACCCAGGTCACCCGGCGGCTTAATCGACTCCGTGAACAAGGGAGGGACCGGGCAGGTGAACCAGGTGCCACTCTGGGACCGACCTTGTGTGAGAGCAGGCGACTCTCTGGCGGGCACAGCAGGTAACTGGCAGGTGCTCCGGGTAGGCAGGCTGGCGGGAACGGCAGGTAACTGGCAGGTGCTCCGGGTAGACAGGCTGGCGGGCACGGCAGGTAACTGGCAGGTGCTCCGGGTAGGCAGGCTGGCGGGAATGGCAGGTAACTGTCAGGTGCTCCAGGTAAGCAGGCTGGCGGGCACGGCAGATAGACAGACTGGTGAGCAGGACTGTTAGACAGACTGGCGGACAGAACTGTTAGACAGACTGGCGGGCAAGATTGACAGGCAGTGGGACCTGAGGGCTGAAGGAAGTGTTAGCACACAAAACAACAACCTTGCACAGGCACCTCCATTTTGGAGGAGGTGCTTTATAAAGGGGAAGTCTTCCGGCCATTGGCCGGGGACTCTTTAGGACGGCGTGCACGGCCCCTTTAAGAGGGAGGGAGCGCGCGCGCCCTAAGCATAGTGCCCGGGAAGCTGCGTGCGATGCGCAACACAGCAGCAGCAGGAGGGGAGGAGGAAGATGCCAGACCGGGACCGCGGCGGTGAGGGGAACGGCGCCTCTTCCTGCCAGGAGGCGGAGACACCGATGCTACAGTACAACCCCCCCTTTACGCCCCCTCTTCTTTAGCCCCGCAAGAATTTTTTTAAGAAGATGAGGGGCATGAATGTTCTCCCTGGGTTCCCAAGACCTCTCCTCTGGGCCAAACCCCTTACAATCCACAACAAAGAAAGTCTTTCCTCTTACCCTCTTGGTGGCCAAAATGTTCTCTACCTCAAAGACGTCCTCAGCGGAGACTGGAGCTGGGGTGGTACCTGGATCATCAGAGAAAGAATTAACAACTGGTTTGAGGAGAGATACATGAAAGGAGTTGGGAATCTGTAAGGTGACCGGGAGTTTCAGCTTGTAAGCCACCGGGTTAATTTGGTTCAGAACCCCGAACGGACCGATGAACCGCGGACCCAACTTGTAAGATGGTATCTTAAGATTAACATATTTGGAATAAAGCCAGACCTTGTCTCCCAGACGGAATTGAGGCGGATCCAGACGTCTCTTATCAGCATGCTTCTTCATCCGCTCTGAGGACTGAAGAAGCGCAGATCTAGTGTCTTCCCAAATTGCAGTAAATTTGCTTACGAGAGACTCTGCGGCAGGATTGTCCACTGAAGAGGAGATGGGAAATGGAATCCGGGGGTGTTGACCATAGACCACAAAAAACTGAGTTTTAGCAGAAGACTAGTTCTCATGGTTGTTATAGGAAAACTCGGCCCAGGGCAGGAGCTCAACAATGGTGAGCGTTGACAAAGTGTCGAAGAAAACTGGTGAGGATTTGATTGATGCACTCCACTTGGCCATTGGACTGAGGATGATAGGCCGAAGAAAAATCCAAGGAGACATCCAGCTGCTTGCACATGGCTCTCCAGAAGCGAGAAGTGAATTGAACTCTGCGATCCGAGACAATGTGCAGGAATAGGCCGTGAAGATGGAAGATGTGATGGATGAAGTCCATTGCAATGTGTTGCCACGGAGCGGAAGGCACGGGTAGAGGAAGGAAACGGCCGGCTGGAAGGTGCATGGGAACCTTGTTACGGGCACAAAAGGAACAAGCCGCGACAAAGTCCGCAACATCCTTGCGCAGGGAAGGCCACCAGTAATGTCGGGCAACGAGCAGAAAGGTCTTCTTCTGGCCAGCATGACCGGCAAGTTTGGATGAATGACCCCAGAGTAGAACCTTCTTCCGATCCGGAACCGCTTCAACGGTCTTACCGGGTGGAAGATGCGATAGGTCAAATGAAGCAACAGACATTACTTTGGAGGGGTCAATGATATATAGAGGCTCCTCCTCTTGGTCGTAAGACAGGAATGAGCGGGATAGAGCGTCAGCTTTAATGTTCTTGTCCGCCAGGTGGTAGTGCAGAGTGAAGCAGAATCGGGCAAAGAATAGAGACCACCTGGCCTGACGCGGATTTAGTCTTTGGGCGTTCTGCAAATAAGCGAGGTTCTTATGGTCAGTGTAGATGACCACCGGGTGCAGAGCTCCCTCAAGCAAATAGCGCCACTCCTCCGGCGCTAACTTGATGGCAAGCAGTTCTCGATCTCCTATAGAGTAGATGCGCTCGGATGAGGAGAAGAGCTTGGAGAAGAATCCGCAAGTCACCATTCGCCCGGACTAGGATTTGTGGGTGAGCACTACTCCAGCCCCGGAGGAGGAGGCATCAACCTCCAGGAAGAACTGCTTGTTGCAATCCGGACGGTGTAGCACAGGAGCGGAGGAGAAGGCTTGTTTAAGGGAGACAAAGGCCTTCTCCGCTTCGGAAGTCCACTCCCTGGGATTTGCTCCTTTACGGGTGAGCGCAGAGATGGGAGCAGTCCGGGAGGAGAAATGAGGAATGAAGAGGCGGTAATAGTTTGTGAAGCCCAGGAATCGCTGAATCGCCTTCAACCCCTCCGGTCGGGGCCAGTTTAAGACGGAAGAGACCTTCTCGGGATCCATCCGTAGACCAGTCTCGGAGATAATATAGCCCAGGAACGGCAGAGAGGTCTGCTCAGAGAGGCATTTCTCGTATTTGGCGTACAGGCGATTCTTCCGGAGCCTCAGCAGAACCTGACGAACATCCCTCCGGTGTGAGGGCCAATCCGGAGAGAAAACCAAGATATCGTCCAGGTACACCACCACCCAGGAATACAGGAGGTCTCGGAAGATGTCGTTCACCAGCTCCTGGAAGACGGCTGGAGCATTACAGAGACCGAAGGGCATCACGCGATATTCGTAGTGACCGTCCCGGGTGTTGAATTCCGTCTTCCACTCGTCTCCCTGGCGAATCCAGACCAAATTGTATGCCCCACGAAGATCGAGCTTAGTGAAGATCTTCGCGCCTTTAAGGCAATCAAACAGCTCCGAGATGAGAGGCAGGGGGTACTTATTTTTGATGGTAATTTGGTTTAGGCCCCTGTAATCGATACAGGGACGTAGAGAGCCGTCTTTCTTCTTGACGAAGAAGAATCCTGCTCCAGCCGGGTAGGTAGATTTGTGGATAAATCCCCTAGCAAGATTCTCCTCTATGTACTCAGACATGGAACGGGTCTCGGCTAGCGACAAAGGGTAGATTCGCCCGCGGGGAGGAGAAGCACCAGGTACCAAGTCGATGGGGCAATCATACGGCCTATGAGGTGGCAGTGTCTCCGCTTCCTTTTTGTCAAAGACGTCCGCATAGGACCAGTAGGGTGCCGGCAGACCAGGTAGATTAGCCGGAGTAGACGGGGGTCAAGCAGGACGAACCGGAACCAGAGAGGACTCATGGCATTCCTGACCCCAACGGAGCACTTCACCAGATCTCCAATTCAGGACGGGCTCATATCTTTGTAACCAGGGTAGACCAAGTAAGAGGGAGTGAGAGAGACCAGACAGCACATAAAAGGAGATCTTCGAGTGTAGCATTCCCACCTGAAGGGTTACAGGCTCAGTGACAAGCAAGATGGTTTCCGGGAGAAGCTTCCCATCCACAGAGGCAACCGCCAACGGTTCAGACAGGTGTACTGTAGGAATCTGATAACGCTCCACAACGGCCTGTTGAATGAGGTTCCCAGCGGCTTCGGAATCCAGATGGGCAGTCTCGAAGAAGCGGGTCTCACCACTGAAAATGGAAACAGACAGAGTCAAGGACGGAGAGGATTTACTCTTGCCTAGGACGACCTCTCTGAGTGGTCCTAGACACTGGAGTTTCCCGACCTCACCGGACAGGAACGGATCAAATGCTCGATACTGCCACAGTAGAAGCAACTCCCCTCAGCTCGGCGTGTCTCCAGGCGAGACTTGACCATCTTGGTTTGGTCAATTTGCATAGGCTCTGGTAAACATGTCCGGGGGGTAGCTGGTTGCGAGGCTAGCTTTTGGAATGTTGGAGCGACACGCGGAAATCTTCTCTCCCGGTTTGTCTCTTTAGCACGTTCCAGAAAACGGATGTCTATCCGGGTAGCTAATGACACCAGATCGTCCAGGGTGGAAGGGATGTCATGACCGGCAAGCTCATCCTTGATCCGTCCGGAAAGGCCCTCCCAAAAGGTGGACACCAGGGCCTCATTGTTCCAGGCAAGTTCAGATGCGAGGGTTCATAAACGTACGGCATACTGGCCCACAGTGAGACTCCCTTGACGGAGACGGAGAAGTGAGGAGGCAGTAGAAGATTTTCGTCCGGGCTCATCGAAGACCTTCCGGAAGGCAGCGAGGAAAGCCAGAAGATCGGACACCAGGGGTCCCCTCTTTCCCACAGAGGGTTAAACCATGCCAACGCCTCTCCGGTGAGGTGAGACATGATGAACGCCACCTTGGCCCAGTCGGAGGTGAACTGGTGTGCCAGGAGTTCAAAGTGCAGCGTGCACTGATTTATGAAGCCCCGACATAGGATGGGGTCACCACCAAAACGTGGAGGCGCAGAGAGCCGGGGTCCAAAGCCGGGTGCCACAGCGCCACTGGGTTGAGGTGCTGCTCGGTTAGAGACGGACACAGTCGGGGTGGACAGCGCGTCCAGGCGGGAGTTGACTGTCCACAGATAGGACAGGATAGTATCCTGTTGGGATCTCTTGCGAGAGACCTCTTGGTGCAGGTCAGAGAGCGAAGGAGCCTGGGGGCCACCGGGTTCCATGGCCTGTGCAAACTGTTACGGGTCCTGGTGGTGGAACCTCTGTGCTTCGGTGCAAGAAGGGACCAGAGGGGCGTAACTAAGTGCCTATTCGAACCGACCAAGGTCACACGGCTTCTTAGTCAACTCCGTGAACCAGGGAGGAACCGTGCAGGTGAACCAGGTGCCACTCTGGGACCGACCTTGTGTGAGAGCAGGTGACTCCCTCGGGTCAGATGACAGGAGCTGACCGGTACAGAGGATGAGCACAGCATGAAGGCTGGCGGGTGATCCGGGTAGATAAGCAGGCAGGTAGGGCTGATAGTCAGACAGGTGCTCCGGGTAGGCAAGCAGGCAGGTACAGCGGATAGCCAGACAGGTGCTCTGGGTAGGCAAGCTGGCGGACACGGCAGGTAACTAGCAGGTGCTCCGGGTAGGCAGGCTGGCGGGCACGGCAGGTAACTGGCAAGTGCTCCAGGTAAGCAGGCTGGCGGACACGGCAGATAGACAGACTGGCGAGCAGGACTGTTAGACAGACTGGCGAGCAGGACTGTTAGACAGACTGGCGAGCAGGACTGTTAGACAGACTGGCGGGCAAGACTGACAGGCAGCGGGACCTGAGGGCTGAAGGAAGTGTTAGCACACAAAACAACAACCTTGCACAGGCACCTCCATTTTGGAGGAGATGCCTTATAAAGGGGAAGTCCTCCGGCCATTGGCCGGGGACTCTTTAGGACAGCGCACGGCCCCTTTAAGAGGGAGGGAGCGTGCCCGCGCCCTAAGCACAGTGCCCGGGAAGCTGAGCGCGACACAGCAGCAGCAGGAGGGGCGCAGGAAGACGCCGGACCGGGACCGCAGCGGTGAGGGGAGCGGCGTCTCTGCCCGGCAGGGGGTAGAGACGCCAATGCTACAGGTTGTATGTCATGCTGTCATGTTCATTGCTGAGTGGGGACTGGATGAGAGAATGGACCTATGAGAATTTTGTCTTACTGCGGACAGGACAGAGGGGGAAGCTCCTGCTGCAGCTAATTGCCTTGGAAGAAACCACGGCAAGACGCTCATTGTGCATAAGGTATTGCATCATGGAACATTATGCATTGAGTACTTATTGCATATTAGATGTACTTTCTCATTAATTAGGGTTTGTCCAGCCCATATATGCTATAGTGCTACTTCCTATTGCCTGAGGGTTTCTGTAACATACCTGGCGGCGTCCTTGCATGGTGGTCCATCTCCCACTGTGCAAGAGCGCGCACTTGATCTCCAGTCCAGAATGTCTCTCTGGCTTCCCTCCATGCTGTCTGTTTGTGTCTGTTTCTGCTGCTTAAGGGCGGCGCCCGATCACTTCCTGCTTTTTGTACCTGCTGTGGGTCACACCCCTTGTGCGTCCTCAGCCTATTGCTGTCTGTCACCTGGTATATAGCTCAGCTGCTCCCATCTATTCCTGCCTGAGCATAGTGTTTCATTCAGTGTGTGCTTCCACTCTGAAGGTGCCAGGTCCCGTTCTTTGTCTCCTGTCTTGCGGTATCAGTTCCCGTGTCTGAACTGAGTCCTGTCTATGTCTCCTGCCTTGCGGTATCAGTTCCCGTGTCTGAACTGAGTCCTGTCTATGTCTCCTGCCTTGCGGTATCAGTTCCCATGTCTGAGCTGAGTCCTGTCTTTGTCTGCTGCCTTGCGGTATCAGTTCCCGTGTCTGAACTGAGTCCTGTCTGTGTACTCTTGCCTGCTGCCTTTCCTGGAGGCTGTATTTCCAGGCCTGTCTGAACACGCTCCTAGCCTGTTCCTCCCGCCTTCTAGGGGCCGATTACCTAGATCCGTTCCTGTATCTTGTCTGTCCTGTCTGAACACGCTCCTTGCCTGTTCGTCCTGCCTCTCTGGGGGCCGATTACCCAGACCTGCTCCTGTATCTTGTCTGTCCTGTCTGAACACGCTCCTTGCCTGTTTGTCCCGCCTCTCTGGGGGCCGTATTCCCAGACCCGCTCCTGTGTCCCGCTCCTGTGTCGGTCTCCTCCGTACACTCAGTTCCAGTCTGTACTCTCTCCTATCTTTCATCTGTCTTTTCTCTATGTCCGTTCCTTTCCTTTTTCTGCAGAGTCTGAACTCGTACCTAACTCCTGCCTGTTGTCTCTGTACTCCCGTTTGTGAGTTTGTGGTCCACTCGCTACTTCACTGCAAGTACCCTGTGGGTGTCTGGCTCTGCCTTTCCCTTCCTGTCTGTTCCGTGTGAACAGAGCCCTGTCCCCCCTACTCAGCCTTGCCTGCTCTGACTCCTTTGCTCACTGCTCCGGCGGTTCTAGCCTGCTCTGACTCCTTTGCTCACCGCTCCGGCGGTTCTAGCCTGCTCTGACTCCTTTGCTCACCGCTCCGGCGGTTCTAGTCTGCTCTGACTCCTTTGCTTACCGCTCCGGCGGTTCTAGCCTGCTCTGTCTCCTTTGCTCGCTGCTCCGGCAGCCTTGCTCCGCTCTGACCCTTTTGCTCGCTGCTCCGGCAGTCTCGCTCCACTCTTGCTCACCGCTCCAGGCGGCCTCGTCCTGCTTTACTCTTGCTCACTGCTCCAGCAGTCTCGCTCAGCTCTGATCCTTTGTTCACCGCTCCTGGCGGCCTTGTCCTGCTCTACTCTTGCTCACCGCTCCAGGTGGCCTTGTCCTGCCCTGTTCTCGCTCACCTCTCTGGGCGGCCTCACTCTGCTGTGTTTGTCCGCCACATCTGTGGTTCTGTTCCTGAGTCCCAGTGTGTACTGGGTCCTATCCCGCCAGTGTCCCTACCTGCTAGTGCCTCCCTGTCTGCACTCTAGCTGTGCTTGCCTGTACCCCTCTGCCTGTATTGTTCCTGAGTCCCAGTGTGTACTGGGTCCTATCCCGCCTGTGTTCCTACCTGCTAGTGCCTCCCTGTCTGCACTCTAGCTGTGCTTGCCTGTACCCCCCTGCCTGCATACCCGCCTGCCTGCATACCAGTCGTGCCTGCCTATACCCACCAGTCTGTGTGCCAGCCTACCAGTCTGTTCCTGTATTCCCCTGTGTGGGTCAACAGCCGTGTCCGGGGTCTGTCCTGGAGTAGCACCTGGTCCCTCTGCTCGGTTCCTCCTTGGTGCACTGGCGTCGTATGCCGTCGTGCGACCCTGGTCGGATCGGGTGAATACCTAGTTAAGCCCCTCCAGGCATTCACTCTCCGGCACGGTCCAGTGGAATCGCTACAATCACACGCACACGCCGCTCAGCCCGGGCGTGTGCATAACAGCATGCTCAGGCCATGGTTCCCGTTGAGCCCCACGGCCTTCGCTCTCTGAGAAGTTTTCCAGCGAATACATGCATTAAAATAAATAAATAAAAATTTTTTTTCCTTAGCTGAGTTCCAGGCGAATTACGCACCGTCCAGATGGATCTATCAGCTCTCGTTCCTGCGGATCCGCCACGTTACTATGGGGATCCAAGACAGTGTCGTGCATTTGTGGAGCAATGCATGCTACACTTTAAGGCCTACCCTCTCTATTTTCTTTCCGATTGGGCTAAAGTGGCCTTTATGATTGACTACCTAGCGGGTGATGCCTTGAAATGGGTCACCCCCCTATGGGAAGCATGGGATCCTGTCGTCCTTGACCTGCAGGCCTTCCTGGTGGCCTTTCGTATGGTCTTCGAGGACCCTAACCCTGAAGCCCCTGCTGAAGCTTCACTTCCCAATATCCCGGAGCAGCCCCGACGGGTAATGTGTGTGGGTAGCGCAATAGTCCTCCAGCCCAATGAGACTACTGCCCACCCAGAATCCTCACAGGGTGACTACGCTTTCCGGGAATACTTCTCCCAACCTCAAGAGGCAGTCCAGACGTGCTAGACGTAGAGGCAAGCCGTCACGCCAGGGTCTGTCCTCCCTGAGACCTCCTGACCCCAACCTTGAAGTCCCTACTGAAGCTTCATCTCCCTGTATCCCGGAGAAGCCCCAACGGTTAATGTGCGTGGGTAGTGCACCAGTTCTCCTGCCCGAAGAGACTTCTGCCCATCCAGACTCCACACAGGAGAACTTCCTGCACCCGGCATCAGATGCTTCACCCACTTTAACCGGTGTGCATGTCCAAGGATGCTCCAAAGCTGTGGTTACCTCAGAGTCTGTGCACCTCTACTACCTGGTGGAGGACCCCCTGTTGCCTCCTGAATCCTCCGGGATACCACTCGATGACAAATGGAGAGAGACTTCTCTACACCCGGTACTCGATACTTTGTCCGCTTCGTCCTGTGAGCCTGACAATGGGTACCCCAAAGTGGTAGTTACCCCCGAGTCTCTACACCCCTCCGACCAGGCGGAGGACCTCCAGTTGTCTCCTGAACCCTTCGGGGTGCTACCTGGTAGCGAAAGGACAGAGACTCTCCTATACTCTGTACCTGATACCTCGCTCGCTTCGTCCAGTGAGTCCAACCTAGTGTACTCCGAAGCAGAGGTTACTCCCGAGTCTCTACACCCCTCCGACCAGGCGGAGGACCTCCAGTTGTCTCCAGAACCCTTCTGGGTGCCACCTGGTGGTGAATGGACAGAGACTTTCCTATATCCTAGATCTGATACCTCGCTTGCTTCGTCCAGTGAGTCCGACCTAGTGTACTCTGAAGCAGAGGTTACCCGTGAGTCTCTACACCCTTCTGACCAGGCGGAGGACCGCCAGTTGTCTCCAGAACCCTTCGGGGTGCCACCTGGTGGTGAATGGACAGAGACTTTCCTATACTCGGTACCCGATACCTCGCCTGCTTCGTCCAGTGAGTCCGACCTAGTGTACTCTGAAGCAGATGTTTTCTCTGAGCCTCTGCACTCTTCTGACCCGGCGGAGGACCTCCAGTTGTTTCCTGAATCCTCCGGGGTACCACCAGATAACAAAGAGTCAGTGACTTTTCCTCATTATGTACCTGATAACCCATCTATTTCTTCCTGTGAGCTTGACAAGATGTACCTCGAAGCAGAGATTACCCCCAAGTCTCTGTCCCCCTCCAACCCGGTGAAGGACTTCCAGTTGTCTCCTGTACCCTCTGGGGTGCCACCTGAAAATATGTGGAGAGAGACTTCCTTGTGTGCTGTTCCTGGTACTCCACCCGTTTCGTCTGTTGCTGAGGATGGCTGGATAGGAGGTAGCATCCTAGCTAACCAGATGAGATCAGTTTTTCCTGTAGACAGTGGAAGTGATCTCCTTGAAGTGAACGACTGGTCCTCGAATTCCCTGCGGAAGATTCTGGCAGGCCTGAAGAAGAGGGGGCGTAAGGGGGGGGTACTGTAACATACCTGGCGGCGTCCTTGCATGGTGGTCCATCTCCCACTGTGCAAGAGCGCGCACTTGATCTCCAGTCCAGAATGTCTCTCTGGCTTCCCTCCATGCTGTCTGTTTGTGTCTGTTTCTGCTGCTTAAGGGCGGCGCCCGATCACTTCCTGCTTTTTGTACCTGCTGTGGGTCACACCCCTTGTGCGTCCTCAGCCTATTGCTGTCTGTCACCTGGTATATAGCTCAGCTGCTCCCATCTATTCCTGCCTGAGCATAGTGTTTCATTCAGTGTGTGCTTCCACTCTGAAGGTGCCAGGTCCCGTTCTTTGTCTCCTGTCTTGCGGTATCAGTTCCCGTGTCTGAACTGAGTCCTGTCTATGTCTCCTGCCTTGCGGTATCAGTTCCCGTGTCTGAACTGAGTCCTGTCTATGTCTCCTGCCTTGCGGTATCAGTTCCCGTGTCTGAGCTGAGTCCTGTCTTTGTCTCCTGCCTTGCGGTATCAGTTCCCGTGTCTGAACTGAGTCCTGTCTGTGTACTCTTGCCTGCTGCCTTTCCTGGAGGCTGTATTTCCAGGCCTGTCTGAACACGCTCCTAGCCTGTTCCTCCCGCCTTCTAGGGGCCGATTACCTAGATCCGTTCCTGTATCTTGTCTGTCCTGTCTGAACACGCTCCTTGCCTGTTCGTCCTGCCTCTCTGGGGGCCGATTACCCAGACCTGCTCCTGTATCTTGTCTGTCCTGTCTGAACACGCTCCTTGCCTGTTTGTCCCGCCTCTCTGGGGGCCGTATTCCCAGACCCGCTCCTGTGTCCCGCTCCTGTGTCGGTCTCCTCCGTACACTCAGTTCCAGTCTGTACTCTCTCCTATCTTTCATCTGTCTTTTCTCTATGTCCGTTCCTTTCCTTTTTCTGCAGAGTCTGAACTCGTACCTAACTCCTGCCTGTTGTCTCTGTACTCCCGTTTGTGAGTTTGTGGTCCACTCGCTACTTCACTGCAAGTACCCTGTGGGTGTCTGGCTCTGCCTTTCCCTTCCTGTCTGTTCCGTGTGAACAGAGCCCTGTCCCCCCTACTCAGCCTTGCCTGCTCTGACTCCTTTGCTCACTGCTCCGGCGGTTCTAGCCTGCTCTGACTCCTTTGCTCACCGCTCCGGCGGTTCTAGCCTGCTCTGACTCCTTTGCTCACCGCTCCGGCGGTTCTAGTCTGCTCTGACTCCTTTGCTTACCGCTCCGGCGGTTCTAGCCTGCTCTGACTCCTTTGCTCGCTGCTCCGGCAGCCTTGCTCCGCTCTGACCCTTTTGCTCGCTGCTCCGGCAGTCTCGCTCCACTCTTGCTCACCGCTCCAGGCGGCCTCGTCCTGCTTTACTCTTGCTCACTGCTCCAGCAGTCTCGCTCAGCTCTGATCCTTTGTTCACCGCTCCTGGCGGCCTTGTCCTGCTCTACTCTTGCTCACCGCTCCAGGTGGCCTTGTCCTGCCCTGTTCTCGCTCACCTCTCTGGGCGGCCTCACTCTGCTGTGTTTGTCTGCCACATCTGTGGTTCTGTTCCTGAGTCCCAGTGTGTACTGGGTCCTATCCCGCCAGTGTCCCTACCTGCTAGTGCCTCCCTGTCTGCACTCTAGCTGTGCTTGCCTGTACCCCTCTGCCTGTATTGTTCCTGAGTCCCAGTGTGTACTGGGTCCTATCCCGCCTGTGTTCCTACCTGCTAGTGCCTCCCTGTCTGCACTCTAGCTGTGCTTGCCTGTACCCCCTGCCTGCATACCCGCCTGCCTGCATACCAGTCGTGCCTGCCTATACCCACCAGTCTGTGTGCCAGCCTACCAGTCTGTTCCTGTATTCCCCTGTGTGGGTCAACAGCCGTGTCCGGGGTCTGTCCTGGAGTAGCACCTGGTCCCTCTGCTCGGTTCCTCCTTGGTGCACTGGCGTCGTATGCCGTCGTGCGACCCTGGTCGGATCGGGTGAATACCTAGTTAAGCCCCTCCAGGCATTCACTCTCCGGCACGGTCCAGTGGAATCACTACAATCACACGCACACGCCGCTCAGCCCGGGCGTGTGCATAACAGTTTCTACTGACTTTTCAACCACATATACGTTTTCTTACTGTACCTTGCATAGACTGGTGTATTACTGTACATTTTTATACTTTATATATCATATTCTTTCATTTCAATGTGGGTGACACATCAGTTTACCTCCAGGCAGTCTTTGGTGACATTACGTCTTCTGCATGATTTGCAAATGGACTGGTCAGGGCATTAAAGGGAACCGGTCAGGTCCTCCATGCCTTCCAACCCAGCAGCAATCATCTATGTAAGAGTAAATTACCTGCCTAACCAGCCCTGTATAACATTATTCAGTTAAATAAATGTTTTAAAAAATTTTTTATAATGTGCCCGTTTCCTACGCTAATTAGGGCTTTGACTAGTCGATGCGACGTTAGTTTCTCCAGACTAGTCAGCCCTCTTTCCTTGTTATCAGGCCCCTGTGGGCGTAATAACATAATTTACATGAGCCGGCATAATCGCCAGCTCATGCAAATCAGCTCACTTGGGCAGCATCACTGCACCTCTGTAGCCGGGTGTACACTGCCTGGCTTCAGAGGCGCACTGCGCATGACCGGAAGTTCAGAAGAAGGCTTCCGGTCATGCACAGTGCACGCCTGGAAGCGTATACCCAGCTACAGAGGTGCAGTGACGCTGCCTAAATGAGTGGCGCGCATACGCGAGATTTGCATGAGCTGGCGATGACGCCGGCTCGTGAAAATTATGTTATCATGCCCACAGGGGCCTGATGACATGGAAAGAGTCTGGGGAAACTAACGCCCCGTTGACTAGATATATATTTTTTAAAAAACATTTCTTTAACTGCATAACGTTTTACAGGGCTGGTTAGGAAGGGAGTTTACTCATACATAGGTGAATACTGCTGGATTGGAGGGCATGGGGGACCTGACAGGTTCCCTTTAATTGCATGGTACTGTGATCACACAAATTCATTTTCTATATATTTCTGTCCTTTCCATCCCTTTTGTTCCACTAATATAATATTAATATGTATAGTGCCTTGAAAAAGTATTCATATCCCGTGAACTCTTTACTATTTTTCACGTTATACCCACAAACATAAATGTATGTTATTGGGATTTTATGTGATTTACCAAAACAAAGTAGCAAGGATTTGTGAGATGTAAAGTAAATGGTGCATGGTTTTCTATTTTAAAAATCTAGATCTGAAAATCGTGATTTTGGTAATTGATGAAATCTATCTATACACAGCGGGAGGCCGCACGGCGCCCCCCAGATACAGCGGGAGGCCGCACATAGCCATCTATACACAGCAGGAGGCTGCACATAGCCATCTATGCAAAGTAGGAGGCCGCACGGTGCCATCTATACACAGCAGGAGGCCGCACGTAACCATCTATACACAGCAGGAGGCCGCACGTAGCCACCTATACACAGCAGGAGGCCGCACGTAGCCACCTATACACAGCAGGAGGCTGCACGTAGCCACCTATACACAGCAGGAGGCCGCACATAGCCACCTATACACAGCAGGAGGCCGCACATAGCCATCTATACACAGCAGGAGGCCGCACATAGCCATCTATACACAGCAGGAGGCCGCACGTAGCCATCTATACACAGCGGGAGGCCGCACGTGGCCATCTATACACAGCGGGAGGCCACACGTAGCCATCTATACACAGCAGGAGGTCACACGTAGCAATCTATGCACAGCAGGAGGCCGCACGTAGCCATCAATACACAGCAGGAGGCCACACGTAGCCATCTATACTCACCGGGAGGCCGCATGTAGCCATCTATAAACAGCAGGAGGCAGCACGGCGCCATCTATACACAGCGGGATGCCGCACGTAGCCATCTATACACATCGGGAGGCAGCACAGCGCCATCTATACACAGCAGGAGGCCGCACGGCACCATCTATACACAGCGGGAGGCCGCACGTAGCCATCTATAAACAGCAGGAGGCAGCACATAGCCATCTATACACAGCGGGAGGCCACACGTAGCCATCTATGCATAGCGGGAGGCCGCACATAGCCATCTATCCACAGCGGAAGGCTGCATGGCGCCCCCCAGATACAGCGGGAAGCCGCACAGTGCCCTCCGGGGACAGCAGAAGGCTGCATGCAGTCACGCACACACACAAACATATACAGACATATACATACATGCATAAACACATTTGAAACGCAAAAATACATCACACAATGATATCTGCCTGCGCACACACACACTCACACACACACCACACACACACACACACACACACACACACTCACCATCCCCCGGCTCGGCTCCAGTCATCCAGCTCCTCTCCGATGCAGCAGTCCAGGGCGCACACTGCATGACGTCATGCTAGCAGACACGGCCGCGCACAGGGCTGTGTCTCCTAGCTGTGACGTGGCCGAAGAAGAACCAGCGGCCTTGCACCACTGCTGGGGGAGCGGTCAGGGGCCCCCCGCCTCTGCCTGCCGCCGGTATGTGCCGCATTGGTGCCCACATATTATAATGATGGCAATCTGGCCATGGGCCCCCCGGGCGGTAGCCCAGATTTCCCTCATTATAATCCGCCTATGACTTCAGGATGGAACCTTTTAAAAGCATTCTTACTTTTCAGCATTTTTCCACACCTGTCTAAAACTTTTGCACATTATTGTATATTATACAGTATTTTCCTGAAACATTTTATGGTAACATTTCATAATGCGTACTTGAGAGAGAACCTATTCCCTGAGCCAATGATTCCATTCCGTCAGACAGAAATTTGAAAGATTTGCAAAGATTTCCTGAATATGAGTTTTTGCTGTGAACTTTATGAGTAAACTGTCCTCACATTTACTGTATTGACAGCAGAATAAGACTCATGCTTAGAGACATTTATAGAGCTGACACATAAAAATCCAGAATAATTGGGAGTTGTTGCCACAAAATTCATACTTTCATTCAGATGTCTTATAGACTAGGATCAGCACCTGCAGAACCATTTCCTGCTATGGTGAGACTTTACCTAAGGGGCATTAACCAAATACAGTTTCTCACAAGGCGCATATAACAGAAAATTACCAACATGTACTACCAATAAGTGCAAGAAAAACTACGAAATTGTGCAAGTAATTAAAAAAATCATCCAACGAAAAGACTCTAAAGTTTATCGATGGGTAAATGCAACACCCTAAGGAAATGTGGCATCATTAAATTTAAATCATATTTTTGTGTTGCGATTTGTGTTAATTTTTTTTACTGTATAGATAGATAGATGTAGATATATACTCATATTATTTTTTTTCATATCACTTTTTTCATATTTAAAGAAATTGCAATCTTTCAATTTTCACACTGGCTGCTGGGCTATTTTAGACTTGCACTTCATGTCTTTTCAGAAAGCGTTTTCAGCAGTCTTTTTATCATCAGAGGCAGGATTACAATGACAGGTAACATCTCTATACACTGCTGATAACACAGGATCCACCAGTCACAATAAGTGATTTTACCAAGACTCTGCTCTCCTTCCCTTCACAATGATCCAGGCATTAGATGCTTCAATACAAAAGATAAGGTCAGACTCTGTTCATTGTAGCTAATGCATACCTCCCAACTTTTGAAGAATAGAAAGAGGGACACATCATGTGGCTTAGCGCGTCGCGGCAAATTTTGGCCACGCCCTTAGCCACACCCCAATCCATGCCCATTTACCATTTCTTTCTCCCCTGGCAGGAGGAGTTGTCAGAGGGGCGCTGGTAATGAGGGGCATTCAGCAGACACCCCAGAATTTATGCACTGAGAAGAGATGATCAGCCTCACCCCCAGAGGAGGAGAAGCTACGGAGCGATGAGAATGTCAGAGAGAGGTATTCCACAGCTGAGCCGTGACGGGACGCGGGACTGAGCCCTAAAAGCGGGACAGTCCCGAGGAAACCGGGAAGGTTGGGAGCTATGGCTAATGTACATGTGGATTTCCTGAAATAACAGGAAGTTAGAGTCAAAAATACCCCCAGTGGCCAGTGTGAAATTTGCAAGATTTCTAAATTTTAATTTTAATAAAGAATGTGATCTGAAAAAAAAAAGTTAAAAAAATCATTAAGTTTCGGAGATATGGGCCTTTTTATTTAGTGCTATTTTTTAGTCTTTACCAGGGGGCTGGTGCTTGTAGAGTAATAGTGTAATGCAGCTGTAAGGGGTCTTGTTTTTTTAACTACAGGCTGTATTTTTCATTGTTAAATGTAACTTATTGTTTAACTTTTATGGGAAGAAGTAGAAAAATAAGAACAATTCTGTTATTGTTCTTTTAAGGTTATAAATTGAGCGCTGTCGTAGTGCAGAATAAATACAATGTTATTTTTAATCTGTGGGTAAGCATCATCATAGCAATGCAAAATTTGTATGGGAGGGCAATGGGCTGAACATCCTCTTTACAACGACTGCTCATTCCCTCCAGAAGTCTTAGTGAAGTAGACAGTGAGTATCTTGTGAGATCTGAAAAATATTTCGATTTGAGAGTCCTCAGTGGTTGATACATTTTAATGGCTAACTTAAAAGATGGTAACAAGTTGCAAGCTTTTGAGACTACTCAGGTCTCTTCATCAGGCATAGTATAACACAAAATCTGAAGAGTCACATATTTATACACAATAGGACACAGAAATAATGCAATAGATGAGACAGGTGACTTAAAACAGAGCTATTACTATGGGAGAGAGATCTGAAAACTATCAAGGACCTTACTGAGCATGCACTGCCCCAGGGAATGATGGAGCTTGCACTAGATCTTGGGCGGGAGAGGCAGGTCACTGAACGAAGAGTGACCTATCAATCGCTGACAGATATCAGGTGGCAGGTGGGGAATAGGGAAGAGAGGCAGCAAAGCTGTATGTGTAGTGCCCGCCCACTGCACTTGCTGCTCATTTGCATCAAAATTCTTCAGGGCAGCTAACTAAAGAGGCATTTTTCTTAATTTTGGAGAATTTGCATAAGTTTTTTTTTTTAATTACCTATAAAAGGTGATCCTATAATGAGGATTTGAATACCTCTAAAAATCAAATTCAACAAATCTGAAAACAGGCAGATTTTTTAAACTCAAAGTGTCAGAATTATGATGCAATTTGTTTTGGACACTTTCTGCGCCTTTGTCCCACAAGGAAAGTGACGCGCCCCCTGGGCCTGTGCTATGCACGGGATACCCGGAGCCGGATCGCTGGGGGTTGTAGTCCTCCATGGCTGTGACCCGGTCCGTGCCCAGGGCGGTCAAACCAGTGGCAGTCTTAGTAATGTGACAAATGTCCGACTACGCCACCCGTGGATTGCGGTCAGTGGGGACCGCCGCTGCGCTGCAGACCGCTGAGGCTGATGTTGTATGCGCAGCCAAGTATGGGATGTCTCCCCACGGGAGAAGTATTGCCTCAGGGCAGCTAGTGTGGATGATGGGAGTGATGGTGTGAGCGTCCCAGTACTGATGGTGCTGGTGCGGCGATGAAACACAGAGACTTGTGGTGCAGTTCAGGGTCTTTACTGATGGTATAACGCAGACCCTCCCGGGAGTACTGGTTAGCAGTAGGGGCCTGGTCAGTCTGTAAGCAAGTAGGATCTCCCCTGGCCAGGTGGAGTTGTAGGCCTCCCCGACTATCTGCACTCTTTCCTGGCTACCTTGCTCTATACGGGTAGAAGTAGCCCACGTCCCTGAGTATACCGTGTGGTGCTCACCCGTATGGCCGGTGACTTGGGGCCTTCCGTTAGCCTCCGCTTCACGATGGCGGTGCTGGTCCCTTGCATGTGACCGTGCCTCCGGGCTTCTAAGGCCAGAGGACATGGAATCCCCTGCCGGTTGGATTCTGCTGCTGGACCTGGATGTCCCCACAGCCTCGGACTCCATGTCCGGGTTTAGTGTCTTTAACCAGGGCGAACTCTGCTCAGCTCCAGCCCCTGGTATTCAGCTACTGTTCCTACAGAGCTCCTAGGTCTTCCTTTCCCTGTGTCTGCTGTCCTCTAGACCTGACTGCGTCTCTGTCTGGGACTTCACTCTGACTCGCCTAATCCCGCCCCAGACCCAGTTTATAAGGGCAGATTCCTCCCCTCCCAGGTCTGGGTGGGCAGTGTTGCATGCTTAGGGCTCCTGACCAGAGAAACCTCCCACTTGCTCTCAGACATAATATTTCTATTACTGTGGCAACCAGACCCCTGGGGTGCCACAAAAGCAGTTTAGATCAAAGGGGTGCGGCCAGTCTGAGAGGGGCATAGCCTAATGTGCGACACCTTTTGCCAAACAATACACCAATATTTTGAATTAACCCTTTCCCGACATTTGCGGTATATACACCTGATGGTCGGGATGTACTTCCCGACCGATGAGGTATATATATGTCACGGCAATCTCCCGTGCACAGGGGCTGTGCGCGGGCAATCGCAACCGCGTGTGAGCTGATTCTGACAGGTGACACCCGTTACTCAGCGCCTGAAGTGGTGCCCGCACCACTCCCAGGACTTTAACCCCCTAAATGCTGCAATCGCTAGCAAGCAGGCAAGCAGACGGAGGAAAGACCCTCTGCTCTTGGATCGGCGACCCCACGTGAAGTCACAGGGGCCCAATCATTGACGTGGTAACCAGATGTTGTCATGACGACATCCGGGTCACCAGGCACTAGTAAGTTAGTTAGATCATGTGCAGTGCAGGATATAACTAAATTGTGTCTGCAGCACTGACACTTATAAGTAATAGCAGTGCTCCTGCATTACTATGCCTCATAACTGTGATCAGAGTGCTAAAAGTGAAAGTCCCATACTGGGACTAAGTAAAAAAGTAAAAAAAAAAAGTTTTACAAATATTTAAAAAAAAAATATCACAAAATAATAATAATAAAAATATATATATATTGTACCCATAAATATATATTTTTATGGGGGGAAAAAAGTAAACGAAAAAAAGTACACATGTTTAGTATCACCACGTCCGGTACGACCTACCCTATAAAAAAGTTCCACTAGTTAATCCCTTCAGTGAACACTGTAAAAAAAAAAAAAAAAAAAAACCTGGCAAAAAACTGATGCTTTATCATCATACCCCCCAACAAAAACTGGAATAAAATGCGATCAAAAAGACAAATGTAAATAAAAATAGTACCTTTGAAAGCGTCATCTTGTCCTGCAAAAAACAAGCCACCATACAGCTCCATCTGCAGAAAACCAAAAAGTTATAGCTCTCAGAATAAGGCGATGCAAAAATAATTATTTTTCCTATAAAATAGTTTTTATTGTGTAAAAGCTACAAAACATAAAAAACTACATAAATGTGGTATCGCTGTAAACGTACTGACTCGAAGAATAAAGCTGCCTTATCAATTTTACCACATGCGGACATAAAAAAAGCTAAAAAAACAATTCCTGAATTGCTGTTTTTTGTTCATTTTGCCTCCCCAAAATCAGAATAAAAAGTGATCAAAAAATTTCATATGCCCAAAAATGGTACCAATAAAAACGTCAACTCGTCCCACAAAGAAACAAGCCATCACATGAGTCTGTTGGCCAAAATATAGGAAAATTATACCTGTCAAAATATGGCAATTTAAAAACTAGTTTTTGCAAAAATAAAAGCGTCTTTTAGTGTGTGACAGCAGCCAAACATAAAAACCCGATATAAATCTGGTATCGCTGTAATCGCACCGACCCGAAGAATAAAGTCGTCTAATCACTTATACCGCACGAGAAAAAAATAAATAAAACCAATTCTTCACCTGCTGCTGATTTGTTCATTCTGCCTCCCAAGCTGAGCGCTTACACCGTGGTTTTCATGTAAATTTCTGAAATATGTGATTGAGACAGAACTCCCGGCGGATGATTCCCTATAATGAGGCAGACAGCGGCACTGTAGATGCCATCTGACCTGTGATCCGGCGGTGTCTGTCTTTTTAGGCGTGCATAAAAGCACACAACAACGCTGAACAGAGGCCAGACGGAGTCCAGAGTAACTCTGCTGTCTCATTATAGTGAATGGATCTGTCGGGGGGTTTCATCTGAATCACGCCACTCAGAGATTTACATGGAAACCCCAATATAAGTGATCAGCGTATAGCGCTGGATAAATGTGATCCAAAATGTTTTGTAAAATGTTCCCAGTAAAAGCTTCAATTCAATCCACAAAAGAAGCAAGTCCCCACTCAGGTCTGTCATCTGTTAACGGAAATATAAGGGGCTTCCACGTTGCTGGTAATACAAAGGCTCTGGAAAAGTTAAATGGCTCCTCGCCCCCCCCCCCCCCACCCAAGCAAATTCTGCGCTCCCAAATCCAAATGTCCCCCATTTCCTCCTGAGCCCCAGTGTGCCTAAACCACAGTTAGCGTTCACATGTTTGGCGTTTCTGTTGAGATGAGAGCCCACCTAATATATGGATGCATGTCTCCAGAAGCATGAGCTGGGCACAACGTACTGGTCACTACAACGTACTGGTCACTACAACGTACTGGTCACTACAACGTACTGGTCACTACAATGTACTGGTCACAACAACGTACTGGTCACTACAGCGGCAGTTTGTAATTTTCACTCAGCAACATCCACTGCTGCTAGTTTCTGGAAGACACCCACGGAGTCAAAATCATCACTATACCTGTAGATAAATTCGAAAAGGGGTAGAATTTCCAAAATGGGGTCACTTGAGGGGGATTCTGCTCTTATAGCACTTAGGGGCTCTGTATATGGAGTCCACAAACTATTCTAGTAACATCTGCGCTCCAGGATGCAAATAGCTGTTCGTCCCTACCGACTCTCGCCATATGGCTAAGCAGTACTGTACAGTCACATATGGAGTATTTCTACATTCAGCAAAAATTGTGGGACAAATTTTGGTGCCATTTTTACCCATTTTGTTTCCAAAATTGTGCTAATGTAAAGTAGACATGTAAGAAATGTTAATTATTAAATATTTTGTGTGACATAACTCTCTAATTTAAGACCATAAAAATTAAAATTTTGAAATTTTCAACATTTTCGCCAAATTTCAGATTTTTCCACAAATAAACGCCAGTCATATCAAAAAAATTTTACCACTATCATGAAATGCAATATGTAATGAAAAAAAACAATCTCTGAATCAATGGGATCCGTTGATGATTTCCAGAGTTGTTACCTCATAAAGTGACACTGGTCAGAATTGTAAAGTTTGGCCTGGATATGAAGGTCAAAACGGGCTCGGGTTTGAATGGGTTAAAATTAGTGTTGCGCGAACATGCTCGGATAAGGTGTTATCCGAGCACGCTCAGGTGCTAACAGAGTATCTTCGGCTTGCTCTAAACATATGTTCGAGTCACTGCGGCTGCATGTCTCGCACCGGTTAGACAGCCACACCACATGCAGGGAGCTCTCCACCCCTCCCTCCGCCTACATAGAATCTTATCAGTAACAACTGCCTTCACCTATCTCAGTATTGTAAAAATCTGTCTTCACTGAATACAGATTTTACCTTTGAATTGAGAATTTTGAGAATGACTGATCTGTTTAGGAAAAGGAAGCAGATTTATTTGATAATATGTATTACAAAGTTGCTTACTTTCATGTGTACTATTGGTCTATAAAATAAAAATTAAAACAATAGTTACTTTTTACATTTCTGGCACAAAATAAGGCAACTAATATGTTTTATAAACTTAGGCTAAAAAGTCTAAAGATGTGCCAGACTTATCAAACAGCATGAACCACTATGTTAAATCTGGCTCATTTTAATACTGCCCAAACTAAGTTTGCATTAGGCTGTGTGCCCACGTTGCGTTTTTTAAGCATTTCCGCAGCGGCAAAAACGCTGCAGAAACGCTTAAAAAACGCATGGTAGAAGGCCAGCCATGTTCCCCAATGATAATCCGCATGTGCTGTGCACATGCTGCGGAAATTTCCGCTGCGGATTATCATTGGGGAAAAAAACGCAGCACTACCAATTATTTTGCGGAAGTGCTGCGTTTTCGCCGCCATTGACTTGAATTAGATCGCATGGATTACGCATCACTGTTTATGTAGATGCGCATTCCATGCGTTCTAAAGTGCGGATGGTACCCGGGTGTGGAGGACAGGAGACTCTCCTCCGGACCTGGGTACCATAGAAAACTGTAAAAAAAAAGAATAAAATAAAAAATAAATATATACTTACCTTCTGGCGGCCCGCGGTGTGCTCCTCCTTGCTTGCCGGCAGTTCGCGATGGAATGAAGGACCTGCGCTGACATCATAGTCATGTGACGGGTCATGCGATGCTGACGTTGGCAGGTCCTTCAGTCTACCGCTGCCGGCAGCCGGGACTGAGCGAAGCAAGAATGCGGGGGCCATTGGAAGGTAAGTATAGATATTATTTTTTATTTTTTACTATTCTTTCGGTCACAGTATATAAATCCATGCTGTTTGCATGGATTTATATAGTGGGACCAAGTTGACAAGCACTTTCCAAGTGATGCTAAAATCGCTTGGAAAGCGCTTGACAACCCGCATGCGGAAATGCTTGGGAAGAACGCTTCACTTCCGCATGTCCCTGGCAGGAAAACGCATGTACAATCCGCATGTACAATCCGCATGCGTTTTTTCTGCCAGAGAGATGCAGAAACGCTCAGGAAAAATCCGGAGCATTTCTGCATCGTGGGCACATAGCCTTAGACAGTGACATCAACAGAAAATCCAAAATGATAAACATTTTGGGTCTGATTCATTATTGCTTGTGCACCTTTTTTTCTCAAGTTTTGGTGTTTTTTGCTTCTTTTTAATATGTCCTTTTTTAAATTCCTATTTTATGTGTTCTCCTGTTTTGTTTTGTTTTGTTTTTATGTTTGTCACAGTGGGCAGGGTTTGGGTTTTTCCAAATATTTTCAGCTGGTTCTTCAATTGCGACATGCACATTTTTTTTACTCACAGTTGCAAATTTTTTTGCGCAAGTCCTGTCCTGAAGTGATTTCATGTAAAACTGAATTTTTTGAGTGCAAATTTTGTGACATTTTAAGAGGGACATTTGATTTTTATTTTGCTGAAAAATCACAAAAGAGAGTAATAAAGACCATTTTTGATTTTGCACAAAATGTATGAATTACATGCGCTATTTTAAAGAATTTGCTGCAACTAAAAGTGGATATCAAACTATCAACATAAATAAATCGGTGTGTATAGATATAATAAATTCTACAAAAAGTGACACACACTTCAAAAATAAAATCAATTTTTTTGTTTATTAAAGTTTATAATACATAATATTACACATAATTAATATTTAAAAATAAAATCAAGGAAATATCAAACACCTAAGCGGGCATGTAGGAGGTAGCGGTGAAATTTCATATCCTATGGTCAATAAATGGTAGATCAATAATAGACAAATCGATTAATTCATGAGATTATATGTCATTATAATAAACACCAAATCAAGTGTATATGCATAAATATAAATCTCAGACATGATTAGGTATTAGCGTATGACATGAAACATAATCATTTGTACAATGACAGTCATTAACCCAAGCGATCACTCACAATGTCTGCATCCTGACATGCGTTTCGCATATCGCTTTCTCAAGGGGTGTGTAAAAATCCTACTTTTTGTAAGTTTTATTGCAAAAAAAAGAGCAAATACCTAAAAAAAAGAAAGAAAAGGGACTTAAAAAAAATGCAAAAGATAAATTGGACATATAACGATTACTTGATAAATATGATGCACACTACAAGGACCATCGCATATATGTTTTTTATGTTTTTCTTCTTTTTATATATGAACCTAGTGATTGCTTCAAATCTCGGTCAAGCTTGCTGCATTGTAAACTTGCATCATGTCTATTCAATCTATGTATACATTTACCCAGAAGGTTTTACTGCTGGTCTAGTACAGGGCTGTATCAGGAATTTGTGTACTCAGAAAAACTGACACTGCTTCTTAATCAGAGACCTTATCTCTATCTATTCTCACACTCCTTCTGTTCAATGCCACACAGTCATTAAGTACTTGCAGGATTACTAGATTTAATACGTCTTACAGATCAAAGTATTTTAATGCCGTATTTATGAGTATTGTCCAGATTACATATCTGCTGGAATTCTTCTTGAAACAATGTAATTGATGTTGATTACACACCTCCTCACCGGATAAATCACCTGCGTGCTGTAAGCCATTCTTTACATAAGGAATGCTCTTTCAAGTCATTTGTGTATTGGTGCCTTGTATCTCTAAGTGGAAGATTCCACCCAAGAAGATTGTGAAACATGTGGAGATCAAATAGATCCAGTGAATGGAGGTGACCAAAGTATGTTACTTACCAGTATTTTTGCATGATTTATTTCTTTTTATTTCTATATAGTTATATTGGTCAATTGGCTGTAATACTTTCCATTAAGATATTTTTAATTTTCCATTAAAATATTTATTTTTTTACATTAGTTGATCTCATCTACCAGTGCCAGTAGCTATGTCGCCCTGTTCTCAGTGGGAAGGAGGGCACATTCCCTTCGCAGGGTCAAAGCTTATAGCTTATCCAAAGTTAGCAGTAGCTCCTAGGCTCAAGTGTCAGAGGGAGCCCAAGAGACCCTCAACTATATAAAAAGAAACAAGATATTATGCTCTTGTTCCAGATATTCTGGGCTTCACTCCCTTCTCCTGGGTCCGCTGCCCTCTGTTGTGTTACACGTCGAGTTTTGCAGGTTGCCTTGCATGGATCAGTGACCTCATCGGCATAGATCCATCTTCCTAGGCCCAGAGGTGTATCTAGGTTTTCTGGCACCCGGGGCAAGAATTCAGATTGCCTCCCCCTCTCCCAAAGCACATATGCGACTTGCACACTTAAGGCCCCGTCACACTTAGCGACGCTGCAACGATCCCGACAACGATATGACCTGTCAGGGATCGTTGCTGCTTCGCTATGTGGTCGCTGGTGAGCTGTCAAACAGGCAGGCTCACCAACGATCAGGGGAGCAGCGACATCGTGGAAAGAATCTTTCCACGATGTCCTGCTCCTGGTTACCAGCCTGCTGAAGCAGGAGCAGGCTGGTAACCATGGTAAACATCGGGTTACTAGGGGCACACGCGCACCTAGTAACCCGTTGTTTATCATGGTTACCCCTCTGCTACAGTGAGCGGGAGGTTACCGCTCACTTTAGCAGGCTGGTAACCATGATAAACATCGGGTTACTAGGGGCACACGCGCACCTAGTAACCCGTTGTTTATCATGGTTACCATTCTGCTACAGTGAGCGGGAGGTTACCGCTCAATTTAGCAGGCTCGTAACCATGATAAACAACGGGTTACTAGGTGCGCGTGTGCCCCTAGTAACCCGATGTTTATCATGGTTACCAGCCTGATCGCTGCTCCCGCTGGTCACACACAGCGATGTCTGCTGACCAGCGGGAGGGCAACGACCAAAAAATGGTCCAGGACACTTTGCAGCGATCAGCGACCTCACAGCAGGGGCCTGATCGCTGCAACGTGTCACACATAGAGACATCGCTGGTGAGGTCGCTGTTGCGTCACCAAAACCGTGACACAGCTGCGATCTCGCTAGCGATCTCGCTATGTGAGACGGGGGCTTTAGTCATGTGCCAACGAGCTGCTCTCCCTAATTCTGTCAATGTTCAGTGAAAAACTGAGAGAAGCAGTTGGGTAGGCATACTACAGGTCTTCATTGTATAAAGACGCAAGTGCAATTGAACTCTGGGAGCTGGAGCGCTGCACGTTCTGTGAGCTGTCTGTCAGCATGAGAACGGACGAATCCCAGTGTAGGGGGACAGCAGAATGCAACCACAGGGGGAGACATCTCCTGAGAGCGCCCCCTACCTGCCACCCCCTGGGCATATGTCTTGACTACCTCACCCCCCTAGATACGCCTCTGCCTTTAGTTGAGTTTCTACACCTCTATGTTTGGTGTGCCCCACCATCTGTGACTGTCTTTCTGTCTGTGCTTTACTTCCTTCCATGCCTGTTGGGTTCTGTTTCATCCGTAGAGCTGCTCCTGAGATCACGGAGTGTGCCAAGTCAGGGGCGGACCTACCGTCCGTGCAACCGGTTCATTGAGCGCAGGCCCCCGAGGGAGAGGGGGCCCCTCCAGCAGGGCCGCCATCAGGGCATGACTGCCCTGACTCCAGCATGGGGCCCGGCCGCTCGGGGCCCCCTCGGGGCCCCCCTCTTGTGCGTCTCCTCATGGGGCCCCCCCCGCCGTCACATGACCGGAGATGTCCCTGCGCTCAGCATGGGCCCCCGGCCCCATGCTGAGCGCTGGGACATCTCCGGTCATGTGACGGCGCCGGCACAATACTTACCCCTCCCCGTGCCTCTGCAGCGTCTTCCGCGTCCTCTGACTGTGACGTCTCAGGTCAGAGGGCGCGGTGATGTCTTTACACCATGCGCGCTCTCTCCTGACTTGTCACAGTGCAGAGCGGGAAGACGCGGGTGATGCTGGAGTCCGGAGCAGCGACAGTAGCAGGTAAGAAGTGAGGTGAGTATTGGATTTTTTTATTTTTTCATGTATGGGGGCATGGGGCATTATATGGTGGGGGGAGAGTGGGTGTGACATCCTGCATGGGGCATTATAAGAGGGGGAGGGGGGAAGTGACATCCTGCATGGGGCATTATAAGGGAGGGGGGGCGTGACATCCTGCATGGAGCATTATAAGGGAGGGGGGGCGTGACATCCTGCATGGGGCATTATAAGGGAGGGGGGGCGTGACATCCTGCATGGGGCATTATAAGGGAGGGGGTGTGACATCCTGCATGGGGCATTATAAGAGGGGAAGGGGGGAAGTGACATCCTGCATGGGGCATTATAAGGGAGGGAGGGCGTGACATCCTGCATGGGGCATTATAAGGGAGGGAAGGAGGGAGGGGGGGCATGACATCCTGCATGGGGCATTATAAGGGAGGGGGTGTGACATCCTGCATGGAACATTATAAGAGGGGGAGGGGGGAATTGACATCCTGCATGGGGCATTATAAGGAGGGTGGGTGTGTGACATACTGCATGGGGCATTATAAGAAGGGGGGGGGTGTGACCCCCTGCATGGGGCATTATAAGAAGGGGGGGTGTGTGACCCCCTGCATGGGGCATTATAAGGGAGGGGGTGGTCTGACATACTGCATGGGGCATTGAAAAGGGGGGAAGTGACATCCTGCAAGGGGCATTATATGGCGGGGAGAGGTGACATCCTACATGGGGCATTTTATGGGGGGTAGAGGTGACATTCTGCATAGGGCATTAAAAGGGGGGGAACAGCCTGCATGGAGCGTTACATGGGGGCCAATATTCTGTATGGAGCGTTATATGGGGGTCAGTATTCTGTATGGAGCGGTATATGGGGGACAGTATTCTGTATGGAGCGTTATATGGGGGTCAGTATTCTGTATGGTGCGTTATATGGGGGCCAGTATTCTGTATGGAGCGTTATATCGGGGCCAGTATTCTGTATGGAGCGTTATATGGGGGCCAGTATTCTGTATGGAGCGTTATATGGGGGTCAGTATTCTGTATGGAGCATTTTATGGGGGCCAGTATCCTGTATGCAGTGTTATATGGGGACCAGTATCCTGTACTGAGCGTTATATGGGGACCAGTATCCTGTATGGAGCATTATATGGGGACCAGTATCCTGTATGGAGCATTATAAGGGGGTCAGTATTCTGTATGGAGCATTATATGGTGCCCATAATACTGTATGGAGGACTATACTGTCCGGTCTGCACTGTGCGCTGTGAGGATTCGCCGGTTTCTGAGCTATTGTAGAATTTACAATAGATATCGCTCGTGTAATGGGGCATTATAAGGGGGGAACAGCCTGCATGGAGCGTTATATGGGGGCCAATATTCTGTATGGAGCGTTATATGGGGGTCAGTATTCTGTATGGAGCGTTATATGGGGGACAGTATTCTGTATGGAGCGTTATATGGGGGCCAGTATTCTGTATGCAGTGTTATATGGGGACCAGTATCCTGTATGGAGCGTTATATTGGGACCGGTATCCTGTATGGAGCATTATATGGGGACCAGTATCCTGTATGGAGCATTATAAGGGGGTCAGTATCCTGTATGGAGCATTATATGGTGCCCATAATACTGTATGGAGGACTATAATGTCTGGTCTGCACTGTGCGCTGAGGATATCGCTCATGTAATGTAGTAAGTGAAATCTTTGGCCTTGTACTATATGTATATATTTCTCTGTGGTAACTGTGCATCATGAATCTTGGTATGTGTTAAAGGGGCCCACTGAAACTCTGTCGCCCAGGGCCCACAAAAACTTGGAGCCGGCCTTGGGGGTAAGTATAACAAGTTTTATTTTTTTTAAATACAATTAATTAACTAGGAATGGGGGGAATCAGAGATGCACGGGGGGGGGGGGGGGGCGGCCTTCATGCCCCCTATGAAGGGCAGGGGGGGGGCCCCCAAAAAATTCTTGCACAGGGGCCCACTACAGTCTGTGTCTGCCCCTGTGCCAAGTCCTTGCTACTCATGCACCTTCAAGCTTGATGCCTCAACGCCCATGGTTCGTGTGCCCACCCAGACCTGGATCTTAGAGGATCCACCTCTCCTGGTGAGCCTTAACACAAGAATTACTATTGGAACTTGAAGGTGCTTTATTTCAGATTTTGCCACCTCAACCGACTCTCCCATAAACAGTAGCGCTCATCTGGCTGAGTACTCTTGTGTTGTCTATGAGAAAATCATTGAATGACATGTCGTCTGGTTTATCTCAGGGAGAACATGTGAATGGCAGTCCGAAATCTGACATGCCTGATCAATATCACTCCCGACTATCATTTGGCCAGTGACTCTATACCCGTAAGACAATTAGTGAAACCTGTCAATATCGGTGGGGTTGGCCGAAATTAGTCTGATGTGTATGGCCATCTTTACATCTCTAGTCAGGCTCAGACTGGTTCACAGAGGAACAAATGAATCCCCGGATGAGCCTTTGTGAAGGAGTGGGCCCCAAACTCCCTATATGAGCAGTAGGTGCACAATACACTTGATTCACTATGTGCTGACAAAGACAGCAGTATTATCTTATTAAAGCATAGGTATATTTTTCAATTATTGTAAAGTAATAATAGAATATAGCTAAATAGTGTACCCCAAAGTCAATGTTACTGGTGGGCCCTTGTCATCGCAGTCAGAGACTACCTCTGATCATTCAACTTTTAAATGAATAAAAATTTCAGAATCTCCTTGTCATGCATCGGAGTTCGAACCCTTCAGCCTGTGCTTTGTGGTCGGCTTCTGTGTCTGCCGAACCACAGCAGACACACCTTTTCTCCATGTGTTTAGTTTCTGTTATCCTTGCTTCAGTATCTTTAGGGTAACAGGTGTTTTCATTTACTCATTTATCTGCTCTATAACCTTTCAGGTGCAGCTTTATATACTTTCCCCCTGTTGGTGATAGTCTCATTTGGATGTCCAGCCATACTTCTGTAGTTTAAGGCAGTCAGTGAAAGACCAGCTAGGGTTTATCTCTCTGCTGTTTGTGTTCTTTACCCTGCACCTATCTTCTGTTTATTTTTAGGAAGTATGCGGCATATTCTCTAACAGTACGTACTTAATCTTTTATTTTGTATTTCATGGTTTGTTTTACTCACTCTGAGATCTCGTTCAGCACACTTTCTTTTCTATAGGTAATTTGCACTCTGCTCTGCCCTCCAGTTCTTTATGAGTAACATGAAGCGCTTGATGGCCTTTCAAGCAGTATAGATCAGAGTTGCCATTGTTTAGTCTGTGTTTAGGGCTACATCAGCTCACGCAGGATCCACTAGGGACTGCGGGGTCAGGATCTCTAGTCTGTACAGGAACCAGCAGAGACAGTTGCAGTTTTTAGTATATTACCTAATTTTCCTGAATGAGTTGCTATACTATCATAACAGTCCTTCCTTGACATTTTTTGTATTTTTCAATTATTTCAATGGAGAATGCAAATGTTGGACTGAAGACTACAGTTATTACAGTAAACTACTACAAAGCCATCCATAACATTTTTCCTCAGTACATCTCGGAACTAATCTCCCAATATATTCCCTCACGTAATCTCCAGTACTCCCAAGACCACCTCCTCTCCTCCACGCTCATTCGTTCCTAACCCATTTGCCTCCAAGACTTCTCCCGCATATCCCCCATCCTCTGGAATTCTGTGCCTCAACACGTCCGATTATCTGCCACATTCGGATCCTTCAGACCGAACCTGAAAACCCATCTCTTCAAGAAAGCTTACAACCTGCAATGACCAAGCTGCCGCATCACCACCACCAGAGCTGCTGCAACCCCCCCCCCCCCACACACACACACACACACACACACGCTGTTTCCTTCCCCATCCTGTAGAATGTAAGCCCACAAGGACAGGGTCCTCTTCCCCCTGTACCAGTCTATCATTGTTAGTTCATTTACTGTAAGTGATATCTGTATTTTGTATGTAACCCCTTCTCATTAAATAATAATAATAATAATAACTATTTGTTGGAATTGGTCAGTACTAGCATGTTATCCAGTAGCTAAACCTTAAGTAGCACCTAAAGAGTTAAATGCTCTAAAACATTTGGCAGCACCAAGATTTTTAGTGGATATTGAACAATCTGTCAATATTGCAATATTGCCATTAATACAGTGGCATGTAAAAGTTTGGGCACCCCTGGTCAAAATTACTGTTATTGTAAACAGTTAAGCAACTTAACCAAGAAATTATCTCTAAAAGGCCTAAAGTTAAAGATAACACATTTCCTTTGTATTTTAGGCAAATAAAAATTATATATTTTTATCTTTTACATTTTAAAAATTATAAAAAGGAAAATGGGCACATGCAAAAGTTTGGGCATCCTGCATGGTTAGTACCTAGTAGCATCCCCTTTTGAAAATACCACAGCTTGTAAATGCTTTTTGTAGCCAGCCAAGAGTCTTTCAATTCTTCTTTGAGGGATTTTCATCCATTCTGCCTTGGAAAATTCTTCCAGTTCTGTGAGATTTCTGGGTCATCTTGTATGCACTGCTATTTTGAGGTCTAGCCACAGATTTTCAATGATGTTCAGATCAGGGGACTGTGAGGGCAATTGTAAAACCTTCAGCTTGCTCCTTTTGAGGTAGGCTATTGTGGATTTTGATGTGTGTTAAGATCATTATCCATTTGTTGAAGCCATCCTCTTTTCAACTGCAGCTTTATTACAGATGGTGTTATGTTTGTATCCAGAATTTGTTAAAATGGCATTGAATCCATTCTTTGCTCTACCCGTGAAATGTTCCCCGTGCCATTGGCTGCAACACACCCCCGAAGCATGATTGATCCACCCCTGTGCTTAATGGTTACCAAAATGTTCTTTTCCTAAAATTCTGTGTTTTTTTTCTCCACATATACCTTTGATCATTGTGGCCAAAGAGTTCTATTTTAACCTCATCGGTCCACAGGACTTGTTTCTAAAATGCATCTGGCTTGTTTAGATGTTCTTTTGCATAGTTCTAATGCTGAATTTATGGTGAGGACGCAGGAGACGTTTTCTTCTGATGTCTCTTCCATGAAGGCCATATTTGTGCTGGTGTCTCTGAACAGTAGAGCAATGTACCACAATTCCAGAGTCTGCTAAATCTTTCTGAAGATCTTTTGCAGTCAAGAGGGGGATCTTAATTGCCTCTTTAGCAATCCTACAAGCAGCTCTCACTGAAATTTTGCTTGGTCTTCCAGACCTTATCTTAACCTCCACTGCTCCTGTTAACTACCATTTCTAAATTACATTTTGAAGTGAGGAAAGGACAACTTAAAATGCTTTGCTATCTTCCTATAGCCTTCTCTTGCTTTGTGGGTCTCCACCATTTTCATTTTCAGAGTGCTAGGCAACTGCTTAGCAGCACCCAAAGCTGCAGTTTTTTGGCACAAGGTTAGAGGAGGCTGAGTTTTTATAAAGCTGGGAAATTTGCATCACCTGGCCTTTCCTAACGATGATAGTGAATAAGCCATAATCCTAACAGACTAATTAAAGTCTGAAACCTTGGTCAAAGTTATCTGATAACACAAATCTCCAAGGGTGCTCAAACTTTTGCATCAGTCCACTTTCCTTTTTGTAATTTATAAAATGTAAAAAATAACAAAATATATTTTTTTTTGCCAAAAAATATAAAGGAAATGTGTCATCTTTAACTTTAGGCCTTTTAGAGGTCATTTCATCTTCAACTTGTTTAACTGTTCACAATAACAGTATTTTTTTTTACCAGGGGTGCCAAAACATTTACATGCCACTGTAATTATAATAATGATATTAAAGGGGTTGTCCACTACTTGGACAACCTCTTCTCAATCCCTATACTTCCCCCTTGCACCTATACTCGCCTCCAGTGCCAGCGCCATTCCAGTGGTGTCGGCACTTGCTCTCCCAGGCCTCGAGTGACATTGTTTTGTCATGTGGTTCCTGTTGCCAAGTGCTGGCTTCTATCTTCCCTCCATCTGTCACGGGTGTGTCAGGTGTGACATTGGCATTGCAGACGCCTTCTTGATCCTCTCATCTCTAGTATTGTTATATCCTTCTTCCTTTAGGACCCAGCAGCTACCTCCACCTTCTGCTGCTGATTGACACACCCTTGCTTGGTAGTTAAAAACTCTCAGTTTCTCCAGAGAAGCGCCGGTGATAGTTCTATGTACCTCTGTGTTGGCTTGGAGCACCAGCAGTTGGCTAGTTTCTTCTCTGGTGCCCTTGGAGGACAGTTGGCATTATCTCTCTGGTGTCTGCTCAAGCTAAGTGTATCCCCTTTGTTTATCTACCTTGTTGTCTTTAGTTTGTAGTGGGGCTTAACTAGTGCTCACCCTATCCCCTCCCTATCTAGGGCCAAGCTCTAAGGACATTCAGAGCTTATGTTCCTGCTCTGCGTTAGGTGTGGAACCCATATAGGAACGGTATGGTAGGCAGGGTGATATTAGATCTGCCTAGGGATCTCCACTCCCCCTTTCCCTAGTGTTTGGGCTTCCTTCCCCTCTTCCCTTCGTGTTGCACTTAGTCTTTCCCTCACCTTGCGTGACACCATCGGACAAATCTCATAGATCCAGAGGAAGTGAGAGCTGCTGCTGTTATTATTTTACACGAGGAAACATAGAAATTGAGAAGGAATTGTCTGAGTAGTAGAAAACCCCTTTAATAATAATATTACAGACCATTTATTTTTTACATCAGTATTGTGGTGATTTTTAAAAAGGGTGAACTATGCAATCTTTCTTTTGTTGCTTATTAACTGCAGTTGTATCTTTTACCATTGGTGACCTGTTCCGTAAAGCCCAAGACGTACTAATACGTATCTGCACCCTGGGGCTTAAGCGCCTGATACGTATTAGTACGTCATATCTTTAATGCGGCACCATGACCGAAGTTACGGTGATTGCATTAAATTTCCAGTGCTATCTTACCTCTGGGTAGATGGTGCCGTCATCCCAGGGGGTGTCGCGGCCCCCCCGCACCAGCTATCGCTGTGATTGGCTGTTCAAATCTGATTGCCGGAAACAGTGATCTGCAGCCTAGGATTGGTGCTCCTAAGAGCACCGATCCTAGGCTGTTACTAAGAGACCCCAGCCCTGGCCCCAAAGCGCTGCGATCGGTGTGATCGATGTGATTGGCGATCGCGCTACGATCGGTGACAGGGCGGTCATGGGGCGGTGTCACCTCCCTGTGACCCCCTGTGGTGCGTGCACTGCCCCAGCCATGTCTGATTGGTGCGATCAATGTCACCAATCAGATGGCTGGGGCAGAGCATGCACCACAGGGGGCCACAGGGAGGTGACACCTCCTTGTGACCACCCGGTTACCTGTATTCAGGTACCCTGATTGGAGCAATCAATGTCATCATCAATCACTCCAGTCAGATTACCTGACCGGGAGGTGACTAGGTGGTGACCGGCCTGTCACCACCCTATCACCCCCCTGTGACCGCCCCGCAGACCCTCACACTTGGTGAGTATTTATGCAGAGCTGTCACGTCTGATGTATCTGTCGCTGGGCCTTGTAGTGCCACAGAATATTCTTTGACACCACAAGACCATCTTCTCACCTGCTCCAGTCGCTGCTGCTGCTGCTCCTGGATCTTCTGCTCCGGCGTCCTGGGTCTCCTGCTCCTGACCTGCTATGGTTCCCGCTCCAGATCCTGCTCCAGAGCCTGCTGCTGATCCTGCTTCTGATCCTGCTGAAGAGCAGAGAAGACTTTGGTAAGTCTGTTCTCCCCTCATCCACCCCAATCCCCCCTCCCCCTCTTTTTACCTCCCTACCCACCATTTTTTTTTGTGCGCCCTGCAGCGGTCTCCAGCTCCGGTTCTGGTCTCCAGCTTTGCTCCTAGTCTCCAGCTCTGCTCCCGGTCTCCAGCGCTGGGCTCCCGGTCTCCAGCACTGGGCTCCCGGTCTCCAGCGCCAGGCTCCCGGTCTCCAGCGCCAGGCTCCCAGTCTCCAGCGCCAGGCTCCCAGTCTCCAGCGCCAGGCTCCCAGTGTCCTGCTCTGGGCTCCCGGTCTCCAGCGCCGGGCTCCCGGTCTCCAGGGCCGGGCTCCGGCTCCTGTCTGGGTCTTCTGTTCGGGTCCTGCTGCTGATCCTGCTGACCCTTTGGTAAGTCAATCTCTGATCTCCCCTCATCCACCCCAATCCCCTTCTCCCCACTCCCCTGTCTTTTTACCCCCCTTCCCACCACAATCCCCGTCACCCCAGTGTCCCTGTTAATTCTCTTGGTTCTGGTCTCCAGCTCCAGTACCGGTTTCTGACTCCCGCCTCCCGGGCTCCGGCTCCGGGCTCCCGGTCTCCTGCGCCGGTCCTGCTGCTGAAACAAGAACAGAGAAGACTTTGGTAAGTCCATCTCTGATCTTCCCTCATCCAGCCCAATTCCCCTCTTCCCACTCCCCACACATCCGTGCGCACATCCAGCAGCCGCCGAGTGTTGATCGGTGACATAGTTCACCAATCCACACTCGTGCTCGTTGTTTGCACCACATACAGTATTTCCTTTTTCCACACACTCTAAATAAAGTACTGACACACACACACTCTAAATAAAGTACTGACACACACGCACCACATACATAACAAAAAATGTCCCGCTCATCCCAAACTCGCTATTCAGCAGAGGAGGCATACACTTTTCTTGCCTCCGACACTAACAGTGAGGGCGAGGATCCCACATTTCTTTATTTTTCTGACTCCTCGTCGTCTTCCTCCTCCTCTTCTTCCTCCTCTTCCTCCTCAGGTGCTGCTGGATCGCCCCGCAATTGTCGCAGGAGAGAAGATGATCCAGCGCCCCCCATTACTGATCCCATATGGACCTCGCCCCCCGAAAATTATGAGCCACTGATTCCTGATTTCATGGCGGAATCAGGAATCAAGTTTGACACCACCGGCCTCACAGAAATAGACTTTTTCAAAGTCTTTTTCTCTGGGGATTTCGTAAACCTCGTGGTGGGCCAAACTAATTTATACGCTCATCAATTTTTGGAACAAAACTCCTCTTCATCATTTTCTAACTGGTCTCCTGTAGACGCAGTAGAAATGATGAAGTTTTGGGGCCTGGTCCTTCTTATGAGGATCCTGAAGAAGCCAGAACTTTGCAATACTGGAGTGTTGATGTTTTGTAAAACACTCCAGTGTTCCGAATGGTCATGATCCGGAGACGTTTTCAGGCCATCCACAAGTTCTTGCATTACCAAGATAATGCAAGGTGTCCTGCACGCGATGACCCGAACTTTGATCGTCTTTTCAAAGTTCGGCGGGTCATCAAACACTTCACCAACAAGTTTGCTGATGTGTACATGCCCCAAAGGGACATATGTGTGGATGAGTCCTTAATCGCTTTTAAGGGGCGGTTTGGATTCCGGCAGTACCTGTCCAGTAAAAGGTCCAGGTATGGGCTCAAGCTGTATAAACTTTGTGAGAGTATCTCAGGGTACACTCACAAGTTTAGAGTCTACAAAGGGAAGGACTCCCGGATTGAACCCACTGAATGCCCCCCTGTTCTGAGAGTGAGTAGGAAAATTGTGTGGGACTTGGTGCACCCACTGCTGGATAAAGGTACGTGGATAACTTTTATACCAGTGTCCCTCTCTTCAAGTCCCTCTCTGCGCAACATACCGCAGCCTGCGGTACAGTCCGCAAAAATAAGAGAGGCCTCCCAAAGACGCTAATTGGGCAGCTGCTCAGAAGGGGTTAGAGCAGAGCCCAATGTTTGACCACCTGCTGATGGTCAAGTACAAGGACAAGAGGGATGTCCTTCTCTTGACCACCATACATGGCGATGGCAGCACCCTCAGCACTGTACGAGGTTCCACTACACAGGTCACCAAACCAGACTGAGTACTGGGGTACATCAAGTATATGGGGGGAGTTGATCTCTCTGATCAAGTCCTCCAGCCGTACAGTGCTTTGAGAAAGACCAAGGTATGGTATAAGAAGCTGGCCGTGCACATCGTACAGATGGCAATGCACAATGCTTTCCTTCTGTCACAATATGCAGGCCAGACTTCTATGTCATGCCTTCACTTCCAGGACACAGTATCAAGGCCCTAATATTTGGCAGCGGTGACGGAGCGGGCCCCAGTTCTTCCAGAACAGAAGGACCTTGAATTGTACCAGGCCAGCATTTCCCAGGGGAGATCCCTCACAGCGGAAAAAAGGTAAGTCACAAAAGAGGTGCCTAGTGTGTTATAAAAGGGGAATACGCAAGGACACCACTTATCAGTGTGACACCTGCCCTGACAAACCTGGCCTGTGCATGAAAGAATGCTTCAAAAGATGCCATACTTCCATAGACTACTAAATTTAAGTTCTGACGTATGACAACCTGACAAACACTACACAGCTGATGTAGTGTTCGTCAGGTTATCATACGTCAGTTGTGTAGTGTTCGTCAGGTTGTACTGCACAACTGACGTATGACACTACATTATAGAATTCAAAAATCAGCTATCACTTCCAAAAAGGGGGCACTTGTTGAGCATTTCCACTGTTTAGGCACATCAGGGGCTCTGAGAACGTGACATGACGCCCACAGACCTTTCCATCAAAGTCTGCATTCCAAAGTGTCACTCCTTCCCTTCCAAGCCCTAACATGCGTCCAAACAGTAGTTTTCTCCAATACATGGGGTATCAGCATACTCAGAAGAAATTGCACAACAACCTATGGGGTGCAATTTCTCCTGGTACCCTTGTGAAAATATTTTTTTTTGCATTTTTGTGGAAAAAATGTTCTTTTTTATTTTCACAAGTCAACATTATAATTTTCTGTGAAGCACCTGGGGGTTCAATGGGCTCACCACACATCTAGATAAATTCATTGGGGGTCTAGTTTTCAAAAAGGGGGCACTTATTGGGCATTTCCACTGTTTAGGCACATCAGGGACTCTGAGAACGTGACATGACGCCCGCAAACCGTTCCATCAAAGTCTGCATTCAAAAGCGTCACTCCTTCCCTGCCGAGCCCTGACATGCACCCAAACAGTAGTTTTCTCCAACACATGGGGTATCAGCGTACTCAGGAGAAATTGCACAACAACTTATGGGGTGTAATTTCTCCTGGTTCCTGTTAGAACACTCCTGTTTGTTTTCTCCATCTTGTGTTTTGTGGTCACGTGACCATCTGCCTTTATATTCCAGCTCCGCCCTTGTGGCTGTGCTGGACTTCAGTGTTTGACTGTTTCTCTAGCCTGGTGCTTCGGTGCCTTTCTCTGTCAAGTTCGCTTGGTCCTCTGGGACCTCTAGTACATTTTTGTCAGTTTGTCTTTTTGTGTTCTGCAACAACTTCTCTGTTTAGGAGGTGTCCCATTTTTGTCCCAGTCCTTAGTTCTTTTAGGGACCCCTCCCTTAATTCTATAGGTCTTCGTTCAGACTAGCCAAGGACTAAGGCGGGTCTGTTCACTAGGAACAGGCAGCCGGCTACATTGTAGGGATTCAGCTTAGTCTTACTGTAGGGACAGCTTTCCCCTGTCTTTCCTTAGTACATGTTGCAGATCATAACAGTAAGTCCAGCCCAAAAAACTAAAAGGAAAGAAATTCGGGGATCAGTATGGTTTCCGTCCAGGATTTGGATCGACGCCTGCAGGGATTGTCTCTGGAGGTGGCTGAGCTTCAGCAACACGTGAGTAGCTGTTCTGGAGCGCATTTTGTCGAGCCCAAGGTAGGACTGCCTGATGTTTTTATGGTAAACAGCAAGATTTTTTTCCTTTAAAAATGCTTGTTTGTTATATTTTCGTTTGAGACCAATGTCCTCTGGGAATGAATCACAGCGCATTGGTTTTATTATGCCACTTTTGCGCAATGAACCACACGGGTGGGCCTTTTCTCTCCAGCCTAATGATCCGTGTTTAAGGTCTGTTGAAGAATTTTTTTCTGCTATGGGGCTATTACATGACGATCCTGATCGAATCTCATCTGCTGAATCAGAACTCAGGCATTTGAATTAGGGGTCAGATGAAGTTGAAAATCATTGCACACACTTCAGGAGATGGGCTTCAGAAGTTAAGTGGAATGATCCTGCGCTGAGATGTTTATTTCTTGCTGGTCTGAGTGAAAGGGTTAACGATTTGCTAATTGCATTCCCTGCACCTGAGACTCTGCAGTATGCCATGCAGTTAGCTGTTCGTATAGACAGGAGACTGAGGTGCAGGCTCAATGAGGTAAAGACTCCAGTAATGCCAGGTCCTAGTCCCCAGAAAATCTGCTCTGATGGCGGAGAACGGATGGAGGTTGGGGCGAAGTCACTCCGCTCTCAGGAAAGAGACCGGAAGTTTACTGAGGGATTGTGTTTTTATTGTGGTAAAGCTGACCATTTGATTAAGTATTGTGAGCGTCGTTTAAGTAAAGAAAAAAAAAAGGTCAGTTACGCCCGTATAGCTTGTTTACGCTTTGCAGGAGTATTTCTTTCTGGGAGTACTACTCTGCAGGGAGATTTGATTGAATTTCAGGTATTTGTGGATTGTGGTTCACCACTTAATGTGATTGATAAAGGGTTTTTGGAAAACCTTAAATTGAAATCCAAACCTTTGTCATCACCTATTTCTGTGATTGCAATTGATAACAATCCTTTGAAATGTATTACTCACAAGACTGCTGCATTTCCCCTCACTATCAATGGACTTCACCCAGAAATTTTGGACTTGGTTGTTTTAGATAATTTACCCTCTCCAGTTGTTCTAGGATTGCCTTGGTTAAAACTGCACAATCCTTTATTGGATTGGAGTAATGTTGTAATGGTCGCATTGCGGCTGTGGAAAAAGGGGAATTACCGGTACCTATTCAAGATTTTTGGAGGTTTTTTTCAGAGGAGGAGTCGCAAGTTTTACCTCCTCATAGGGATTATGATTGCACCATTGAGTTTGTTCCGGGAGCTACTCTTCCCAAGAGTCGCTTATTTAATCGGACTATCCCTGAAAGAAAGGCCTTGGAGGAGTACATACAGACTAGCCTGGCTGCTGGTCACATTAGACCTTCTAAGTCGCCTGTGACAGTTGGATTTTTCTTTGTTAAAAAAAAGGACGTTGGTTTACGTCCATGTCTGGATTTTCGTGAAATTAATAAGATTACTGTACGCAATTCCTACCCATTGCCGTTAATTCCTGACTTGTTTAACCAGTTAATGGGGGCCAAGTGGTTCTCCAAAATTGATCTCCGAGGGGCATACAATTTGTTACGAGTGAAGGAGGGTGATGAATGGAAAACTGCTTTTAACACTCCGGTAGGTCATTTTGAGAATCTGGTGACACCTTTTGGTCTTACCAATGCACCTGCATTTTTTCAGAACCTTATTAATGACATCCTGAGACCTTTGATTGGTAAGAATGTGGTTGTGTATTTGGATGACATTTTGATTTACTCACCAGATCTAGAGTCCCATTGGCAGAGTGTAAGTGAAGTTTTGCAGTTATTGAGTGATAATTCACTCTTTGCTAAGCTGGAGAAATGTGAGTTTGCTGTGCAGAAAATTAGTTTTTTGGGCTACATTGTCTCCAGCGAGGGCTTTGAGATGGACCCTGTGAAGGTTCAGGCTGTGCAGGAATGGCCTAGGCCTATTGGTTTGAAATCTATACAGAGATTTTGGGGTTTTGCCAATTATTACAGGAAATTCATTAAGAATTTTTCTGTAATTGTTAAACCTCTAACAGATCTCACCAGGAAAGGTGTGAATACGGCCCAGTGGACTACTGAAGCCATTGAAGCGTTTGAGTATCTCAAAGAGAGGTTCAGTTCTGCCCCTATCCTTATGCAGCCTGATGAGACCAAGCCTTTTTTGGTCGAGGTCGATGCTTCATCGGTGGGGGTCGGAGCAGTTTTGTCTCAGGAGAACAAGGGTGGAGTACATCCTTGTGCCTTCTTTTCGAAAAAAAATTCGGAAACCGAACTGAATTATGATGTTGGAAATCGGGAGTTGCTAGCTATTAAACTTGCGTTTGAACATTGGCGTCATTTTTTGGAAGGCGCTAGATTTCCTATTCAGGTTTTCACAGATCATAAGAATTTGATCTATCTGGATGCTGCCAAGCGCTTGAATGCCCGTCAAGCTAGGTGGGCACTTTTTTTTCTCGGTTCCATTTTTCTGTTACCTATATCCCTGGTACTAAGAATGTTAAAGCCGATGCTTTATCTCACAGCTTCTCTCCTACGGTCGGTGCCGAGGAGGAGGAGAGCATTTTACAGAAAGGAGTTGTGGTGGTGGCATTGGACTCCTTTTTGGAGAATGGGATTCTGAAAGCTCAAGATGATGCTCCATCTAACACTCCCCATGGGAGGTTGTTCGTGCCTAGAGCCTTTAGGAGAGATTTGTTTGTGGAGTGTCATGAGTCTCAGTTGGCAGGTCATCCAGGAATTTCGGAGACTAAGAGACTTATCAGTCGCAGTTTTTGGTGGCCTGGATGGCAGAAGGAAGTCATCAAGTGGGTGCGTCAGTGTACTGTGTGTGCTAGGTCAAAGGCTTCACATACTCCTGCTGCGGGGTTGCTTTGCCCTCTGGAGGTTTCTAGTGCGCCTTGGACGCATCTCACAATGGATTTTATTACTGATCTTCCTCTGTCTGAGGGTTTTACTGTCATCTGGGTGGTCGTGGACCGTTTTAGGAAGATGTGTCATTTGGTTCCATTCATTAAGTTTCCCTGCGCCAAGACACTCGCTAAGGCGTTTGTTAAGGAGATTGTCAAGCTCCATGGCGTTCCCACGGATATTGTTTCTGATAGAGGACCTCAGTTTGTGGCTCGCTTTTGGTGTGCTTTTTGTGACCGGTTCGGAGTCCATTTGTCATTTTCGTCTGGTTATTATCCTGAGTCTAATGGACAGACTGAAAGAAAGAACCAGGATGTTGAACAGTTTTTGCGTTGTTTTGTGTGGGACAATCAAGAGGTGTGGTCTGAGTTTCTGCCTCTCGCTGAATTTGCTCTTAACAATCATACATCCTCCTCTGCTGGGTGTTCTCCTTTTTTTTGTTGTACTGGGAGACATCCGTCTTTTGGTTCGTTCTCCAAATTGGGGTCGGCGGTGCCGGAGGAGGAGAATTTTTCCGTTGATTTGGAGAGAGTTTGGACTAATGTACGTTGCAACCTTCAAGAGGCTAACAAGAAGTCCAAGAAGTATTTTGACAGGAAACGTAAGGAGGTTTTGTTTGCTGTGGGTGACATGGTTTGCTTGTCCTCGAAGAACCTGCGGTTGAGGATTCCCTCTAAAAAACTGGGTCCTAAGTTTGTGGGTCCATTTAAAGTGCTTCAGGTTGTTAACCCGTCTGCTGTTAGGTTGGATGTCCCTACTTCCTGGAAGATTAATCCTGTGTTTCATGTTTCCTTGTTGAAAAAGACTGATGTGTCAGATAGCGATGCCACTGTCACAGTTCCTCCTGTTGTGGAAGATGGCGAATATGAAATTTCTCGTATCTTGAATTCTAGATGGCATAGAGGGAGATTACAGTATCTTGTCTCCTGGAAGGGTTTCGGTCCCGAAGACAACTCCTGGGTAAGGACGGATGATGTCTCTGCTCCTTGGCTTGTTAAAGCTTACCACAGGAGGTTTCCAGATTGTCCTGGGCCTGGATGATCCGGAGGATCCTCATAAAAGAAGTGGTACTGTAGGAGGTGTCCCATTTTTGTCCCAGTCCTTAGTTCTTTTAGGGACCCCTCCCTTAATTCTATAGGTCTTCGTTCAGACTAGCCGAGGACTAAGGCGGGTCTGTTCACTAGGAACAGGCAGCCCGCTACATTGTAGGGATTCAGCTTAGTCTTACTGTAGGGACAGTTTTCCCCTATCTTTCCTTAGTACACGTTGCAGATCATAACAGTTCCCTTTTGAAAATATTTTTTTTTTGCATTTTTGTGGAAAAAATGTGTTTTTTTTTTTTATTTTCACAAGTCAACATTATAATTTTCTGTGAAGCACCTGGGGGTTCAATGGCCTCACCACACACCTAGATAAATTCATTGGGGGTCTAGCTTCCAAAGAGTGGGCACTTATTGGGCATTTCCACTGTTTGGGTACATCATGGGCTCTTAGAACGTGACATGACGCCCGCAGATGGTTTCATCAAAGTCTGCATTCAAAAGCGTCACTCCTTCCCTTCAGAGCCCTGACATGCGCCCACACAGTAGTTTTCTCCAACACACGGGGTATCTGCGTACCCAGGAGAAATTGAACAACAACTTTTGTTGTCCAATTTCTCCTAGTACCCTCGTGAAAATAAAAATATTGCGGCTAAAATATCATTTTTGTGGAAAAAAAATGATTTTGGCTCTACGTCATAAACTTTTGCAAAACACTTGGGGATTCAAAGTGCTCACCACGCATCTAAATAAGTTCCTTAAGGGGTCTACTTTCCAAAATGGGGTCACTTGGGGGGGGTTCCACTGTTTAGGCACATCAGGGGCTCTACAAACGCGACATGGGGTCCGCTGTCAATTCAAGCGAGTTTTACATTGAAAGCGTCAATTGGCACTCTTCCCTTCCGAGCCCTACTGTGCGCCCAAACAATGGCTTTCCTCCACATATGAGGTATCAGCGTACTCAGTAGAAATTGCAGAACAACTTTTGGGGTCTAATTTCTCCTGGTACTCTTGTGAAAAGAAAAAAAATTGGTGTCTAAAATAAAATTTTAGTGAAAAAAAAGTAAAATGTTAATTTTTTCCTTTCAAGTTCAAATAATTGGTGTGAAGCACGTGAAGAGTTAATAAACTTCTTGAATGTGGTTTTCAGCACCTTTAGGCGTGCTGTTTTTAGAATGGTGTCACTTTTGGGTATTTTCTGTCATAAAGGCCCCTCAAAGTCACTTCAAATGTGATGTGGTCCCTAAAAAAAATGGTTTTGTCAGTTTTGTTGTAAAAATGAGAAATCGCTGGTCAACTTTTAACCCTTATAGCTCCCTAACAAAAAAAAATTTTGGTCCCAAAATTGTACTGATGTAAAGTAGACATGTGGGTAATGTTATTTACTAACTATTTTGCGTGACATACTGTATCTCTCTGATTTAAGGGCGTGAAAATTCAATTTTGAAAATTGTGAAACTTTCAAAATTTTCGCCAAATTTCCATTTTTTTCACAAATAAATGCAAGTGACATCGAATAAATTTTACAACTATCATGAAGTACAATATGTCACGAAATAACAATCTCAGAATCAGGAGGATCCGTTGAAGTGTTCCAGAGTAAATACCTCATAAAGTGACAGTGGTCAGAATTGTAAAAATTGGCCTGGTCATTAACGTGCAAAGCACCTTGGGTTGTAAAGGTGTTAAAGGGATTGACTAGTAAGCTGGGACACTGCTCCATGGTTTATTTGTAGCTTACTTTACATATGTAGCACCCCGAGGGCTTGGCTGCTACAGGGGTATTGCACCTCAGTCCAGAGGTGTGATATTCCACTCCCGGGTAAGGATGGAGTGTGGACTAGGGCTCAGTAAGCTGCATGCACCACACACACCCCATTTCCGAGGAACAGCTCAACGGTGCTCCCACTAGACAGAAGTGCAGGCACGACAGCATCTGTTCCTGGCTGGAGTGGGGAGGGGGTGGAATACCCAGTGGTGTAGGAGCAGATAGGGGTGGGTCTCTGGGCATAGGCAGGAGCCCATTGGTTGCTAGTCACCTGGGCTCGGGTGTCAGAAGGAGGTATATAAGGTGGGCACCATCTTAGAGTCAGTGTTAAGAGTCAGAGGAGAAGACAGGAAGCAGAGCCTTTGCATGAGCTCTGCTCTGCAGGCAGGCCTTGTCAGGAGGCTGGAGCCTGAGAGAGGGAGAGAGAAGAAGGAACAGAAAGGAAAGTAGGAAAGGAACTGGAACAGAGGAGAAAGGAAGCAAGGAACACAGAGAAAGGCCCAGAGACACGAAGGCAGAAGGAACCCCATATGCCCAGGAGATACAGGGTGAAGGGTTGGCAGAGCAGGGTACCGGAACCCGAATTGGTGGAGGCGACTAATCCTCAGCCAAAACCGGAGGTTGTGACCACATCTTGGTGCGACCCCTCACTACATCCACCAGAAAGGCATACCGTATAGGGTCAGGGAAACCGGAGAGAGGTTTCGCCAACAGAAGGCCCGAGGAAGCTGGACAAAGGTGGGTTCCTGGTGGGGACGGCCAGTAGAAAGGAAGAGAGGGGAGCTCTGAACCACACTCCGGAATTGCCTGGGAGTTGACCGAGTCCCTTGCCTGGTGAACGCAGCACGGCTCAGGCGGTCCCTCATGTGCACAAGTGACCAGAATAACAACCGTGAGTAAAGCTTTGGAAACTGCAACTGCACGTCTCTGTGATTCCTCGCCGCACCAGCACCATCAGTACTGGGACACTCACACCATCACCACCATCATCCACATTAGCTGCCCTGAGGCAATACTTCTCCCGTGGGGAGTCATCCCATACTCAGCTGCGCAAACAACATCAGCCTCAGCGGTCTGCAGCGCAGCGGCGGTCCCCACTGACCGCAATCCACGGGTGGCGTAGTCGGACAATTACAATACAAATAGACTGCCACTGGTTTGACCACCCTGGGCACGGACCGGGTCACCGCCACACGGAGACTACAACCCCCAGCATTCTACAACAGGCCCGGTTCCGGGTTCCCCTGCACAACACAGGCCCAGGGGGCGCGTCACATATACAGTTGTATAAACCATAGATATTCTGTGTAAGACAGTGGGTCGCAATGCCCATCAGAGTTGACTTGATAGCCTGCAGTGGTTGGCTATGGGAATGACAGTCTTCTTGGCCGTCAACCACTGGGAGGGAGATTTTGATGGTGGGAAGGCATGGTGGCACAAGGAGCTGCTAGGAACAGTTTGAAGGTGCAATTGGAGGGCACCAAGTATGGTCAATGTTGGAGCTGCTGTAGAGGTTTGAGCTTGAGGCAATTTCCACTATAAGGAAATGTGGAATACTTAAAAGGGTTATCTGGGACTTTAGTTATTTTTTATATGTGGCTAAGAACTTACAGGCAGGTAGTTGCTAACCACCTGCCTGTTCTGCCTGGTGATGATCTGTGCCAGCTCAGTCAGTGGCTCTACTGACCGGAAACCACAGGTGGCGTCACGAGACAAACTGTATACTAAAACCCCTTTTTAAAGAGAGACCCAGAGTACGGGCCCGGGAGCCGACGGCCGTGACCTCCTAAACAAGTTAAAAGACCCGGGTACCGAGTCCCCTATATTCCCCCTGGGTGACACAGCTCTTTTTCCTGGCGTCATGAACAGGATTTCGTGCCCGTTCCCACCGGGTACTGTGTGCTGTATTGAACTGTGTTTTAACTGTGGTGAACATCGCAACCATTACCGCGTCGCCGCTCGGGAATTAGAGGGGCGTAACCGCGGGAATCGGAGATGCGTGACTGTTGGAAGCGCCCGAAGCTCAAGCCCCGCCTCGCGCTCTGAAACAGCACCAGGAAGCGTCAGGTCCTGGAAGGAGACAGTCGTCTGCAGAGCTGCGGCCTACCCGATTAAAGTAAAGGAGGTAGGCTACAGTTCACTAGAGGGGCGCAACCATGGCCGACGACCAGCAAAACCCCGGAGCACCGGTTTATGCTCCTGATGCTCAACTCGCACCCGGCGCTGCTCAAGCCGGAGCGGCCGCCCCACCAGCAGGGGTCGTGACTTCGTTGATACCCATGGCCCTGCCGTATATCCCTGGAGCAAAATGGCTTCCCCAGTATGACGGCAAACCAGACACCCTGTCTGGATTCAAAAGGAAAATATGCGGTGTACTAGATATGTACTCGATGACTGGTAAACAGAAAGCCGCTGTTGTGCTGGGACAATTGACTGGTGCCGCAGAGCGGGAAGATGAAACCTGGCCAGCCGCAGACCAGGAATCAGTATCCATTATCTTTAAGAGACTGCAAACTGTCTTTGAAAACTGCACTGAGACAGATCTCCGGATGAGGTTCTAGCACTGTGCCCAGAAACCTGAGGACAGTATCCGGGACTATGCCTGGCGCTTACAGGAAGCCCTTGTCACGGGTGTGTCGCCACGAAGATCGTCACGATTACACAGCCTGACTTCTCGCAGCTGACTTTTTGGTGCTTTGTGTTTTCGGCAGTGAGGGAGTTAATTCTCTCTCTCTCTGTGCTAGACGAGGTCCAGCCTCGCCCAGCTGCAATCAATGCTGCTGTAGTGAGTCTCCTTCAAATGCCTGCTGGTCTGTTTGGGAAGTGTCGGTGAAAGCATTTCATACAGACTTACAGAGCGGATCGTGGTACTTGGAGTTTCTGAGATAAGTGTATTTGGAGTGTTTTTTCCCTTCCTCGCTTTATCATTTATCTCCTTTCCCGTTGGTGTTCCCTCTGTTGTAGTTGTGTAGTTTTTGTATGCAAGGTGGTTTTGGTTTTTCCCTTGTACTGTCTCGTTCGTCTAAGTACTGTGTGTGGGCATATTATTACTTGTCCTCTTTTGTTGTGATCGGGGTCCTTCTCAGGACTAGATTACTTAGGTGCAGGGATCCTCAGGAGGTAGGGGTTACGCTGGCGGCCTGGACCTCTGTACCTTTAACAGTACCTCCAGGTTGAGGGATTAGTCAGGGCCCCAGCTTAGGGTCAGCTTAGGCCCCCTACCTCCAGTATACAGAGACAGCGTGACATTTTCACCGACCCACTTAGTTTTTCTCCAGCTACCATGGATCCAGTAGCCGGTCTAGCTCGGCAGTTGCAGAGTTTGTCCATGGAGCTGGCGGACGTTAGGTCCAAGGTTTTGCATCCTCAGGAGCAAGCCGGACCAGAACCTAAAGTAGCTCTCCCTGACAGGTTCACTGGGGGGCGGGACAAGTTTTTTGTTTTCCGGGAGGCATTCAAATTGTACTTTCGGCTGCGGCCTCGGTCATCGGGGAGTGAAGAACAAAGGGTGGGAATTGTCATCTCGCTCCTACAAGGGGACCCACAATCTTGGGCGTTCTCTCTTCCCCCGGGCTCCCCGGCTCTCCAGTCAGTGGATAGGTTTTTCGCTGCTCTGGGACTTGTATATGATGACCCAGATCGGATCTCCCTTGCTGAGTCTAAGTTACGTAGGATCCAGCAGGGAGATCGTCCGGCGGAGGAATTCTGTTCGGAGTTCCGTAGGTGGGCCACGGACACCCAGTGGAATGACCCGGCTCTTAGGAGCCAGTTTTGTCAAGGTTTATCCGACAAATTACAGGATGTGTTGGCACAGTATGACTCTCCAGCGTCACTGGAAGCCGCTATGGCCCTGGCTATTCGCGTTGACAGACGGCTTCGGGAGAGGTGCGGGATAACTCGACCCCCTGTGATGACTCCACCTCCTACAAGGTCCCCTCATATGGTGGTTCCCCTGGTCAGTCCAGAGGAGCCTATGCAATTAGGAGGGACATCATTTCGGGGGAGGGGACCGGTGGTGCGCCATAAGACAGGAAGGTGTTTCTTCTGCGGGAGAAAGGGACATTTTATTGGGGGGTGTCCATCCCGTCCCTTGCAGAGTGAAGAGTCGTCGGAAAACTGTTGATCCCAGGTTGTGTGGTGGACGGCAATCTGGGAGTAGGTATTTCGTCCCTAGGTTCGTCTCAGTTTCTCGTACCGGCGGAGGTGGTGGTGGGTACGAGAACTGAGAGGATATCTGTTCTTCTGGATAGTGGGGCCGGGGCTAATCTGGTTGATGCTCGGTTTGCCCGGGTTCAAGGTATGCGATTGAGTGAGTTGGCTAAACCCATCCCCATATTCTCGATCGATGCCAGGCCTCTCGGTCAGGGAAGTTTTTTGCAAGCTGTGCATGACGTAAAACTTCAAGTGGGGGCGATACATAAAGAACTGTTGTCTTGCTACGTGTTGGAGGGTCTTCCCACTCCTATAGTGTTGGGCCTTCCTTGGTTAACTAAGCATAACCCAGTTATTAATTGGCAAACCAGAGAGATAAGCCAATGGAGTAAATTCTGTAATAAAAACTGCATGAACACGGTCATCGGTGCGGTTACTCCTTGGGTCTTACCTCCATTTCTGGCGGACTTTGAGGATGTATTCTCGGAGAAAGGGTGTCAGGAACTACCTCCTCATCGCGAGTATGACTGTTCTGTAAAACTGCTCCCTGAGGCCAAGTTACCTAAAGCTAGGTTGTATAACCTTTCTGGTCCTGAGAGGCAGGCCATGAAGGATTATATTTCAGAAAGTCTGGCTAAGGGGCATATTAGACCTTCATCTTCACCGGTGGCTGCGGGGTTCTTCTTTGTTAAGAAGAAAGATGGAGGCCTACGCCCTTGCCTGGATTTCCGTGAACTTAATCGGATTACGGTCCGAGATCCGTATCCACTCCCACTTATTCCCGATCTCTTTAATCAGATCGTGGGCGCCAAATGGTTCTCTAAGTTGGATCTCAGGGGGGCGTACAATCTGATTAGGATGAAGGAGGGGGATGAGTGGAAGACGGCGTTTAACACTCCGGAGGGGCATTATGAGAACCTTGTCATGCCATTCGGTCTGACTAATGCCCCGGCGGTGTTCCAACACTTTGTTAATGACATTTTTCGCCGCCTGGTGGGACAGTTTGTTGTCATATATCTGGATGATATCTTAATTTACTCGCCGGATCTGGTGTCTCATCAGGAGCACGTTAGGCAGGTGTTACAGATCTTGCGGGATAATAAACTGTATGCCAAATGGGAAAAGTGTGTGTTCGCCGTACAGGAACTCCAGTTTTTAGGCTTCCTGGTTTCAGCGTCCGGTTTTCGTATGGACCCTGGGAAAGTGCGGGCAGTTCTTGAGTGGGATCGGCCAGAGAATCTTAAGGCACTACAACGTTTCCTGGGGTTTGCTAATTATTACCGGAAGTTCATTCGTAATTTCTCGTCCATGGTTAAGCCTCTCACAGACATGACTAAAAAGGGGACGGATTTTTCTAGGTGGTCTGACAAGGCTTGTCAAGCATTCTCCTGCTTGAAAAAATGTTTTGCCTCAGCACCCATACTCATTCAACCTGATGCGTCACAGCCATTCATTGTAGAGGTAGACGCTTCCGAGGTAGGGGTGGGAGCAGCATTTTCACAAGGTTCGTCCCCTGGTAAGTGGCATCCGTGCGCCTTTTTCTCTAAAAAATTGTCGTCCGCTGAGAGGAATTACGATGTCGGCAATAGGGAACTCTTGGCCATTAAGTTAGCTTTTGAGGAGTGGCGCCATTTTTTGGAGGGGGCAGTCCATCCGGTCACCGTCATCACCGATCACAAGAACCTGCTATATCTGGAGTCCGCGAAACGTCTGAATCCCAGACAAGCTAGGTGGTCATTGTTTTTTACCAGGTTTAATTTTGTCGTTACATATCGTCCTGGGTCAAAAAATGTAAAGGCGGATGCCTTATCTCGCAGTTTCCCTGGGGCCGGGAATACGGACGACCCGATTCCTATCCTTCAGGAGGGGGTGGTGGTTTCGGCAGTATGCTCTGAGCTGGAGGAGGAGGTATTGGAGGCTCAGGGGGACGCCCCTGTTGGACCTCCGGGGAGACTGTTTGTTCCAGATAAGTTGCGACAAAAGGTGATCAAGGCACACCATAACTCAGTTTTGGCAGGACACCCGGGGAGTAAAGCAACTGTGGATCTCCTCTCGCGTCGGTTTTGGTGGCCTAACTTACATAAGGAGGTGGTAACTTTTGTCGCGTCCTGTGGGGTTTGTGCGCGCTCTAAGACCTCACATACCCGTCCGTCTGGGGCCCTCTTACCTTTGAAGATCCCGGAGCGTCCTTGGACTCATCTGTCTATGGACTTTATTACGGACCTCCCTCCGTCTTCGGGTAAAACGGTCATACTCGTTGTAGTGGACAGGTTCAGCAAGATGGCACATTTTATCGCTCTTCCGGCTCTCCCTAATGCTAAAACTCTTGCGCAGGTGTTCATTGGGGAGATTGTGAGGCTTCACGGGGTACCCTCCGATGTGGTGTCTGATCGGGGGTCTCAGTTTGTGTCCAAGTTCTGGAAGGCGTTTTGTGCACGGCGGGGGATGCATTTGTCATTCTCATCGGCTTTTCACCCTCAGACCAATGGTCAGACGGAACGTATGAACCAGAGCTTGGAGACATATCTCCGGTGTTTTGTGTCAGAGAACCAGGAGGACTGGGCTTCTTTCTTACCTCTGGCAGAGTTTGCTCTTAATAATAGGCGGAGCGAGTCCACTGGTAAGTCCCCGTTTTTTGGGGCATATGGTTTTCACCCCCAGTTTTGTACTTTCAGTAGGGGGGGCTCTTCGGGGGTTCCTGAGGAGGAACGATTTTCCTCATCACTCGCTTCAGTATGGAGAGGGGTGCTGAAGAATCTGAATACTATGGGGAACCGATACAAATGTATGGCTGATAGGAGGAGAGTGTCTGGTCCGGACCTAAGTGTGAACGATCGGGTATGGTTGTCTACCAGGAATATTAAACTTAAGGTTCCCTCCTGGAAACTGGGTCCCAGGTTCATCGGGCCGTACAGAATCAGTTCTATTATTAATCCGGTGGCATTCCGTCTTGACCTCCCCCCTACGTTTAAAATTCACAACGTGTTCCACAGATCGTTGCTTAAGAGGTATGTGGCGCCGGTGGTACCGTCACCTTTACCTCCCCCTCCAGTGGTGGTCAATGGTAACTTGGAGTTCCAGGTATCAAGGGTCATCGATTCACGTTTTAATCGCCGGTCCCTTCAGTACCTGGTTCATTGGAAAGGGTATGGTCCTGAGGAGAGGATGTGGGTTCCTGCGTCGGATATTAACGCAGACCGATTAGTTCGGGCCTTCCACACGACTCACCCGGATAAACCTGGCCCTGAGGGTCCGGAGGCCCCTCGTAGAAGGGGGGGTACTGTCACGGGTGTGTCGCCACGAAGATCGTCACGATTACACAGCCTGACTTCTCGCAGCTGACTTTTTGGTGCTTTGTGTTTTCGGCAGTGAGGGAGTTAATTCTCTCTCTCTCTGTGCTAGACGAGGTCCAGCCTCGCCCAGCTGCAATCAATGCTGCTGTAGTGAGTCTCCTTCAAATGCCTGCTGGTCTGTTTGGGAAGTGTCGGTGAAAGCATTTCATACAGACTTACAGAGCGGATCGTGGTACTTGGAGTTTCTGAGATAAGTGTATTTGGAGTGTTTTTTCCCTTCCTCGCTTTATCATTTATCTCCTTTCCCGTTGGTGTTCCCTCTGTTGTAGTTGTGTAGTTTTTGTATGCAAGGTGGTTTTGGTTTTTCCCTTGTACTGTCTCGTTCGTCTAAGTACTGTGTGTGGGCATATTATTACTTGTCCTCTTTTGTTGTGATCGGGGTCCTTCTCAGGACTAGATTACTTAGGTGCAGGGATCCTCAGGAGGTAGGGGTTACGCTGGCGGCCTGGACCTCTGTACCTTTAACAGTACCTCCAGGTTGAGGGATTAGTCAGGGCCCCAGCTTAGGGTCAGCTTAGGCCCCCTACCTCCAGTATACAGAGACAGCGTGACAGCCCTGCATTCCCTGAAACAGGTTAGTCCAGCCAGCATACGTGGTGAGGACAAAATGCTGACAGAACAGTTCATCCGGGGGTTAAGGTCCCAGGAGAAGAGCAGAACCGTACGGTGGTGGGCCTTAGATCATCCAAATGCCACCTTTGATGCCCTGAAGGACATGGCTATTAAGGGTCTGCAGCCCCTGGAGCCATCAGATACTGCTATCCAGCGTTACCAGGGTGGGGCCACCCCAGTGCCCGCAGCACCCACTGCTCCTTCATTAACGGCTGAAACAAAGATGCAAACAGTGCCCCCTAGCGAGCTGGACAGCCTGTGCTCTGAAGTGCGTCAGCTAAGTAAAACCCTGACCAATGTCCTGAGCACCCTGCAGCTACAGACGGAGCCTGAGCCGGAGGGAAGGATCCTGCTCGCCGACAGTCCTGAGGATGTCCCCTGGATGAGGAGAAGAAGAAGGACAACACCACCCCGTAGGAGGACAATGCCACCCCGTGGGAGGACCAACGACCAACGTCGCCCTCCGGGAGAATTCATCTGCTACTGTTGCCACAAGGCCGGCCACACCGCACGGAACTGTCCTTTAAATGGACAAACCCTGGGGCCAAGGGTCGACACCCAGGAGTAAATCAACCAGGCCCATCAAGCTGGTACGACCGGTTTGTAGGAGGAAGGCCTTTCCTGTCCATCGTGCTGGACGGCATAGCAACACCTGCATTACTGGACACCGGCTCACAGGTAACCATCATACCTGATGTCCTCTACAAAAGGTACTGGTCCGTAGATGAACTCCATCCGCCAGCCCCAAATCTCTCTGTGTATGCATCCAATGGCCTTCCTCTTAACCTAGTCGGGGTTAAGGACGTGACAGTGAAGGTGGGGAGAGCAGAACTAAAGGACCAAGGGCTGATTGTAGTGGAGTCTAACCCTGGTGATACAGACTTGTATATGATACTTGGTACAAATATTGTTGGTAACTGTATGGGAGAAGTGTTGTTCTTACTCCAACAGACGGCTGACACTGCCAAACCAGGGCAGAGGAAGGTGCTCCAGAAGGAAATTCGAGCCCTCCTGTACCAGCAGCAGGTAAAACTAACAGGTGGTGAGATTGGTAATGTACGGGTGACAGACCCGATACCCATTGTGATTCCTCCAATGAGTGAAATGCTGATTTGGTGTAGGGCAGCAATAGGTCTCAAGGGACAGAACTACCAGGCGGTAGCGGAGCCCATTAGCTCAGAGCACAGACCTACACTCCTAACTGCTAGAGGGGTAGTTGATGTACGCAATGGAAGGGTACCTGTACGTCTCCTAAATTGTGGGGAGGAGGAAGTTAAATTGCCAAGGTACGCCACTGTTGCCAGATTGTATACTGTGAATAATGATGCCATGCACACAGTGGAATCCTTGACCCCACCAGATACGGTGGAGGACAATGACTCCGAAGCTCAGCTGGAGGATTGGTGTCAACCGCTCCATGTTGGGACTGACGCCACTCCTGCCCATCAAAAACACGGTGTCTACAGAGTGGTTCAGGAATATGAACAAGTGTTTAGTAAGCACCCACTTGATTTTGGAAGGGTTAAAGGGGTACAACACCACATACCCACCGGACTGTGCGAATTCAACAGTATGCCGTTAGGGCTCTGCAACGCCCCCAGAACGTTCCAGAGGTTGATGGAGTGTTGCTTGGGACACCGGAACTTTAAGACAGTGCTGCTATACCTGGATGACGTTATTGTGTACTCGAGGAAGTATGAAGACCATCTGAAGCACCTGGCGGAGGTATTTGAGGCATTTTCCCAGTATGTGATGAAACTAAAACCTTCTAAATGCCACTTGCTCAAGCAGAAGGTTCAGTACCTGGGACACGTAGTCAGCTCAGAGGGAGTAGCACCAGACCCGGAGAAGGTCACTGCCATCCAGAAGTGGCCTGAACCGAAAAACATCAAGGAAGTACGTCAGTTTCTGGAACTGGTCGGGTACTACAGGAGGTTCATAAAGGACTATACCAAAAAGGTAGCACCTCTACAAGATCTCCTGGTAGGACAGTCCAAAAGAGGAAAAAGTCCCCTATTCCAGTGGGGCAAAGAACAGGCTGAATCCTTTGCAGTAATGAAGGAAGTCCTAACTGGTGAAGAAATCCTGGCTTACCCTGACTACAGCCAGCCTTTCCTGTTGTACACCGACGCCAGCAGCGAGGGACTGGGAGCTGTGTTGTCCCAGAAGCAAAATGGCAGAGAAAAGGTAATTGCGTATGCCAGTAGGAAGCTTCGCCCTACTGAGAGGAACCCGGAGAATTACAGTTCCTTCAAGCTGGAGTTCCTGGCCTTGGTCTGGGCTATCACCGAAAGATTCAAGCATTACCTAGCCTCAACTAAATTCACAGCCTTTACCAACAATAATCCCTTGACACACCTGGAGACAGCCAGGTTGGGAGCCATGGAACAGCGTTGGGTGGCCAGACTGTCGAATTATCAGTTCACAATCAAGTACCGGGCAGGTCACAAGAACACCAATGCAGATGCCCTGTCAAGGATGCCCCACCAGTCAGACACCGAGGATGAAGTGGATGATCTAGAAGAAATTGAACTACCTGCTTTCCACAGAAATGGAATGGTCCATGAGCAGCACGCCTCCAGAAGATGTCATGGTAGGACGCCAAACCCTCTACCTCATCACAGCTGGAAGGAGACCCAGGACAGTGACCTGGTTGTCAGCCTCATCAAAAGACTGATAACCCAAGAAGGTTCTCACCTGGAGAAGAATGCTCCTCTGCAAGCCAAAAACCTGTGGAATGAGAGAAGCCGGCTGTTCATCTACAAAGAGAAGCTGTGCAGAAGGTATGGCAACCCCAAGACCCATGAAATGGTGTGGCAGATTGTTGTACCCAGGACGGATATCCAGATGGTGTTAGAGGCCTACCACGACCAAGCAGGTCACTTTGGCTGGAAGAAGCTGGAAACCTTGCTGAAGGACCGGTTCTATTGGGTTGGAATGCGGAGTTCCATAGAAAGGTAGTGCCGGAACTGCGGACCCTGTAGCCTCAGAAGGAAAGACTACGGCAGCCAGAAAGCATCCTTGCAGTCCATCAAAACAACCCAACCCCTGGAGATTGTCGCTCTGGATCACGTCAAACTGTCACCCAGCAGATCAGGCTACTCCTATGCCCTGACCATGGTAGATCACTATTCCCGGTTCCTGGTGGTAGCCCCTGTCAAGGACTTGACAGCAGAGACTGCAGCAAGAACGTTCCAAGCCTACTTCTGCAGACCCCATGGATATCCGGAAAAGTTGCTCACAGATCTAGGCCCTGCTTTCGAAGCTGAGCTATTCAAGGAATTCTGCCACCTGTATGGATGCAAGAAGATCCGAACTACGCCATATCATCCGCAAACCAACGGTATGTGCGAGAAAATGAACAACATCGTTATAGACCTGTTGAAAACCCTACCATTGGAAGAAAGGAACCAGTGGCCAGAAAAGCTACCTGACCTAGTGAACCTGTATAACCACATACCCGTGAGTTCTACTAACTGTACCCCAGTGTACCTCATGAGAGCAAGACCTGGAAAATTGCCCATGGACCTGGAGCTCGGAGTGGTAGAACCTGCTGCAGATACGTCCACTGAAGATTGGGACACAAGTCGGCAAGAGCAGTACAGGAAGGTACAGGCCTGTGTCGAAGACAGTCTAAACAAGGTGAGGGAAGGACAGGAAGAGCAGTATAACAAAAATGCACCAGCAGAACCCTTGGCACCTGGAGAGATAGTGCTGAAGCGGAAAAGAAGAGGTCACAAGCTCGATGACCAGTGGGAAAGCGAGCCCTACACTGTGCTAAACTCCAGATTTGACAACAGTAAAACCTGCCTGATTACTAAGAATGGAGGTAAGACAACCGCAACAGTCTCAAGAGACCACTTGAAAGTGTGCCCAGGTCTACTGAAGACAACGGAGGAAGAAGTACCTCCTATAGCACCGGAAGAACCCAAGGAAGATGTGCTTCACACAGTTCTATGAGATTTCCCTGCGGACTGGCCTCAATTTGATGGAGCAGTTATTATACCAGTAATACACTTCTATCAACCACAAGAAGAACCTGTAGGTCCCAGGGCCTACGTTGAGGGTTTTCAGGCGGGTCCCTCATGTTACTCATTTTGCACTTTCATCAGTGAAATGGACACCTGGTTACGGGACTTACTGTAACTTAATTACTGTTATTTTTGTAACCTGTTACAAAATGCTTCAGTCCAGGAGTACTGAATTGTACTAGGGGAGAATGTGGCACCCTGCTGTTCACAGGTACCACAGGACCCAAAAGGGTGCATGGATGGACTTCTCCACAAGAGGCCCTCGTTACAAACAAACACCTCCACCCTTCCACCTCATACCACCAGAGGGAGCCCGTTAGGGATATATATATTGAGGGTGGAGCCAGGCAGTTTAGTCTCAGTTTAGTCAGAGAGTGTGCTGCCACTGAGAGCAGTGAAGACGCAGAACGTCTGCTGCTGCTGTATTGAGGGCGCCGAGTGTGGCCGGAGGCAAGGAGGAGAGGAGAGAGGAGTTGAGGGGGCAGAGGAGCATCATAGACTCACCCCAAGACACGAACCGGACACCGGGTCCGCGCCTACAGGGTTCTTTATACCCAGTAGGGATCACCGGCATACCAGGAGGACTTCAAGTCCCTGGTCGACCTGAAGCTAAACCCTTGACAGGACTAGGAACCACGAAGGCCCCGGCGTCCATGGATAATGGTTGCCAGAAAAAGGTCCTACTACCAAGCGACAGGTGAAGGAACAGCACGACACAGAAGCTAGGCCCAGTTGCAGGCTGGCCAGGAGCTTAGAGAGAGGGAGACACAGACCAGAAGGCCTTATACCCGCTCACTGGGGAGAAGTCCTGAAGTGCACCCTTCCTACCGAGTACCCTGGACTGTACCTGACATCCGCACCAGTAAAGGTACTGAAGTGAATCCCCTGTCTCTGTCAGTTACTCCTGCTGCGCCATCTCGCCTGCATTACAAGCCCCAGCATCACCACCATCTGCACCTACACTGCCCCAGGGGCCCGCTCCGCCTGTGGGGAGCAAGAACATCCCAGCTGCCATCCCATCACCCCCCGGAGGTCTGCAGCAGCGTTGGTAACCATTACTGGAAACCACAGGTGGCGTCACGAAACAAACTGTACACTAAAACCCCTTTTTAAAGAGAGACCCAGAGTACGGGCCCGGGAGCCGACTGCCGTGACCTCCTAAACAAGGTAAAAGGCCCGGGTACCGAGTCCCCTATATTCCCCCTGGGTGACACACCTACACTCTCTGAACTTTAATTACTTAATGACCTATGAAGTACATTTCATCATAGGTCACTGTATAAAGCAGGTATAGGAGCTATGGCTACTTCTTACCACAAGCTTCGCTCGCTCCAATTTAATCATTTCAATTCTGCTGTCAATCACCTTCTTTTCCCCCCTTTAGAAAAGAATACACAAAATAAATAAACATGTTTATAAATAATAATAAATAAATAAACATATTTAATATTGCTGTGTCCTAAAAAGTTTAATTTATCAAAACATTAAATTCTTTAAATTAAGTGTTAAATTCCAAAAAGAGAAAAAAAATTGTTTCTCTGGAATTGCCAGTTTTCATTTGCCTCACTTCCCCCCCAAAAATGCAATAAAAAGTAAACAAAATGTCATATGTACCCCAAAATGGTATCAATACAAAACTTCCGCTTGGGGTAGAAAAAAAAAAAAAAAAAAAGTCATCACACACGTCCGATTTTTATTTTATTTTTTACAATTTTTTTATATTCTATTTACCACCAGAATATTTTTTTTCCTGTTATATGGTAAACTGAATGGTTTCATTCAAAACTACAACTCGTCCCCAAGGAAACAAGCTCATGTGTGGATACGTTGATGGAAAAAAAAAAATGATATGAAGTTATGGCTCTGGGAACAAGAGGAGTAAAAAAACATAAGCGCAAAAATGAAAAACTTCCTAGTCCTCAAAAGGTTAAAAAAATATCCAGCCAGACATAATGTCAAATGGACACAACTTTTACATATATCTGCCCATGTAAGCCTTTGGATGCTGGTCAGTATGTGTCTCGATACTTATGTATTCATATTATTATATAGACTATATACCCATAGTCATATAATGGATATTTGTAAAATTTTAACAAAAATAGAAAACATATTTTCATCTATTTCTAGCTAATTATTAATATGGCGCCTCGCAATTTTTCCATCTGTTTATGTAATGTAAAAGATATATTTTTTTTTTTTACTTTTCTTTTTTTTTTGTTTAGGAAATTTGTTTGGAAAATGAAGAGTGTTAAAGATCTCGGGTCAGTGTAGAGCCATCCAAGAGCAACACAATGATGCGAGCACACCACACTTCTGGGTAACCTCAGATGGCGATGACTTACAAGTTGGAACTATAGGACTGTGAAGTATTTCACAAGGTGCCGACATCTTGTAATATTTCCAAGGGATAGCTCGGACATCCTGCTGTATGGCGTAAGAAGACAGAAAGTCAACACCAGACTGACACAACGTGCTCTTTCATCAAGGTGTCTATTTTCATCTCTGAGAAGAAGAACGTGAAAAAGATCCAACATGGACTGATTTTATTTTTTATATTCCTGTTTATATAATCAGACATAAATAGATTGCATTTACTTATGTTGGTTTTTGTGTTGTTGCAGTTTTCTATTTGTGGTATAAAAGTAGGCAGAAGTGCAGAATTATAATAATAATAATAATAATAATAATAATAATAAAGTTCAAAAATAAATTCATATGAATCTTAACAAATTAAAGAGTAACCGTTGTTATAATGTTTCATAAATGTATAGTGCACGTAAAAATAAGCAACTTTTTAATATATCCTTTCAGAGAAATCTGCCTCTTTCTCCTCCTGCATTGATCTTTCACTCTCAATTCATGAGTGAAATCTATAAAATTTGCCTTCAGTGAATACAGGCTTTTCCATTATGGAGATAAGAGATGACAGTTGGTGCTTTTAAAATTCTATGGAGGGTGGGGTAGGGGGTCTGGAGCCAGAAACAGACATTATGCTGCAAGTTCTCCTGAAATGACAGTTACAGTTCTCCATAGAACGTAATCAGCACCAACTGTCACCTCCTAGCTCAGTCATGGAAAAATCTGTATTTGCTGTAGACAGATTTTACTTCTGAATCGAGAATTTTGAGAATAAAAGATGAGCTCAGGAGGAGAAAGAAGTGGATTTCACTGATGAGATATGACATAGTTTCTTAGTTTAATGTGTACTATTGATTTATAAAAATTAAAAAAAAACAGTGGTGACTCTTTAAGGCTTTTTCTTTTCTGTGTTTTTAATATTTATGACCTATCCTTTAGATAGGTTGTCAAAATCAAATAAGTGAGGGTACTGGCACCACAAAGATCAGTTGATTGAAAAGACCAAGCATTGCATTCTAATTGGCAAATGTAGTGGCCGTGAGTGGTACTGCAGCTCTCCGCCATTCAGAAGCAACAGAAAGTATGTAGTTGTGCCAATTAGTGTGTAGCATTCAGAGGGGTTTTTTTCTGACTTTTTTTCAAATGTTGGCTGTAAGTTAAAAGTAAAAATAAAAAAAGCTGAAAAATTAAACATGATTGTGACCAAATCTATGAAAAACAACATTTATTCATCTCAAATTTTTATTGTGACCTTAAATAGTTTGTGGCATGATGACTGCTCAGATCTGATCAGAGTTTTTCTATAGATCTTACTGTCTCATTACGGTTTTGTCACAAGCACCTATTGACTTGTGTGTAAATAACAGTAGTTAAAGATTTATCTGAGGTCCCCCCATACATATTAGACAGATGTCAGCCAAATGATTGAACATCTGATAGCTATCTCACCAGAATACCCCATACACAGGAACAATTGGCTTGGCTGAGTGTTCTGCAGGTTTTGCCATCATCTACCCTGAAATGGAGCATCAATAGTTATGTCTATTTCAGGGGCTAGGCTAGTCCCTGCAGTACTGAGCATGCATTGGTTGTCAATTCTGACATATGCTCACTAGAATGTTGTAACCATGCAATATGCACAATAGCAAAAATGAAGAAAAAACACCAGCTCACCTAGACTCAGATGTCCTGCAGCGTGGAAAACGGGGAACCACTCGTTGCAAACATCCAAGAAAAAAAGGGGGAAAGGAGTTCCAGTTTCATTCCATATAAGAACTAGGAGCAATGCGTTGCTCCTTGTTCTTATATGGAATTTGATAAAGGAATCTGTTTTTAAAGAATAAAACGTTTGGACTATTTATGAAGCTGGAACTCCTTTCCCCCTTTTTTTTCCTGGAAATATGCACAATGACAGTGCGCTCGCTCGCTAGCTCTGAGGAGAAGTGAAAAGCAAGCAAGAGAGTGCACTGTCAGGAGAGAACAAGATGTCACTTGTAGCGGCGGCACTGGTCTCTGTTCGCTCGTGCATATTGCACAGTAGCAAGCTCCTAGTGAGCATAAGTACAGCAGGGACTAGCCGAGCCCTTGAAACAGATGTCTCTGATGACGCTTTCTTTCAGGGAATATGCAGAGGCTGCGGCATTGACCGCAGGCTCTTGTCCCCTCATGACAACTTGTTTGAGTATCCCAGCATACACTGGGGGTTCTCAGAGGAAGCATCATCAAACAGGAAGTATTAAAAAAAAAAAAAAAAAAGTTAGTGTAGTTAGGGAAGGATAGGGACTTTTTAAGTTTATTAGAAAAGAGATTGGATTATGACATTAAATAGACAGACATTTAAAATTAAAATAAATTTTAGTTTCTGACCACCCCTTTAACTTTTGGTTCTTGTTTGGATCTCACTGATGTAGAAATGGGTTTGTTGACAAGCTAAAATCTATAAATTCTGGCAGATTTTAATCTGAAATTTATAAAAAATGTTGTCCAATCCTTTGATTTGCCCTGGAATTAAGCAGTTATTTTGTGGCATCTCAATATGTGTTGGCTGTATAGCTGCTTAGTCAATAGTCATCCAATGTCTATAGCAGAACTTCTAGGGCCATATTACGGATCAATGTGATCTAATTTTTATAGGGAGATACTTGGAAATACTGTATGAATCAATGAGAAGAAATTCTTGCTACAGTGGTATTTTGCTATGGGTGCATTGCTCATGGAGAATATGCAAATTAATTATTCATCTTGGAGGAAGAATGCTGAATCTCTAGTGCCATCTATTTGAGATAGCTACATACCATTTCTAACCCTTTAATAAGCCTTGCAAATTTTAGGATCTTTAGGGATACCGGAGTTCTCTCTGAAAAGGTATTCAGATCTGCAGACAGCTGTTCCTGGGTTGTTGCCCCTCATCATTGCAGATCATGTGAAAGACCTTTGACGAGGGTCTAGAGAGTGACGTTTTGGTAGCGACCTCCAATAGGTGGCACTAATAAGCCAGCTTTCTTCCTCTTGGAGGGGAGATCATTTACATTTCTTTATCTCAGGGAGTATTGCTTGGCCTATTAGTTTCTCTGTTAGTTGGTAATCTCCACAAGGTGAAACAGTACCCCCTAGATCTAAGAGATTACATATGGCAAAACGATGACCTCCCTTTTTTGGCAAAGTCAAAACATCTATATATTACATGAACGGCCACGTAATACTATACCTCCCCAGTAGGAGAAATGCCTGGCTGGCTATGGGTTTCACTGTCAAAATCAGCTGTTTATTAAGTGGTTTTGTTTAAAGGATCCTGAACAGCTATAAACAACTGTGATATTTTTGGTTGTAATTATAGCGCGTATTCAACAATCTAATGAGTCATGAACAATAATTTACAATGAGACACATACCGGGCCAGGATCTTCAGTAACAGATGAAATGTGTATAAAATTCTCCCACAGTAATGATTAATCAGGTTTTTTTTTGTAGACACAGTTACTTTGAAATAATCTTCAAAGGAAAAAAAAATCCTTTTTTTTTTTTTCTTAAAGGGAGTTTGTCACCCAAAACTCAAAGTGAACTATCTAGGCTTTCTAATATGGCACTTAGCCCCTATAAAAATCATGCTGGTACCGTAGATTTTACTAATTTTACTCTGCGCTTATCTATTTTTACATCTACTGACATATAGTGAGGTGAACTAAAGAGTTGGGTACTGTACGGATTGGGTACATCTTGTCCCGGTGAGATGACGTTTACGTTTTTTTTTTAATCAAAACATTGTTAACTAATTACCCTATGTTATTCACATGTACTATTACTATTTAATTTCATTTTGTTTTTATCTTAGGTTTTAATTTTGTATTATATAAAACAGTTTTATTAGATATGTGATTCAGGGGCTTCGACGCACCCTTGGCGTGGCCAGTGGCTCAGTACATAGTTCCGCCCTCTCAATTACCATCCTCTGCACCTACTCTTATGGCGGTTGACTGTACTCATTTTATAGCGCTGCCTGATCTAAATCCATAGCCCTATACTCACTGACACTGCAGGGACCGGGAAGACACAGTGTTAGTGTGTACAGGTGTGTTCTCATCCCTCTGTCATCTGCAGAGGCCACTCATTGCACACAGTATAACACAGCAGTGGAGGCGGCCAATGCTGATAGGAGAGGGAGATAAGAATGCACACACACTGAGATTGTCTATGCATGTACTCCGCCACTGCAGAGTGTGTGCGCTCTCATCTCCCTCTCTTGTGTATAGCGGCCGCTCGCTGCACACAGGATCACACAGTGGTGGACAGTCGATGCTAACAGGAGCCTGAGATTACAGTGCCCACACCCTGACATTGTGTGCGTTCTCCTCTCACTCTCCTGTCACAATCGTCCGTCTGCTGTTTTGTGATCCTGTGTGCAGCAAGCGGCCACTATACACAGGAGAGGGATGAGAATGCACCTGCAAATATCGAAACTGTGTGTGATCTTTCTCTATGCAGTGTCTGTGACTTCTGGGCTCGGGATTTAGATTAGGCAACACTCCAGAGCGAGCACTGTCAATGACTATAAGGGGAGGAGCAGAGGATAGCAATTGAGGGGGCAGAAGGGTGCACTGAGCCCTTGACCCCTCATTTAATCCCCCTCATTTACATATCTAATAAAGCTATTTTTATGTAAAACAAAATTATTAAACTCATTTTTTTTAATCAAAACTAAGTCCCCTATATAGGAGTTTTGGGAGTGACAAACTCCCTTTCAATTTGTCTATGGCCTTATAAGGGTATGTGCCCACGGTCAGGAGCCACCTGTGGCCCCAACGCTGCTGAATAGCCGCACGGCTTCTGCCCTCATTATGCAAATGAGCGGCACAATTTTTTTTTTTTTTCACATGCGGACTTTCCTCATTGATGTTACTCTATGGGGAAAGACCACCTGCAAGAGAAATTGACATGCTGCGGGTCTGGAAAGACGCGCCGCATGTCAGTTTCCGCAGGTGCACAGAGACGCATAGTGGACATGGAATTTCTAGAAATCCATCCACTATGCTGTAACATCTGGACGCTGCGGGTTTGACGCTGCTTAAACACGCAACTTCAAACCCCCAGCGGCTCCTGATCGTGTGCACATACCATTATGATAAAAAGAGACTTATCAAAACTGGTGAAAAAAGAAATAAGACCCTTAATAATAATGCCATGGTGCAGCATAAAATATAGAATCTCTATACCTCCCAGACCAGCTCTGCTCCTCTGATCTCAGCCCTGTGTCCCCCACCGGCACCTGAGTGGAGGCAATTTGACAACTGTGAGGGTTTTAGGAGTACATGGTACCAGAATATAAACTGCTTGGTGTAAATGTAGAAATGCAGACTAACTCCTTACATGGCTTTGATATATCTAGCCAAACTATAAAAAAAAATGCCAAATATAACAAAATTATTGATAGAAATAAGCAAAACAAAACCCAAAATCTTTTTAGCCAGGAATGAGAAATATGCAAATTAGCTATCTCCCAAAAAGAAAGAAAACTATCTCACCAGTGCCACCTATTGGCAACAGCTATCCAGCAAGTCAATGTCTGACCCATTAGGAAGCCTTGCCACATGACTACGGATATTAACCAAGCCAGACACTCATATGGAATATAATTTTCCATCTGGGAAACAACTATTTTTTCCCTTGAAGCATTGCCGACACTTTTTTGCATTATTTTTCCTCTTTTTTTCCCCACCAAAATATTCTGCAGAAAAGTGTTAGCTGTAAGTCAGTAGTAAAATAATAGACAGACTACAAACATTGCCATTTTGGCACCATTTCAGTGCATATTTTGGGTTCTTGATATTTTTCCCAAACACACCATACTGATGCTGTTGCTATTTGCTGTTGTTCTTGCTTCTCCATGCATGAGGTGCACCAAAAAAAAAAAAACACTTAATAGAAAATATATATTAAATACATGGAAATTTTTACAAGCAGAAAAAAAAACTGTGTAAAATATATCTGTGTGAGGGAAGCTGAATCTGTTTGAGGTATTCTATCATATAATATTTTATTTTTCTAACAAAATAAGTCAGGTTTTTCTCTTTTTTCTTTTTCTGACAAATCCAAAGAATTCTGTGAAAATATATACAGAGATATGTTTAGGTCTATCTAATATAAAAGACAGAGTAAAAACACCCGAACCCCCCCCCCCCCCCTCCAAAAAAAAGCAGTATCCTGAGGTAAGCCTGTCAGCCTGTAGATAGATAATTATAGATAATAGATAGATAGATAGATAGATAGATAGATAGATAGATATGTACATAGATAGATAATAGATAGATAAATAGATAATAAATATATATAATATAGATAAGAATATAAATAAATATGTAGATAGAAAATAAGATTGATAGATATATAGATAGATAAATTGATAGTTATGTTATAGATAAATAGATAATGGATAGATAGGTTATAGATAGATAATAGATAAATGGATAGATAAAAAGATTGATCGTTAGACAGGTAGATACTCAGTTTCTTTATAAAAAAAATTTACAAAACATGTCAATAGGGAAGACACTATTTTCAAGAAAAGTCAAACTATACACTGTTTCCAGCCCTCCATATTCAGTTGCAGTTAAATCGCATTATTTTTTTTAATACCAATTCAGTTTCAGCTGATCTGACAGATGTGATCATCCTTCCTGCAGTCATCAATAGTCCGGGAATCACTCCGAGTGCTCGGTGCGTGAGGCTGCACGGGGTGTGAGGCTGCACGGTGCGTGAGGCTGCACGGGGTGTGAGGCTGCACGGTGCGTGAGGCTGCACGGGGTGTGAGGCTGCACGGGGCGTGAGGCTGCACTGGGTGTGAGGCTGCACGGTGCGTGAGGCTGCACGGGGTGTGAGGCTGCACGGTGCGTGAGGCTGCACGGGGTGTGAGGCTGCAGGGTGCGTGAGGCTGCAGGGTGCGTGAGGCTGCACGATGCGTGAGGCTGCAGGGTGCGTGAGGCTGCACGATGCGTGAGGCTGCAGGGTGCGTGAGGCTGCACGATGCGTGAGGCTGCACGATGCGTGAGGCTGCAGGGTGCGTGAGGCTGCACGATGCGTGAGGCTGCAGGGTGCGTGAGGCTGCACGATGCGTGAGGCTGCACGATGCGTGAGGCTGCAAGGTGCGTGAGGCTGCAAGGTGCGAGGCTGTCTGTCTGTGTTTGGCTTCTCACTCCTTCCTTAATGCGCTGCTATCGGGATCTGATCGGTTGTCACTTCTCTTGGAACAACTTCGGCCTTCCACTATATTTGTATCAGAATATTGTAAATCATCAGGGAAAGAAAAGCTGGTGATTGTGCTGCAGACTGCAGGAATATTTGCAGCAAATGCATTCATTCTAAGCACAGAATAATCCGGGTATAATTGCTGCTCTGACAATCCTTACCTGGAGCTTTAATGATGATTTTAAAACGATTCATAATTGTAGCAATAATTAACATAGAATAAAAATAGAATACATACATATATACTCACACGCTATTTTCTATGGACAACGTTTACAACATTGCATATTTATTTTCATTGTTTTAAATTATTTCATATTATTTTTGGTATTTTCCTTTTTATGTTTGTAATAATTACTAAAAAAGAGCAACATTTTAAGATACATGAAAAAAAAAAACAATCAAATAATATTGCATTATCCCTCAGCGACAATTTATTTTATACGATCAAAATTAAAGTTCTTTCATGTTCTACCTTTAAATGTGTGCCAGTAGTATAATTGGTATACATTTCAGTGCTGGTAGGGACATTTTTATTGTATTTTTTTTTGCAAAACTAAATGTAGATAACTCTCACATCATTTTTTTTTTCTTTTTCTTAAACATAATATTTTTAAATATCACATTTTATTCACTAGTAACTGCAAAAATAAATATGATTAAATTATTAATAGGTTATTACATTAAATTATGCATGCATTAGTCAATATTAAATATATATTCATGTTGGAAGAATCACAATAGTTAAAAAAAATGTAGAAAATATAGAAATACATATATTCTAAAAATAAATGATCAACTACATATATTTGGTTTTCCTTTTTTCCTGAAGTCTTAATATAGCGAAATGCATTTTATATATATATATATATATATATATATATATATATATATATATGTGTGTGTGTGTGTGTGTGTGTGTGTGTGTGTGTGTGTGTGTGTGTGTGTTAGAGAGAAATATATACATATATAATTACTTCTAAAATCACATTTTTGTATGCATCAGAAAAACATAGATATAATTTTGTAGGATATTATTAATCCCCTAAATTTATTTCAATTTCTATTGCTCCAGAGTTCAAAGTGGAGAAATATATATCATAAAAAATGCAGTAATACTTAATACTTGACACTTTATTTTCACCTCATGCTCTAATAATCAATTTATTATTGCAGTCCCTCACAATTAGCCTATCACTCTTCTGTTTCTCTCTTTGGCTTACAGAATATTATGGAGATTTTTCTCTCCATGTTTTTCATAAACGAACTGACTAATAGAAGAGGTTCCACAGGGAGTAAAGTAAAACTTGTTCTGCAAAGTAGTGGAAATAAAATCTCCGTGTTGGAGGCTTCTAGTATTTCAGTGTAATATCTCTGCTAATGTAATCAGAGCTTGTACATGGAAGGAAGAAGAGGTGAGGAGTGAAGGTTTGATACATTGTATCAATCTACCAATAATATGAAACATTTCATGAAAGGAATTGTTTATATAAAGTATCTACTCGTGTTTTTCGTTCTCTTTCAGTACAAGCTCAAAAGCAGTCAACAGATTTTAGCACTACAAGCCTCAGCATGGCAAGTAAGGTTCATATTTGATTGGTATACGATATGGTTTAACCATATGGACGTTGATTCTTCTAATTATTTATTTTATTCCATCAGATATTTTCATTCTGTGCGATGTGTTTAGACTGAACTGATACAAATGACTTGTCTGTGATACATTAGATATTGTCACGTTGCTCAGTTACAAAATCCTGAGACAGTTGTGACTCCTTCAGTTATTCCTGGCACTGCTCTGCTATGACAACACTGCAGGGAACAGTCACTTACATAGAAGGTAACATTTAGAAGAAGCATTCACACTTTAAAAGAAAACGCAGGCAAGAATTGCTAGAATTATTGAAAAACATTAGACTTTTATTTTGTAAATACACTTTTATGGTATTTTCTCCAGAGCAAAAAAAAATCTGTCCCATTGTGCATCAAAACTTGACAATATTAATAATAAAAAAAAAAAACCTTATTTACACAGCTCTAAAATGAGCTTTATATCTGTACATGTAGAAGAAGCTGGCTGGGATGATGGAGAGTTGTAAAGTCCAGTCCATAAAGGCAAGTCCTTAGGTGCAAGCAAGGTCTCCTCCCCTATGTTGGGGGACTGGGTGTAAGGCCTGGGGTGTGTGGGTAGGTAGCTGGCTGGGGTGGGGGTCCCACTCTAGTAGTCCTGCCTGGGGCTGTGGGTTAGGCTGTGTCTCCGAAGGTCGCAGTTTCTCCTGAATACTTTCCCGCACTGCTCACAATTGTAGGGCTTGATGTCTGTATGGGTAAGAAGGTGAGTTTTCAGGTTACTTCTTTGATTAAATGTTCTTCCACATGTGGGGCATTTGTGGGGTGATTCCTGTTCAGATTTGAAGCAAGCAAAGGATTAACCCTTTACACCATCTCTCCTCTCTGATGATGTTAATATAATTTCTATAGTGTATCAGTCAGGGGGTGTAACTCCCAACTAGGTCCCTGTGCACTCACTTTATGAATTTAGTACAGTACATGAAAGATATTTCATGTCCAGTAGGTTAGTAAACATTGAAAATAATATAAAAAAAATTATAATAAAGTAAGGGCATGACTTAAAGCTTCTAGCCCCAATGTAAAATCTGTAACAGGGACCCCAATGTACCATCTGACGTTTATAAAACTGATGTCTTCTTATGGGGCATTTGTGCACCCTTAGGCATCATAGCCTGAGTACAACTGCAACCACTTTTTCATCCTGCATGAATATTATAACATCCCTGCAGTTGGGTAATTACTTCTTGAAAATTAACTATTCTAAAACTTACTTTATTTATGTGGATTTGTTTTTACTTTAAGCGATCAAGAAATGAATCAAATATATTTATATTATTTAACTATATATATTATTTTAATTTTAAATGAATAAGAAAGAAATCAATAATATATTGTATACAAATATTATTTTGTATATATATTACTTAACTTTTATATATATATGTATATTATGTTTTAACTTTAAATGAACAAAAAAAGAAATGAATAATATATATATATATATATATATATTTTTTTTTTTTTCTTTTTCATTTAAAGTAAAAATAATACATATACTGTTAACCAGACCTCATAGTAAAAAATACTATAGCATGTCCGGAATAGGAAATTATTTGAGGGGGGTGATTAGGCAATGATCAGATGTCTTAAGAAAAATGATTAAAGTCATTTAAAAAGATATATTATTTTAATTATGAATAAAAAATGTTGTATCAGTTTTAGCCCTGTGTCCTAGGTCTTAGTATTAAATAATTTTGGCTTTTTTTGTATGGATGAGAATGGATAATAAATGGTAAGATATTTCCCAAACTAGGGAAATATTTTTTTTTACTTTACTTTCAGATGTACCTTTTAGACAAGTAATAAATAAATAAAAAAAAAAAAAAAAGAATATGAATATTATAGTTTACAGTTGTATATAGCAGTGGTAGTATAGGATGTGTATATATTGATATAAAAATGTGTATAAACCTATTCGCAGAGTGGATATTATTGCCTATAACAAATAAATATATGACATAACAATATGTGAAAAGTAATACTCATTGGGTGCTATGGATTGCTACATATGTCATATGTATTTGGAAATGATTTAATTATTGTACCTGCATGTGTAAGGTTTTGTGCACTGCCAGGGTCCTCGATTGACAGAATCCCTTTCCACACTCCTGACACTTGAAGGGTTTTTCTTTGGAATGAATATATCTGGTGGAGAGAGAAAAAAAAATCAATGGTGAAATCTATGTTTAATTGCAATGAACACACACATAAGCCACCACAGGGGTCTACACAACTCTGCCTTCCTTCCCCAGATAGTACTGTGTGCAGTGTTGATCTGGGTTCACAGAGTGGGTCATTTGAAAACAGATCAGTGATCCTGATCAAAGACTGGTTGCCCTGTGCTAGGAGAGTATTATGCAGGAGTGTGACATGCAAACACTATATATTGTCCTACTATTATCTGCAAGAGAACATCGACCTTCACACAAGGCCTTATCTCAATAGCTCCTGTAAATACATTCTCAGTGTGAGGTTACTGCAACAATTTCACTTCACCTGGGTAATAAACCTGCTTAAATCAGCCTGGAACATTGAATATTTACTCAGACCTGGCTAAAAATTAGAGATTTACCACTCCAATGAGTAGTACAATGACGCCCACATCATGTCATATTTCACATGGTGGGGGAAGTTCAACGACTGATATTTCCTGATACAAGAGGAACAAATAAAAATTCATAGTGTTGGAAGGAAGACATAAGATTCAGGTAGAAATCAGATTTCAGTTGTAGCTTGTAGATCTTTTAGCCACATTCACATGTTCGGTATTTGGTCAGTATTTTACATCATTATTTGTAAGGCCAGGTTCACACATTCAGTATTTGGTCAGTATTTTACATGAGATTTAGTAAGGCCAGGTTCACACATTCAGTATTTGGTCAGAATTTTACATCAGGAGGGAACAATCAAAGGAAAAGTATAATAGAAACACATCACCACTTCTGTATTTTTCACCCACTCCTGGTTTTGGCTTACAAATATTGACCAAATACTGAACATGTGAACGTGGCCTTATAGCAGAAGAATTACATCATCACTCTAATCTGTCATAACAATGAAGTCTAAAAAATTTAAGATTTACCATAAACAACAATCTATACAATATTTGTGTATGTCTTAAATTTGAGGTTACTATAAATAATTAGAAAAAGTGTGAATTGATGGTAACCAAGATCCTTAAACCATTGAATACTGTTCTTCTACACTACACATGTGGAAGCTCTGAGTAGCTTGTGGGGTAATAACTATATACTAGTAAATATTGGAGGAAATATAGGTTTAATCAATAAACACACATGATATATCTCAGTAGTTATTTCACAGTACCTGTGGTCTCTCAGATGGTCCTGTCTTCTAAAGGCCTTATGACAGATGTCACAGGTGTATGGCCGTTCATCTGTATGGGTTCTTTCATGAATGAGTAAGTTATAGGACTTGGTAAAGTGTCTTCCACAAAACTTGCAAATAAATTCTTTTTTAGTTTTAGATGGTAGCCTCCCTCTGGAAGGTTTCCGGTCTGGAGATAATTTACTGATCTCTGAAATAGTACTACCCAACACTGGGCTTAGTTTGGAAAGGTCACCTATCTTAGGTGGGTCCTCTTGGGTTGCAGCAATTGCCAAATTGGCAAAGTCAAACCTAGGCCTGTCTTTGTGCAAGGCTGGGATTACATGGGCTATAGTGCCTTGTTTGGGGTGAAAGAGGTGAGTAGCAAAGGGTAAAGCAGGGAAGGAAAATCTGGCGTCCATCAAACCTTGAGCAGCTGCCATCTCAGTAATGGTGGATCTTGTGATCCCATGTATATTTGGATAACCCAAAGTCCAGTGATTCATATGCATGGTCTGTACAGCACTAAGTCCATAAAGTCCCTGTAGATGGTCCATAGCTGCTGGAAAGGTGTTAACTGCTTGTAGGAAGGAGTAGTTTGTGAGTTGTAGGGAAGGGTGCAGAGGAATTGGAGCTGGCAGGGCCTTGCTACCCATCTTCCAAACTCTTCCAAATCACAGATCCCAGCACCTTGCACTGTGGAATGGAACCGCTCCAGAGTAAGGATGCTGAGGCACACCAAGTTTCTAAGGAAGAAGAGAAAAAAAAAAGAGGAAAAAGTAGATTTATTCACAATGTGTATTTCATTTCCTCACATATTTTTTAAACCAAAGTGATTCAAGACGTGGGAAGAATTCATTTGGCTGCATAAATATAGAGAGAGTGCTGGTTTCCAGAACAATGTTTTCCAAAGGACTTCACCTCTTCTAATTAGAACCAAAAGGATGAAACAGCCTCTGCATCTTGGGCTCAGACTGAAATGAAGAGAATTAGGAGGCTGAGCCAGACAACTAAAAGATTATTTGTAGGGGGAAGTCTATAAACCAGCCACTACACTGTATGGACACCAGGCATAGGCAACTTGTGGCTCCACCAGCTGGCCCTATTAGCACTATTTCAACCAAAAACATATTACCTTGGCTATGCTCTACAGTCACATAAAGAAATGCATAAGACATTTATAATATTACAGTTTATCTTTGTGTATTTACACAAATTCTGACTGAGGCATTTAATTATTCACAGCCTAAACGTTACAATGAGTGTGTGCATGAGGCATATACACAATAACATACAAATTGGGAGAAGCCTGCAGATTAGTATTTGGCTGATGATAATTTTTAGATAAATTGCTAGAAATTCTAGTTGCTAATGGGTTAAAATGAAGTCCAAACTGAAGAAAAGGAGGAGTTTACATGAAAGAAGTGTAGATGAAGTACCCCTCTTTGTCTTCTTCCAACAACAACTTATTCATCAAGGCAATTGGGGGAGAGAAAGGACACACTTTCCTCCAAGCACTCCAGGTTCTAAATAAATCCACTTTACAGCAGATCCCTTCCAGATGGTCCTAGAAAGCCACACAGGAGGGAAACTGCCACTGCTACATCTGCCCAGCTGTCAATTACCAGAGACACTGATGCCTGCACCCCACATGGACCCCAGGGCTTAGCCATCAATCTACATCCAGGATCATAATAAGTAATCTACATCAGTGCTAGATCCCATTCAGGTATAATCAAAGTGTGGTGGACGTCAGGCTACTGTACTAAAGCTTCTATAATGCACTACAAAATTATACTGAGATATGTTGAGACTTGTGGTTCCAGAAGGGAAATTAACTGATAGAAAAAGAAGCAATAGAGATGGGATAGACAGACAGACAGAAAGAAAGAAAGACATGAAGGTAGGAAAAAATATTAAAAAAAAAATCCATGGATGGATGGAATAGATAGATAGATAGATTTGATAAAGGTTCTATGCAACTGAAACGTCGCCACCCACATGGGCTAATTAAAGTCCACTCTTTATTTTTGCATATTTTGGAATGCAGCCTACTTTTATTTTCTGATGGATAGATAGATAATAGATATATAGATAGATAATAGATATAAGATAGATATAAGATGACAGATAAATAGATATGTTTCACATTTTATTAAAAATGTACTAATAACTGACAACCAGTGATTAATAAATACACTAGTATGGTAACTGTAGAACATAATTGTCATTCCTAAATGTAACACTTAAAGTACTGGTAATCTGAGAACTAATACTTGTATTAAAATCGTTATTACAAACAAGAACGGCACTCACAAAACATCATCTGTTCTTATGTGTATTCACATGGCATATGTAAGCATGTATCTACTTACAGTGAAGGAAATAGATATATAAATATTATGAGAATAAGTATCTCAGTATAATTACTATATTATTCTATTTTATTTACTTTTTTTTATTTTTTTTACTAATATTATGTTGTTAAATATGAGAGGACAAGTTCTATTAATACATTTTCATTTATTTAGTTTTTTTGTAAATTCGGTTTTATTCTTCTTCACACATTTTAAGACCCGACATACCATACACCTGTGATTACTGAACTACATATTTTTTAACGTTAATTGGTTCTGCTGATAATACTCATCGGCTTTCTGATAATAACTGTAAATTCCTAGCAGTTTCCTTCTGACTACAGAGGACAGGAACCGTGTATACATATAATCAATCATAGGCAAGATATTTACTATATTCTAGAAAATGAACAATAATTGGGTCCACTCATAGAATTGTAGAAGTGTAACAGAAAAATAGTATTAATAGTGCACAAAACTTGGCATAGCCATACTGTTATGTTACAATATTATTCAGATCCTATAGCTTATGTAGATTCTGTAGAGATATCATTATTGGGATTATTATACAGTAATATTCCCATGGTTCTACTATCATAGACATTCCTAATAATTTAATTTAGTTTTCTATATTCATATTATTGAACAGATGAACACACACATTTATTGTAATTATGTTTTTGGGTAACGTATTATTACAATATATGACTTTACCATTACTCATTAAAGTAGTTATCTTATCACATACTTTAGAACGAACGCAGAAGAGAAAATCGTCCAAATTCGCTATCAATGAATATACAGTAATTAGCAGATTATTTGGATATATAATATATGAAGATTATTTGAAATGTAGAGACTTGCAGTAAAGAGGACAGAACAGCTGAGGAGATGGAAGATTACTTCTCAATTAATTACAATAAATATCTGCTTAGAAGTAACAAATAACAAGTGATATGTGGAAATCTTCTCAGGTTGTAAGCTGTACTTAAGATAAAATATATTCAACAAGGACTTGAGAATTCGGGGACTTTACTGAGATTACTCTGCACATAGAATGGAAAATGTAGAGTGCCAGCAATGTAATTAAAGGAAATATTATTTGATGGTTTACACAGAAGCAGCAGAGCTAATATTTTAAATTTGCTTGATAGATATATAGATAGATAAACTATCTATTTATGCATGTCTCTATCTCCTATCTATCAGCAATGTTTATTTCTAAGTTCTATATATCTATATTTCAATCCATCTCTATCCAATGACAATGTTTATATCTAAGTTTCTGTGAATCTGTGTATCGATCTAAACAAATATCTACCTATCGTTCAATATCTCCTATGTGATAGCAATGTTTATATCTAAGTTCTCTATCTATCTATCGGTCTATCTATTGCATATCAATGTTTATATCGAAGTTTCTGTGAATCTAAATATCTATCTATCTATCTATCTATCTATCTATCTATCTATCTATCTATCTATCTATCTATCTATCTATCAGCAATGTTTATATCCAGGCATAGCTATATACCAATCTAATTGTCTCTCTAATCGCCTATTTTACTAATATACTTATTTGCAGTCCCACCTCCTGATAGTATTGCAAAAATCCCATAACATTATTCGCATACTATTAACCCTTCATGCCTCCTTACACTGTTTTCTTTGCCCTATGTGTCACTTTCTGCCAGTTTACATTAGCCACCATTTGTTGCCCCCACCGTGCCCTGGCTCTTCAGTAATTACTGCTTTTCATCCAGGTGATTAGCCATAAGCAGGTACGAAGCAAATGTCTCCCCTGTACATAACACTCATTCTCTAAATAATGTAATTTCTAGTTGTGATGATTAACACTTTCTTTGCTGCAGCCTTTTTCACACATTCTGTAGAATCGGATTTCTAGTCTCTCTGGGAACCTTCCCTGAGTCCTGTGCTCACTGTTCAGCTGCTCAGTAGTGCATGTAACCTTCATACAGTCATTGCCTCCTGCACTGCTTACTTTCCTGTAATCACCAGGCCATGTCATGTATACCTTCCTCCCACACACTGGAGAAGTTACAAGTTCACAGAGGTTAATCTCTGAGGGACACTTACCTAACACAGCTCTCTGCTCCCAGGGGCCACCACCTCCACAATAGATCCTCCTTAGCTTAGTTGTCTTTGCATTAGATCCACACAGTTGGTCCACCATGGAAAGTCAGTAGAGCCACTCCATGCCTGCAGCAGTAGCAGGACTCATCGTGTACAACTTGCAGCGGTACTTATACTCTGTTTGCTGGGCAGAGAGTTCAGTGTGTGTAGTGAGCCAGTGCTGTCGGCTGCAGAGCGGTCCCCAATGCTCTCTGATCCCCCTGCCTCCTTTTTCCTGCTTTCACTCTTGCTAAGTTTGGTGCAAGTCTGAGATCAGCCTCTCAGATCCATCACATTTCAGCCCTGAGTCGCTTGGACTTCTGGCCCCGCCCTCCAGCTGCAAACATCTCCCTTCTGACCACGCCCACTTATGGAACGTTCGCAGTTGTAACGTTCTATCCCCGCCCATTCATGGAACGTTAGAAGTTGTAAAACTTTATCTCCGCCTTACTGTGACCACTTGCCACGCCCCCAGAACTCTCTAGCTTCTCTAATGGCTCGCTGTGTTTACTTCTGTTTGGATAGCAACTAACTCTTAAAGGGACCTTAGCTTTTTTTGTAAGACACAATCTAAAGTAGCCTTTCAATTTGGAAATACACCTCCCACTGGTAAAAAATAAAAATCCCCCTTCTCTATAACGCTGATCACTTTGCTGGTTGCAGATATTTATAACTGATTCTATGGTATGCTAGCTATCATGGCTGAGAGAGGGGGGTGTACCCCGAGAAGAGTGGGGTTTTGGAGAGCTGGATATGTGTTACTTTTAGCCAGTTGGAGTCTTAACATTATCCTTGAGGTGTGTAATTCTTCACTAGTAGTGTGATATGTGCTGACCTTATTATTTATGCTCTCCATTAGATCACATTGCATATACCATTTGGGAAGTGTGTGTGTAGGGTGGGGGGGGGGGCGAAGAGGGGTGTGCAAATTGCAAGATCATAATCAGCTATTCACAATTATTATTTTTAAAGGAAGCAGGGACTTTTAATTATGTAAACTTTCTCATGTCCTATTCTAAAAAAAATCAGATTGACCCCAGAGAGAGGTTGGGAGCGGCCTCAACCTCTTTCCAAAAGTGAATTTGATACATTAATAAATGGCCATCATATGGAAAACACCAGCACAACAATTGTAGCTCTTATTGGAAGAGAGGTGGAGATTTTTAAGTATTGTCCTTGTAGAGCAAATCCCATCTTGTTTAGACAAAACAGAAAAAAATACAGAGTACAATTTCTATAAAATAAGACTCCATATTAATGCATGATAAATAATAATAATAATGATTAGAATAATATTGATAGCAATTTTATGTATTTAACATATACCAATTTATAGTGGTAAACACTGTGTCTAATGCTTTGCGATGTATAGACTCAAAACCAGAAATAATCTATTATCTTTTGGGGATGACCCTCCACCCATTATTATGTTCATAGCCTTTTTTTACATGGCTGAATAGGAACAGATTGGTTATTGTCATTATTATTTCAGCATCCTACACTGAACGGGAATTCTTGCAAAATGTCATAGTCCTGTGAAGTAATTTAATGGCTTGTAATTTCGTATTTTAAATTATATATTTCTCTCTCTCATAAACTGTATTTGTAAATTTTTCAATTTCTAATAATAATAATAATAATAATAATCATAATCATAATAACAACAACAGCACAATGTAAACTGTAAAGCTATTTAATCAAATAAAATCTGAAATTACTTGTAAATCCTTTACATGCACGTTGGTCATTGTCAATCACTATATTGAAGGTTGTTTTTACATCACATTTTGCAAAAAAAAATATATACGTTATTCTTTTATGCTTGAGGATCACGTTGCATTATTAAGTAAACACTTAGGAAACGAAATCTAATTATATAGGAGAGATTTTATCCGAACCACTGGACGGTGGGTTTGATATAGTGCTGGAAAACTGCAAAAAAAAAAAAAAAAAAAAAAAGATAAAATAAAATAGAAATGAGATGGCAGCGTGTGAAGTGTAGCAGCGGGTAAAGAGAGAAACCTTATTAGCAAATGTAAATCTATGTAAATAAAATGTATGAATAGAATATATATATTTATACGATCACAATAATTAGCAGAAAATCTATCTACTTTATCTACAGTATCTTCTATCATGTACTGGTATATAACCATGCAAATGTGTAAATAAAAACTAGTGATAGTCATAGTACTGATCATCTTTATTCTATGATAGTAATACTACTTTTATTTATTAGAGCTACTTAGGCTGCTACTAGTTTCCATAAAATACGAATAATTAATAAAAATAGAAATACTGTAAATAAACAATAATATTAATCAGTATATCACTACTATTAACAAAATTACTAGATTATAATACTACTGCTAAAAAAAACACATTTTAACATAACTAATATAAAATACATTCTACCTCTACTAATAGGTGACACTATCGCGATTAACTATGAATACTAGTGCTAAGAAAGAGTGTATACTGATAGGACTAGTAGTACATATATCATCCTATTGTTAAGTATTAATACTGATGTCAGTTAACAACACACACATACTGCTATTAGTTATTAATGCTACGACAACACATATGCACACTATTAAACATATATATACATATATATATATATATATATATATATACAGCAACATACATACTCATAGTTATTAATGCTACTGCAACGTATATATATACTATTAATTATATACATAATATAATATATATAAGCAATATACATGCTACTAGTTCTTAATGCTACTGCAACATATATACATACTACTAAATATGTATATATATGTATATATAACAACTGTACTTCTATTACTTTTACTACTAATTATAACTATTATTAATAACGAAGTCATCTAACTCCACCTACTTATTAAGACATTGAATGTATGCAGCTCTTCGTTACATAATCCCTATTATTTTCAGATGTATATGACAAGGACATAATAATACTATTACAGAGCAATGAGTAGTGATCAGGTCATTGGCCATGAGGAAATGAACTGTAACATAATCCAGCCACATTGGATACATTGTATTCGCTGTTTGCATGTGAATAGTTAATGATATAAACTTGTATGTGCAGCATGTAACAATAATATCACTATAATAGGACACTCGGGGCACATTATTTCTCCCCAGGAGGAGGATTACTCAGCTGGATCTAGTGCACTGTTTAGAAATCCGACAGTGGACTAGATGTCAGGTTTGAGGGTCATTGTGAAATATATAGCTAGGATAGAGTTAACCCCTTGTGTGCAGAAGTAAATAATCTTCCATCATAAGAGAGGAGCAGAGCTGATCACAGGGACAGAGATCTAGACAATCCTTCAGTTTAGACTGGAGTTCTCTATAGAAAAGGGCATAAATTCCCCTCCTGTAAATCCTCCTCTCTTATGTGGGGGATGACACATGAAAGCTGGGATTTGTTCTATAATCTCTGATTTTTATAGACACATCAAAGGCTTAGAGCCTGTGTACAGGAGAGTGTCCTGATGTTGGATTTAACTGCCTGGATTACCAGGGTGATGCACCTTGATCCCCTTACACTACATATTCTGCCCTCTATAGGGTTGTCTCAAATTATCCTCATATTCCATGTTCATTGTTTGAGGCTCTGATTACCCACATAATCCCTCTCAATTCCATATAAGAAGATATTGTGTGTAAGTGATAATCTATGATGGGTTCAGCTGGACAATATAGCATATGGACCCATACAGACCACACAGCAGGTATGGTAACACACATGTTCCCCATCCATAAGGCCAGCTCAGCCCTCATATATCTCATTCATGCTTCTCTCCTTAATAGTTTGTATGTTTTAATCGAACTTCCAGGTTTATTTGTTCTTATTAAACTGTTGATCCCACACACCAAGAAGTCAGCATGTGGCCATTATTTATGTATATAAACCGTACTAGCTTGAGTTATAGATGATTATTGAGCCCAATTGTTTCACTCTAATGACCTTCATGACTTGAATCAAGAACTGGGATTTTATTGCATTGGTTACAAACCTTATGGAGGTAATAGAGAACATGCAGAAACGAAGGCATGATAAAATACCGAATATTAGTGATTATATGGTTCTATCAGGCTTATGTCTATAATGGCAGAGTAAATAGTTTGCTGGCTGCCTGTCAGTGCACGGACAGTGACAGTAACACTTCTAGGACGTGTAAAACACTTCCCTTTGTTCAGAAATCACAGATCCCAGCAGGGAATTATTTACAGAGGGCTCTAATATGGAGGGAGAAACTGTGTCTGTGTATATACAACCTGCAGCTCTCCAGCTTTTATACAGCCTCAGGCGGCTAGGGCACTCTGGGGGTTGTAGTGCTACAACATTTGGATATATACAGATTGCACACCAAGGCAAATGTCTTGCATTCCCCTCTTCTCTATATATACCTATAGACTATGTCATATAGTTAGTTCATCAGTAGTTGTGTATATGCAATAATTTGGGTTTGATCTGAACATAACCTGCTAATACAACTAAATAAGGTCAAACCCTGTCCAAAGTATTACACCTAATTCTATTATATTCTGTACAGTTATACAGTTATATGTAGTAATTTGAGTTAGGGGATTGATCGGAATATATGCTGCTTTAGTTGCAATAAATAAACCCAACCAATCACTGGATAGACTGTGATAGTGGTCCTAGTGCCAGGGGGCTGTGATAGTGGTCCTAGTGCCAGGAGGCTGTGATAGTTGTCCTAGTGCCAGGGGGCTGTGATAGTGATCCTAGTGCCAGGGGACTGTAATAGTGATCCTAGTGCCAGGAGGCTGTGATAGTGGTCCTAGTGCCAGGGGACTGTAATAGTGATCCTAGTGCCAGGAGGCTGTGATAGTGGTCCTTGTGCCAGGGGACTGTAATAGTGATCCTAGTGCCAGGGGGCTGTGATAGTGATCCTGGTGTCAGGGGGCTATTGTAGTGATCCTGGTACCATGGGGGCTGTGATAGTGATCCTGGTGCCAGGGGGCTGTGATAGTGGTCCTAGTGCCAGGAGGCTGTGATAGTGGTCCTAGTGCCAGGGGACTGTAATAGTGATCCTAGTGCCAGGGGGCTGTGATAGTGATCCTGGTGCCAGGGGGCTATGAAAGTGATCCTGGTGCCAGGGGGCTATTGTAGTGATCCTGGTACCATGGGGGCTGTGATCGTGATCCTGGTGCCAGGGGGCTATGATAGTGCTCCTGGTGCCAGGGGGCTCTGATAGTGGTCCTAGTATCAGGGGGCTGTGATAGTGGTCCTAGTGCCAGGGGACTGTAATAGTGATCCTGGTGCCAGGGGGCTGTGATATTGATCCCGATGCCAGGGGGCTGTGTTAGTGATGCTGGTGCTAGGGGGTTGTGATAGTGATCCTGGTGCCAAGAGGCTGTGATAGTGATCCTGGTGTCAGGGGTCTGTGATAGTGATCCTGGTGCCAGGAGGCTATGATAGTGATCCTAGTTCCAAGGGGCTGTGATAGTGGTCCTAGTGCCAGGGGGATGTGACAGTGTTCCTGGTGCCAGGGGGCTATGATAGTGATTCTGGTGCAAGGGAGCTGTGATAGTGACCCTGGTGCCAAGAGGCTGTGATAGTAATCCTGGTGCCATGGGGCTATGATAGTGATCCCAGTGCCAGGGAGCTGTGATAGTGATCCTGGTGCCAAGAGGCTGTGATAGTGATCCTGGTGTCAGGGGTCTGTGATAGTAATCCTGGTGCCAGGAGGCTATGATAGTGATCCTAGTTCCAAGGGGCTGTGATAGTGTTCCTGGTGCCAGGGGGCTATGATAGTGATTCTGGTGCAAGGGAGCTGTGATAGTGATCCTGGTGCCAAGAGGCTGTGATAGTAATCCTGGTGCCATGGGGCTATGATAGTGATCCCAGTGCCAGGGAGCTGTGATAGTGATCCTGGTGCCAGGGGGCTGTGATAGTGATTCTCGTGCCAGGGGGCTGTAATAGTGGTCCTAGTGTCAGGGGGCTATGATAGTGATCGTGGGGGCAATGGGCTGTGATAGTGATCCTAGTGCCAGGGGGCTGTAATAGTGATCATGGTACCAGGGGGCTGTGATAGTGATCCTGGTGCAAGGGGGCTGTGATAGTGATCCTAGTACCAGGGGGCTGTGGTAGTGATCCTGGTGCCAGGAGGCTGTGATAGTGATCCTGGTGCCAGGGGGCAGTCATAGTGATCCTGGAGCCAGGAGGCTGTGATAGTGGTCCTAGTACCAGGGGGCTGTGATAGTGATCCTAGTGCCAGGAGGCTGTGGTAGCGATCCTGGTGCAAGGAGGCTGTGATAGTGATCCTATTACCAGGGGGCTGTGATAGTGATCCTGGTGCCAGAGGGCTGTGATAGTGATCCTAGTACCAGGGGGCTGTGATAGTGATCCTGGTGCCAGGAGGCTGTGATAGTGGTCCAGCACCAGGGGGCTGTGATAGTGATCCTAGTACCAGGGGGCTGTGATAGTGATCCTAGTACCAGGGGGCTGTGATAGTGATCCTAGTACCAGGGGGCTGTGATAGTGATCCTAGTACCAGGGGGCTGTGATAGTGATTCTGGTGCCAAGGGGGCTGTGATAGTGATCCTAGTACCAGGGGGCTGTGGTAGTGATCCTGGTGCCATGAGGCTATGAAAGTGATCCTGGTGCCAAGGGGCTGTGATAGTGATCCTAGTACCAGGGGGCTGTGATAGTGATCCTAGTACCAGGGGGCTGTGGTAGTGATCCTGGTGCCAAGGGGGCTGTGATAGTGATCCTAGTACGGCTGTGGTAGTGATCCTGGTGCCATGAGGCTGTGATAGTGATCCTGGTGCCAGGGGGAGATTATGGATCACAAATAGGTAAGTAGTATGTAGTATAAATGACATTGCATTTCATAGTGCATGTACACAAGATCTGCCATCTTAAGTAGTTGCAGAACTTTCTAGTTTGCTATGCCGATATTTCTAGTTCTACAATCCAAATGTGGCAGATCACATCACGACTGATTGTGGTGTCCATGACTTTTAAGGGAAGGGAAACTCCCTTTGTTCATGCCTGGGTATATCTGCAGCAAAGGGCACAGCTATTTAGAGGGGGCATGGATGCTCAGAAAGGCTGCCATCTCTGCAGGAGGCTGACATGGAGATGACACTGGAAGTACCTTGGACACAGACATGGAACAAAAAAGGGGGAAGGGAACAGCATTCGGAATGCAGAACATGCATAACTAGAAGACCTTCAGCGCCACCAGGCGGACAATGTGCACATTCATGGTCCGCAGTTACAGGCAGCTCCCTGGTGTGGGACTGGCTGTCATTCAGTGGTTTTGCTGATTGTACATTATGAAACCTGAACAATGTAAAGAGATCCAGCTTCTATTAATAGGAGAACATAAGACTCTCAGCAGCAGCTCAGCTCTCTGGGCAGACATCACTGCAGAAATAATTAACAAGTCCTAGTAATAGTAATAAGGCAAAATCATAGAGAAAGATGAGGATAAAGCTAATCTATTAAATAAATTTTTTTCGTCAACTTTCACAAAGGAAAAAGAACTAACAGGCGAAATGAGAAGTGACAAGCTTAATCCTCCACTAAGTATGACAAATCTAACCCAAGCTGGGGTACAGAAACGCCTCAGTAACATTAAAATAAACAAATCACCAGGACCTGATGGCATACACCCACGGGTACTAAGGGAACTAAGTAATGTGATAGACAGACCGTTATATCTTATATTTAAGGACTCTGTTGAGACTGGGTCTGTGCCACTTGATTGGCGACAGGCGAATGTAGTGCCAATATTCAAAAAGGGAGCGAAAAGTGACGCCGGAAACTATCGGCCGGTGAGTCTGACGTCCGTTGTGGGCAAAATTTTTGAAGGCTTCATTAAAGAGGCAATTATGGAGCATCTTGATGCTAATAATCTATTAACCCCGAACCAACATGGATTCATGAGGAATCGCTCCTGCCAAACTAACCTGATTGACTTCTACGAGGAGGTTAGCTCTCGAGTAGATCAGGGGGAACCAGTGGATGTCGTGTATCTCGACTTCTCAAAAGCGTTCGATAGCGTGCCACATAATAGGTTGGTATACAAAATGAGAATGATGGGGCTGGGGGAAAATGTCTGCAAGTGGGTGGCTAACTGGCTAAAGGATAGAAGGCAGAGGGTGGTTATAAATGGAATATACTCAGATTGGGTAAGCGTCACTAGTGGGGTACCACAGGGGTCTGTACTAGGCCCAATGTTATTTAATATCTTTATTAACGACATAGTCAACGGGATAAATAGTAAAATATCAATATTTGCAGATGACACAAAGTTATGTAAAACAATTAATACAAAAGAGGACAGTGCAGACCTACAGAGGGATTTGGATAAGCTGGGTAGGTGGAGCATTAAATGGCAAATGAGGTTTAACGAGGAGAAATGTAAGGTCATACATATGGGAAGGAAAAATGGAAGTCACCAGTACTCACTGAATGGGAAATCATTGGGGAATTCAGAGATGGAGAAGGACTTGGGCATCTTGATTGATAGCAAACTAAATTGGAGTGCCCAAAGTCAGGCCGCTGCTGTAAGGGCAAACAGGGTAATGGGATGTATCAGAAGAGGTATAGCTGCAAAGGATGAGAACATTGTTCTTCCACTGTACAAAGCACTGGTCAGACCACACTTGGAATACTGTGCTCTGTTATGGGCCCCAATATATAGAAAGGATATAAATGAGCTTGAAAAGGTACAAAGGAGGGCAACAAAATTAATAAAGGGAATGGAGGGACTGCAATACCCAGAGAGGTTGGCAAAACTAGGACTATTCAGCCTGGAAAAGAGAAGGTTGAGGGGGGACATAATAAATGTGTACAAATATGTTAGGGGACAGTATAGAGATCTTGCCCGGGATTTGTTCAAAAGGAGGGATATTACGGTAACAAGAGGGCACTCACTAAGACTGGAAGAGAAAAGGTTTCAGCACCAGCATAGGAAGGGGTTCTTTACGGTAAGAGCAGTGAGAATATGGAATTCACTGAGTGAGGAGACGGTAATGTCGGATTCACTAAACCAGTTCAAGCGGGGACTGGATGCTTTTCTAGATACCAGGCAGATTTCTGCATATACTTAAAAATAGAATAAAATAGTAGGTTGATACAGGGATTTATTCTGACTGCTGGTTTCAGAGTCGGGAGGGAATTTTTCCTCAGGTGAAGATTGGCTAAATCATTTGGGGTTTTTGCCCTCCTCTGGATCAACTTTAGCAATTACAGAACTAACAGGTCGAACTTGATGAACGCAAGTCTTTATTCGGCTTTACTAACTATGTAATATTTCATTTGATTACATGTGAACAGTAAATTAAGGGGAAGGGGCAGTTCTGCCAGGACAACTCTGGTGCAAACTAAGGGAAAGATGCTGCAATACATCTACATCAGGTCTATTATGAACTGGTAAATGTTATCCATCCTTACGAGTCTAAAGGCATGTTCACACATGATGTTTTTGCATTTTTTTTTGGTGCACTTTTTTTTTCCTGCATCAAAAACACTGCATCTAAAAGTAAAAGCAAAGTTAATGAGATTTAAAAATTCCCATTCACACCTTGTTTTTTTTTTTCTCCTTGTATTTTTAGGTTTGTTCAGACGAGTGGACGTTTGGTATCCAAATAAAAATTGGACAGCACAATGTAATTCAATAGGGTTGTTCAGATGACAGTCTTTTTCCATGCGAAAAGAAAAATCGCAGAATGCACTATTTTCTTCTGCGTATCGAATGGGACTCACCCATTCAAGTCTGTGGGTGCGAAAAAAGAAATTGTATCTCATGTGGAACATCGGATTATTAACATAGGAAAATATATTTGATCATGTGTTAAAGACGACCTTACATGAATTTTTTATGTTAAACTAAACACACAATGTAATAGTGGATGCAGAGTAGAATAAAACGTGTTTGCTTTTTTTTAAAGTTCACCTCTCCGTTGCGGAGATATCAGCAAAGTATTGGTATGTAATGAGTTAACACTTTTAATCTCCAGGTGGGCGTTATTATATATATACAGTACAGACCAAAAATTTGGACACACCTTCTCATTTAAAGATTTTTCTGTATTTTCATGACTATGAAAATTGTACATTCACAATGAAGGCATCAAAACTATGAATTAACACATGTGGAATTATATACTTAACAAAAAAGTGTGAAACAACTGAAAATATGTCTTATATTCTAGGTTCTTCAAAGTAACCACCTTTTGCTTTGATGGCTGCTTTGCACACTCTTGGCATTCTCTTGATGAGCTTCAAGAGATAGTCACCGGAAATGGTCTTCCAACAATCTTGAAGGAGTTCCCAGAGATGCTTAGCACTTGTTGACCCTTTTGCCTTCACTCTGCGGTCCAGCTCACCCCAAACCATCTCGATTGGGTTCAGGTCTGGTGACTGTGGAGGCCAGGTCATCTAGCGTAGCACCCCATCACTCTCCTTCTTGGTCAAATAGCCCTTACACAGCCTGGAGGTGTGTTTGGGGTCATTGTCCTGTTGAAAAATAAATGATGGTCCAACTAAATGCAAACCGGATGGAATAGCATGCCGCTGCAAGATGCTGTGGTAGCCATGCTGGTTCAGTATACCTTCAATTTTGAATAAATCCCCATCAGTGTCACCAGCAAAGCACCCCCACACCATCACACCTCCTCCTCCATGCTTCACGGTGGGAACCAGGCATATAAAGTCCATCCGTTCACTTTTTCTGCGTGGCACAAAGACACGGTGGTTGAAACCAAAGATCTGAAATTTGGACTCATCAGACCAAAGCACAGATTTCCACTGGTCTAATGTCCATTCCTCGTGTTTTTTAGCCCAAACAAGTCTCTTCTGCTTGTAAGCTGTCCTTAGCAGTGGTTTCCTAGCAGCTATTTTACCATGAAGGCCTGCTGCACAAAGTCTCCTCTTAACAGTTGTTGTAGAGATGTGTCTGCTGCTAGAACTCTGTGTGGCAATGACCTGGTCTCTAATCTGAGCTACTGTTAACCTGCGATTTCTGAGGCTGGTGACTCGGATAAACTTATCCTCAGAAGCAGAGGTGACTCTTGGTCTTCATTTCCTGGGGCGGTCCTCATGTGAGCCAGTTTCTTTGTAGCGCATGATGGTTTTTGCAACTGCACTTGGGGACACTTTCAAAGTTTGCCCAATTTTTCGGACTGACTGACCTTCATTTCTTAAAGTAATGATGGCCACATGTTTTTTCTTTACTTAGCTGCTTTTTTCTTGCCATAATACAAATTATAACAGTCTATTCAGTAGGACTATCAGCTGTGTATCCACCAGGGTTCTGCACAACAGAACTGATGGTCCCAACCCCATTTATAAGGCAAGAAATCCCACTTATTATACCTGACAGGGCACACCTGTGAAGTGAAAACCATTTCCGGTGACTACCTCTTGAAGCTCATCAAGAGAATGCCAAGAGTGTGTAAAGCAGTCATCAAAGAACCTAGAATATAAGACATATTTTCAGTTGTTTCACACTTTTTTGTTAAGTATATAATTCCACTTGTGTTAATTCATAGTTTTGATGCCTTCATTGTGAATGTACAATTTTCATAGTCATGAAAATACAGAAAATCTTTAAATGAGAAGGTGTGTCCAAACTTTTGGTCTGTACTGTATATATGTGTGTGTGTACATATATATATACATAACATTTTGGAAGTAATTAGAAGTGTTAAATGGTTATTCTCATGTTCCTTAATGGGTAAAATTGCAAAGTGCTTGTAAAAATAAGCAGCTTTCAATTTACTTGTCATTAAAAATCCTCTATTCTCAAGAATGGGGTGATTTTTAATTTTATTGTTTACTGCTCGTTGCTTAGGATACCGGGCATCTCCGTAGTCTATCAGCAGTGGCCAAACAAGCGCAGTGCTCACAAGCTCTTTCCAATAAAGCTTATAAGTGCTGCTTTGTAGCTAGTCAGATTACTGGAGCGTGCTTTTAGCTCTCAATCTTGCCAGGTTCAGCGCAACTGTGCTCATCTGATGCTGAAGAGGCAAAGCTGCCTGGGTTTGCAGCATCAGAGAGTGCACTGTTTGGGCTCACAGTGTGACACTTCTGCTGGCTCAAACTGTGAAGCAGGAGTGTACCGTCCCCCAGCAAGCAGGAAGCTGGAAGGCAGGGGAGCAGTGTGCTCCTGAAGAGACGATGAGAAAATCCCTTTAATAACAATAAAACATAAAGAAGTAGAAGAAACAAGCACACGAGAATCGGTGAAAGGCAGGGAATAGGAACTGTACACTCGCTGGGAATCGTCATGCCATCGATGCACTTGCAGCTTAATTTACATAAAGAATCAAAGTTGATTTTCACAGCAATCTAATATCCGTTAGCAGCCAGGACGTTGTGCTTGAACATATAGTTTTCTATTCTAACCACAACATAACTAGTTTGGGGGCCCTAAAGCTGGTTTCACACATCTGAGTTTTGCAGGTCCTTATGGACTGTGATGTACGGCCGGGCTGCAGGTCCAGGGGCGTAACTAGGAAAGGGGGGGCGAGCGGGGCATCTTCCCTGTGAGCATCCGGCAGAGGGGTGCCATAGGCCGCCTAATGCGGCAATCTGAAGTGTCTCCCCTGGCGGCTGCATTTTGCCACCCCCCAAGACTGGGAGTCGGCAGGTCTCTGAGGTACAGTTTGCCGGCTCCCAGTGAACGTCTTTCAGACGTGTGTACAACTGAAGCTCTGACCGCCGGGTCAGAGAGACGTCAGCAGCGTGATCAGGTCATGTGATCATGCTGCTGACATCACTCACCGCCGCTGCAGAGGCGCACATTGGTGATAAGTGCTCCAGTGGAGCTGAAGACACCGAAGATTCAGTGTAATGCGGGTATATTTAGTGTGTGTGGGAGATTTAGGCTGGGGGTGTTTAGTGTGTGTGTGGGGAGATTTAGTTTGTGTGGAAAGATTTAGTGTGGGGAGGTATTTAGTGTGTGAGGGAGATTTAGTGTGGGGGAGATTTGGTGTGGGGGAGGCGTGGGGAAGATTTGGTGTAACGGGGGAGATTTGAGGAAACAGTTTGGGGAGCAAGGAAGGTACAGGTGCAGACACAATATGGGGAGCGGGAGAAATTTGAAGACACATAAAGAGCAAGGGGGCAGATGGGGGCATGAGGAAACAATATGGGGGAAAGGTGTAGACACAATATGGTGAGTGGGGGGATGGGTGTGGACACAGTATGGTGATTGGGAGGCTGAGTGCAGACATAGTATGGTGAGTGGGAGGATGGGTGGGACACAGTATGGTGAGTAGGGGGATGGTGCGGAGACAGTATGAGGAGCGAGGGGGGAATGTATAAGGGGGATGGGTGCAGACAAAGTATGGTGAGTAGGGGGATGGTACAGACACAGAATGGGGAGAATGCATGCGAAAGCAGTATGGGGAGTGAAGGGGGGAATGTATGTGGACAGAGTATGGGGAGCGAGTGAGGGGATGTATGCGGACACAGTATCGGGAGTGAGGGTGATGGGATGTGTGCTGACACAGTATGGGGAGCGATGGTGATGGGATGTTTGCAGACCCAGTATTGGGAGCGAAGGTGATGGGACGGGTGGGGACACAGTATGGGGAGTCGGGTGAGGAGGCAGTATAGAGAGTGAGGGATAAATATATAACGAGACAGTATGGTTAGCAGGGGGGTTGCGAGAAGACAATATGAGGAGGGAAGGGGAAATGCACGAGGAGACTATTGAGGGGAATAGTTTGAGGAGACAGTATGCGGGGGGTGAGAAAAGTGTGAGTGGACACAGAATAGAGACTGAGTAGCATGGAGGGATAGCATGGGGGGACAGTGTAAGGTCATAGCCAGGAGGGGACAGTATACTAAGGAAGGGGAGTGTGATGAGGGGGCACAGTATAGAGACTTGGCCCTAGAGGGGGGACACGGTTTCATGGATTTTTGATGCATTTTTGCCTGCGGATTTGCCATGCGGTTTTTCCAGTGCATTGTATAGAAACCTGAAAGAATAAACAACAATTTCACTGCAACCATACCTCTAATATGAGGCATACAGGTAGGTATAGATTTACATTTCTATCACCTGTATGCCCATATTAGAAGTCAGATAAGTGCCAGGATGTGACAGATTCCCTTTAATTATAAAATGAAGCCCTGTAGCATGCCAACCCTAACAGCATGTAATATACTCACTGTCAGGATTCAGCTTTGCTTGCAGGTTCTAGCAGTTATCACATGGCCACTTCACTCATATGCAATCTTCATGCTTACGGTCACGTGACAACGAGCTTCTCTTCCTGCTTCTCTCAGTTTTTCACTGAACATTGAGCGAATTAGGGAGAACAGCTCTTTGGCACGTGACTAAGTGTACAAATCGCATATGTGCTGGGGGAGGGCACCAAACTGAATTCTTGCCCCTAGATACACCTCTGCACAGGTCTACCGACTCAAACTCAACAGCCTAATATAAGCCAATGAGTCTGGAGACGCATGGCTGGGGCATGCATTGCAGTCCATACTCAGACCGGGAAACACACGTGTGAAAATGTTGCACAACTGTCCCTGGCTCTGCTTCCTCCCCCTTGGTCCGCTGCCCTCTGTCATCCACTTCCTGGATTTACCACTTGGTTGCAGTAAGCTATGATACTGTTGTTGGACATTCATTCATGCACTAGACCTTTAGTACCTCTGCCTGTCTTAGTTGCTACTTTGGACTTCCCTGTGTCCTCTCTATATCTGTCCCCTGTGGTCTGCAGTGTGCCAAGTTCTCACCCTCCATGTGCTTCCCTGCCTGCTGCACCATCGCCTTGGGTCCATGTGCCAACTCAGACCTGAGGCTTCATGGATCAACCTCACAGGGCCTAAGAGAATCCATTCAAAAACTCCAAACAGGTGCTCTTTAAGGGCAACCTGTCAGCAGGTTCATGCTACCTGACCTATGGGCAGCATGTATCAGGCACTGAAATTGGATCCTGGTACGTTTCACTCTGAAAAGCTGCAGCGTTTTAGAGTAAACATACTTGGAAAAGCCGTCCAGGACTATAGGTTGAGACCTGAATAGTCTGAGACGATCCCCAGTTGGCTTATCCCTGCCTTTCTACGCACATAGTGCCACGTGGTTCAGGCAGCATGAATCTGAAACACAGGTTCCCTGTAAGCAAGGAAAAAATAAATAACCCCCAAAGGTGTCCGTTTATGTCATAGAAAATATTAAGAATTTCTCTCTCCCTCCAAACCACTCACCCCCCCCTTCCCTATACTATTTGTCAATGGATCAAGAGCTAACGCTCTAACCAGTTGCGTCTACGCAAATTAGTACAGGAGAGGTGGCAAACTAAATTGTCCAATTGTCCATTCTAATTAACATACGAATGTAGTTCCTAGTAGCAGAGGCATGTGATAAATAGATACCTGGGTAAAGAAGATACAGCTCCTAGCTTCAAAGGAATTCTATCTCACCCACAGGGCATCCCCATTTGCACATATGTTCAATCTGCAGTCTCACCGGCACCGAAATGAAATATGGAATACCAGAGTTTCTATAACTCCGATTGTGAGGAGGCACATATTTTTAGCGGTGGGGTTAGCTAAGGAACAATATGCATATTTTTCCTTATCTAAGAGCCGTATGGGTGAGCTGTAACACCAGAGGGCAGAGACAGTTATGTCATGTCTAGTCTCTAAAGAAAGGTAAATTCATAATAAAAAATATGGCATCACTTGCAAACTTCTGCGATCAACTGTCACGGGTGTGTCAGAGGTGACAGACAGTCACCCTGTAGTGGTTTGCAGGAGATCTCCACGTTTGGCAATGCAGAAAGCTGCCTAGATAGGAGGCTGTGTTTAGGACCCAGCGACTACCTCCCTTTAGTCTGGGTGTATATATACCTGGTGTATATATACCTGGTGTGTCTAGGTGGGCATCGCCGGTTACACTCATTTCTACTTGGAACTTGGCTGAAGCAGCATCACATCCTCTCTGGAGTCTTGAGCCCGTGTGCTCTGTTGGAGTTCTTCTAAAGCTGAGTTGTTGTTCCCCTGGGTTGTCTTCCCATTTTGTCTTTAGAGTGCTAGCGGAGGTTGACTAGTGCTCATCTCCTTTCACCCCCAGCTATAGACTTACACCAGGGATGATAGAGCGAGGCACGTGATCGGCGACAGCTGCGGAGGCTGTATAGGGACGTTAGGAGGAGACAGGGTGACGCTAGTCCAGATTAAGAGGTCACCTCTTCCCCCTTTCCCTAGTGTCTGGGCTCCCTTTCCCTTTCACCTCTGTGTTGCACTCACACCTGGCATGACTCTCTGTGTTACACTCACACCTGGTGTGACATTATAACCAGCCGAGCACGTTTTGGAGAAAAAAAAAAAAGACACAATATTGACTTTTTTTTTTCTTTGTGTGTTTTAGGGCGTGCATCTTTTTTTTCCCTTACTCCCTTTAGTATGGGATCAGTGGCAAAGCTCGCAGAGCAGTTCCGCTGTTTGTCTCAGGAGGTGAATAACCTCTGCTGTGATGTTCAGCAGCAGTATCAGCGGTTACAGGCCGCCAATGTGGGGGTCTCTGCAGGTAGGCCTGTCCAGCCTGAACCCAAGGTTGCCCTCCCGGGCAGGTTTTCAGGAGGTAGGGACAGGTTTTTTGTGTTTAAGGAGGCATGCAAATTGTATTTCAAGCTTCGTCCCTACTTCTCCAGTAATGAGGAGCAACGGGTTGGCATTCTGATCTCTCTACTGCAGGGAGATCCTCAGTTGTGGGCGTTTTCGTTACCGCAGGATTTGGTTTGTCTCCAATTTGTGGAGGTTTTTTTTTGAGCTCTTGCCCTCATCTATGATGACCCTGACCGAGTCGCCTTGGCTGAGTCTAAGCTACATCGCCTTCAGCAGGGGATTCGGTCAATGGAAACGTACAGTTCGGAATTCCGTAGATGGGCAACGAATTCCAAATGGAATGACTCAGCCCTTAAAAGTCAGTTTTGTGAGGGGCTAATGGAAAGGTTGAAAGATGCCTTGGCTGTATATGCTACCCCTCAGTCCTTGGAGGCTGCCATGTCTTTGGCCATACGTCTGGATAGGCGCCTTCGGGATAGACGGGTGCGACCTCCTTCTCCGGGACCTTTTTGTTGGGGTGTGTACCTTTGCCAAGGGAGCGGTCTGGGGGTGAACCAGTCCTGGGGGAGGTGAAGGAACCTATGCAGCTAGGGGGTGTCTCTACATCATACATCTCCCGGGAAATTCGCAAGAAAAAAGGTGTATGTTTTTTGTGGGAAAAATGGACACTTTGTTGGGACCTGTCCTTCAATTCCTAAACAAAAAGAGACTCGATTAACTCTCGGTAGTCTGGAGTTGGATAAACAAGGGGTGCATTTGTGGCCAAACTGCAGTTCCCGCTTTGTCCTGACTGCAGAGGTGGTGCTAGAGAGCAAAATCAAAAAAATTTCTGTGTTTGTTGACAGTGGAGCCGGGGTCAGCATGGTTGATGCTGAGTTTGTGAAAACTCATGGTCTCGCTTGCTGTGCTTTAGCTGAACCTATTTCCATCTTTGCCATTGACTCGGCGCCACTTGCACAGAAAGCATTTACTCAGATTCTACATAATGTGAAACTGAGGGTGGGGTCAGTTCATTGTGAATTCATTCCTTGCTATGTTTTGGGGAATCTCCCTACTCCGATTGTTTTAGGTATCGCCTGGCTTGTTAAACACAATCCACTGGTGGATTGGCAAACTGGGGAGATTATTGAATGGGAAGATTACTGCCATGAGAACTGTCTGAATGTTTCTATTACGGCTCTCTCTACGGAGATTCTGTCTGCTTTTCTGTCTGGTTTTGAGGACGTTTTTTCTGAGAAGGGGTGTCAGGATTTGCCTCCTCATCGTGCTTATGACTGTCCTATTAACCTGACCCCCAGAGCTAAACTACCCAAACCCAGACTGTATAATCTTTCTGGCCCTGAGAGACAAGCCATGAAGGATTTCATTGCGGAAAGTCTGGAGAAGAGACATATCAGACCCTCATCTTCGCCCGTGGCGGCAGAAAACACACTTCTTTGTGAAGGAAAAAGATGGCGGTCTACATGCCTATTTAGATTTCTGGAAATTAAATCAAATTACCATCCCTGATCCATACCCTCTTCCTCTGATTCCTGATTTGTTCAGCCAGGTTGTGGGATCTAAGGTATTCTCCAAGTTGGATTTAAGGGGAGCCTGCAATCTGGTTAGAATCAGAGAGGGAGACGAATGGAAGACAGCGTTCAGTACCCCAGAAGGTCATTTCGAGAGTCTGGTTATGCTTTTTGGCTTGACCAATGCACCTGCAGTATTCCAGCATTTCATAAATTATATTTTTCATCATTTGGTGAGGAGGTTTGTGGTGGTCTATCTGGACGATATTTTTGTTTATTCACCTGATTTTGAGACCCATCGGGGGCATGTGAAGTAGGTGCTCCAGATATTAAGCGATAACAAACTCTATGCCAAACAAAAGAAATGTTTTTTTGCTTTTCAGGAGGTGCCGTTTTTGGGGTACTTGTTGTCATCTTCAGGTTTTTGGATGGATCCGGAGAAGATCCGTGCAGTCCTTAACTGGGAAAGTCCCGAGAACCTGAAGGCCCTGCAATGTTTTCTGGGCTTTACTAATTTTTACAGGAAATTCATGCAAAATTACTCTGTTGTAATGAAACCCCTTACTGACATGACTACGAAGGGGTCTGATTTTTCCAAATGGTCGGATGCTTCCCTCCAGGCTTTGTCTTCCTTAAAGAATCATTTTGCCACTGCACCTATACTCAGTCAACCTGATGTTTCTCAACCCTTTATTGTGGAGGTCGATGCTTCGGATGTCGGGGTCTGTTGTCTCAGGGTTCGTCCCCTGGTAAATTTCTATCCAGGCCTATTTCATAAGTTAAATTTTTTTTTTAATTCTGTGGAAGCAGGGTTGAAAAGCAATGTCTGACTTTCATTTGTTCATTTTCATAGATTTTTAATTTATTATTACTTTTGTCAGATTCAAGTTATTTCTGTGACCATTGTGGGTTTTTCTTTCATTAAACGAGGGGTACCAACAATTTTGACCACGTGTGTATATAGTGAAAATCAAGATTTCCTAAGAACACCAGCTACAGTCTTCAGCAGATCCTCATCTGTCATGGCAATCTGTCACGGGCACGCCACTGGGCGCAGGGAATGATGCGTCCTCCTGCCGGTGCATGTTAATTGTCGCTGTCAAAGATTGATGTTAGATTTAGAGATAGACAGAGATTAAATCAGCCGTCACGTGCGGGGAGAGATGCAGGCTCAATGTGTGAGCCCGCACCAAAGGCAGGGACCCAACATATGACGTAACTTTACGTCATATGTCGGGAAGGAGTTAAAAACTTGGAATAGTTGGGGGCCCTGTTGGAGATTTTACTCTTATCTTGGATTCACACATGTGTGATGGGCCACTGGGGAGGCGTCAGATGTTGCAGAAGGGCCAGCTGGGGTGTGTAGCCTCACTGGCAGCAGATAATGATGTCACGGTAGCTGAAGTGGGTCGCTAAACCCCTCAACGCTTCCCTCGTGTCTACAGCAATTTAAAAAGCAGAGGTGGCACTTGTGGATGGTATAGGACCCCCCGGGGGCACTCCTGTAGCGGTGGAGTCTGGGGGCAGGTTTTGGAGTGCCCGTGAGGTTTGTGCAACAAGCAGCCAGACACGCAGGTGAACTTGTAAACATAACAATTTTACTGAATGAGGTAACGGGGTACAGTATCTCTTACAGGCAAAGTTCACAGTATATTGTGCATACGAAAGTAATGGTTCTCTCCTCATGAGACAAGCATTGTTATGGCCTCTCAGGGCGGCTGGAGAAGAGTTCTCTTCACTTGCTTGTACAGGAAATGCTATGCACAGTCCATTTTAAACTGATGCAGTGATCTACACAGATTGTCTCTGTGGAAAACACACTAAAGTGTGGATGTACTCACAGTTTTTATTCCACCATTCCCTCTTGCAGGGGGTAGGTTTAAGCAAAGTCGGTGGCGTGGCAGCCACGTGGATCTGATCCTGGCTAGAAGCGATCAGGATAACCAGAGAGCAGGAGAGTCCATGTACAGCTTTCTCTCTTCTGACTAGAAGACACTTCAATCTTTTTGTGAAGGAGATTATGCGACGAAAAATGTCCCCTCAGCGTAGACTGGCATTGAAAAACTCTTCTCTGAGAGAATAATGTCTCTCCTCAATCTTCCGGAGTGAGAGCCCTGAGCTGGGAGACTCCTCTCAGACGTTGCTATGGCTACCACTTGTTGTGAGGAGAATAATCATTACTTCATATACCCACTTTGGCCAGCAGAGGGCAGGAAAGTACAGTTTACAATGCAATGTATTATATCCACTAACTCAGTACACACAATAGAACAAATCTAATACAACACTACAACTGTCTCATTTAGCAGTAGAATGGGTACCGGGATGCCACACATGCAGTTTTTATTTAGTTTTCAATCAGTTTTTTCCATCTAGCTCTACTCTTACTTCTATGTATCCACTTTTGTGTTTGCCTAAAAAGCTTTAATGAAAATTGCATATTTACGTGGGAGTATAAAAGTGGGATGGTACCTGGGGCTTGTGGGTTTGAGGGCATCATTGTGCAAAAAGTGTAATCAAGTAAGGTGGGATGGGGTTCCTTAACGGCATGATGCAGTTTAACCTACACGTCCTGCTGGAAATCTGACTTTGGAACCTTCTTAACTGACTCAGAATGGGCCCAGATTTGTTCCTCTTCCAATAGCGTTATACTAAACACTTTGATGTTAGAAACAAATTACAAGGTATTAACGAGATGGTATCTGACTCCAGCCTAGGTAGTCAAAGCCGTCCCCAACTACTCTTCCAATTGCTTTAGAGGCTGTAAATCCATTGGCGACATTCACCATATATGGTAGTTATACCCCATAGTTCGCAGAATTTGGATCAGAGTTTAGTTCCTCTTTTTTTCAGTTATTGACCTTAACCTTAAAAAAGACCCCTGGGAAGACCCCTGCTCAATAAACAAATTCCTAACATATCCAAACACAGTTAAGGTCTAATCTCGTTTATATTTTTAGCAATTAATCAAACCATAGCCTCAGCATGGAAAAAATCAGGATAAGGCCTAGCTTAAGTCAAAAGATGTCTTTCCTGGTATATGGCTAATAAAAAACTATCAGCCATACTTACAGAAAAAAATCATGGATTTGAGAAAATTTGTCTGTCCTGGGTGGAATATACCCGCCATAACCCTTTTGCCTCTCTGCCACTTCGCTTAAAGGCATTTATTGCCCCCAATTCTCCACGAAGAACTTTCAACTAGGAGGCTTTTTAGGTCTCCTCTTTCGGACCTCCTTCCCTTTCTCTACCCTCCCCCACCTCTCCATGTGTTCGTCCTCCCTACAAGTCCTTCAATTATATGTTTGCATTACTGTTTTTCATCATGTATTATATTTGTGATGTACCTAAAATAAAAATGTATTGTTTTAAAAAAACAAATTGCATTTTTACTGTATGTTTTTGAGCCAAAGCCAAAAGTGAATCTTGTAGGAAGGAGAAGTACAAGTATTTCCTAAAAAAATGAAAAGTGCGAACCTGAGGGCTCATTCAAAAGTTAATTTTTCATTTATGTATTCTCTCCGTATTCAATCAAGTACCCATCATAACAGATGCCAAATTTAGAAATAATCTAGCAGAACAGAAATATTCCCATAAATTTTATTTCATTATGTATAAAATAAGGTGTCAAAAAATACTGTCCAATTCATGGGCTCCTGTAGTTTTTATAATGTTTATTCCATAATATTAATAATAAGGTAACTCTTATGGGATTGTCTCTTTATGGCTCAACTTTTTCTAAGTTTGGGATTGAAACTTCTGTGGATGCAGGCAGATGTCTGTGCAAGCTGTGAGTCCTCAAAACACCAGCGCTACTTTTGGTACATGTTCATTATAATCTATGGAGCTGCTCACATGTCCTTGTAATCTGCGGACCAAGAATCTGCAAAAAAAAATCACTGAGAAAGGTCCGTTTTTGATATGAGTCACAGATCAAAATTACCAATACATGTCTATGAGTCTGTGAAAAACACAGACAGCACACAGGTGGCATCAGTGTGCACAGGAGCAGACATAGAAAGAAAAGGCCCCAGTGCAAGAACAATATATGGGCCCTTTGCAATCCAATAGCTCATCGCAATGTACAATTCTACCTGCTTTGGAGGAAGAAGTGGCCCCTTTGCCTGTTGGGCCCCTGAGTGGCTGCACAGGTTGCATCAATGATACGTCCGTCCATGAGTAGGCAGTCCATGTACTGTCTGTGTTTAACAGTGCAATGTATAGGAGACGTTTTTAAATTAATTAATTAACTTATTTATTTATTTATTTTTCCATACGTGAAAATCACTAATGAAACACTGATGGTAAATACTGACCAAACACTGATGACTCTCAGATGAAAAACACTGATGAAACACTGATGGTAAAAAACAAAAACTGATGAAACTCGGATCCAAAACACTTGTGAAACTTGGACCGTTTTTTTGTATGCCAGAAATATAATGGATAAAATCCAGGTTCATTCACCAAAAGCAGATGAACAGAACATAGGGCGATGGGTTCAAATAGTGAATAAAGAAATCCAGCACCTTAAAGAGGTTGCCCACTACTTTATCCTTAGGATAGGTCATCCATGTCTGATCGGGTCACCCCGGCAGCCCTGACAATCAGCTGTTCTCTGTGGCAGCGGCTGCCAGCCGGAACTGCTCAATTGCAGAGCTGCTCCGCACTGAACATCCACCTCATGACGTGGTAGCATACTGCATATCCGCCTCCTGCCATGGCCACTGAGAAGACGGAACAGCTCCACAATTGAGCACTTCCACGCGCCGCCCGCTGCCGCCAACACCAAGAACAGCTGATCGGCGCGGTGCCGGGTGTCAGACCCCGACCGATCAGACATTGATGACCCATCCTAAGGATCGGTCATCAATGATAAAGTAGTGGACAACCTCTTTAATGTTGCAAAATCTTTAAGGCTTTATTGAACATCCAATAAAGTACAAGAACAAAGAGAGATAATACATCTTCTGACGCATTTTGGATCACAAATGATTCCTAGTCATAGAAGGTTCTATGACTAAGGATCATTTGCATTCTGAAACGCGTCAGAAGATGTATCTGTCTTTGTCCTAATACTTTATTGGATAATCAATGAAGCATAGAGGAGTTTACGACATTACGGTGCTGGATTTCTCTATTTACATAAGGTAAGATTCACACAATCGCATCATGTCCTCATTCTCTGATCTATATTAGGAGTGGAAATCTTGGTTTGACTGTTGGTCTCAAGACCAATTTGTCCCTTTTGATCTCTGTCAGACTGGTGTACATTAGTATACTGTTTTATTGCTTTATGAAATAGTGCATATTCTTGGGCTATTCTATACTGAGATATCCTGTAACAAATTACACTAAACCACCATGTGTAAATCACCTTGAATCTGGCCAATATTTTTGGGTTTGTACAGCTGGCAATCCACTATGTAAAAAAGAAAATTATCCTGGAAAATGAAGTTCACCTTAATTCTGGCTTCTTGGATCCTTGGCACGGATCCTTTTGATGTGGTAAGTGAACAACGGCAAAAGAAAGAATTTTCCAGCCGGTACGGGATTAAAATAGTTCCACAATTTTTATTTCAACAGCACAAAAAAGTTCCATGTACAATCCAGCAATAATTATAGCATCTCATGTGCGTTTTGGACATAACTTTGTCCTTAATCATGTAATAAATTGTCCTGATAATTACCGTATTTTTCGCACTGTAAGACGCACCGGACCATAATACACACCTAGGTTTTAGAGGAGGAAAATAGAAAAAAAAATGTCAGCAAAAAATGTAGTCATGATGCACTGTTATAGGGGTAATAACCCCCAGTTTTGTTAATATCCCCCATCCTGGTATATATGGCCCCCTCCTTCCTGTTATTTGTGGCCCCCATCCCCATCCTGGTATGCATGACACCCCTTATACCCATCCTGGTATGCATGGCACCCCAATTCCCCATCCTGGTATGCATGGCACCCCAATCCCCCATCCTGGTATGCATGGCACGCCAATCCCCATCCTGGTATGCATGGCACCCCAATCCCCATCCTGGTATGCATGGCACCCCTCATCCCCATCCTGGTATGCATGGCACCCCAATCCCTCATCCTGGTATGCATGGCACCCCAATCCCCATCCTGGTATACATGGCACCCATTATCCCCCATCCTGGTATGCATGGCACCCCTCATACCCATCATGGTATGCATGGCACCCCTCATCCCCCATCCTGGTATGCATGGCACCCCTTATCCCCATCCTGATATGCATGGCACCCCTCCATCATGGTATGCATGGCACCTCTCCATCCTGGTATGCATGGCACCCCAATCCCCCATTCTGGTACGCATGGCACCCCAATCCCACATCCTGGTATGCATGCCACCCCAATCCCCCATCCTGGTATGCATTGCACCCAAATCACTATCCTGGTATGCATGGCACCCCAATCCCCATCCTGGTATGCATGGCACCCCTCATCCCCATCCTGGTATGCATAGAATCATAGAATGGTAGAGTTGGAAGGGACCTCCTGGGTCATCTGGTCCAACCCCCTGCTCAAAGCAGGATTCACTAGATCATCTCAGACAGATGTCTGTTCAGCCTCTGTTTGAAGACGTCCATTGAAGGGGAACTCACCACCTCTCGTGGCAGCCTGTTCCACTCATTGATCACCCTAACTGTCAAAAAGTTTTTTCTAATATCTAATCTGTGTCTCCTCCCATTTAGTTTCATCCCATTGCTTCTAGTCTTTCCTTGTGCAAATGAGAATAAAGATGATCCTTCTACAATGTGACAGCCCTTGACATATTTGTAGACAGCTATTAAGTCTCCTCTCAGTCTTCTTTTTTGCAAGCTAAACATTCCCAAATCCTGCAACCGTTCCTCATAGGACATGGTTTGCAGACCAGTCACCATTCTGGTCGCTCTTCTCTGAACTTGCTCCAGTTTGTCTATGTCTTTTTTAAAATGTGGTGCCCAAAACTGTACACAGTATTCCAGATGAGGTCTGACCAAAGAGGAGTAAAGACCGATAATGACTTCACGTGATCTAGACTGTATGCTTCTGTTAATACATCCCAGAATTGTATTTGCCTTTTTTGCTGCTGCATCACACTGTTGACTCATGTTCAGTCTATGATCTATTAGTATACCTAAGTCTTTTTCACATGTACTGTTGCTTAGCTCTATTCCTCCCATTCTGTATATGCTTTTTTCATTTTTATTGCCCAGATGTAGTACTTTGCATTTTTCCCTGTTAAAAACCATTCTGTTGGTTGCTGCCCACTGCTCCAGTTTATTTAGGTCTTTTTGAATCCTCTCTCTCTCTTCTCTAGTATTAGCTATCCCTCCTAGCTTTGTGTCATCAGCAAATTTAATCAGTTTACCCTCAATTCCTTCATCTAAATCATTGATAAAGATGTTGAACAATACAGGTCCCAGGACGGAGCCCTGTGGTACCCCACTTGAGACATTCATCCAGCTGGATGTGAAGCCATTTACAACCACCCTTTGAGTCCGATCACTAAGCCAGTTGTTATGCACACGCCCGGGCTAAGCGGCGTGTGCGTGTGATTGGTAGTGATTCCACTGGACCGTGCCGGAGAGTGAATGCCTGGAGGGGCGTGACTAGGTATTCACCCGATCCGACCAGGGTCGCACGACGGCATACGACGCCAGTGCACCAAGGAGGAACCGAGCAGAGGGACCAGGTGCTACTCCAGGACAGACCCCGGACACGGCTGTTGACCCACACAGGGGAATACAGGAACAGGCTGGTAGGCTGGCACACAGACTGGTGGGTATAGGCAGGCACGACTGGTATGCAGGCAGGCGGGTATGCAGGCAGGGGGGTAAAGGCAAGCACAGCTAGAGTGCAGACAGGGAGGCACTAGCAGGTAGGAACACAGGCGGGATAGGACCCAGTACACACCGGGACTAAGGAACAATACAGGCAGAGGGTTACAGGCAAGCACAGCTAGAGTGCAGACAAGGCTGAGCAGGGAGGACAGGGCTCTGTTCACACGGAACAGACAGGAAGGGAAAGACAGAGCCAGATACTCACACAGTACTTGCAGAGACAACAAGCAGGAGTTAGGTACGAGTTCAGACTCTGCAGAAAAAGGAAGGGAACGGACATAGAGGCAAAACAGGTAAAGGACAGGAGAGAGTTCAGACTGGAACTGAGTGTACGGAGGAGACCGACACTGCAGAGGGATACAGGAGCGGGTCTGGGAATACGGCCCCCAGAGAGGCGGAACGAACAGGCAAGGAGCGTGTTCAGACAGGACAGACCAGACACAGGAGCGGGTCTAGGAAATCGGCCACTAGAAGGCGGAGCGAACAGGCAAGGAGCGTGTTCAGACAGGACAGACCAGACACAGGAGCGGGTCTAGGAAATCGGCCACTAGAAGGCGAGAGGAACAGGCTAGGAGCGTGTTCAGACAGGTCAGACAAGATACAGGAACGGGTCTAGGTAATCGGCCCCTAGAAGGCAGGAGGAACAGGCTAGGAGCGTGTTCAGACAGGACAGACAAGAGAACACAGAAAGGACTCAGTTCAGACACGGGAACTAATACCGAAAAGCAGGAGACATACAGGACTCAGTTCAGACACGGGAGCTGATACCGCAAAGCAGGAGACATACAGGACTCAGTTCAGACACGGGAGCTGATACCGCAAAGCAGAAGACATACAGGACTCAGTTCAGACAGGCCTGGAAATACAGCCTCCAGGAAAGGCAGACAAGGAAACAAAGAACGGGACCTGGCACCTTCAGAGTGCAAGCACACACTGAAGGAAACACTATGCTCAGGCAGGGATAGAAGGGAGCTGCTGAGCTATATACCAAGTGACAGACAGCAATAGGCTGAGGACGCACAAGGGGTGTGACCCACAGCAGGTACAAAAGGCAGGAAGTGATCGGGCGCCGCCCTTAAGCAGCAGAAACAGACACAAACAGACAGCATGGAGGGAAGCCAGAGAGACATTCTGGACAGGAGATCAAGTGCGCCCTCTTGCACAGTGGGAGATGGACCACCATGCAAGGACGCCGCCAGGTATGTTACAGTACCTCCCCCCTTACGCCCCCTCTTCTTCAGGCCTGCCAGAATCTTCCGCAGGGAATTCGAGGACCAGTCGTTCACTGGGTTGGAGGGGGACAGAGACTTGAGGGTAATCTCTGCTTCGAGGTACATCTTGTCAAGCTCACAGGAAAAAATAGACGGGTTATCAGGTACATAATGAGGAAAAGTCACTGTCTCTTTGTTATCTGGTGGTATCCCGGATGATTCAGGAAACAACTGGAGGTCCTCCGCCGGGTCAGAAGAGTGCAGAGGCTCAGAGAAAACAACTGCTTCAGAGTACACTAGGTCAGACTCACTGGAGGAAGCAGGCGAGGTATCGGGTACCGAGTATAGGAAAGTCTCTGTCCATTCACCACCAGGTGGCACCCCGAAGGGTTCTGAACACAACTGGAGGTCCTCCGCCTGGTCGGAGGGGTGTAGAGACTCGGGAGTAACCTCTGCTTCGGAGTACACTAGGTCGGACTCACTGGACGAAGCGAGCGAGGTATCAGGTACAGGATATAGGAAAGTCTCTGTCCATTCACCACCAGGTGGCACCCCGAAGGATTCTGAACACAACTGGAGGTCCTCCGCCTGGTCGGAGGGGTGTAGAGACTCAGGAGTAACCTCTGCTTCGGAGTACACTAGGTTGGACTCACTGGACGAAGCGAGCGAGGTATCAGGTACAGAGTATAGGAAAGTCTCTGTCCATTCACCACCAGGTGGCACCCCGAAGGATTCTGAACACAACTGGAGGTCCTCCGCCTGGTCGGAGGGGTGTAGAGACTCAGGAGTAACCTCTGCTTCGGAGTACACTAGGTTGGACTCACTGGACGAAGCGAGCGAGGTATCAGGTACAGAGTATAGGAGAGTCTCTGTCCTTTCGCTACCAGGTAGCACCCCGAAGGGTTCAGGAGACAACTGGAGATCCTCCGCCTGGTCGGAGGGGTGTAGAGACTCGGAGGTAACTACCACTTTGGGGTACCCATTGTCAGGCTCACAGGACGAAGCGGACAAAGTATTGTGTACCGGGTGTAGAGAAGTCTCTCTCCATTTGTCATCGAGTGGTATCCCGGAGGGTTCAGGAGGCAACAGGGGATCCTCCGCCAGGTAGTAGAGGTGCACAGACTCTGAGGTAACCACAGCTTTGGAGCATCCTTGGACATGCACACCGGTTAAAGAGAGAGAAGCATCTGATGCCGGGTGCAGGAAGTTCTCCTGTGTGGAGTCTGGATGGGCAGAAGTCTCTTCAGCCAGGAGAACTGGTGCACTACCCACGCACATTACCCATTGGGGTTTCTCCGGGATACAGGGAGATGAAGCTTCAGTAGGGACTTCAAGGTTGGGGTCAGGAGGTCTCAGGGAGGACAGACCCTGGCGTGACGGCTTGCCTCTAAGTCTAGCACGTCTGGACTGCCTCTTGAGGTTGAGAGAAGTATTCCGGAAAGCGTAGTCACCCTGTGAGGATTCTGGGTGGGCAGTAGTCTCATTGGGCTGGAGGACTATTGCGCTACCCACACACATTACCCGTCGGGGCTGCTCCGGGATATTGGGAAGTGAAGCTTCAGCAGGGGCTTCAGAGTTAGGGTCCTCGAAGACCATACGAAAGGCCACCAGGAAGGCCTGCAGGTCAAGGATGACAGGATCCCATGCTTCCCATAGGGGGGTGACCCATTTCAAGGCATCACCCTCTAGGTAGTCAATCATAAAGGCCACTTTAGCCCAATCGGAAGGAAAATAGAGAGGGTAGGCCTTAAAGTGTAGCATGCACTGCTCCACAAATGCACGACACTGTCTTGGATCCCCATAGTAACGTGGCGGATCCGCAGGAACGAGGGCTGATAGATCCATCTGGACGGGTGCGTAATTCGCCTGGAACTCAGCTAAAGAGGGAAAAAAAATTTATTTATTTTATTTTAATGCATGTATTCGCTGGAAAAACTTCTCAAAGAGCGAAGGCCGTGGGGCTCAACGGGAACCATGGCCTGAGCATGCTGTTATGCACACGCCCGGGCTAAGCGGCGTGTGCGTGTGATTGGTAGTGATTCCACTGGACCGTGCCGGAGAGTGAATGCCTGGAGGGGCGTGACTAGGTATTCACCCGATCCGACCAGGGTCGCACGACGGCATACGACGCCAGTGCACCAAGGAGGAACCGAGCAGAGGGACCAGGTGCTACTCCAGGACAGACCCCGGACACGGCTGTTGACCCACACAGGGGAATACAGGAACAGGCTGGTAGGCTGGCACACAGACTGGTGGGTATAGGCAGGCACGACTGGTATGCAGGCAGGCGGGTATGCAGGCAGGGGGGTAAAGGCAAGCACAGCTAGAGTGCAGACAGGGAGGCACTAGCAGGTAGGAACACAGGCGGGATAGGACCCAGTACACACCGGGACTAAGGAACAATACAGGCAGAGGGTTACAGGCAAGCACAGCTAGAGTGCAGACAAGGCTGAGCAGGGAGGACAGGGCTCTGTTCACACGGAACAGACAGGAAGGGAAAGACAGAGCCAGATACTCACACAGTACTTGCAGAGACAACAAGCAGGAGTTAGGTACGAGTTCAGACTCTGCAGAAAAAGGAAGGGAACGGACATAGAGGCAAAACAGGTAAAGGACAGGAGAGAGTTCAGACTGGAACTGAGTGTACGGAGGAGACCGACACTGCAGAGGGATACAGGAGCGGGTCTGGGAATACGGCCCCCAGAGAGGCGGAACGAACAGGCAAGGAGCGTGTTCAGACAGGACAGACCAGACACAGGAGCGGGTCTAGGAAATCGGCCACTAGAAGGCGGAGCGAACAGGCAAGGAGCGTGTTCAGACAGGACAGACCAGACACAGGAGCGGGTCTAGGAAATCGGCCACTAGAAGGCGAGAGGAACAGGCTAGGAGCGTGTTCAGACAGGTCAGACAAGATACAGGAACGGGTCTAGGTAATCGGCCCCTAGAAGGCAGGAGGAACAGGCTAGGAGCGTGTTCAGACAGGACAGACAAGAGAACACAGAAAGGACTCAGTTCAGACACGGGAACTAATACCGAAAAGCAAGAGACATACAGGACTCAGTTCAGACACGGGAGCTGATACCGCAAAGCAGGAGACATACAGGACTCAGTTCAGACACGGGAGCTGATACCGCAAAGCAGAAGACATACAGGACTCAGTTCAGACAGGCCTGGAAATACAGCCTCCAGGAAAGGCAGACAAGGAAACAAAGAACGGGACCTGGCACCTTCAGAGTGCAAGCACACACTGAAGGAAACACTATGCTCAGGCAGGGATAGAAGGGAGCTGCTGAGCTATATACCAAGTGACAGACAGCAATAGGCTGAGGACGCACAAGGGGTGTGACCCACAGCAGGTACAAAAGGCAGGAAGTGATCGGGCGCCGCCCTTAAGCAGCAGAAACAGACACAAACAGACAGCATGGAGGGAAGCCAGAGAGACATTCTGGACAGGAGATCAAGTGCGCCCTCTTGCACAGTGGGAGATGGACCACCATGCAAGGACGCCGCCAGGTATGTTACACCAGTTATGAATCCACCTAACAGTTGCCTGGTCCATTGCATACTTGGTCATTTTTTCAATAAGGATGGTGTGAGATACTTTGTCAAATGCTTTGCTGAAGTCAAGATATACTATATCTACAGCATTTCCCTGATCCACCCAGTCAGTGATTCTGTCATAGAAGGAAATTAAGTTAGTCTGACATGACTTGTTAGTTACAAACCCATGCTGACTCTGGTTAATCACTTCATTCTTATCCATGTACTTACATACATGTTGTTTAATAATTTGTTCAAAGATCTTTCCTGGTATAGAAGTCAGACTCACCGGCCTATAGTTCCCTGGGTCCACCTTCTTCCCCTTTTTGAAGATAGGAACAACATTTGCTCTTCTCCAGTCTTCTGGGACTTCTCCTGTTCTCCAAGAATTTTCAAAGATTATGGAGAGTGGTTCTAAAATTTCTTCTACGATCTCCTTCGGTACTCTGGGGTGTAATTCATCTGGACCTGGAGACTTGAACTCATTTATGTTAGCTAAATATTCCCTCACAATCTTTCTGTTTACAGATAACTTGGATTCCTCTATTCCTTTAAAAGGACAGTGAAGATCAGTTGATGTTACATTTTCTTTCTGAGAGAAAACAGATGCAAAATAGGAATTAAAAAGTTCGGCCTTCTCAACATCCTCTCTTACCATTTCTCCATTTTCATCCTGTAAAAATCCTATAGCATCTTTGACTTTTCTTTTACTTTTGACATACCCCCAAAATCCTTTTTTATTGCTTTTGACATCTCTTGCAAGCCTTAATTCATTGTCAGCTTTAGCTAACCTGATACGTGCCCTGCAGGATCTGCAGACTGCATTATAATCTTCTTTAGATATGCCTCCCTCTTTCCATTTAATAAACATTTCTTTCTTTCTTTTTAGCATGTGTTTAAGTTCTGTGTTCATCCATCCTGGTTTCCTTAAATGCTTCCCATTCTTCCTACTTTTCGGGATTGTTAACGATTGTGCTTTGAGAATCTCATTTTTAAAAATTTCCCATCCTTCCTGGACATTTTTGTCCTTAAGGACATCCAGCCATTGGATCCCTCCTATTCTCTTTCTGAGTCTCTTAAAATCTGTCTTTCTAAAATCTAACCTTGAAGTTTGAGTCTTCACATGTCTTCCTCCTCTAGTTATCCAAAATTCTATAATAGCATGATCGCTGCCTCCTAGGGTCCCAGCCACCTTTACCTCCTCAACCATTTCCTCCCTGTTTATAAGGATTAGATCCAAAGTAGCAGATCCCCTTGTTTTCTCCCCTACCTTTTGGAAGATAAAGTTGTCAGCAAGAGAGGATAAGAATTTGCTTGACCTGTTAGTTTTACTTGAGAGGGATTCCCAACAAATGTCTGGATAGTTGAAATCTCCCATGACCACTACGTCATATTATTTGGAGAACTTGGTCATTTGATACATAAAGAGTTCATCCATATCTTCAGCTTGCCCAGGTGGCCTGTAGTAAAGGCCTACAATGGTGTCCTTTCCGTTGTTCTCTCCTTGTATTCTTACCCAAACAGTTTCCACAGAACTCCCAGTCTCTGAAGCTTCAATCTCTGTGCAGATATACGCTTTTCTAACATACAATGCGACACCTCCTCCTCGTTTATCAAGTCTGTTTCTTGCAAATAAGTTGTATCCTTTTAGCCTTTTATTCCAATCATGTGTATCGTCCCACCAAGTTTCAGTGATTCCAATGACATCATATTCCTTTTCCTGCATTAGTAGTTCCAATTCTCCTTGTTTGTTGCCCATGCTTTGTGCATTTGTATAAAAACATTTTAGTTTGTGATTGGTTTCTCTTCCTCCCATATTTTTATTATTTAAATTGTTTTGTCTTTGTTCTTCCTTTCCACTTCCAGTAGCAGAGATCTCAATAGTATTTGTCAGCAGTATGGCTTTTTCTGGCCTTTTGCCCCAATCCCTCATCTTGGTATGCATGGCACCCCAATCCCCATCCTGGTATACATGACACCCCTTATCCCCCATCCTGGTATGCATGGCACCCCTTATCCCCATCCTGATATGCATGGCACCCCTCCATCATGGTATGCATGTCTCCTCTCCATCCTGGTATGCATGGCACCCCAATCCCCCATTCTGGTATGCACGGCACCCCAATTCCACATCCTGGTATGCATGGCACCCCAATCCCCCATCCTGGTATGCATGGCACCCCAATCCCCATCCTGGTATGCATGGCACCCCAATCCCCATCCTGGAATGCATGGCACCTCTTATCCCCATCCTGATATGCATGGCACCCCTCCATCATGGTATGCATGGCACCTCTCCATCCTGGTATGCATGGCACCCCAATCCCCTATTCTGGTATGCATGGCACCCCAATCCCACATCCTGGTATGCATGGCACCCCAATACCCCATCCTGGTATGCATGGCACCCCAATCCCCATCCTGGTATTCATGGCACCCCAATCCCCATCCTGGTATGCATGGCACCCCTCATCCCCCTCCTGGTATGCATGGCACCCCAATCCCTCATCCTGGTATGCATGGCACCCCAATCCCCATCCTGGTATACGTGGCACCCCTTATCCCCATCCTGATATGCATGGCACTCCTCCATCCTGGTATGCATGGCACCCCCCATCCTGGTATGCATGGCACACCCCATCCTGGTATGCATGGCACTCCTTATCCCCATCCTGGTATGCAAGGCACCCCTCATCCTGGTATGTATGGCATCCCTCATCCTTGTATGCATGGTCCCCCTCATCCTGCTTCCTGGTATGCATGGTCCCCCTCATCCCTCATCCTGTTATGTATGGTACCCCTCATACCTCATCCTGGTATGCATGGTACAACTCATCCCTCATCCTGGTATGCACGGTCCCCCTCATCCCTCATCCTGGTATGCATGGTACCCCTCATCCCTCATCCTGGTTTGCATGGTCCCCCTCATCCTGTTATATATGGTATCCCTCATACCTCATCCTGGTATGCATGGTCCCCCTCATCCCTCATCCTGGTATGCATGGCACACCACAGTCCTCATCCTGGTATGCATGGTCCCCCTCATCCATCTTCCTGGTTTGCATGGCACCCCTCATCCCTCTTCCTGGTATGCATGGCCCCCTCATCCTGGTATGCATGACACCTCCATCCCCATCGCACTGCACACACAAAAAAAAACGGCTTGTGAGCCGCGCATGACGTCACTGCCATGTGCCCTCACACGGTGAGTTGAGCTGCCGTAATAGTCACTGCTCCCCACGTTGGGACTATTGGCGTGGGGAGCATGGGAGTGGGGACTATTGGCGTGAGGAGCATGGGAGTGGGGAGTAATGAATATTCATGCTTTAATAGCGGGCACACGTGACCGCCGAGCTGCAGCAGGAGCCGCGGCTCAGGCTACACTATTAAGGAGTGTATTAAGGAGAGCGCTATTAAGGAGTGTATTAAGGAGAATGAATATTCACTGCTCCCCACACCCATGAGCAGTGAATATTCACTTTCTTTAGCAGAGGGCACAGAGTAGGCTTCAGCAGGCGCTTCTGCCTCCTGTGCCCCGCCTCTCTGCCGCTGCAGCTCCCCCCACATCCTCACCATCCACAGCCACAGTATATATATATATATATATATATATATATATATATATATATATATTCGGACTATAAGACGCACCCCCCACTTTCCTCCAACATTTTGGAGGAAAAAAGTACATCTTATAGGCTGAAAAATACGGTAATAATTCCCAAATTGAAGAGTAATCCACGTTCCACTGTTAATCAATGTCCAAAAAACCCAGGCAAATATTTTTGTGAAAAGGGTGACAACTCTAAGTATAGCATACTAAATACTCATCATCGGAATGTCCATCAGATGTAAAACACTTCTTCTGGTTCTGGACGGCCTCTGAAACAAAAAGAGGGGTAGATAGGTATCCTGTGGGCAATCTGGGTAGATGCCTAATGCCATCTCTTTACTACTTTGTAGGTTGATTCTAGTGAGGTCACATTTCTTGTGTGTCATGCCTCTGGGTTCGAACCCTTAAGACTATGCTTTGTGGTCGGCTTCTCTGTCCGCCGAGCCAGAGCGGATACACCTTTTCTCCATGTGTTTAGTTTCTGTTAACAGGTGTTTTCATTTACTCATTTGTCTGCTCTATCACCTTTCAGGTGTGGCTTTATATACTTTCCCCCTGCTGGTGATAGACTCATTTGGATGCTTAGCTATACTGCTGTAGTTTAAGCAAGGCAGTGAAAGACCAGCTAGGGTTTATCTCTCTGTTGTTTATGTTCTTTACCCTGCACCTATCTTCTCCTTTTTAGGAAGTAGGTGGCATATTCTCTAACAGTATGTACTTAAACCTTTATCTTGTGTTTCGTGGTTTCTTTTACTCACTCTGGGATTTTTTTATATTTCAGCACACTTTCCCTTCTGTAGGCAATTTGCACTCTGCTTTGCCCTCCGGTTCTTTAAGAGGAACGTGAAGCACTTGACGCCTTTCAGGCAGCATAGGTCAGAGTTGCCATTGTCTAGTCTGTGGTTAAGGCTATCTCAGCAGGAACCACTAGTGACTGCGGGGTCAGAATCTCTAGTCTGTACAGGAACCTGCAGGGTCAGCTGCAGTTTTCAGAGTGTTACCTATTTTCCCAAGTGAGTTGCTATACTATCATAACATTGTGTATTTAGATATAGTTAGTCACAATTTCTTCTACTCCAGCAGGTCCATGCTCCTCACCAGATCCCGCTCCCATGCACCCATGTATCTTGTTTGTGGGACCGTGGTTTCTTTATGGTAGTATATAGAAGTGAAATGACACTTGTGGTGTGAGTTTCGTATATTCATAGAAAATAATACAAACAGTCTGCACACAGTAATTGTGTGATGCTGGCTAGACACTTCTCACAGACAAACCATGAGACAGGGGAGTCAAGGAGTCCAAGGTCAAATACCAGGAGTATACCAATGGAATAGGGGCAAGACAAATAAATAGTCAAATAGCAAAGTCTGAGGTCAGGCAACAAAGATCCGAGAACGTCAAAGGCAAAGGAAAAATACAAACAAATATTCAAAAGACAAAGTCCGAGGTCAGGCAATAAAGATCAGAACAGCAGAAGTCCACCATGGAATCCATGGATAACCAAAATAAAAGTCCACTACTCCAGATAGTAAGTCAGCCGAAAGAGCGATGACTTTTTCAAACGTTCCAAATGTAGGAGCAGAGACGCTGCAGGAGCCACATTATGGTATGTCCACCAGCTGTACTGTGAGAGCGCATTCGGGGTAGGGATGGATCGTTCGCGACCTTTATGAGATAAAGAGCCGGCTCCCTGTTGGGAACAAAGGAACCCAGCACCCCACTGAGAGACACTAAACTGTCTAAATAGCTTTCACTGGGCGTAAAACGATGGGGTTCGGTGGTCCAAACCCTGTCAACCAGAACCAAATCCCACCCATCGATTTCATTGGCTGGCTGCAAGTAGGCAGGTATTAGGACATGGGTGTGCGTTATTTTGACTATGTTAATTTAATATTAAATGTGTCTTCACCTATGGTCATAGGCGGATTATAATGAGGGCAATCTGGGCTACCGCCCGGAGCCCCGGGGCTCCGGGGAGTCTATGGCCAGATTGCCCTCATTATAATATGTGTGGCGCCGTGGCACATACCGGCAGTCAGAGGCGGGGGGCCCCCGGACCGCTCCCCCTTCTTCAGCCGGGCCAGCACTGCACCTGTTAACTTCCCTGTGTGCTGGCCCGGCCGCGTCACAGCTAGGAGACACGGCCCTGAGCGCGGCCGTGTCTGCTAGTATGACGTCACGCAGTGCGCACCCTGCACTGCTACTTACCACCGGAGAGGAGCAGGACGACGGGAGCCGGGGGATAGTGAGTGAGTGAGTGTGTGAGTGAGTGTGAGTGTGTGTGTGTGTGAGTGTGTGTGTGTGTGCAGATATCATTGTGTGATGTCTGTTTATATGTATTTTTGTGTTTCAAATGTGTTTATGCGTGTATGTATGTATATGTCTGTATATGTTTGTGTGTGTATGCATGATTTCGTGCGGCCTCCCGCTGTCTCTGGGGGGGCGCCGTGCGGCCTCCCGCTGTATCTGGGGGGCTCTAAACTGCCCGGGGCCCTTGCTACTCTTAATCCACCCCTGCCTATGGTAAACACATATTGGGGTCCTGGGTTCAAATCCCACCAAGGACAACATTTGCAAGGAGTTTGTACGTTCTCCCCGTGTCCGCGTGGGTTTCCTCCAGATTCTCCGGTTTCCTTCCACACTCCAAAGACATACTGATAGGGAATGTAGATTGCGAGCCCAATTGAGGACAGTGCCCATAATGTCTGTAAAGCTCTGTGGAATTAATGGTGCTATATAAGTGAGTAAAATACGTTAAATAAAATAAATAGGGATCCATTTAGGATGCAAAAGAGCCGGCTCTTTTGGTGTGCGGAGCCAAGTGATCCAGATCAAAAAGAGACAGCCTGTCCATCACTATTTCGGGGACATACCATTTCAGCAGACATTTCTTAACATGTAGGTTAAGTTCCTACGATGAGCTCTTTGGCTAGTTTTTGATGTTACCTTTTTGATCTGCACCATTTCTGCACTTACTAAGTAAATTAGGTTACTTGCATTTTTTAATTGCATTTTTGTGTGCGTTTTTTTTATATGCGTTTTGTATCTCATTTTTGACGCTGTATTTTTTCTCTCTTTTTGGTATGTTATACTTGAACTAAAGCTGCTTTGTTTTTGATACTTTCTGGTATTTGGCTTTAACAAACCTTTATTGATATGGTCAGTGTTGAATACATGTAATTTTAGTGCATTTCTGATGCGGAAACAAACTAAAAACGCATGTGCGTTTTTTACCTGCAGATTTTCAGTATCTAATGCAAGTCTATGGGGAAAATTTGCACATAAAACTCAGCGTATCCGCAAGAGAAATTGACATGCTGCGGATTACAAACAGGCACCGCAGGCCAGTTTACACTGAGTAAAATGAAGCAAAGTGGGTATAAGATTTTTATAAATCCCGTCCACTTTGCTGGAAATGTAAGACGCTGTGTTTTTGATGCAGTGAAAATACGCAGCATCAAAAACTCATTGTGAGCTTTAATTTCAAGTGGAGTAGTAATAAGGTAACACCAGCTCACCTGAGCAATGACGTCCTGACGCATAGGTGCGATGAACCATTCGCAGTAGTTCCACAGCATAAGGAGAAAGGATTACCAGCTTCATGAATAGTTCAAAAAATAAGTTTCTTTATTGTGAAAAAAGCTCTTTAAAAACAGATTCCATAGTCACATAGTATAGCCCTGGCTATACTATGTGACTATGGAATCTGTTTTTAAAGAGCTTTTTTCACAATAAAGAAACTTATTTTTTGAACTATTCATGAAGCTGGTAATCCTTTCTCCTTATGTTTTAATTTCAAGTGTTTTAATAAAAATGTGGTTTTATCTCTTATTTTTGCCTTGCACTTACAGTCATGGCCTGAAAGTGTTGGCACCCTTAAAATTGTACCAGAAAATGAAGTATTTCTCCCAGAAAATTATTGCAATTACACGTTTTGTTATACCGATGTTTATTTTCTTTGTGTGTATTGGAACAACACCATGAGCAAAGGAACATCAAGATCTCTGGAGAGACTTGTAACCTTGAGATTGTTGATATTTTTCAACAATTTTGGTTCCCAAGTCCTCAGACAGTTCTTTTCTCCTCTTTCTGTTCTCCATGCATAGTGGGGCACACACAGATACACAATGCAAAGATTGAGTCAACTTCTCTTTTTATCTGCTTTCAGGTGTGATTTTCATATTGCCCACACCTGTTACTTGCCACAGGTGAGTTTGAACAAGCATCACATGCTTGAAACAAAGTTGTTTAAGGTACCGTCACACTTAGTGACGCTACAGCGATCCTGACAACGATACGACCTGGCAGGGATCGTTGCTGCATCGCTATGTGGTCACTGGTGAGATGTCAAACAGTCAGATATTCCCAACGACGCAGCAATGATACGGCGACCCGTTGCGACCTGTATAACGATGTCGGCGGTCGTTGGGACCCTGTCACATAGCAGCTACTCTGACTATTCAGACCTCGATGAGGGACGACTTCTCAGTTCTGAGTCGCCAACGAGGTTGTTGGTAAGATGTCAAACACACCGATGCATGCTACCCAGCGGGACCTCAACGATCAAAAAATGATCCAGGCCATTTCGAAACGACCAGCGATCTCACAGCAGGGGCCTGGTCGCTGCTACGTGTCAAACGTAGCGAGATCACGCTGAGTTCGCTGTTGCGTCAAAAAAACTTGTGACTCAGCAGTGATCTCGCTAGTGATCTCGCTTAGTGTGACGGGGGCTTTACCCTCAATTTTGGAAAGGTGTCAACAATTTTTGTCCGGCCCATTTTTGGGGTCTTGTGTGAAATAATGTTCAATTTGCCTTTTTTTTCCTCTGTTTTTTTTGTGCTGTTCCAATACACACAAAGGAAATAAACATGTGTATAACAAAACGTGCAATTTCAATAATTTTCTGGGAGAAATATTTCATTTTCAGGAACAATTTCAAGGGTGCCAACACTTTTGGCCATGACTGTATTTCTTTTGACAGGTGTTAATATTAAAACTAGTTTTAATTATGATCTAAAAATAATATAAAATTGGAAGAAATTGGAAAAAAGGTAAATATATTTTCACAGCTCCGTAGAGAAATCTTAAAGGAGTTTTACAGGATTATACAAAACTGGTCCTAAGTTAGTGAGTGTTATAAAATAAGATAATAACAATTACTTACCCCTTGATTTGTAAAGCTAGTGATTGACCGCAGCCATCAGATTAATGATAGATAGGATGTTATTACTTCTGGCACTGGTGGGGATCGCCAAGGCAGCAATAGTGGTGTGGCGTGGGATTCAAAAGGTAAGTAATGCTTATTTCCTTTCTTTCTAATACTCCCGACTTTAGGAACAACTTTGTATACTCCTGTAAACCTTTGGGGACATTTTTTTTTACTTAACTGGAAGCATTTGGGAATAAAAATAATTTTTGCTTGCATTTCAATAAAAATGTTGCAATGTTTGCCTAATACAACCTGGGTGTTGCTGGTTGCAAAATGAGATAACTTAGAATCTGTCAGTGAGCTCGTTCTCACTGTCTAATGGGAAAACCTGTAACACTTTTATCTGTCTTTTACTGAGCTCCTCTCAGCTGATTTATGACCACAGACCACATCAAAGTTGAATGTGCAGGGAAACAGAGAGCCGTTAAAAGCCAAACTGTGCAATATTTTTAGTGAAAATCTTATTGCAAAAATGTTTTTTTAGCCCAAAATACATACATTTAAGTAAAAAAAAAAATCTTATAGATGGACAACTCCTTAAGCTTATATTGGCTGTTAATTCATGTAGCAAGAAAAAGCACAATGGACTTATAGAAGAACACTCTCTCCATCTCTAGGTGTTAATAAATGCATATTTTTGGCTCAATATTGCCTGTAATAGAATAAATATAAGAGAAGGCAGTGTCTATCTTAGTCATTTCCTTGAACACGTGAATCTCACAATTATAAGAGAACTTCTATACATTCCACTGGCACAGAGTTTAGGTTCCATGGATATGAGTAATAATTTAGGACTTCAGTGGCATGGTTGTGGTTGATGAATCAAAAATATGTCACAAATTGTAGAGTGCAGAATAGTGTTGATCGAGCACTAAAATGCTCGGGTGCTCGAAGTTCGGGCCGAGCTCACCGTGATACTCGGGTGCTCAACCCGAGCAACGAGCCCAATGTTAGACTATGGGAGACTCGAGCATTTTTGCGGCGGCACCCCCGGCAGTCTGTAGAAAATGCCCAAAACGATAGTGACAGTGCTCAAATGACATGGGGACAGCATGGGGATCGCCCCAGGAAGCATTTCTGACCCCCAGGTCACTGCAGTCAACAACGTAGTCAGAGGTATTAAGCCACTTTTATGGGCTCACAATAAAACGTTCAAAAACGAAACTGAAACTGTTTTCCTGTGAAATATGTTAAGAAAATTCCTTTCCAGGGTAAAGACTTGTGTATAAGGTAAAATAAATAGCCAAAACCAAAAATACTCCTCCACACCTTGGGCTATGTTCACAAGTAGCATTTTTTATGCGTTTTTGCACTTTTGTATTGCTTTCAACCGTGACAAATGCATTCACCGGGAAATGTCATTTTAACATTTTACAATCTTATCTGGCCATGTGCTGTGTGACACATCATCAGACACATGCATACAGTGCTGAAAAGACATGGGAACAGCATGGGCAAGACCCCTGGAAGCATCTCTGACACCCAGGCCACTGCCTAAAAGTGTGCCCATCAGAAGTGATCCTTGCCACATCAGAAGATGCAGACTTGCAACTATTGCCGTGCAAGTCCTTGTCCCAGGGCAGTGTTCAATTGTACCTCCCCCATTCCTTGCAATGCAAGCGCAAGTATGCAGCCTGCCACCCACCCACCCCCAGGCTGCAATACCATACTGCTTGCTTGCTTGCACTTGAAACTGGGCCTTTTAGGCATGTGGAGGCGGAATCTGACCACCACGTCATGGCTGCGTCGGCGGCCTGGTATCCATGCTCAGTCCCCAGCCGCCCGGCGGCCGGGTGTCCACGCTTGGTCCCCAGCCGCCAGGGGGCGGCCGGGTGTCCATAAACGGTCCCCAGCCACCCCTATTTGTCCCGGTGCACCTTATACACAAGCGCGCATACGAAAACATTACCTGTACCCTCCCCAGTGCATTTAGTGGGAAGGACAGCCTACCCACAAACACGTGGACAAGTGAATGTGGCCAGGGATGGTCCATTTCACTGACGCCTTCACACTGGGTTAATATTGTGGAAGCTGGGACACAGTTGGACACTGGGATGCAGCACGTCCTTCAAACATAGAGGATTGCGGGTCCTGGGTCAATCAGGCTTCAACACAAAGTTCAGAAGGTAGACAGCAGTAGTGGTCGGCCTCCTACACAACGAGTAAATTATTCATGATCACGAGGCCATCCATCTCCTTAGCTTTCTGTTCCTTGGAATGCAAGCGCATGTATGTAGTAGCGGCTAGGCCTTAGGTGGTCAGCGTTTTGGCGCATATCCTACCTCCTCCGAGGATTGCTGGATGTTTTCCTGCTACTATCCCAGTTCTATGACTCCCGTTAAAACAAAGCTTCAGGTGATGAATGATGGATGAGGTGGTGGCAAAGGAGAAAGAGCAGGAGGAACAGGGAACATTCACATCAATATCAGGCCAGTCAACCACACATGTCTTGTAGGATATGTTTCTGTACCAAAAGGAGCGGTTCGGCTACATAGTTATAGGGCATACAGTGAGTGCAATGCCTACCAAAAATTTCGAGGCACTCCAATGCCCCTTGGAAGTGACATGGAGGTCAGAGGGCCTTAACTAAACTGTTTTTTCCATTTATAGCAACTGGGTCTCCTGTACACTGTTGGCCTAAGCAGTGAATGGAAGGCTTTCCAAAAATTATGAGGAACTGCAATGCCCCTTGAAACAGACGTGGATTACAGCGTACTAAAAACCTTTTACCCATTATTGGGGAGTGGGTCTCCCTTAGTGTTCGCCTATGCATTGAAAAGCAAAAGCTGACTAAAATTAGGAGGAAATGCAATGCTTGTTGGAAGAGTCGTGGAGGTTAGAGGTAATTAAAAACACCATTTCAATGCCCCTTGGAAGAGCTGTGGAGTTCAGAGTGGTTTAACAAGACGGTTTTAATGCCCCTTGGAAGAGACGTGGAAGTCACAGTAGCTTAACAGGACGGTTTTAATGCCCCTTGGAAGAAACGTGTGTAGCATCGGCGTCTCTGCCTCCTGCCCGGCAGGGACGCCGTCCCCCTTACCGCCGCGGTCCTGCTCCGGCGTCTTCTGGCCTCCCCGCAGCTGCTGTTGGTGCACGCAGCTTCCCTGGCCCTGTGCTTAGGGCGCGCACGCGCTCCCGCCCTCTAAAGGGGCCGCGCGCTGTCCTAAAAAGTCCCCGGCCAATGGCCGGAGGACTTCCCCTATTAAAGGCACCTCCTCCAATATGGAGGTGCCCGTGCAAGGTTGTAGCTTTGTGTGTGATACTCTGCTTCAGCCCTCAGGTCCCGCTGCTAGCCTGACTACCAGTCCAGCCCGCCAGCCAGATTACAAGTCCAGCCCGCCAGCCAGACTACAAGTCCAGCCCGCCAGCCAGACTACAAGTCCAGCCCACCATCCGGACTACTAGTCCAGTCCGTCTGCTTGTCTACTCTCTAGCCCGACAGTCTGCCTACTGCCAGTCCGCCAGTCTGTCTATGGGCTCTGCCCGCCTGCTTACCTGGAAGCACCTGCCTGTTACCTGCCGTGCCTGCCAGCCAGCCTACCTGGAGGCTCCTGCCTGTTACCTGCCGTGCCTGCCAGCTCGCTTACCTAGAAGCACCTGCCTGTTACCTGCCATACCTACCAGCCAGCCTACCTGGAGGCTCCTGCCTGTTACCTGCCTTGCCTGCCAGTCCGTCTGCCCGGATCACCCATCAGCCTGCCTGCCGTGCTCATCTGCTATACCAGTCAGTCCCTGCCTACTGACCCGTGGGAGTCACCTGCTCTCATACAAGGTCGGTCCCCAGAGTAGCACCTGGTCCCTCTGCTCGGTCCCTCCCCGGTCACGGAGTCGATTGAGCCGCCGTACGACCTTGGTCGGTCCAAGTTGATACCTAGTTACGCCACTCTGGTCCCTCCTTGCACCGCAGCACAGAGGTTCCACCATCCGGATCCGTAACAACGTGGAGTTCAGAGTGGTTTAACAAGACGGTTTTAATGCCCCTTGGAAGAGACGTGGAGGTCCCAGTGGAATAAAAAGACAATATCAATGCCCCTTGGAAGAGTGGTGGAGGTCACAGTGGAATAAAAAGACAATATCAATGCCCCTTGGAAGAGTGGTGGAGGACGCAGTGGAATAAAAAGACAATATCAATGCCCCTTGGAAGAGACGTGGAGGTCACAGTAGCTTAACAAGACAATTTTAATGCCCCTTGAAAGAGACGTGGAGTTCATAGTGGTTTAACAAGACAGTTTTAATGCCCCTTGGAAGAGACGTGGAGGTCACAGTAGCTTAACAAGACGGTTTTAATGCCCCTTGGAAGAGACGTGGAGGTCCCAGTGGAATAAAAAGACAATATCAATGACCCTTAGAGAGACATGGAGGTCACAGTAGCTTAGCAAGACGATTTTAATGCCCCTTACAAGAGCCATGCAGTACAGCATATTAAAAACATTATTCCCATTATTGGGGAGTGGGTCTCCCATAGTCTTTGGCCTATGCCTTCCAAGCAAAAGCTGCCAAAAATTAGGACAGAGGAACTTGCAATGCCCCTTACAAGAGCCATGCAGTACAGCATATTAAAAACATTATTCCTATTATTGGGGAGTGGGTCTCCCATAGTCTTTGCCTATGCCTTCCAAGCAAAAGCTGCCAAAAATTAGTACGGAGGAACTTGCAATGCCCCTTACAAGAGCCATGCAGTACAGCATATTAAAAACATTATTCCCATTATTGGGGAGTGGGTCTTCCATAGTCTTTGCCTATGCCTTCCAAGCAAAAGCTGCCAAAAATCAGGACGAAGGAACTTGCAATGACCCTTACAAGAGCCATGCAGTACAGCATATTACAAACATTATTTCCATTATTGGGGAGTGGGTCTCCCATAGTCTTTGCCTATGCCTTCCAAGCAAAAGCTGCCAAAAATTAGGACGGAGGAACTTGCAATGCTGGCAACACGGACCACAGTCACCCTGGTGGTATAGTGGTGGTGGAGGCTGAGGATAAGGAGAAGAGCAAAAAACAGCCAAAATGAGGAAGCATATACCCATGTGTGGGTGTGAAGCGGTGCATGGGAATACACCTCCCAAAATAACACAGTGGATTTGACTTTATGTTACTGTGCTGTCACTTGGTGGTGATGAGAAGTCTGGCCCAATCCAGCCCTTGTTCATTTTGATAAGGGTCAGCTTGTCAGCATTGTCAGTTGACAGGCGAGTGCGCTTATCAGTTATACTTCCCCGAGCGGCACTAAAAACACGCTCCGATAACACACTAGCGGCAGGGCAGGCCAGGACCTCCAAGGCGTACAGAGCGAGTTCATTCCAAGTGTCCAGCTTGGAAACCCAATAATTAAAAGGCACAGAGGAATCACGGAGGACGCTGGTACGGTCGGCAAGGTACTCCCTCACCATCTTTTGAAACTTTCCACTCCTTGTGAGAGTACCTCGCGCCTCAGGGCCTGTAAGCTGGGCGGGTCTCAGAAAACTGTCCCAGAACGTTGATAGTGTTCCCCTGCCTGGATTGGAGTTGCGTCTCTCTCGCCTGTACTCCTTGGTTGAGCAACGAACTGTGACCTCTGTCGCTAGCATGTTCAGATGGGAATTTTTTTAACAGTTCTGCAGCAAGGGCCTTCTGGTACTGCCCCATTTTTGTAGACCTCTCCACCTCTGGAATAAGAGAGTGAAAGTTCTCCTTGTAGCCGGGGTCTAAAAGTGTCACCAACCAGTAATGACTGTCACCCAACATTTTGACAACGCGAGGGTCACAGTTAAGGCAGCGTAACATAAAGTCAGCCATGCGTGCCAGACTGGTAACGGGCAAGACTTCCGTGTCCTCACCAAGATAACGACTGACCATGCTCTCCTCCTCCTCCCGCCCCCCTGTGCTCAGGCAACCCACGCTGAACCGACTGTATGACAATTGTACAGGCACTACCGTCTACAGCGCATGATACCAGCTACTGTTCCTCCTCCTCCTCTCCCTCATTGTCCCCCAATGCACGTTGGGATGAGATGAGGCTGGGCTGTGTGTAATCACCCGCTACGGCTTCTTGATCCATCTCATCATACTCAGGCTGCAATGCCTCCTCTTTAATTCTCTGCAGAGAGCGTTGCAAAAGACAGACAAGTGGGATGCTGATGCTAATGATGGCGTCATCGCCACTCACCATCTTGGTGGACTCCTCAAAGTTTGTCAGGATGGTACATATGTCAGACATCCAGGTCCACTCCTGAGGTCTTATGTGTGGAGTCTGACCTGAATATCGACGGCATTGTTGCAGCTGGTACTCCACAACTGCTCTCTTCTGCTCACAAATCCTTTGCAACATGTGGAGGGTAGAGTTCCAACGTGTGGGGGCATCACACACCTGTCGGTGTGCCGGAAGCTGCAAATGCTGCTGCAACACAGCAAGGGCGGCGGAAGCTGTAGCCGACTTCCGAAAATGAGCTGACAGGCGGCGTACTTTGACGAGCAGATCTGGCAACTCGGGGTACGATTTAAGAAACCGCTGAACCAATAGGTTAAGCACATGAGCCAGGCATGGTACGTGTGTGATCTCGCCTCAGAGCCGCCACCAGGTTACGGCCATTGTCACACACGACCATGCCTGGATGTAGGTTCAGCGGTCTCAGCCACAGATCTGCCTGCTCTTTCACAGCTGTCCACAACTCACAAGCAGTGTGAGGTTTCTCACTAAGCTTATGAGTTTCAGCACAGCTTGTTGCCACTTGGCTGAGGCAGTACTGCAGTGCTTCCAGCTTGTAACTGATGTGGTGATACCTGAGATGGAGGCTGAACATGAGGAGGAGGATGATGCGCAGGAGCTGTACACTGTGGGGGCAACTCTGACTGACATAGGGCCCGCAATCCTCGGTGTGGGGAGGATGTGTTCCGTCCCAAGGTCCGACTGGGTCCCGGCTTCCACTATGTTTACCCAGTGTGCCGTCAGGGAGATGTACCGTCCCTGGCCACAAGCACTTGTCCACGTGTCCGTTGTCAGGTGGACTCTACCAGTAACTGCTTTGTTGAGGGCACGGCAGATGTTTTGGGACACGTGCTTGTGTAGTGCGGGGATGGCACACCGGGCAAAATAGTGTCGGCTGGGGACCGAGCACCGAGGGACGGCCACCGCCATAAGATTGCGGAAGGATTCCGTCTCCACCAGCCTAAAACGCAGCATTTCCAACTCAAGCAGTCGTGATATGTGCGAATTTAGGACTGTGGCCTGTGGGGCATTGACTGCGAATTTGCGCTTTCGTTCAAAGCTCTGGGATATAGACAATTGAACGCTGCGGTGGAACGTGGACGTTGATGCTGTTTCTTGGGAAACTGCCATAACAAGTGAAGACTGAGAGGAGGGGGCATCTTTGCATGCAGTATGGACAGGGGATTGCCTTGCACGCACAACAGGGGGTTCTCTTACACGCACAACAGCGGAAGAAGCAGTGGTGACACCCGCTGACACTGGTCGTGGACCCTGGGGTTCGCCCCACAAAGTCGGGTGCTTTGCTGACATGTGCCTGATCATGCTGGTGGTGGTCAGGCTGGTAGTTTTGTCACCCCTGCTGATGCTGGCATGGCAGGTGGTACAAATGGCCTTTTTGGGGTTATCAGCAGAGTCTTTAAAAAAATTCCAGACTCTGGAAGACCTACCGGTTGTACTGGCAATGTCCCTCGTGTTGGTGTTATGGGGAACGGTTGCCCGCCTTTTGTCTGCGGCCACCACACTGCTTCTTCCTGCCTGTTGGGGTTCTCTGCCTCCCTCCCCCTGTGTGCTGCTGGCCTCGCTCTGCGTGTCCTCCTGCTACGTTGGTTCAGTTACTAGATCATCCACCACCTACTCCTCTTCCACTTCCGCACCACGGTCCTCCTCCTCACTTCGTGGCAATTGTGTCTCGTCATCGTCCACCTCTTGTGACAAATTGCCAGCGTCGCCTTCCTGTGGCCGTGTCTGTTCAAATATTTGGCCATCGCTACATGGGTTCTCCTCTTCCACCACTTCAAGCGGAGCAGGCGAGGGGCCCAAATATGTAAATGGACCAGTGAACAGCTCTTCAGAGTGTCCAACTGTGGGATCAGTTGCTGTCTGACGACACTCGGCATGGTGGGAGGAAGGAGCATCAGGATGAAGAGCAGTATGCAGTCGAGACTCACGGCTACTAACACTTGACCGTGTGGAAGACAGACCGGAGGTGGTGGTGCCCAGGTGACTGGAAGTATTATCTGCTATCCAATTAATAACCTGTTCACACTGATCAGGTCGCAATAGTGGTGTTGTTGTGTGCTTCCCTAGTAATTCGGTCAAGAACTGGGAGCGAGAAGATGTGGCTGTTGGTTGTGGCACATTTTCATCTTGGCCACGGCCCCATTCTCTACACGCACCATCACCAGAACGTCCAGTTCCACGTCCCTTGCCACGCGCCTTGCCCATTGTAAATGAAGTAAAATAGCTTACACTCGCACTATCAATGGCAAAAGGGTAATAAAAAGGAGATTAGAACTGTGGAAGAGGAAAACCACAGTTCTATTTCTCTGGCCTACACCAGAATCTTTTAAACAGATATATTTGTGTCTGATCAGTCAGCGAGACACTCAAACTGTTTTTTTTTATGTAAAAAAGGCAAAAAGGTGGATTACACCCAGATTTGATCCGTGAAAGAGGAAAACCACAGTTCTATTTCTCTGGCCTACACCAGAAACTTTTAAACAGATATATTTGTGTCTGAACAGTCAGCGAGACACTCAAACTGTTTTTTTTTTATGTAAAAAAGGCAAAAAGGTGGATTACACCCAGATTTGAACCGTGGAAGAGGAAAACCACAGTTCTATTTCTCTGGCCTACACCAGAAGCTTTTAAACAGATATATTTGTGTCTGAACAGTCAGCGAGACACTCAAACAGTTTTTTTTATGTAAAAAAGGCAAAAAGGTGGATTACACCCAGATTTGAACCGTGGAAGAGGAAAACCACAGTTCTATTTCTCTTTCCTACACCAAAATCTTTTACACAGATATATTTGTGTCTGAACAGTCAGCGAGACACTCAAACTGTTTTTTTTTATGTAAAAAAGGCAAAAAGGTGGATTACACCCAGATTTGAACTGTGGAAGAGGAAAACCACAGTTCTATTTCTCTGGCCTACACCAGAATCTTTTAAACAGATATATTTGTGTCTAAGCATTCAGCGAGACACTCCAACTGTTTTTTTTTTGTGGAAAAAAGGCAAAAAAGTGGATAATACAGAGATTTGAACCGAGGAACTGCAAAACCACAGTTCTAGTTATCTGGTCGAAACCAGACTCTTTTAAACAGATATATTTGTGTCTGAAAACTCACAGACACACTCAATTTTTTTTTTTTTGGGGGGGGGGGGAATTCCAAAAGATTAATAAGATGGGTATTTGTACAGTCTGACTGAGGGAAAAAAAAAAAAAAGAGGATTTAGATGAAAAAAAAAAGATTTTTTCCTGGCCCCTGAGACCTGGGGCTAAGTCTAGCAATTTGAGAAGCAGCATACAGGACTGTAATGCAGTGTTTGTTGGTATAACCGCTGCGTCTCCTATACAGCCTGCCTGATATCTGGGATGGATATTAGTCCTCAGAAGGACTGTTTGTTTGATTTTACAGGCTTTAGAGACCCTACACTACCTATTTCGCAGTATAAATATCTCCCTAGCTCAGCAGCACTCTCCCTAAACTGTCTGATCAGGAGCGACTGTGTCCAAGATGGCGGCGCCTGGTTTTAAATACTCGAGGTGACGCTGTGCGGCCAGCCAATCACTGTAATGCTCACAACCAACATGGCTGCGGCATTACAGTGACTGGCTGGCAATCCCTGCATGTTCATTGGCTCTGTAAAGAGCGGCAAACGTGCAGTGCGGAGACCCGAGCTCCCGCCCGAGTAACCCGGAAATGCTCGGTGCTCGCCGAACATCCCGAGTAGTGAGATGCTCGGGCGAGTACCGAGCAGTGTCGAGCATGCTTGCTCAACACTAGTGCAGAACAATAAAACGCTTCGAAACAGCAGTGTTATTAGTGCTAATAAAAAAAGGGATTGTCAAGGATTATAAATCAGGAGCTCCACTCTTGTCCACAGGTTGTTTCAACTATGTAACTCAGCCCCATTTACGAGCGTACCATCGGATCACAACCGGAATAACGTTAGTCTATGGGATCATGTACAAGTCCTTGGCTCGGAAGGAAAAAAATTGCAGCATGCCCAAGTTCGATCCAATATTCAGATCGCACTGGGCCATGCAAGTCAATGAGTCAGTGGAAACCATCGGACTGCACTTGGATGACATCTGAGTGCAGTCTGATTTCTGTGCACTGACACAGTAGAGAAAATGGAGATTTTTTTTTCCATCTTCTCCTCATCCGAGAAAATTGGACCATACTATGATCACACCCTGAGCAAACTCTGATCAGAGTGTGATTAGCATAATCGGCCTGAATCTCTCGGGTGAGAGAATATACGGTCTTCTGCACCTGCCCTAAATCTAAGCTGTAATAGTAGCAGGAGTGCTATGTTTTAAGGTATCAAAGAAGATCCTTCTTTCTAACCATGGGCAATGCATTGCTCAATCCATGCCTTCAGAGAAGTAACTTGTAGTTTCTGGATCCCAGTGACTCTCATGTAATAGGCCGCTTTAAAGGAATCTGTCAGCAGATTACCGTAACTATTTAATCTGAGAGCAGCAAAATGTAGGAAAGGAAAGCTGATTCCAAGGATATGTCACTTGCTAGGTTGTGTGTTGCAGTTTCAATACAATCAGTGTTTTATCAGCAGGAGATTATCACTGCAGGACTAGGTCTCACGTGCCTGGCAGTAAGGCTAATCTGTGTAACCCCGCCCCCACCACTGATTGACAGCTTGCTGACAGAGTGGAAGTGATGCTATTCAGGCACCAGTCCTCTCTCTCCCATTTTAATCCTGCCGTCCTCTATTTAAGAATCTATAGCCACAAGCAGCCAATACTGGGTGGTGCTTCACTCACCACAAGCTGCTGAAAAAACAGTCCTTTATTCCAGCATAACAGTCTGGTGAAGTGGTTGGCTAGGGGGGTGCGGGTGTGTGAAGAAACGGACGACGGACGTTTTGTGCTGAAAAACGCATTTCTACAGGTCCACTTGTGCACATGACGTGTTGCTACTTCCTTTAAGAAAATGGTGAGCAACGTCCGCCCATTCTCCTGTTCAGTAACGTTGATTAACATATGCAATTAAAAATATCAGAAAAACAATCCATTTCCTAATACAAAACTATTTATAAAAACACGGACATGTCTAATATATCATTGAGTCCCAATGGATGTTGGGCATTAGTTTTTAGTATTAACTTGGCTTCTTTTCTCAACAGAATCAAATTATGATTCTCACCTCTTTTAGGTAATATACTTTTTCAATCCCTGCAAAGCGAAGGAGATTCGGATGACCATTGTGAGTTTTTCTCATATGTTTTATTAGTCTAGGGCAGGGATATCAACTCAAATACACAGAGGGCCAAAATGAAAAACTTGGACAAAGTCGCAGGCCAACCAGTATACAGTATAATGGACCCCACAAAGTCCTCCATACAGTGTAATGGGCCCACAAAGTCCTACAAACAGAATAATGGCCCCACAAAGTCGACTATACAGAATAATGAGCGCCACAAAGTCCTCCATACAGAATAATGGCCCCCACATAGTCCTCCATACAGTATAATGGGCCCCACACAGTCCGCCATATAATATAATGGCCCCACATAGTCCCCCATACAGAATAATGGGCCCCATATAGTCCTCCATACAGAATAATGGCCCCACATAGTCCTGCATACAGTATAATGGGCCCCACATAGTCCTCCATACAGAATAATGGCCCCACATAGTCCTCAATACAGAATAATGGCCCCACATAGTCCTCGATACAGAATAATGGCACCACATAGTCCTCCATACAGAATAATGGCCCCACATAGTCTTCCATATAGTATAATGGCCCCACAAAGTCCTCCATACAGAATAATGGCCCCACATAGTGCTCTGACTCGCCCAGAGGGATGGGGACGACTCAGTACCCGGGCCTTTTGCCTGGCCTTGGGGATTTTGCGGTGGTCGGCTCCCGGGCCCGTACCCTGGGGTCAGCTTTTAAAAGGGGATTGTTTGTTAAGTTTGTGAAAGTTCATGACGCCACCTGTGGTTTCTGGTGAGAATCACCAGCGCTGCGCAGTCCACTGAGGCCGGTGATAAGGCAGCTCGATGGTATAGCTCCCCACAGGTGGAGCTAGGCCTCAGGGCAGCGTACGGAGAGGGGATGCAGGACAGGCGAGACCCAGTCGGGTCAGAGCAAGAACAGGGACTGACACGATAGTCACTTCAGTACCTTTTACTGATGGAAATTCAGGCACGTCCCGGAGCACTGTAGGGTGAAGGGTGCATATCAGGATCCTCCCCAATGAGCGGGTGTAGGGCCTCCTGCTTCTTGCCTCTGCGTAGTAAGTTTCTGACCTGCCTGAAGCTAGGCCTAGCTTTATCTCTGTCCTGCACCGGCTGACTTTGTGGTAGGGCCTTCTCTTGGAGTGCACGCTCACAGCTTACGGGGCCTATGTGTCTCCTGGCTCCGTTACGTATCAGCTCTCTGGTGAACCTGGGACCTGTAGTTCTCCAGGGATTCCGGTTATGCCTTACTGGGTCGTAGAGATCCCGGTAAGCTCGGACCCGGTGTCCGGTATAAGTTTCGGGGTGAGCTGGGTAAGCTCCTCTGCCCCAACTGCTACTCACTTTCCACTTGCCTTCGGCCACGCTCGGGCTCTCACTAGGCTACTCACACTAACGGCAGCTTGCCGCGCTCCACCGATCTTATAGCGCCGGCACACCTTAAGCTCACTATTCTGAGCTACAACTGAGTCTTAGTCTGGATGAGCTCCACTGCAGGATAGCAACTGCAGGAGCAGGAACAGGCTCTGTCCTCTGAGGTAACTCTTCTCAGACTGTACTGGACTCAACTGCTAAACCAGACTGAACTAGACTCAACTGCCTGGCTCCACCTTCCCTATTTATATCCCTAACGGGCTCCCTCTGCTGGTCTGAGGTGGAAGGTGGAGATGTGTGGATGTTTATGGGGGAGTCTTGTGGAGGAATCCCTCAATGCACTCTTCTAGGATCTGTGATACCAAGCGCAGCTGGGCGTCACATTCCCACCTAGCAAAGCTCATCACTCCCGGGCTGAAGTACATTTTTTTTTAAAACAACAATAAGAAATATGAACAATCTTCCCTTTATGGGAGGCACCAAGCTTAAACGTTACATAACAATATTAACAAATACAAAGCGTCCTCAGAATTCAAGTCTCTTGTGGTGAGGTTCCCAGACAGGATGTCCATCTCACAGGGTAGAGTACTTGGTGGTTTGAGGGACCTGTCCCAAACCCTCAACGTAGGCCCTGGGGTGGCTGCAGGGCATGAAGATCCCGAGTTGGACCTCCATTAGAGCCACTCCAGACAGGTTTTACTTCTGAGGTCACCTAAAAGGGGCACTCCAGGGAGCGCAATTATATACAATAAATAGTTTTTGGGCTGCACACAGTCCTCAGCCACGCAGTTCTTAGATAATTAAGGAAGTCATTAAGCAAAACACAAAATATTATACATATGCACGAAAATGCACAATAATTCAGTACAATCATACACAATACCCCAGGGGTAATTATCTTACTGAGTGTATCTGACAGGGGGTTTACCTCACATGCTACATGTTGATCTGCGTAGTGCGGTGGTCTGTGTGGTATCAGAGTCTGCATTGTCAGTTACCCTACCAGTTCTACGTGTGACTAAGTTGTAAAACTGCCTTAACCTCTCTCTGGGACTGGCAAGTTCACCATTAGCTGGGCCCTCTTGCTCTGCTCCTACCGAGGATCCTTCTTGAGCTGGCTGTTCTGCAGCATTAGGCTCTTCTGCAGCACTTACAGGTTCATCTTGCTGTGGAGGGTCTTCTGGCTGTTCGTAGAATTGGAGTACGGGGATGATTACTGCTCCTCCTAGTTGGGGCCAATCTGCCGGGAAATCTCCTAAGTCAGTGTGTATCACCGCTTCTTTAGGCTCCTCCGGGATAACGAGAGGCACTTCTTCTTGAGGCTTTAGCAGGTCAGGACACAACTTTAGGTGGTTCCTGGACACTGTTGCAGTCGTCCTTCCTCCATCTCGACTAATTATGCAGGTCTTCTTATTATCAAATCTTGACTGTAACACAGTGTAGGATTCTCTCTCCCACTGGTCATCAAGTTTGTGGTTTCGTCTTTTCCTTTTTAGTACTACTTCACCTGGTGTGAAAGGCTCTGCGGGCGCGTTTTTGTTGTAGTGCGCCTCCTGCTTATCTCTCACTCGAGTGAGACTGTCCTCGACACAGGCCTGTACCCTCCTGTACTGCTCCTGTCTGGCCGTGTCCCAGTCCTCAGTGGTCACATCCGCTTCAGGTTCAACAACACAAAGCTCCAGATCCATGGGCAGCTTTCCTGGCCTTGCCCGCATGAGATATGCCGGAGTACAGTTGGTGGAACTTACTGGTATGTGATTGTACAGATCTACTAGATCCGGTAGTAGGTCTGGCCACTGATTTCTCTCCTCAAGTGGTATGGTCTTTAGCAGGTCAATGATGATGTTATTAATCTTCTCACAGAGACCATTGGTTTGTGGGTGGTACGATGTAGTTCTTATCTTCTTACACCCGTATAGATGGCAGAACTCCTTGAACAACTCAGCCTCAAAGGCCGGGCCTTGGTCCGTCAACACCTGCTCAGGATAACCATGGGGTCTACAGAAATACGCTTGGAACATCTTTGCTGCTGTCTCTGCCGTCAGGTCTTTGATGGGGGCGACCACCAGGAAACGTGAGTAGTGATCCACCATGGTCAGACCATAAGAGTACCCTGACCTGCTGGGGGACAGCTTGACATGGTCCAGGGCCACGATCTCCAGGGGTCGAGTCGTCTTGATGGGTTGCAGGGGTGCCTTCTGGCTGCTGTAGCCTTTTCTTCTAAGGCCACAGGGTCCACAGTCCCGGCACCACCGCTCAATGGAGCTGCGCATTCCTACCCAGGAGATAGGAGAACCACCGAATGTCCAGTCCAGAATACAAGAAACATAAACAAATATGAATATAAAAGGACCTTTATTGAAAATTGGTCAAAGTGGTGCTGCAAACACATGCAATCCCACCATATCACAAACCATGAAATGCAACGTACTAGTAAAAGTAAAATACATAGAACCATACAATGGGCAAGATATGTTACAGATCCGCAGAATAAATAGTCCAAACGTATGTCAGAAAAAAATCACAGCATGTATATGGGAAATGTACCCTGACGAAGGACACTGCAGTCCGAAACGCGCGTCGGGGCCTTCCCCTGTGATCCCTCCATTTCCCATATACAGGTATGTCAGGCTTTCTGCTTAATATTGGGCACATTATATTTAAATAGATGTACCACTTCAACAGCATAGTCACACTGACATATGAATTGGTGATTTTCTCTTATATATACAAAAACATGTGTCCTTCATGCTGTGATTTTTTTCTGACATACGTTTGGACTATTTATTCTGCGGATCTGTAACATATCTTGCCCATTGTATGGTTCTATGTATTTTACTTTTACTAGTATGTTGCATTTCATGGTTTGTGATATGGTGGGATTGCATGTGTTTGCAGCACCACTTTGACCAATTTTCAATAAAGGTCCTTTTATATTCATATTTGTTTATGTTTCTTGTATTCTGGACTGGACATTCGGTGGTTCTCCTATCTCCTGTGTTTTCAACTGAATGGTCTGCCATTCATTATTGTTCACATAATATATACAATTTTTTCACTGTCGTTGGGCCGTTCATATTGACAGACGTGTCTCTATGACATATCCCCATTCTCTTGATGTGGATTTTTCTAAGTGTATTTCCGCATTCCTACCCAGTAGAATCGACACTTCAGCAGGGTCTGTAGCTTTTTCCAGCCAAAGTGCCCCGCCTGTTCGTGGTAGGCCTCCAACACCATTTGGATGTCTGTCTTGGGGACCACTATCTGCCATACCATCTCATGGGTTTTTGGATTGACGTACCTCCGGCACAGCTTCTCACGGTAGATAAACAGCCGGCTTCTCTCGTTCCACAGCTGCTTTGCTTGTGTAGCACCCCGAGGGTTCGGTCGCTACAGACGTATTGCATCTCAACCAGATGTGCGATATCTCACTTCCAGGTAAGGATGGAGTGTGGATCAGGACCCTGACACCTGCATGCATTACACCACATTTCCGGGGGGCAGGGCGACCGATATGCTCCAAGTAGAGCACGACAGTCCCTGTCCCTGGCTGGAGTGGGGGGAGGGAACACCGAGGAAGGGGGGACCCTGTAGTGCATAGGAGGGAGAGGGCAGTTCCTGGGTGCACTTAGAGGGAGGTATAAAAGGTGGGCACCATCTTAGAGACAAAAGAGAAGAAGTTCAGTCAGTAAGAGGAGAGGACAGGAAGCAGAGGCTCAGACCGAGCTCTGCTCCGCAGGCAGGCCTGGGAGAGGCCGGAGCCTGGAGGAAGGAGAAGGAAGGAAGAGGAGCGGAGGAGGCTCCAGGAACAAGAAACGAAGGGACCTCAGGGGTGTGGACCGGCAAGTCGCCACTGCACGCCCGAATCTAACTGCGTAGGGGGGTCAGGCCAAAGGGGGAGACCGGTCCCCAAAGCTAGTGGAGGCGGGGAACTACCCTCAGCTAGAAACCGGAGGCTGTGACATTTTATGTGGCTCAGCCCCTCGCTACACCCGCTAGGAAGGCACCACATAGGGTCAGGGAAACGGCGCGAAGGTTTACCAGAGAAGGCCCGAGGCAGCCGGACAGAAGCGATGTCACTGGCGGGGTATGACAGGCCAGAGAAAGGACACACAAAGGGGGTCCTGTGAAACGCTCCAAAGTTATCTGGGAGTAGGCCGAGCCCCTCACCTGGTGAACACAGTGCGACGTGGGACGTTATGATCAGCTGTAGTAACGTGGATAAAGAACTGTGAGTAAACATCCTGGACTGCATTACAGGACTCTGTGTCGTTACTGCTGCTCCCGCGCGCCATCACCCCCAATATCCACACTTGCTGCCCTGAGGCTATACTCCTCCCGTGGGGAGTTGTACTATCCTCTGCTGCACCCACAACACCAGCCTCAGCAGTCTGCCCTGCAGCGGCTGTTCACTCTGACCGCAATCCACGGGTGGCGTAGTCGGACATTCAGCATATAGTCTGCCATTTGGTTTGACCACCCTGGGCACGGACCGGGTTGCCGCCACGGAGACTACAACCTCCAGCATCCGCAAAAGATCCGGTTCCGGGTATCCCCACACACACATGGCCCAGGGGGCACGTCACTTGCAGAGACGCTTCTTTTTCCAGGGAGGAACCTTCTTGGGTTATCAGCTCATTGATGCGGCTGACAACCCGGTCACTGTCCTGGGTCTCTTTCCAGCTGTGGTGAGGCAGGGGGTTTAAAGTCTTTCCACGCTGCCTCGTGGAGGCTAGTTGCTCGTGATTCATCCCATTCCGGTGAAAGACAGGTAGCTCAATCTCTTCCAGGTCATCCACTTCTTCTTCAGTGTCTGACTGGTGAGGCATCATGGACAGGGCATCGGCGTTGGCGTTCTTGAGGCCCGCCCGGTATTTAATTGTGAATTGATAATTTGACAGCCGAGCCATCCATCATTGTTCCAGTGCCCCTAGCTTAGCTGTTTCAAGATGGGTCAAGGGGTTGTTATCAGTGAAGGCAGTGAACTTACTGGAGGCTAGGTAGTGCTTGAACCTTTCAGTGATGGCCCAGACCAAGGCCAGGAACTCCAACTTAAAGCTGCTATAGTTCTCTGGGTTCCTCTCGGTCGGGCGGAGCTTCCTGCTTGCGTATGCGATCACTTTCTCTTGGCCATTCTGCTTCTGACTTAAGACAGCTCCCAGGCCTTCATTGCTGGCATCTGTATACAGCAGGAACGGTTGGCTGTAGTCAGGGTAGACCAAGATCTCGTCGCCTGTCAGGATCCCCTTCATCTCCTGAAATGACTCGGCTTGCTCCTTACCCCAGTGGAATGGGGAATTTCTGCCTTTGGGGGACTGCCCTACCAGGAGGTCTTGCAGAGGAGCTGCTTTCTTAGTGTAGTCTTTTACAAACCTCCGGTAGTATCCTACTAGTCCCAAGAACTGACGCACCTCTTTGAGGTTCTTCGGCTCTGTCCACTTCTGGATGGCAGTGACCTTCTCCGGGTCTGGTGCTACCCCTTCCGGACTGACAATGTGCCCCAGGTACTGTACCTTTCTCTTGAGCAGGTGGCACTTTGAGGGCTTCAACTTCATCCCGTACTGTGACAGTGACTCAAATACCTCTGCCCGGTGCTTCAAGTGGTCCTCGTACGTTTTGGAGTACACTATCACGTCATCCAGGTATAGTAACACAGTCTCAAAGTTGCGGTGTCCCAGGCAGCACTCCATCAATCTCTGGAACGTTCCAGGGGCATTGCAGAGTCCAAACGCACATACTGTTGAACTCGCAGAGTCCCATCGGGGTAGTGAAGGCCGTCTTGTCCCGATCCTCCTCAGCCACAGCTACTTGCCAGTACCCACTAGTGAGGTCAAGGGTGGAAAAGTAATTTGCAGACTTTAAGGCAGCTAGGGACTCCTCTATGCGTGGTAAAGGGTATGCATCTTTATGTGTAATGCGATTTACTTGTCGGTAATCTACACACATTCTCATGCTCCCGTCCTTTTTCCTAACTAGCACGAGGGGAGCTGCCCAGGGACTACAACTATCCCTTACTACCCCCGCCTTTCTCATGTCGTGCAACATTTCCTTAGCCTTCTGGTAGTGTGCTGGTGGTATAGGCCTGTAACGTTCTTTGATGGGTGGATGGTCACCTGTGGGGATATGGTGTTGAACCCCCTTCATCCTCCCAAAGTCAAGTGGATGTTTACTGAACACCTGCGCATATTCTTGAACCACCCGGTGTACGCCCTGTTTCTGATGGGCAGGAGTGGTGTCTGTCCCAACATGGAGCTGTTGACACCAATCCTCCACCTGGGTTGCAGGGTCATCATCCTCCACTTCGTCTGGTGAGGTTAATGACTCCGCCTTGTGAATGCAGTTGTTATTTACAGCATGTAATTTGGCAACAGTGGCATAACGTGGCAATCTGACCTCATCTTCCCCACAGTTGAGAAGACGGACGGGCACCCTCCCATTACGTACGTCCACCACTCCTCTGGCGGTCAAGAGCGTGGGTCTGTGCTCGGAGCAAAGGGGTTCTACTACCGCCTGGTAGCTCTGTCCTCTAAGACCTATGGCGGCTCTACACCAGATAAGCATTTTACTCATTGGGGGAATCACAATGGGTATGGGGTCCGTCACCTGCACATTGTAGCGTCGGCGTCCCTGCCCTCTGCTAGGCAGGGACGCTGTTCCCCTCACCCCTCTGCTCCGAGCCCGGCGTCCTCCTCCCGCTCTGCTGGCAGCGCGCGCTCCTTCCCGGCCACTGTGCTTAGGGCGCGCGCGCTCCCTCCCTCTTAAAGGGGCCGCGCGCGCCGTCCTAAGGAGTCCCCGGCCAATGGCCGGAGGACTTAACCATATATAAGGCACCTCCTCCAAAATGGAGGTGCCCGAGCAATGTTGTTGCACTGTTCACTACTCTGCTTCAGCCCTCAGGTCCCGTTGCCAGTTACCTGCCAGTTACCTGCCAGAATCCTGCCAGTTTGCTGTCTGTTTCCTGCCTGACATTCCTCCTGCCTGCTTGCTAGCCTGAGGTCCGACGGTCTGCCTTCCTACTCCTGTCAGTCTGTCTATGGACCAGCTTGCCCGCTCACCTGGGAGCGCACATCTGCTACCTGCCTGCTAGCCTACCTGGAGGCTCCGCCGTCACGTGCTGTGACCACCTGCCATTCCAGAGACTCCTGCCCGCTCACCTGGGAGCGCTCATCTGCTGCCTGTCAGTTGGCCTACCTGGAGGCTCCGCCGTCACGTGCTGTGACCACCTGCCATTCCAGAGACTCCTGCCCGCTCACCTGGGAGCGCTCATCTGCTCCCTGTCTGTTGGCCTACCTGGAGGCTCCGCCGTCACATGCTGTGACCACCCGTTTATCCAGAGACTCTCGCTTGCTCACCTGGGAGCACACATCTACCATCTGCCTGCTAGCCTACCTGGAGGCTCAGCCATCACAGGTCGTACCTACCCTTTACCCAGAGACTGCCCCGGTCACTTGCCGTGACCTCCTGCCCGTTCATCCAGAGACTGCCCCGGTCACTTGCCGTGACCTCCTGCCCGTTCATCCAGAGACTGCCCCGGTCACTTGCCGTGACCTCCAGCCCGTTCACTCAGAGACTGTCCCGGTCACCTGCTGTGACTGCCTGCCCGTCTTCCCTGGTCGCCACCCGCTCCCTTACAAGGACCGCCCCCTTGTATAGTAGCTCAGAGGTTCCGCCTCCCAGACCCGTTACACACATTACCGATTTCACCATCTGATAACCTTACTTGCTGTTGGTACATCAGGACTCGGATCTCCATCTGCAGCGCCCTGCTCTGTCCTGGTCTGGCAGTGGCAGCTATCTGTTGGAGCAAGAACACAACTTCTCCCAAACAGTTACCAACAATGTTAGTGCCTAGTACCATATACGGATTGGTATCATCAGGATTAGTCTCTACTACAATTAGTCCCTGGTCCTCCAGCTCCACTCTCCCCACTTTTACTGTCACATTCTTAACCCCGATTAGGTTAAGGGGGAGTCCATTTGAGGCATAAACAGAAAGATTTGGAGCTGGCGGACGTAGGTCGTCCATGGACCAGAACCTCTTGTAGAGGACGTCAGGCATTATAGTTACCTGAGATCCTGTGTCCAGCAGAGCGTGCGTCGGGATGCGGTCCAGCACAATGGACAGGAAAGGTCTTCCTCCGACGAACCTGTTGTACCAGTCTGATGGGCTTGGGGAGTTTACTCCTTGGTGTCGGCCCTCGGACCCAGAGTTTTCTCGTTTAAAGGACAATTCTGGGCGGCGTGTCCGGTCTTGCGGCAGCGGTAGCAGGTAGGGTCCTTCTGTGGACGGCGCTGGTCACTGATCCTCGTAGAGGGTGGTGTTGTCCTCCTCCTCCTTCGCATCCAGGGGACATCCTCAGGGCTATCGGCTAACTGGATTTTCCCTCCTTCCTCGGGCTCCGTCCGGAGCTGCAGAGCACTCAGCACAGTGGTCAGGGTTTTGCTCAACTGGCGCACTTCAGAGCGCAGACTGTCCCGCTCTCTAGGGGACGTTGCTGGAACCTTGGCTTCAGCAGCCACTGGGGAAAAGGTGGGTGTAGCAGGTACTGGGGTAGCCCCACCCTGGTAACATTGGATGGCATTTGTTTCCAGGGGCTGCAGTCCTTTTATAGCCATGTCCTTAAGATTGTCAAAGGTGGCATCTGGATGATCCAAGGACCACCAACGTACAGTCCTGCTCTCCTCTGGAGACCTCAGTCCCCGGACAAACTGTTCCTTCAGCATTTTGTTTTCATTTTCGATGCTGGTCGGACTAACCTGTTTCAGAGCCCGCAGGGCCCCTTGTAGACGCCAGGCATAGTCCCGAACATTGTCCTCCGGCTGTTGAGAACAGTTGTAGAACCTCATCCGGAGGTCCGCCTCAGTATGATCCTCAAAAACAGTCTGTAGCTTTTTAAAGATTGTGGACACTGACTCCTGGTCTGCGGCCGACCATGTTTCCACTTCCCGTTCCGCAGCACCAGTCAGTTGTCCTAATACAACAGCTGCCCTCTGCTTGCTTGTCATAGAGTACATGTCTAAGATACCGCATATCTTCTGTTTGAATCCAGACAGGGTATCTGGTTTGCAGTTGTACTGGGGGAGCCACTTTGCTCCAGGAATGTACGGTAGAGTTATGGGAATGACAGGAGTTACAGGCGCTGCTGGTGGAGCGGCCGCTTCGGCCTGCCCGGCGTCGGGCGCGGGTTGAATATCAGGGCCGTTAACCGGTATTCCGGCGTCGTGCTGTTCCTCGGACATTCTGACGCCCCCCTAGCGAACCGTGACCTACCTTCTTTTCTTTTCTTCCGGTAGGCCGCAGCTCCGCAGGTGACGGTCGTCTTCAGGACCTTGCGTCGCTTGCGTCCTACGTCAGAGCGTTCAGCGACGCTCCCTCCAGGACCTGGCGCTTCCTGGTTTGACGTCGAGGCATGGGGCGTGTCCGGGGCTTTGCGCACTTTTGCAGGTACACCCCTTAGTTTCCCACGGTTACGCCCTTCTTCTCGCTCGGCGGCCCAACAATGGCGGCAATCTTCACCACAGTCAAATATACAGTTTACTTCAATAAAGGCGCACAGTACCCGATGGCAATGGGCATGCGATCCTGTTCGTGACGCCAGGGAAGATGACTCGCCCAGAGGGATGGGGATGACTCGGTACCCGGGCCTTTTGCCTGGCCTTGGGGATGTCGCGGTGGTACCGCGGGCCCGTACCCTGGGGTCAGCTTTTAAAAGGGGATTGTTTGTTTAGTTTATGAAAATTCGTGACGCCACCTGTGGTTTCTGGTGAGAATCACCAGCGCTGCGCAGTCCACTGAGGCCGGTGATAAGGCAGCTCGATGGTATAGCTCCCCACAGGTGGAGCTAGGCCTCAGGGCAGCGTATGGAGAGGGGGATGCAGGACAGACGAGACCCAGCCGGGTCAGAGCAAGAACAGGGACTGACACGATAGTCACGTCCCGGAGCACTGTAGGGTGAAGAGTGCATATCAGGATCCTCCCCAATGAGCGGGTGTAGGGCCTCCTGCTTCTTGCCTCTGTGTAGTAAGTTTCAGACCTGCCTGAAGCTAGGCCTAACTTTATCTCTGTCCTGCACCGGCTGACTTTGTGGTAGGGCCTTCTCTTGGAGTGCAGCTTACGGGGCCTATGTGTCTCCTGGCTCCGTTACGTATCAGCTCTCTGGTGAACCTGGGACCTGTAGTTCTCCAGGGATTCCGGTTATGCCTTACTGGGTCGTAGAGATCCCGGTAAGCTCGAACCCGGTGTCCGGTATATGTTTCGGGGTGAGCTGAGTAAGCTCCTCTGCCCCCACTGCTACTCACTTTCCACTCGCCTTCGGCCACGCTTGGGCCCTCACTAGGCTACTCACACTAACGGCAGCTTGCCGCGCTTCACCGCGCTTCACCGATCTTATGGCGCTGGCACACCTTAAGCTCACTATTCTGAGCTACAACTGAGTCTTAGTCTGGATGAGCTCCACTGCAGGATAGCAACTGCAGGAGCTGGAACAGGCTCTGTCCTGTGAGGTAACTCTTCTCAGACTGTACTGGACTCAACTGCTAAACCAGACTGAACTAGACTCAACTGCCTGGCTCCACCTTCCCTATTTATATCCCTAACGGGCTCCCTCTGCTGGTCTGAGGTGGAAGGTGGAGATGTGTGAATGTTTATGGGGGCCTCTTGTGGAGGAATCCATCAATGCACTCTTCTAGAATCTGTGATACCAAGCTCAGCTGGGCGTCACAGCTCCATACAGAATAATGGGCCCCACATAGTCCTCCATATAGTATAATGGCCCCACATAGTCCTCTATACAGAATAATGGGCCCATATAGTCCTCTATACAGTATAATGGGCCCCATATAGTCCTCCATACAGAATAATGGGCCCCACATAGTCCTCCATACAGAATAATTGCTCCACATAGTCTTCCATCCAGAATAATGGCCCCACATAGTCCTCCATACAGAATAATGGGCCCCACATAATCCTCCACACAGAATAATGGCTCCACATAGTCCTCCATACAGAATTATGGCCCCACATAGTCCTCCATACAGAATAATGGCCCCATATAGTCCTGCATACAGAATAATGGGTCTTACATAGTCCTCCATACAGAATAATGGCCCCATATAGTCCTCCATACAGAATAATGGCTCCACATAGTCTTCCATACAGAATAATGTCCCCACATAATCCTCCATAAAGAATAATGGGCCCCACATAGTCCTCTATACAGAATAATGGGCCCCACAAAGTCTTCTATACAGAATAATGCCCCCACATAGTCCTCCATACAGAATAATGGCCCCACATAGTCCTCCATACAGAGTAATGGGCCCCACATAGTCCTCCATAGAGAATAATGGCCCCACATAGTCCTCCATACAGAGTAATGGGCCCCACATAGTCCTCCATAGAGAATAATGGCCCCACATAGTCCTCTGTACAGAATAATGGGCCCCACATAGTCCTTCATACAGAATAATGGCCCTACATATTCCTCCATACAGAATAATGGCACCACATAGTGCTCTATACAGAATAATGGCCCCACATAGTCTTCCATACAGAATAATGGGCCCCACATAGTCCTCCATACAGAATAATGGGCCCCACATAGTCCTCAATACAGAATAATGGGCCCCACATAGTCCCCCATAAAGAATAATAGGCCCACATAGTCCTCCATACAGAATAATGGGCCCCACATAGTCCTCCATACAGAATACTGGGCCCCACATAGTCTTCCATACAGAATAATGGGCCTTACATAGTCCTCCATACAGATTAATGGCCCCATATAGTCCTCCATACAGAATAATGGCTCCACATAGTCTTCCATACAGAATAATGGCCCCACATAATCCTCCATACAGAATAATGGGCCCCACATAATCCTCAATACAGTATAATGGGCCCCACATAGCCCTCTATACAGAATAATGGCCCCACATAGTCTTCCATACAGAGTAATGAGCCCCACATAGTCCTCCATACAGAATAATGGCCCCACATAGTCCTCCATACAGAATAATGGGCCCCACATAGTCCTCCATACAGAATAATGGGCCCCACATAGTCCTCCATACAGAATAATGGGCCCCACATAGTCCTCCATACAGAATAATGGGCCCCACATAGTCCTCAATACAGAATAATGGGCCCCACATAGTCCCCCATAAAGAATAATGGGCTCACATAGTCCTCCATACAGAATAATAGCCCCACATAGTCCTCCATACAGAATACTGGGCCCCACAGAGTCCTCCATACAGAATAATGGCCCCACATATTCCTCCATATAGAATAATGGCCACACATAGTCCTTTATATAGTATAATGGGCCCCACATAGTGGTCTATACAGAATAATGGCCCCACATTGTCCTCCATACAGAATAATGGCCCCACATAATCTTCCATACAGAATAATGGCCCCACATAGTCCTCATTACAGAATAATGGGTCCACATAGTGCTCCATACAGAATAATGTCCCCACATAGTCCTCCATACAGAATAATGGGCCCCACATAGTCCTCCATACAGAATAATGGCCCCACATAGTTCTTCATACAGAATAATGGGCCACACATATTTCTCCATACAGAATAATGGCCCCACATAGTCCTCCATACAGAATACTGGGCCCCACATAGTCCTCAATACAGAATAATGGGCCCCACATAATCCTCCATACAGTTTAATGGGCTTCACATGGTCCTCCATACAGTATAATGGGCCCCACATAGTCCTCCGTACAGAATAATGGCCCCACATAGTCCTCCATACAGAATAATGGCCCCATATAGTCCTCAATACAGTATAATGGGCCGCACATAGTGCTCTATACAGAATAATGGCCCCACATTGTCCTCCATACAGAATAATGGCCCCACATAGTCCTCCATACAGAATAATGGGTCCCACATAGTCCTCAATACAGAATAATGGGCCCCACATAATCCTCCATACAGAATAATGGCCCCACATAGTCCTCCATAAAGAATAATGTGCCCCACATAGTCCTCAATACAGAATAATGGGCTCCACATAATCCTCCATACAGAATAATGGTCCCACATAGTCCTCCATACAGAAAAATGGGCCCCACATAGTTCTCAATACAGAATAATGGATCCCACATAGTCATCAATACATAATAATGGCCCCACATAGTGGTGGTGGTTTTGGTGTCAAGGGCCAAATAAGACCACTCTGTGGGTCAGATTTGGCCCAAGGGCCAAAGTTTGACATGTGTGATCTAGGGGCTCCCTTCCTTGTGATGATGGAACAATAGTGCTCCCTCAATCTAATAAGCAGAGGTCTTATTGTCTTCCCTATGTAAAAGAATTTACAGGGACAAAAAATCTCATAGACTACGTTTTTGGTTTTGCACGATATAAAATCGTTAACACAGCATCTGACCGATCCCAGCCAAAAGGAAGTGCCCTCTAAATGTTGATGGCAGAACGAACAATGGCCACATGTAAAATTTCCATTAGGGATACTTTTTCTTGCCAATTATTATTCTCCACTTCTATTCTATTTTTGACTCATAAATCCTTCAGGTTACTACTAGTGTTGAGCGAGCATGCTCGACACTGCTCGTTACTCGCCCGAGCATCTCACTACTCGGGATGTTCGGCAAGCACCTAGCATTTCCTGGTTACTCGGGCGGGAGCTCGGGTCTCCGCCCTGCACGTTTGGCGCTCTTTACAGAGCCAATGAACATGCAGGGATTGCCAGCCAGTCACTGTAATGCCGCAGCCATGTTATTTGTGGGCATTACAGTGATTGGCTGGCCGCACAGCGTCACCTCGAGTATTTAAAACCGGGCGCCGCCATCTTGGACACAGTCGCTCCGGATCAGACAGTGTAGAGAGAGTGCTGCTGAGTTAGGGAGAGATATATAGTGCAAAATAGGTAGTGTAGGGTCTCTAAAGCCTGTAAAATCAAACAAACAGTCCTTCTCAGGACTAATATCCATCCCGGATATCAGGCAGGCAGGCAGGCTGTATAGGAGACGCAGTGGTTATACCAGCAAACGCTGCATTACAGTCCTGTGTGCTCCTGTTGGTCAAATTGCTAGACTTATCACCCCGGTTTCAGGGGCCAGGAAAAATTATTTTTTTTCATCTAAATCCTGTATTTATTTATTTTTCCTCAGTCAGACTGTACAAATACGCGTCTTATTAACCTTTTGGTATCCCCCCCCCCCCAAAAAAAAAATGAGTGTGTATGTGACTGTTCAGACACCAATATATCTGTTTAAAAGAGTCTGGTGTAGGCCAGAAAAATAGAACTGTGGTTTCGCAGTTCCACGGGTCAAATCTCTGTATTATTTTGCTTTTGGCATTTTTTGCCGTAAAATAAAACTGTAATAGTGTCTCCCTGACTGGTCAGACACCAATATATCTGTTTAAAAGAGTCTGGTGTAGGCCAGATAAATAGAACTGTGGTTTTGCAGTTCCACGGGTCAAATCTCTGTATTATCCTGCTTTTGGCATTTTTTGCCGTAAAAAAACTGTAATAGTGTCTCCCTGACTGGTCAGACACCAATATATCTGTTTAAAAAAGTCTGGTGTGCGCCACATAACTATAACTGTGGTTTTGCAGTTCCCCGGGTCAAATCTCTGTATTATCCTGTTTTTGGCATTTTTTTCCGTAATAAACCCTGTAATAGTGTCTCTCTGACTGGTCAGACACCAATATATCTGTTTAAAAGATTCTGGTGTACGCCACATAACTATAACTGTGGTTTTGCAGTTCCACGGGTCAAATCTCTGTATTATCCTGCTTTTGGCATTTTTTGCCGTAAAAAAAAAACTGTAATAGTGTCTCCCTGACTGGTCAGACACCAATATATCTGTTTAAAAGAGTCTGGTGCAGGCCAGAGAAATAGAACTGTGGTTTTGCAGTTCCATGGGTCAAATCTCTGTATTATCCTGTTTTTGGCATTTTTTGCCGTAAAAAAAGCTGTAATAGTGTCTCCCTGACTGGTCAGACACCAATATATCTGTTTAAAAGAGTGGTGTAGGCCAGAAAAATAGAACTGTGGTTTTGCAGTTCCACGGGTCAAATCTCTGTATTATCCTGCTTTTGGCATTTTTTGCCATAAAAAAAACTGTAATAGTGTCTCCCTGACTGGTCAGACACCAATATATTTGTATAAAAGATTCTGGTGTACGCCATATAACTATAACTGTGGTTTTGCAGTTCCACGGGTCAAATCTCTGTATTATCCTGCTTTTGGCATTTTTTGCCGTAAAAAAAACTGTAATAGTGTCTCCCTGACTGGTCAGACACCAATATATCTGTTTAAAAGAGTCTGGTGTAGGCCAGAAAAATAGAACTGTGGTTTTGCAGTTCCACGGGTCAAATCTCTGTATTATCCTGCTTTTGGCATTTTTTGCCGTAAAAAAAACTGTAATAGTGTCTCCCTGACTGGTCAGACACCAATATATCTGTTTAAAAGAGTCTGGTGCAGGCCAGAGAAATAGAACTGTGGTTTTGCAGTTCCATGGGTTAAATCTCTGTATTATCCTGTTTTTGGCATTTTTTGCCGTAAAAAAAGCTGTAATAGTGTCTCCCTGACTGGTCAGACACCAATATATCTGTTTAAAAGAGTGGTGTAGGCCAGAAAAATAGAACTGTGGTTTTGCAGTTCCACGGGTCAAATCTCTGTATTATCCTGCTTTTGGCATTTTTTGCCATAAAAAAAAAACTGTAATAGTGTCTCCCTGGCTGGTCAGACACCAATATATCTGTTCAAAAGATTCTGGTGTACGCCACAGAACTATAACTGTGGTTTTACAGTTCCACGGGTCAAATCTCTGTATTATCCTGCTTTTGGCATTTTTTGCCATAAAAAAAAACTGTAATAGTGTCTCCCTGACTGGTTAGACACCAATATATTTGTATAAAAGATTCTGGTGTACGCCATATAACTATAACTGTGGTTTTGCAGTTCCACGGGTCAAATCTCTGTATTATCCTGCTTTTGGCATTTTTTGCCATAAAAAAAACTGTAATAGTGTCTCCCTGACTGGTCAGACACCAATATATCTGTTTAAAAGAGTCTGGTGTAGGCCAGAAAAATAGAACTGTGGTTTTGCAGTTCCACGGGTCAAATCTCTGTATTATCCTGCTTTTGGCATTTTTTGCCGTAAAAAAAACTGTAATAGTGTCTCCCTGACTGGTCAGACACCAATATATCTGTTTAAAAGAGTCTGGTGCAGGACAGAGAAATAGAACTGTGGTTTTGCAGTTCCATGGGTCAAATCTCTGTATTATCCTGTTTTTGGCATTTTTTGCCGTAAAAAAAACTGTAATAGTGTCTCCCTGACTGGTCAGACACCAATATATCTGTTTAAAAGAGTGGTGTAGGCCAGAAAAATAGAACTGTGGTTTTGCAGTTCCACGGGTCAAATCTCTGTATTATCCTGCTTTTGGCATTTTTTGCCATAAAAAAAAACTGTAATAGTGTCTCCCTGGCTGGTCAGACACCAATATATCTGTTCAAAAGATTCTGGTGTACGCCACAGAACTATAACTGTGGTTTTGCAGTTCCACGGGTCAAATCTCTGTATTATCCTGCTTTTGGCATTTTTTGCCATAAAAAAAACTGTAATAGTGTCTCCCTGACTGGTCAGACACCAATATATTTGTATAAAAGATTCTGGTGTACGCCATATAACTATAACTGTGGTTTTGCAGCTCCACGGGTCAAATCTCTGTATTATCCTGCTTTTGGCATTTTTTGCCATAAAAAAAACTGTAATAGTGTCTCCCTGACTGGTCAGACACCAATATATCTGTTTAAAAGAGTCTGGTGTAGGCCAGAAAAATAGAACTGTGGTTTTGCAGTTCCACGGGTCAAATCTCTGTATTATCCTGCTTTTGGCATTTTTTGCCGTAAAAAAAACTGTAATAGTGTCTCCCTGACTGGTCAGACACCAATATATCTGTCTAAAAGAGTCTGGTGCAGGCCAGAGAAATAGAACTGTGGTTTTGCAGTTCCATGGGTTAAATCTCTGTATTATCCTGTTTTTGGCATTTTTTGCCGTAAAAAAAGCTGTAATAGTGTCTCCCTGACTGGTCAGACACCAATATATCTGTTTAAAAGAGTGGTGTAGGCCAGAAAAATAGAACTGTGGTTTTGCAGTTCCACGGGTCAAATCTCTGTATTATCCTGCTTTTGGCATTTTTTGCCATAAAAAAAAACTGTAATAGTGTCTCCCTGGCTGGTCAGACACCAATATATCTGTTCAAAAGATTCTGGTGTACGCCACAGAACTATAACTGTGGTTTTGCAGTTCCACGGGTCAAATCTCTGTATTATCCTGCTTTTGGCATTTTTTGCCATAAAAAAAAACTGTAATAGTGTCTCCCTGACTGGTTAGACACCAATATATTTGTATAAAAGATTCTGGTGTACGCCATATAACTATAACTGTGGTTTTGCAGTTCCACGGGTCAAATCTCTGTATTATCCTGCTTTTGGCATTTTTTGCCGTAAAAAAAACTGTAATAGTGTCTCCCTGACTGGTCAGACACCAATATATCTGTTTAAAAGAGTCTGGTGTAGGCCAGAAAAATAGAACTGTGGTTTTGTAGTTCCACGGGTCAAATCTCTGTATTATCCTGCTTTTGGCATTTTTTGCCCTAAAAAAAAACTGTAATAGTGTCTCCCTGACTAGTCAGACACCAATATATCTGTTTAAAAGAGTCTGGTGCAGGCCAGAGAAATAGAACTGTGGTTTTGCAGTTCCATGGGTCAAATCTCTGTATTATCCTGTTTTTGACATTTTTTGCCGTAAAAAAAAGCTGTAATAGTGTCTCCCTGACTGGTCAGACACCAATATATCTGTTTAAAAGATTCTGGTGTACGCCACATAACTATAACTGTGGTTTTGCAGTTCCACGGGTCAAATCTCTGTATTATCCTGCTTTTGGCATTTTTTGCCGTAAAAAAACAGTAATAGTGTCTCCCTGACTGGTCAGACACCAATATATCTGTTTAAAAGATTCTGGTGTATGCCACAGAACTATAACTGTGGTTTTGCAGTTCCACGGGTCAAATCTCTGTATTATCCTGCTTTTGGCATTTTTTGCCGTAAAAAAAACTGTAATAGTGTCTCCCTGACTGGTCAGACACCAATATATCTGTTTAAAAGAGTCTGGTGTAAGCCACAGGAATAGAACTGTGGTTTTCCTCTTCCACGGTTCTAATCTCCTTTTTATTACCCCTATTTCATTGATAGTGCGAGTGTAAGCTATTTTACTTCATTTACAATGGGCAAGGCGCGTGGCAAGGGACGTGGAACTGAACGTTCTGGTGATGGTGCGTGTAGAGGACGGGGCCGTGGCCAAGGTGAAAATGTGCCACAACCAACAGCCACATCTTCTCGCTCCCAGTTCTTGACCGAATTACTAGGGAAGCACACTACAACACCAGTATTGCGAACTGATCAGTGTGAACAGGTTATTAATTGGATAGCAGATAATACTTCCGGTGACCTGGGCACCACCACCTCCGGTCTGTCTTCCACACGGTCAAGTTTTAGTAGCCGTGAGTCTCGACCGCATACTCCTCCTCACCCTGACGCTCCTTCCTCCCACCATGCCGAGTGTCGTCAGACAGCAACTGATCCCACACTTGGACACTCTGAAGAGCTGTTCACTAGTCCATTTCCTTATTTGCGCCCCTCGCCTGCTCCACTTGAAGTGGTGGAAGAGGAGATCCCATATAGCGATGCCCAAATATTTGAACAGCCACGACCACAGGAAGTCGACGCTGGCAATTTGTCACAAGAGGTGGACGATGACGAGACACAATTGCCAGGAAGTGAGGAGGAGGATCGTGGTGCGCAAGTGGAAGAGGAGGAGGTGGTGGATGATCTAGTAACTGACCCAACGTGGCAGGAGGACACGCAGAGCGAGGCCAGCAGCACACAGGGGGAGGGAGGCAGAGTACCCCAACAGGCAGGAAGAAGCAGTGTGGTGGCCGCACACAGAAGGCGGGCAACAGTTCCCCGTAACACCAACACGAGGGACGTTGCCAGTACAACCGGTAGGTCTTCCAGAGTCTGGAATTTTTTTAAAGACTCTGCTGATAACCCCAAAAAGGCCATTTGTACCACCTGCCATGCCAGCATCAGCAGGGGTGATAAAACTACCAGCCTGACCACCACCAGCATGATCAGGCACATGGCAGCAAAGCACCCGACTTTATTAGCCGAACCCCAGGGTCCACGACCAGTGTCAGCGGGTGTCACCACTGCTTCTTCCGCTGTTGTGCGTGTAATAGAACCCCCTGTTGTGTGTGCAAGGCAATCCCCTGTCCATACTACATCCAAAGATGCCCCCTCCTCTCAGTCTTCACTTGTTATGGCAGTTTCTCAAGAAACAGCATCAACGTCCACGTCCACATCCCATCGCAGCGTTCAGTTGTCCATATCCCAGAGCTTTGAACGAAAGCGCAAATTCGCAGCCAACGCCCCACAGGCCACAGTCCTAAATTCGCACATTTCACAACTGCTTGCATTGGAGATGCTGCCTTTTAGGCTGGTGGAGACGGAATCCTTCTGCAACCTTATGGCGGTGGCCGTCCCTCGGTACTCAGTCCCCAGCTGACACTATTTTGCCCGGTGTGCCATCCCCGCACTACACAAGCACGTGTCCCAAAACATCTGCCATGCCCTTAACAACGCAGTTACTGGGAGAGTCCACCTGACAACAGACACGTGGACAAGTGCTTGTGGCCAGGGACGGTACATCTCCCTGACGGCACACTGGGTAAACATAGTGGAAGCCGGGACCCAGTCGGACCTTGGGACGGAACACATCCTCACCACACCGAGGATTGCGGGCCCTATGTCAGTCAGAGTTGCCCCCACAGTGTACAGCTCCTGCGCATCATCCTCCTCCTCATGTTCAGCCTCCATCTCAGATATCACCACATCACTTACAAGCTGGAAGCACTGCAGTACTGCCTCAGCCAAGCGGCAACAGGCTGTGCTGAAACTCATAAGCTTAGGTGATAAACTTCACACTGCTTGTGAGTTGTGGACAGCTGTGAAAGAGCAGGCAGATCTGTGGCTGAGACCGCTGAACCTATATCTAGGCATGGTCGTGTGTGACAATGGCCTAACCTGGTGGCGGCTCTGAGGCGAGGTGAGACCACACATGTACCATGCCTGGCTCATGTGCTTAACCTCGTGGTTCAGCGGTTTCTTAATTCGTACCCCGATTTGCCAGATCTGCTCGTCAAAGTATGCCACCTGTCAGCTCATTTTCGCAAGTCGGCTACAGCTTCCGCTGACCTTGCTGTGTTGCAGCAGCGTTTGCAGCTTCTGCCACACCGACTGGTGTGTGATGTCCCCACACGTTGGAACTCTACCCTCCACATGTTGCAAAGGATTTGTGAGCAGAAGAGAGCAGTTGTGGAGTACCAGCTGCAACAAGGCTGTCGATATTCAGGTCAGACTCCACACATAAGACCTTAGGAGTGGACCTGGATGTCTGACATATGTACCATCCTGAAAAACTTTGAGGAGTCCACCAAGATGGTGAGTGGCGATGACGCCATCATTAGCGTCAGCATCCCACTTGTCTGTCTTTTGCAACGCTCTCTGCAGAGAATTAAAGAGGAGGCATTGCAGCCAGAGTATGATGAGATGGATCAAGAACCTGTAATGGGAGATTACACACAGCCCAGCCTCATCTCATCCCAACGTGCATTGGGGGACAATGAGGGAGAGGAGGAGGAGGAAGAACAGGAGCTGGTATCATGTAGACGGTAGTACCTGTACAACTGTCATACAGTCGGTTCAGCGTGGGTGGCCTAAGGACAGGGGGGAGGAGGAGGAGATCATGGTCAGTCGTCATCTTGGTGAGGACACGGACGTCTTGCCCGTTACCAGTCTGGTACGCATGGCTGACTGTATGTTACGCTACCTTAACCGTTACCCTCGCGTTGTCAAAATGTTGGGTGACACTCATTACTGGTTGGTGACACTTTTAGACCACCACTACAAGGAGACCTTTCACTCTCTTATTCCTGAGGTGGAGAGGTCTACAAAAATGGGGCAGTACCAGAAGGCCCTTGCTGCAGAACTGTTAAAAAAATTCCCATCTGAACACGCTAGCGGCAGAAGTCACAGTTCGTTGATCAACCAAGGCGTACAGGCGAGAGAGACGCAACTCCAATCCAGCAGAGGCAGGGGAACACTGTCAACATTCTGGGACAGTTTTCTGAGACCCGCCCAGCTTACAGGCCCTGAGGCGCGGGGTACTCTCACAAGGAGTGGAAAGTTTCAAAAGATGGTGAGGGAGTACCTTGCCGACCGTACCAGCGTCCTCCGTGATTCCTCTGTGCCTTTTAATTATTGGGTATCCAAGCTGGACACTTGGAATGAACTCGCTCTGTACGCCTTGGAGGTCCTGGCCTGCCCTGCCGCTAGCGTGTTATCGGAGCGTGTTTTTAGTGCCGCTGGGGGAATTATAACTGATAAGCGCACTCACCTGTCAACTGACAATGCTGACAAGCTGACCCTTATCAAAATGAACAAGGGCTGGATTGGGCCAGACTTCTCATCACCACCAAATGACAGCAGAGTAACAAAGTCAAATCCACTGTGTTATTTCGGGAGGTGTATTCCCATGCACCGCTTCACACCCACACATGGGTATACGCTTCCTCATTTCGGCTGTATTTTGCTCTTCTCCTTATCCTCAGCCTCCACCACCACTATACCACCAGGGTGACCGTGGTCCGTGTTGCCAGCATTGCAAGTTCCTCCATCCTAATTTTTGGCAGCTTTTGCTTGAAAGGCATAGGCAAAGACTATGGGAGACCCACTCCCTAATAATGGGAATAATGTTTTTAATATGCTGTACTGCATGGCTCTTGTAAAGGGCATGAAAACCGTCTTGTTAAGCTACTGCAACCTCCACCACTTTTCTCAGGGGCATTGATATTGTCTTTTTATTCCACTGCGACCTCCACCATTCTTCCAAGGGGCAAGAAAACCATCTTGTTAAGCTACTGCAACCTCCACAACTTTTCCCAGGGGCATTAAAACCATCTTGTTAAGCTACTGCGACCTGCACGACTTTTCCCAGGGGCATTGATATTGTCTTTTTATTCCACTGCGACCTCCACGTCTCTTCTAAGGGGCATTAAAATCGTCTTGTTAAGCTACTGCGACCTCCACCACTTTTCCCAGGGGCATTAAAACCGTCTTGTTAAGCTACTTCGACCTCCACCACTTTTCCCAGGGGCATTGATATTGTCTTTTTATTCCACTGCGACCTCCACGTCTCTTCCAAGTGGCATTAAAACCGTCTTGTTAAGCTACTGCGACCTCCACCACTTTTCCCAGGGGCATTAAAACCATCTTGTTAAGCTACTGCGACCTCCACCACTTTTTCAAGGGGCATTGATATTGTCTTTTTATTCCACTGCGAACTCCACCATTCTTCCAAGGGGCATTAAAATCGTCTTGTTAAGCTACTGCGACCTCCACCACTTTTCCCAGGGGCATTAAAACCGTCTTGTTAAGCTACTGCGACCTCCACCATTCTTCCAAGGGACATTAAAACCGACTTGTTAAGCTACTGCGGACTCCACCACTTTTCCCAGGGGTATTGATATTGTCTTTTTATTCCACTGCAACCTCCACGTGTCTTCCAAGTGGCATTAAAACCGTCTTGTTAAGCTACTGCGACCTCCACCACTTTTCCCAGGGGCATTAAAACCATCTTGTTAAGCTACTGCGACCTCTACCATTCTTCCAAGGGGCATTAAAACCGTCTTGTTAAGCTACTGTGACCTCCACCATTCTTCCAAGGGGCATTAAAACCGTCTTGTTAAGCTACTGCGATCTCCACCACTTTTCCCAGAGGCATTGATATTGTCTTTTTATTCCACTGCGACCTCCACCACTTTTCCCAGGGGCATTAAAACCGTCTTGTTAAGCTACTGCGACCTCCACCATTCTTCCAAGGGGCATTGATATTGCCTTTTTATTCCACTGCGACATCCACGTCTCTTCCAAGGGGCATTAAAACCATCTTGTTAAGCTACTGCGACCTCAACCACTTTTCCTAGGGGCATTGATATTGTCTTTTTATTCCACTGCGACCTCCACGTCTCTTCCAAGGGGCATTAAAACCATCTTGTTAAGCTACTGCGACCTCCACTACTTTTTCAAGGGGCATTGATATTGTCTTTTTATTCCACTGCGAGCTCCACCATTCTTCCAAGGGGCATTAAAACCATCTTGTTAAGTTACTGCGACCTCCACCACTTTTCCAAGGGGCAATAAAACCATCTTGTTAACCTACTGCAACCTCCACCACTTTTCCAAGGGGCATTAAAACCGTCTTGTTAAGCTACTGCGACCTCAAAGTCTTTTCCAAGGGGCATTAAAACCGTCTTGTTAAGCTACTGCGACCTCCACCACTTTTCCAAGGGGCATTAAAACCGTCTTGTTAAGCTACTGCGACCTCAACGTCTCTTCCAAGGGGCATTAAAACCGTGTTGTTAAGCTACTGCGACGTCCACCATTCTTCCAAGGGGCATTGATATTGTCTTTTTATTCCACTGCGACCTCCACGTCTCTTCCAAGGGGCATTAAAACCGTCTTGTTAAGCTACTGCGACCTCCACCACTTTTCCCAGGGGCATTGATATTGTCTTTTTATTCCACTGCGACCTCCGCGTCTCTTCCAAGGGGCATTAAAACCGTCTTATTAAGCTACTGCAACCTCCACCACTTTTCTCAGGGGCATTAAAACCGTCTTGTTAAGCTACTGCAACCTCCACCACTTTTTCAAGGGGCATTAAAACCGTCTTGTTAAGCTACTGCGACCTCCACCACTTTTCCAAGGGGCATTAAAACCATCTTGTTAAGCTACTGCGACCTCCACGTCTCTTCCAAGGGACATTAAAACCGTCTTGTTAAGCTACTGCGACCTCCACGTCTCTTCCAAGGGGCATTAAAACCGTCTTGTTAAGCTACTGCGACCTCCACCACTTCTCCCAGGGGCATTGATATTGTCTTTTTATTCCACTGCGACCTCCACGTCTCTTCCAAGGGGCATTAAAACCGTCTTGTTAAGCTATTGCGACCTCCACCACTTTTCCCAGGGGTATTAAAACCGTCTTGTTAAGCTACTGCGACCTCCACCACTTTTTCAAGGGGCATTGATATTGTCTTTTTATTCCACTGCGACCTCCACGTCTCTTCCAAGGGGCATTAAAACCATCTTGTTAAGCTACTGCGACCTCCACCACTTTTTCAAGGGGCATTGATATTGTCTTTTTATTCCACTGCGAACTCCACCATTCTTCCAATGGGCATTGCATTTCCTCCTAATTTTAGTCAGCTTTTCCTTTTCAATGCATAGGCGAACACTAAGGGAGATCCACTCCCCAATAATGGGTAGAAGGTTTTTAGTATGCTGTAATCCACGTCTGTTTCAAGGGGCATTGCAGTTCCTCATAATTTTTGGAAAGCCTTCCATACACTGCTTAGGCCAACAGTGCAGAGGAGACCCAGTTGCTATAAATGGAAAAAACGGCTTAGTTAAGGCCCTCTGACCTCCATGTCACTTCTAAGGGGCATTGGAGTGCCTCGAAATTTTTGGTAGGCATTGCACTCACTGCATGCCCTACAACTGTGTAGCCGAACTGCTCCTTTTGGTACAGAAACATATCCTACAAGACATGTGTGGTTGACTGGCCTGATATTGATGTGAATGGTCCCTGTTCCTCCTGCTCTTTCTCCTTTGCCACCACCTCATCCATCATTCATCACCTGAAGCTTTGTTTTAACGGGAGTCATAGAACTGGGATAGTAGCAGGAAAACATCCAGCAATCCTCGGAGGAGGTAGGATATGCGCCAAAACGCTGACCACCTCAGGCCCAGCCGCTACTACATACATGCGCTTGCATTCCAAGAAAACAAAGCAGATGCTAACTTCTATCATCATCATCATGCTCCTTATCTTGGCACTCTCAACTCCCCTGATGGAGAAGCCAGGGCCCACCGGAGGAGTCTGGTTTTCTGGTGGGCTCGTCCAATGCCTCCCTAAAGCAGGCCGGGCTAATAAAAGTGTGGGGGGAAGTTCCAAGGAGAAATAGGGGTGGCTGGGGACCATTTATGGACATCCAGCCGTCCCCAGGTGGCTGGGGACTGTGTGTGGACACCCGGCCGCGGGGCGGCTGGGGACCGAGTATGGACACCCGGCCGCCCCCTGGCGGCTGGGGACCGAGCGTGGACACGCGGCCGCTGGGCGGCTGGGGACTGAGTATGGATACCAGGTCGCCGACGCAGCCATGACATGGTGGCCGGCGTCTGCCTCCACATGCTTAAAAGGCCCAATTTCAAGTGCAAGCAAGCTAGCAGTATGGTATTGCTGCCTGGGGGTGGGTGGGTGGCAGGTTGCACACTTACGCTTGCATTCCAAGAAAACAAAGCAGATGCTAACTTCTATCATCATCATCATGCTCCTCACCTTGGCACTCTCAACTACCCTGATGGAGAAGCCAGGGCCCACCGGAGGAGTCTGGTTCTCTGGTGGGCTCGTCCAATGCTGCCCTAAAGCAGGCCGGGCTAAGAAAAGTGTGGGGGGAAGTTCCAAGTAAATAGGGGCTGCTGGGGACCGTTCATGGACACCCGGCTGCCGCCAGGCGGCTGTGGCCCGTGTGTGGACACCCGGCCGCCTGGCGGCTAGGGACTGAGCATGGATACCAAACCGCCGACGCAGCCATGACATAGTGGCCGACGTCTGCCTCCACATGCCTAAAAGGCCCAATTTCAAGTGCAAGCAAGCTAGCAGTATGGTATTGCAGCCTGGGGTGTGGGTCGGTGGCAGGTTGCACACTTACGCTTGCATTCCAAGAAAATAAAGCAGATGCTAACTTCTATCATCATCATCATGCTCCTCACCTTGGCACTCTCAACTCCCCTGATGGAGAAGCAAGGGCCCACCGGAGGAGTCTGGTTCTCTGGTGGGCTCGTCCAATGCTGCCCTAAAGCAGGCCAGGCTAAGAAAAGTGTGGGGAGAAGTTCCAAGGAGAAATAGGGGTGGCTGGGGACCATTTATGGACATTCAGCCGCCCCCAGGCGGCTGGGGACCATGTGTGGACACCCGGCCGTGGGGTGGCTGGGGACCGAGTATGGACACCCGGCCACCCCCTGGCGGCTGGGGACCGAGCGTGGACATCCGGCCACCGGGTGGCTTGGGACTGAGTATGGATACCAGGCCGCCGACGCAGCCATGACATGGTGGCTGGCGTCTGCCTCCACATGCCTAAAAGGCCCAATTTCAAGTGCAAGCAAGCTAGCAGTATGGTATTGCAGCCTGGGGGTGGGTGGTAGGTTGCACACTTACGCTTGTGACGCGCCCTGGGCCTATGGGATGTAGCGTTGCGCACGCAGGGACTACCCGGAGCCGGATCTGATAGGGGTAGTAGTCTCGTGGCGGTGACCCGGTCCGTGCCCAGGGAGTCAGACTAAGTGGCGGTATATTAGCAGTAGATGTAGGACGACTACGCCACCCGTTGAATGCAGCTATGGAGCTGCCGCTGCAGGACAGTCCGCTGAGGCCGGTGGATGGATGGTGCAGCGTAGATGGTATAACCCCCAACGGGAGGGGTATGGCCTCAGGGCAGCAGATGGGGATGATGGGGGTAGCAGGAACCACTCAGAGACGGTGCGGTGTAGTTCAGGGTCTTTACTGGTGACAAAGATAGACCCTCCCGGAGTACTTGCTAGCGGTCGGGGCCTGGTCAGTCCTTGAGCAGATGGGATCCCCCTTGGCCAGGCGGAGTTGTAGGCCTCCCCAACTAACTGTACTCTTCTGGCTACCTTGTTAGAAGCGGGTAAAAGTAGCCCACGTCCCTGAGTGTACCGTGTGGTGCTCACCCGTATGGCCGGTGACTCGGGGCCTTCTAGTAGCTTCCGCTCCACGACGGCGGTGCTGGTCCCACTCGTGTGACCGAGCCTTCGGGTTTCTGGGCCAGAGGACCTGAAATCCCCTGCCGGTCGGTTTCTGCTGCTGGGTAGGAGTTAGTTCCCACAGCCTCGGACTCCGGGTCCGGTAAGAAATCTTCAATCAGGGCGAGCTCTACAGCTTCCAGCCCTGACCTCCTCTTAGCACGACTCCCACAGAGCTCCTGATCTTTCCTTCCTATTACTGCTTCTCTTCTTCTCTCTACTCTTCTCACTAACCCTGCCTCAGCCCCAGGTTTATATAGGGGAAGTCCTTCCCCTCCCAGGACTGGGCAGGAGGTGTGGCATGCATAGGATTCCTGACCAAGAGACCTCCCACCTGCTCTCAGACCTAACATTGCTGTTACTGTGGAAACCAGACCCCTGGGGTGCCACATTCCCCCCTAGTGAAACTTAGTACTCCGGGACTAAACATATTTTTTAAACATAACAAGGTATAAACAATAATAGTACAATAAGAAAAACATATAAAGATGGTCACGGCGTGTCCGCAACCGGGTGCAGTTTTTGAAGAAAAGCAAGGTGTCCATTTCACCAAAACAGGGAGACGTAACCAGGTAGGGGTCTGTCCTGCCCCGAGTCCTTAACAGTCTTTAGTCCATTCCTAGGTTACGCTCCAACCATGTACAAGGATTCCCGGTAAATCCACCAAGGACTCCTATAAATAACTAGAAACACATAATTATACACAAGCAACAAGAAAAACAGGTAACCACAAATAAAACAGTTTATACACTTCAAATCCTCCAACGTGCGGGTAACTGGCCTCTAGTGGCCCTAGTGGACCTACGGAGCTGACTGTCTAGCCCTGAACTACAGTGTGTAGGAGCTGTCAAGGGTAAACTGGGCAGCTGTCTACCGGCTCTTTGGCTCACTAGGGGTACGGCAGGCTCACTATAAGCAGAGGGTTGATCCTCCTGTTCTGCTTGTGTGGAGTCTTCTGCCTCCTGGACCGGCTGCTCTTCCAGCTCTACCTGTTGCTCCGTAGGCACTTGGGATGCTGGTTGGAGGAACGTGAGGACGGGTACCACAACTGCACCATTGACTTGAGTCCAGGACCGAGGGAAGTCTCCGAGCACAGTACTAACCATATCTTCCCTTTCCTCTACGGGTCGATGGTCTTCTTGTTCCTCTTCAGGGTTCCGTAGCTGTTCAGGACACTTCTTCAGGTGATCCCGGGATACAATGGCTATGGTCTCCCCACCGTCTTTACTGATGGTACAGACTTTCGGGTTCTCGTGGCTTGAGGGCAGTACGGTGTACGGGTCCTTCTCCCACTGGTCGTCCAACTTGTGGAGCCGTCTTTTCCTCTTCAAGACCTGCTCTCCGGGTACCAGGGGAACAGCGGGAGCATACTGGTTGTAAGTTTTCTCTTGTCTTTCCCTAGCCTGACAGAGACTTCGCTCCACGCTCTCCTGTACTTTCCGGTACTGCTGCTGCCTCTCTGTGTCCCAGTCTGCCTCTGGTGAAGTGTCCTCGGGTGTCAGGACTCCCATTTCCAGGTCAACAGGTAACTTACCAGGTCTCGCCCTCATTAGGTAAGCCGGGGTACAGTTGGTGGAACCTACCGGGATGTGGTTGTATAGGTCCACCAGATCGGGCAGCTTCTCAGGCCACAGACTGCGTTCTTCCAGGGGCAACGTTTTCAGGAGATCCATTACCACCTGGTTCATTTTCTCACAAAGTCCATTAGTTTGCGGATGATAGGGTGTCGTCCTTATCTTCCGGCAGCCATACAGATTGCAGAATTCCTGGAAGACCTCCGCTTCAAAGGCAGGTCCCTGGTCCGTCAGCACTTGGTCCGGGTACCCGTGTGGGCGGCAGAAGTGCTGCTGGAAGGCTCTAGCTGCTGTTTGAGCCGTTAAGTCCTTAACGGGGATGACAACCAAGAACCGGGAGTAATGATCCACAATGGTTAACGAGTAGACGTAGCCACTTCTGCTTGGGGTCAGTTTTACATGATCCAAGGCTACCAGTTCCAACGGCTGCCGGGTGACGATGGACTGCAGGGGAGTCTTCTGGCTGGCACGGTCCTTCCTTCTTAGGTTGCACGGGCCACAGTCTCTGCACCACCTCTCGATGGTTCCCCTCATGCCTACCCAGTGGAACCGCCCACGCAGCAGGAACTCCAGCTTCTTCCATCCGAAGTGTCCAGCCCCGTCGTGGTATGCTTCCATCACCATGGCTGCGTCTCTCCGTGGCACCACTACTTGCCAGATTAGTTCATGCGTCCGGGAGTTAACCATTCTGCGGCACAACTTCCCTTTGTAAAGGAACAGTCGACTCTTCTCAGCCCACAGTTGCTTGGCTTCCTCCGGAGCGTCTGGGTCAAGGCGAGCCTCTGGCCGAGTCAGCATCTCCTTCACCAGTCGGACGGCAGGGTCACTGTCTTGCGTTTCCTCCCAGTTGTAGTGAGGCAAGGGGTTAAACGTAGCGGCTTGCTTACTCCTTACCCGATGGGAATACTGGATAGTCCCATGACGGTGGAACGCGGGGAGTTCGACTTCTTCCAATCCCTCTGGATCTTCTCCTACGTCCGGTAGGTTTGGCATCCTGAACAGGGCGTCCGCGTTGGTATTGGAGCGTCCTGCCCGGTATTTGATTGTGAACTCGTAGTTGGACAGACGGGCCATCCATCTCTGCTCTAGGGCACCGAGTCTTGCCGTGTCCAGGTGTGTCAACGGGTTGTTATCCGTGTACACGGTGAACCGGGAAGAAGCGAGGTAGTGCTTAATGCGTTCGGTGACTGCCCACACCACTGCCAGGAACTCTAGCTTAAATGAGCTGTAATTCTCAGGGTTTCTTTCGGTGGGTCGCAGTTTTCGACTGGCGTAAGCGATTACTCGTTCTTTACCCTGCTGGATCTGGGACAGTACGGCTCCTAGCACGATGTTACTTGCGTCGGTGTAGAGGATAAAGGGCTGGCTGTAATCAGGGTACGCCAGGATTTCATCCCCCGTGAGGGCCATCTTCAGCTGGCGGAAGGACTCTTCTTCTAACTTCTCCCATTTGAAGGGCGGCTTCTGGTTCTTGGCCTTCCGGGACTGGCCTATCAGGAGGTCCTGCATAGGAGCTGCCTTTTTGGTGAAACCGGGGATGAATCTGCGGTAATAGCCTACCAACCCGAGGAACTGCCGCACTTCCTTTACACTGGAGGGACTTGGCCATTCCTTAATTGCGGTGATCTTATCAGGGTCGGGAGCCACTCCGTCAGCGCTCACCACGTGTCCCAGGTACTGCACCTTTGGTTTTAGGAGGTGACACTTGGAGGGTTTTACCTTTAGGCCGTAGTTTGCCAGAGCTTCGAACACTTCCGCCAGGTGTTTCAGGTGGTCCTCATAAGTCTTGGAATATACGATGACATCGTCCAGGTACAACAGGACCGTCTCAAAGTTTCGGTGTCCCAGACAGCATTCCATCAATCGTTGGAAGGTTCCTGGTGCATTACAGAGCCCGAACGGCATGCAGGTAAACTCACTAAGTCCCATCGGGGTGGTGAATGCAGTCTTCTCCCGGTCCGACTCTGCTACAGGAACCTGCCAGTACCCGCTAGTAAGATCCAAGGTAGAGAAGAAGTTAGCAGATTTTAAAGCAGCCAAAGACTCCTCTATCCTTGGTAAGGGGTACGCATCCTTGTGTGTGATACGGTTGATTTTCCGGTAATCTACACACATTCTCATGGTGTTGTCTTTCTTTTTGACCAAGACTAGTGGAGCTGCCCAGGGGCTACAGCTATCTCTGATTACCCCAGCCTCCTTCATGTCTCTAAGCATCCCCTTGGTGTGTTGGTAGTGTGCAGGGGGTACGGGTCGATACCTCTCTTTTATGGGAGGATGGTCTCCCGTGGGGATGTGGTGTTCTGCCCCCTTGACTCGCCCGAAGTCTAACGGGTGTTTACTAAACACTCTCTCATACTCTTGAACCACCCGATAGACTCCCTGTTTCTGGTGTGAGGGAGTGGAATCAGTTCCTAAATGTAGTTGCTGACACCAATCCTCCATTTGTTGTTTAGAGCCGTTACCTTCCTCCGGAGAAGATGGAGGCAAGGGTTCTACGGACTGTATGGAATTCTGATTGATGGTATACAATTTGGCTAGCGTGGCATACCGGGGCAGGTACACTTCCTTCTTCCCGATATTTATTATGCGAACGGGCACCCTGCCATGGCGTACATTGACCACCCCCCGTGCTGTCAAAATGGTGGGCCTACTGTCTGAGTAAACTGGTTCTACCATTGCCTGGTAATCTCTACCTCTCAGACCAATAGCCGCCCGGCACCAAATCATCATTTCACTTTTTGGGGGCATGGCAATAGGGAAAGGGTCACACATTCTCACGCTACCAATCTCACCGCCGGAGAGTTCCACCTGTTGCCGTCGCATCAGTGCCCGGATCTCTTTTTGGAGCACTCGCTGCTGGCCGGAGCTGGCGTTCTTGGCAACCTGCTGTAAAATAAAAATCACCTCTGCAAGACAATTTTCAATTACATTAGTTCCTAAAGTTATCTTAGGGTGACTCTCGCGCTTGTCAATGTCCACAATGATCAGTCCCTGTGCTGCCAGCTCGACTCTACCGATTTTAATGGTCACCTCTTTAAATCCGATCTGTGGCACGGGCTGACCATTGCTGGCGATGATACTCAAGTCGTCGTCAGGGTAGCGGGTTATATCCGAGTCATTCCAGTACTGCTTGAAGAGCACGTACGGGATGGTGGTGACCTGTGACCCGGTGTCCAGTAGGGCACTCATAGGAATGCCATCCAGTACCACAGGCAAGACTGGACGTCCTCCCACGTATTTGTCACGCCAGTTTGATGGGCCTGATGATCTTTTTCCTAGGGGTTGGCCCTCTACCCTAGGTTGTGCCAGTTTAAAGGACAGTACCTGGCCATATGTCCGGGTTGATTGCAGCGGCGGCAGATAGGTTGTCCGTCCTCGTTGTATCGGTCGCTGGGTCTTCCTCTGGCCGGTGGGGTCCTCCTTGGTCGGCGCCACGGGATGTCCTCCGGTCCGGATGCCAGCTGGATCTTCCCTGGAATAGAAACCTGTAAAGACTGCACAGTTCGGGTTAGCGCAGCAACGCTTTTAGCTAGCTCTTGGACCTGATGGTGCAGGTCTGGAGCCGGGTCATTGTTCAAAGCCTGCGCATCAGCTCCCACAGGCCCTGCCGACAAGGGCGCCGCCTCCTGGTGGTAAGTGGTAGTGGGGCGTCTGTGGGTCACAACGCCACCTGGTGCCGGTTCTCGGAGCACCCGGATGGCTCTGTCCTTGAACTGTGCAAATCCCAGATGAGGGTCCTGTAAGGCCATTGCCCGCAACTGGGTTTGGTGGGCATTGCAATATAAACCCTCTATAAATTGTTCAGTCAACAGCCGGTCCTCGTCTCCCACGCCGTCAGGGTCGGTCTGCTTAATGGCTCTCAGGGCCTCTTGTAGGTTTAGTGCATAGTCCCTTATACTCTCTTGTGCTCGCTGCTTGCACCCGTAGAATCTAAGCTTGATCTCGGCTGAGGTGCGGGTATCAAAGGTGTCCTTCAGCCGGGTTAGTATCCCTGCGACAGTCCTCCCCCCAGGTGGCCAGGACTTTACCTCCCTTTGGGCTGCCCCAGTTAATTGGGCCACCAGGATGCTCACTTTTTGCTCTTCTGTGAGGGGGTACACCTGGAAGAGGCTATCCAGCTTTTCTCTAAAGTCATGCAGGGTATGTGACTCCCCTGAGTACTGGGGTAGCCAAGCCGCTCCCGGGATATAGGGCATGGTGAAAGGCATGACGGCAGCAGTGGTGTCGCTGGCGGGGGTTGAGGTAGTGAAGCTCTCCTCCGTATCCGACATCTTCCTCCCCCCTAGTGGACCGTGGCCTACCTTGTGATGATCCTCTTCCGTAGGTCGCGGCTCCGCAGTGGATCGTCAGGGTTGAGGACCTTCCGTCGCGCTCCTGTGACGTCAGCGTCTGCTGGGCTCCTTCCAGGACCTTACGCGACGTCCGGACGTGAGGCGGGGCTTCAGTTCTCGCGCGCTTTCGGAGTCCACGCCCCTCTTCTTCCCGCGCGGCGTCTTCAAGATGGCGTCCAACGGCGGGAAAACTCCACGGAAGGCGGGAAGAAGGCTGAAAATGGCGCCGGATGGCGGGAATCTTCACCGATGGCGGGAAGAAGGCTGAAGATGGCGCCGGATGGCGGGAATCTTCACCACAGGTAAGTTTGAACAGTCTTTTTCAGGCACGCAGTACCCGGTGGTTGCGGGCACGTTATCCTGCCGACTACGCCAAAAGTTGACGCGCCCTGGGCCTATGGGATGTAGCGTTGCGCACGCAGGGACTACCCGGAGCCGGATCTGATAGGGGTAGTAGTCTCGTGGCGGTGACCCGGTCCGTGCCCAGGGAGTCAGACTAAGTGGCGGTATATTAGCAGTAGATGTAGGACGACTACGCCACCCGTTGAATGCAGCTATGGAGCTGCCGCTGCAGGACAGTCCGCTGAGGCCGGTGGATGGATGGTGCAGCGTAGATGGTATAACCCCCAACGGGAGGGGTATGGCCTCAGGGCAGCAGATGGGGATGATGGGGGTAGCAGGAACCACTCAGAGACGGTGCGGTGTAGTTCAGGGTCTTTACTGGTGACAAAGATAGACCCTCCCGGAGTACTTGCTAGCGGTCGGGGTCTGGTCAGTCCTTGAGCAGATGGGATCCCCCTTGGCCAGGCGGAGTTGTAGGCCTCCCCAACTAACTGTACTCTTCTGGCTACCTTGCTAGAAGCGGGTAAAAGTAGCCCACGTCCCTGAGTGTACCGTGTGGTGCTCACCCGTATGGCCGGTGACTCGGGGCCTTCTAGTAGCTTCCGCTCCACGACGGCGGTGCTGGTCCCACTCGTGTGACCGAGCCTTCGGGTTTCTGGGCCAGAGGACCTGAAATCCCCTGCCGGTCGGTTTCTGCTGCTGGGTAGGAGTTAGTTCCCACAGCCTCGGACTCCGGGTCCGGTAAGAAATCTTCAATCAGGGCGAGCTCTACAGCTTCCAGCCCTGACCTCCTCTTAGCACGACTCCCACAGAGCTCCTGATCTTTCCTTCCTATTACTGCTTCTCTTCTTCTCTCTACTCTTCTCACTAACCCTGCCTCAGCCCCAGGTTTATATAGGGGAAGTCCTTCCCCTCCCAGGACTGGGCAGGAGGTGTGGCATGCATAGGATTCCTGACCAAGAGACCTCCCACCTGCTCTCAGACCTAACATTGCTGTTACTGTGGAAACCAGACCCCTGGGGTGCCACACTTGCACTCCAAGAAAACAAACCAGATGCTAACTTCTATCATCATCATCAAGCTCCTCACCTTGGCACTCTCAACTCCCCTGATGGAGAAGCCAGGGCCCACCGGATGAGTCCGGTTCTTTGGTGGGCTCGTCCAATGCTGACCTAAAGCAGGCCGGGCTAAGAAAAGTGTGGGGGGAAGTTCCAAGGAGAAATAGGGGTGGCTGGGGACCGTTTATGGACACCCAGCCGTCCCCAGGTGGCTGGGGACTGTGTGTGGACACCCGGCCGCGGGGCGGCTGGGGACCGAGTATGGACACCCGGCCGCCCCCTGGCGGCTGGGGACCGAGCGTGGACACGCGGCCGCTGGGCGGCTGGGGACTGAGTATGGATACCAGGTCGCCGATGCAGCCATGACATGGTGGCCGGCGTCTGCCTCCACATGCCTAAAAGGCCCAATTTCACGTGCAAGCAAGCTAGCAGTATGGTATTGCTGCCTGGGGGTGGGTGGGTGGCAGGTTGCACACTTACGCTTGCATTCCAAGAAAACAAAGCAGATGCTAACTTCTATCATCATCATCATGCTCCTCACCTTGGCACTCTCAACTCCCCTGATGGAGAAGCCAGGACCCACCGGAGGAGTCTGGTTCTCTGGTGGGTTCGTCCAATGCTGCCCTAAAGCAGGTGGCTGGGGACCGAGTATGGACACCCGGCCACCCCCTGGTGGCTGAGGACCGAGCGTGGACACCCGGCCGCCGGGCGGCTGGGGACTGAGTATGGATACCTCGCTGCCAAAGCAGCCATGAGGTAGTGGCCAGCTTCGGCCTCCTCCAAACTAAAAGGCCCCATTTCAAGTGCAAGCTAGCAGTATGGTATTGCAGCCTGGGGGTGGGTGGGTGGCAGGCTGCATACTTGCGCTTGCATTGCATGGAATGGAGAGGTACAATTGAACACTGGCCTGGGACACGGACTTGCACGGGGATAGTTGCAAGTCTGCATCTTCTGATGCGGAAGGATCACTTCTGATGGGCACACTTTTAGGCAGTGACCTGGGTGTCAGAGATGCTTCCAGGGGTCTTCCCCATGCTGTTCCCATGTCTTTTCAGCACTGTGTGCATGTGTCACACAGTACATGGCCAGATAAGGTTGTAAAATGTTAAAATGACATTTCCCGGTGAATGCATTTGTCACGGTTGAAAGCAATACAAAAGTGCAAAAACGCATAAAAAATGCTACTTGTGAACATAGCCCAAGGTGTGGAGGAGTATTTTTGTTTTTGGTTATTTATTTTACCTTATACACAAGTCTTTACCCTGGAAAGGAAGTTCCTTAACATATTTCACAGGAAAACCGCTTCAGTTTAGTTTTTGAACGTTTTATTGTGAGCCTGTAAAAGTGGCTTAATACCTCTGACCACGTTGTTGACAGCAGTGACCTGGGGGTCCGAAATGCTTCCTGGGGCGATCCCCATGCTGTTCCCATGTCATTTGAGCACTGTCACTATCGTTTTGGGCACTTTTTAGGCTTTCTACAGACTGCCGGGGGTCCCGCCGCAAAAATGCTCGGGTCTCCCATAGACTAACATTGGGCTCGTTGCTCGGGTCGAGCACCCGAGTATCACGGTGAGCTCGGCCCGAGCTTCGAGCACCCGAGCATTTTAGTGCTCGCTCAACACTAGTTACTACTCCTTTTACAGGAAAATTAAGGTTTTTGTGCTGCTTTTTCATTGGAATCCCTATCGCTCTCTAATAGGTGCCAATTCGTTGTTATTGCTGAATGAATAGTTTTATCCATATTCATGTGTTTGAATGTAAATTCAAATCTTCCCAAATGCTCTGTACTTTTCCCCACTTTACTTTTTAACAAGTTCTTTTGTGAGTTTTTTTACGCTTTTTCTAAAGCTCTCACTAATAGTGAAGTTATTATATTCATGAGCTTCAGCTCTTCTTTTTTAACTAGCATCTATTTCTTGATTTTAACTGTTTTTTTTTAAATATTTTTGGCATTAAAAATTAGACTTTTATAATCTATTCACGTGTCACTTCTAGTTGTTGCCAGGGGAGACCTACACCTGGTAAGTCTTTGTTTAAATACTTGTTAATAAGAAGTGCAACTTTGAGATGTAGTATACAAAAGGAACAAATTTTGATATAAATTATTTTTTAATTGTATTAATTATACAAAAGTAAAAAAACACAATTAAAACTATATAAATGTAACATTGTCATTTTCGGACTGACCCACAGAATAAAATGAACACTATATATATTTAGCTCTGCGCATAGAGTAAAATTTAAAACCCCAAAAAACAGTCGCAGAATTATTGTTTTGTTTAAATTTCTTCTCATAAAGAGTTAATAAAAGTTCTCTAATTACTTCTATGAACTCCAAAATGAGAGGCAAATCTCGGTTTTCCTGCACAGGGGGGTAAACATTCAGTTTGGAACCCCCTTCTACACACAGCTTAAGCGGTTTGAGTAGTCGTTGTGTGACCGCTCATATGCAATTTCCATATTTAGGCCACGGCCCTACTATCAGTATTTGGTCAGTATTCGGTCAGTATTTTTTCTCAGGAGTGGGAGCCAAAACCAGGAGTGGATTATAAATATAGAATTGGTGACTTGTTTCTATTATACTTTTTCTCTGATTGTTACTCACCTGGTTTTGGCTCCCACTCCTGAGAAAAATTACTTACAGAATACTGACCAAATACTGATAGTGGGGCCATGGCCTTAGTCACGTGCTGACTACCTGCTCTTCCTAATTTTCTCAATGTTCAGTGAAATATGGCAGCCCCTGCTTCATTGAGAGAAGCAGGAAGTGAAGCTAGTTGGCACATGACCATAAGTAAAAAAATTGCATATGTGTGGTCATGTGATGACCGCTGGAGCCAGAAGCAGAATCAAATCCTGATAGTGAGTATATTACATGCTATTAGGATTTGACATGTTACAGTGCTAAATGATATAATGAGTACTCCTAACATAAATACAGATGTAGTAACCTTTAACTTGTCAGACAACACAATACTTTATGAAAATAACCATGTATTGCATTATCTGACCGGTTATAGCTTGTTAAATGTGTACTGGATCAGAACCAATATCAGTACACAAATACATCACTTGAACCACCGTCAGTACATGAATACATCACCAGAACCATCATCAGAATAGAAATACATCACCATGACCCCCGTCATTCAGTGTGCTTTGGGGCAGGATGTGGAGGCTGGGTCTTGTTCTGGTTCTCCGCCCCCTCCCCCCCAGCCTCCTTTGCTTCTTGTACAGGTCACTGATTATTCGGCGACCTGCCTCCTTTTTAAAATTCCGCGGCGTCGCCATCATTGTGTGGGCGGTGCGTGCGCAGTGTGAGTCTGCGTCCTGTGTGCAGGACTTCAATAAAATGGCGACCAAAGCTGCGCAAGCGTAGGATGAGATTTCGGCTCAGTAAAAAATTACATTTTCTTCATCCAAACTGTCCCTTCACAGATTTCACCCCCCCATAGTGTCCACTGACACACTCCCCACCATACTGTCCTCTCACACATTTCTCCCCACCATACTGTCTCATCACAATTTCCTACTTTATCCCCCTTTGACATGGCAGCACGGTGGGTTTGCAGTACTTGGGTCGTGGGCTCAAATTCTACCAAGTACGACATCTGAAAGGAATTTGTATATTCTCCCCGTGTTTGTGTGGGTTTCCTCCTGGGTTCTCTGGTTTCTTTCTACACGTAAATGACATACTGATAGGGAACGTACAATGTGAGCCCCAATAGGAACAGTGATGATCATGTCTGTAAAGCGCTGTGGAATATGTAGGCTCTATGTAAGTATAATAAATAAAACAGAACTTGTCTTAACCCTTTTGGTAATTTTTTGATTTTCTAATAGACTTTCATTAACATTGCTATGACTCAGCGAGCCATAAACACCTAATTGGCAGATGCCAGAATTTGGTGTGTTAATGTGTGTTAATCATAATAAGTATAAATACATCTGTTATATTGTCAGTAAGGCTGTGTGCACACGATGCGTTTTTAATGCATTTCCGCAGCGTTTTTGCAGCTGCGGAAACGCATTAAAAATGCATGGTAGAAGGGCACCAATGTTCCCCAATGATAATCCGCATGTGCTGTGCACATGCTGCGGAAATTTCCGCTGCGGATTATCATTGCGGAAAAAAACGCAGCACTACCAATTATTTTGCGGAAGTGCTGCGTCTTCGCCGCCATTGACTTGCATTAGACCGCATGGATTACGCATCACTGTATATGTAGATGCGTAATCCAAGCGTTCTAATGTGCGGATGGTACCCGGGTGTAGATGAGAGGAGAGTCTCCTCCACACCCAGGTACCATTAAAAAATCTGTAAAAAAAGAATAAAATAAAAAATAAATGTATACTTACCTTCTGTCGGCCCGCGCACCGCTCCTGCTTGGTTCCCGGCACTTTGCAGTGAGTTGAAGGACCTGCGCTGACGTCAGAGTCATGTGATGGGTCATGTGACGCTGACGTCGGCAGGTCTTTCAATTCACTGTTGCCGGCAAGGGAGAACAGAGTGAGCGGGACACCGGGGGCCATCGGAGGGTAAGTATACATTTATTTTTTTATTTTTACCACTCTCTCGGGTCACACTATATACATCATTGCTGTTTGCATGGATTTATATAGTGTGACCTAGTTGTCACAAGCACTTTCCAAATGATGCTAATCGCTTGGAAAGCGCTTGTCAATCCGCATACGGAAATGTCAGTGGGTAACCGCTCCATTTCCGCATGTCCCTGGCAGGAAAACACATGTACAATCCGCATGTACAATCCGCATGCGTTTTTTTCTGCCAGGGAGATGCAGAAACACTCAGGAAAAAATCCTGAGCATTTCTGCATCGTGGGCACATAGCCTAAAAGTTATCAAATATTCTGGAAATGGTCCTCTGCAGATGATCATTGTCATTTTTAATGGTAATCAGCCAATAAAACCCTAACAGAATAATTCATGTATTTATAGATTAGTCAATCAGAAAGGAAGCAAATCAAAAATGAATCTTTATGGTTATGATCACATGCACCAGTTGGGAGTTCTGTCAAGATTTTGGCAACAAGAATAGTGCAGCAAGTAATGCTATTTCTGCCATAAAATATGTTGGAACCCTCCATTGAACTATAATCTATCTCATTATAAGGCTTCATTCACATGTCAGTTTTTTCACGTATGAGAAAAACGGACCGAGTTTCATAAGTGATTCTCATCTGAGTTTCATCAGAATTTGGTCCAAGTGTTAACAGTTTTTCTTGTATGTGAAAAAAATAGTTTCCCCACCTTTGGTTTCTAAAAATCAAAGCCATCTGAGTGCAGTCTAATTTTTTCACGGACCCATAGACTTACAATGCCGATTTTATTCTGATACTTAGATCAAAATTGGGCATGTCTCTGCAATTTTGCATGGACCTCTTGGTTCGTGAAAAATTGCAGATGTGTGAATGACTCCATTCACTATTATAGGTAAGAGTTACAGTGAAGGAAATAATTATTTGATCCCTTGCTGTTTTTGTAAGTTTGCCCACTGACAAAGACATGAACAGTCTATAATTTTAAGGGTAGGTTAATTTAAACATTGAGAGATAGAATATCCCCCCCAAAAATCAAGAAAATCACATTGTATAAATTAGATAAATTTATTTGCATTTTGCACAGAGAAATAAGTATTTGATTCCTCTGACAAACAACACTTAATACTTGGTGGCAAAACCTTTGTTGGCAAGCACAGCAGTCAGACGTTTTTTGTAGTTAATGATGAGGGTTGCGCACATGTCGGGAGGAATTTTGGTCCACTCCTCTTTGCAGATCATCTCTAAATCACTAAGATTTTGAGGCTGTCACTTGGCAACTCGGAGCTTCAACTCCCTCCAAAAGTTTTCTATGGGATTAAGGTCTGGAGACTGGCTAGGCCACTCCATGATCTTAATGTGCTTCTTTTTGAGCCACTCGTTTGTTGCCTCGGCTGTATGTTTTGGGTCATTGTCTTGCTGGAAGACCCAGCCATGACCAATTTTTAATGTCCTGGCGGAGGGAAGGAGGTTGTCACTCAGGATTTTATGGTACGTGGCTTCATCCATTCTCCCATTGATGCGGTGAAGTAGTCCTGTGCCCTTAGCAGGGAAACACCCCCAAAACATAATGTTTCCACCTCCATGCTTGACAGTGGGGACGGTGTTCTTTGGGTCATAGGCAGCATTTCTCTTCCTCCAAACACGGCGAGATGAGTTAATGCCAAAGAGCTCAATTTTTGTCTCATCTGACCGCAGCACCTTCTCTCAATAACTCACAGAATCATCCAGGTGTTCATTGGCAAACTTCAGATGGGCCTGCACATGTGCCTTCTTGAGCAGGGGAACCTTACAGACACTGCAGGATTTTAAACCTTTAAGGCGTAATGTGTTACCAATGGTTTTCTTGGTGACTGTGATCCCAGCTGCCTTGAGATCATTAACAAGTTCCCCCCGTGTAGTTTTAGGCTGATCTCTCACCTTCCTCATGATCAATGATACCCCACGAGGTGAGATTTTGCATGGTGACCCAGATAGATGTCAATTGACAGTCATTTTGTATTTCTTTCATTTTCTTACTATTGCACCAACAGTTGTCTCCTTCTCACCCAGAATCTTACTTATGGTTTTGTAGCCCATTCCAGCTTTGTGCAGGTCTATGATCTTGTTCCTGACATCATTAGAAAGCTCTTTGGTCTTGCCCATGTTGTAGAGGTTAGAGTCTGACTGATTAATTGAGTCTGTGGACAGGAGTCTTTTATACAGGTGACCACGTAAGACAACTGTCTTTAATGCAGGTAATGAGTTGATTAGGAGCGTCTAACTGGTATGTAGGAGCCAGAACTCATATTGGTTTGTAGGGGATCAAATACTTATTTCTCACAGCAAAATGCAAATAAATTTATCCAATTTATACAATGTGATATTCTTGATTTTTTTTTTTTGGATATTCTATCTCTCAATGTTAAAATTAACCTACCCTTAAAATTATAGACTGTTCATATTTTTGTCAGTGGGTAAGCTTACAAAAACAGCAAGGGATCAAATAATAATTTCTTTCACTGTATATTTGTGAAAAACACGATAGCACTTGTACGCAAAAAAACGGACGTCTGAATAAGCTCTAAGTCTTTTGGACGCCTTTTTCTTATAAATGGAAGCCATAGCCCAGTTGTGATCACATCCTAAGACCGTATCATGGTCATCAGAGAAAATCCTGCAGGGCTGCAGAAACTAGAGAACAAGTGTGGACTAGCTGTAAATACCTCACAATCTTTTTTTTTTTGGCAACACTCTGGATGACATTTTGAAGGAATCTTGAATAACTGTCAGCCTGACCTTGTGCATCTCAGATTGCAGTTTGTGAGGAGAGAAGAATAATAAGAGGCAAAAAGACAAGGAAGAACAGATAAGATCTCCATAGATAAGCTCAGAAGATTTACGATTTTAATATTAAATTGCAATATGTGTGCAATTTATTTCAGCAGCCTGAAAGCTGCACTCTCTTCACTTCACACAACCTAATGAGTTTTCATGTGGGAATTCACTGTATAAATGTGGAAAAGACGAGGACGTGACCAAGATGGAACCTTCACAATGGGAAAACTCTTGAGACCACCTAAAAATGCTTCCACTTTTTCTTTTTTATCTTTACTTATTGAAATATATATATAAAAACATGATTCCTCTTATATTCTATATGTGTTTTAAGTTTATTTATTTAATTATTTGTATGTCACAGCGTTTTGCTATAAATCTTTGCTTTGTAACAGCTACCTGGCAGATAAGAACTCTGCGATAGAAACGTCCCACCCACTAGTAACATCTTCCACAAATGCAAATATGACTTGAAAATAGAAAAAAAAATCTCACCGTACTATATCATGTCATGCCTGCTTCATCTCAGTGGAGTGCCATATCCAAAACTGCTGACCCGCAGAGAAATCCATCAAAAGCCTAAAGTGGGAAGGCACCTCCAGTTAAAACAATCTTCAAACTTTATTTCATATCAAAAAGGAGAATAAAAATTTCCACATCTTGGTGGTAAAAAAACTCTGACGCGTTTCAGGCGCTAATCGTGCCCTTAGTCTTAGAGCATGGACTAAGGGCGCGCTTAGCACTAGAAAAGCGTCAGAGTGTTTTTACCGCCAACATGTGGAAATTTTTATTCTCCTTTTTGATATGAAATAAAGTTTGAAGATTGTTTTAACTGGAGGTGCCTTCCCACTTTTTGCTTTTGATACATGCACATATGACTTTATCCTCATCGACAAATTTCTATAGCAATAAAATGAGTTGATTGTTGACTAAAAAAGATGCTGCCTTTGTCTGTACATAGTGAATGAAGTGTATTGTGCCACGTACTGCTCATATAAGAGGGTGGTGACCCACCGGAGGATTCACCTGTTCTTCTGTGGGCCAGTCTGTGAATGAGCATGAAATGTGGGCATGGGAGATTTTTGTGGGCATGATCTGAGTTTTCACCTATTGCCCATGGCTGGACGCCGATCTCTGTGCCTCTGGATACAAACATATATCCATTTGAGGGTATATGTATATAAATTCTGTTACAGTACCAAAGTATGGTGTGGAAGATAGATCTCTGCAGGCAGTTCATGCATTTATTTAGCTACAGAAAGAAGTAGCCTTGTTTATATGAGATGGTGGTACAGCAGCATGGAAATATAACAAGGGTCTCAACATTCTGTTAAAATGGGTTTCCAGCATCAATAAATATCTTACAATCTGCTGACAATGGTATAAAATAACAAGATGTGTAATATTCACCTTAAAAGAATGAAAAGTGATTGTTAAAGGAGTTTTCCAGTTTCAAAAAATGCCTGTCACCTGGCTGCTTTTTGTTTAAAAAAAACGAAACTTCGGTTTACTCACCCTTTCAGTATCCAGGACCAAGTCTCTGATCCCAATAACTGTTATTGCCTGCAGCACTGTCGTCACATTAATAGTGAGGCAGGCAATAGGTGAGCTCAGCGGCTCTGAACGGCTCATGAAGGCAACTTGGACAAAGTTGCTGATGGGTTGCTGCGCTGTAGATGCGACATCAGCACTGTAGGCAATAACAGACACTGGGAGCAGCAGTAGAGACTGCAGCCAGGGGACATGGGTTTTCCAAAATCTGGAAAACCCCTTCAATAATCGCTTTCCGCTGCTGTGCTGACACTACCTCTCCTGTGCTGACACTACCTCTCCTGTGCTGACACTACCTCTCCTGTGCTGACACTACCTCTCCTGTGCGGACGCTTCCCTCATCCCCTGTTGGACTTTGTTTTTCTACCTCCATGTTGTGTCAACATGTGATCCCTGATACACATATTTTAAAGCTTGGGGTAGATGGAGACTGTGGTTATGACACAGGTCACATGGCAAAAAATTGTGGAAGGGCTCTATTGCATTGCAGCATAATGAAAGCGAATGGAGTCACATTGTGACCAGCAAGGTACCGTGTCTGTGACAAGCAAAATGCTGAAAGTCTGAACTAGCTTGATTTTTTTTTGAGTACTGTTTGTTGTGGCCATAATAGTTTTCAGGTCACACATACCCCATTCACGTGTACTATGCTGTGATTTATCAGCACCATGCAACTTGTGTCATAGCTAAAGTCTCAGTGTGGTCCCCGAATAAAGCCTACCTGTCTGTCACGGGTGTGTCAGAGGTGACAGACAGTCGCCCTGCAGTTGGTTGCAGGAGATCTCTACGTTTGGCATTACAGACATCTTCGTAGAGGCTGGCTGTCTCTAGGACCCAGCGGCTACCTCCCTCTGCTTAATTAGCTCTCTGGCCTGGGTGTCTGAGAGGGAGGTGCCGGCGATATTCATTACTACTTGTGAGGCTTTAGCAAGAGCAGTACTTCATCCTCTCTGGAGCTTGAGGCCGTGTGCGCATTTGTCTGGAGTCATCTAAAGCTAAGCAATCCCCCCCTGTTTGTCTACCCTTGTTGTCTATAGTGGAGATCGGCTAGTTCACATCTCCTCCCTTCTCTAGCCTTAGCCATACACTAGGGTAAGTCAGGGTGAGGCACGCGTGCGGCGATTGGTGAAGAGCCAATATAGGGACGGTAGTTGAGACAGGGTGACACTAGACCAGACTAGGAGGTCTCCACTCCCCCTTTCCCTAGTGTCTGGGCTCCCTTTCCCTCTGTGCTGCACTAAGTCTTTCCCACACCGTGCGTGACACTGTCATTTCAAGACTATGTTCAGAATAAGCTGTCCTGTGTGTGTGTACATGAGCAGTAATAATATTTCTGGCCATTATATGACTTATAGCAGGTATTTTTCACTAATTTTCCCATCTGCAGCCTCTCTTTCTTATGTTTAAGCTAGTGGGTTGAGACAACACACGGAAAAGGAGGCGATCCTGCTCTCATATCTCTACTTTGCACTCTCTCAAATTCAGCAGCAGCATGAAGAGCATTAGATAGCAATACTCAGCAGTGTAGCTGTGAATTCACTCCTAAGGTGAGATCAACTCTTCAATAGGAAGCTGAATTTGACACCTCACTGAGTTTACAGTCTGTCTTGTTTAGACCGAGATGGATTTTAGTAGTTTTTCAAAGTCAATAATGAGTTCAGGAGGGGGAGCTAGGGGAAGTCGTGGCTCATAAGTAGAGAAAAAAGCATATTTTCTGATAAGATATTTTACATATATTATATAAAGATATATATATATATTTTTTAACAGTTTATTGAGACAACAATGATCATTTACAGATAGACCGACAATGTTTTGTTATTTCACAGAAAAGTCCACTAACTCTAAATTCTTGAAAGAAAATGAATTTTGGCTGGTAGTACACAATAAAACTTTCTAACACTTCATGATTGATTTTTGACAATAAAACAAATATTTCCATACCGTTTAGACATTTTTCTCTGCAATGAGAAGAAAACTCTGTATGCAAACAAACAATTATAGCAGTTCATAAATGGCTGGATAGTATTATAAAGTACACACAATCCAATTCTCAAAGATCATTATTCATTGAAAATGAATACATATGTGCAATAAACCCAGCCGTATGTAGTTGTACTCTGTGTAACGGCAGAAGAATGTAAAAAGGACAAATTTCAGTTCTATTGTGCAATCTCGTAACAACATATTATTTTTCAGGCATTGAGCGGATTTATGAGCTGCTCGTGGATGAACGATAACAGTATTGTGATCAGAAGCCTAACATAAAGTACCCGGGCTGAAACCCTTGGTGAGAAATCTTTAATAGCATCAGAGAGACCTTGCCCCTCCTTCTCCAGGAGAGCTAATTTGCATACCTATTTTCACAGGGTCCATTTCCTGGCTTGCAAGACTCCCTATGCCACAAGGAGAAGTGGCATCCAATGGGAGGTTCACACTTTGCATATTTTCAGGTTCCAGACGCTACTGCAAACTCTGTACTTCATTTGCTTATGCTGAAAGTATAAAATAATTATTATTTTTTAATTAAAACATTAAACATTATTTAGGATATGCAGAATAACAATCAGTATACAATAATAAGATTAATGTCTAGATCTGATATTGCTAGATATAAAGAGGTTCCAGTAATAGAAAACCAATGTTTAAAATCTATGTTCAGAAATTAGTTTGTTGCATATGTACAAGGTCCTAATAGATTAATATAATTTATTCATCCTGATAGAAGAAGAGTTACCTCTCCTGGAAAATCAGAAATCAATGTGATAAGCCAGACCCTATTTCGAAATGAGGCACTTGCAATCATTTGTCCCAAATTTGGTGGGATATTTTAGTGTAATGCTGGTGATGGTACAGCCACTTTTTTTGGGGTAACATAGCATTAATGAGCGACATCCATTAGATTATGGTTGGGGATGTAGCCGCCAGTCACTTCCTCACCACCTTCCTCGCATAATGTAGAGGTTGTGGCAAAAGGTATGCATGGATCTTGACTCACATGTTTCTAAATCAATATATAGTAAACATTTTTTTGGGGCGGAGAGGAACTGGGGATCCCATTATGTCATTTGAAAATCTAATCACCTGCTCCCAAAAACAAATTATCCGTGGACAGCTCCAAATGAGGAGGAAGAAAGAGCCAGGAGCTGTATGATATTTGGGCCATTAATTTAAGTAATCAGGTCTAAACCTAGTTAGTTGTGAAATAGTGTAATGCGCTTTAAGTAGGATTTATAATTGTAAAAGACGTTCATTGAGATTCAAAGAAACTAATTTGGGTGAGGTTATGTTACGCATCTGTAGCACCCTGAGGATTCGGCTGCTACAGGGGTATTGCACCTCAACCCAGAGGTGTGATATTCCACTCCCGGGTAAGGATGGAGTGTGGAACTGAGCTCGGTAGGCTGCATGCACTACACACATCCCATTTCCGAGGAGCAGGCCGACGGTACTCCCACTTAGAAATGTGCAGGTACGACCGAGTCTGTTCCTGGCTGGAGTGGGAGGGGGGTGGTACATCCCAGTAGTGTAGGGGCAGATAGGGGGAGCAGCCTGGGTAAAGATAGGAGCTCATTGGGTGCTGGTCGCCTGAGCTCACACATAGAGGGTGTATATAAGGTGGGCACCATCAAAGAACAGGGTCAGTCAGCCACAGTCAGTCAGCCACAGTCAGTCAGTCTGTGAGTCTTTGCAGAGAAGTCAGAGAAAGAGGAGCAGAGAAGCCCCAGAGAGAGAGAGGAGAAAGCCAGAAAGACCCAGAGGGGGAAACAGAAAAGGAACTCTGAGAACCCAAAGTCCATCAGCGGGTGAAGAGTTGGCAAAAGGGTACCGGATCCCAAGCTGGTGGGGGCAAAAGCACACCCTAGCCAGAGACCGGAGGCCGTGGGCAGTGTCTGCCACGGCCACCCACCACATCCACCCCGAAGGCATACCACGTGGAGGGTCAGGGAACCCAAGGCCAAGGGTCTCCCAACAGAAGGCCCGAGGGAGCTGGACCTGGGTGGATCACTAGTGGGGACGGCCAGAGGAAAGGACAGAAGGAGAGCTCAGGGTCACGCTCCGGACTTGTTTGGGGGTTGGCTGGATCCAGGACCTGGTGGACGCAGCACGGCTCGGGTGGTCACTTGAAGCTGGAGTGACCGGAACATCAGCAGTGAGTAAATACCCTAAACTGCATAACCCGACTCTGTCTTCATTTTACATCTACGCTGCACCACCACAACCCCCATCCTCTGCACCTGACCCCCTGAGGCTATACCCCACCCGTTGGGGGTTATACCATCACAAGCTGCACCTACACCATCAGCCTCAGCGGACCCTGCTGCAGCGGCGGCCATAGTGACCGCAACACAACGGGTGGCGTAGTCGACATAAAGAACTTTAGTAACATCAGTAAGGACTGCCACATACAACTGAGTTTGACACCCTGGGCACGGACCGGGTCACAGCCACTCGGAAGACTACAACCCCCATCTGATCCGGCTCCGGATATTCCCACTAAAGAATATGGCCCAGGGGGCGTGTCAACTTTGGCGTAGTCGGCAGGATTACGTGCCCACAACAACCGGGTACTGCGTGCCTGAAGAAAAGAACGAGTTTACCTCAAAAAGAAGTCTCCTGCCGGTTCCGGAGGGTCCCCGCCATCGGACCCCATCACCAGTCGATTCCAGCCGGTTGTCCGCCATTAACAGCGTTTTCCCGCCATCTGCAGAGTTTCCCGCCACTGGGAAGCGATTCCCGCCATTTCCAAAGGTTTCCCGCCTTGGAAGAGCGGACGCCATTATGGGCGTGCCAGAGGGTGGCGAGAGGCCACCTCCCATCGTGGGCCAGGACCGAAAATGGCGCCAAAAGTGGAAACCGCCCCCACCAACAGAGACTGTGATGCTAGAGGTGTCTGTCAGCGTGAAAGAACTGCCCCTGGAGCTGACAGTCACCAAGTGGCCCCGGGACCGCCCTCGAGGGGGGAGGAGACGAAAGGAGAGAACAAAGATGGGTGCCGCTTGGAGCAGTCTAGAGCGAGCGCACCCGGAGGCAAGAAGCCTGGAGAAGAATATCGGAGGAGCTTACCCGGAGATGGCGAGAAAGCAGAGCAGCACCGGCCCGTTGGCCAGGAGCCTGCTAGAAACCGAGGAGGGAGAGCAGAGCAGCACCGGCCCGCTGGCCAGGAGCCTGCTGGAGACGACTGTAGGAGAGCAGAGCAGCACCGACCCGTTGGTCAGGAGCCTGCTGGAAACAACGACCCCACTAGGCCTAGTGGAGGTCCTAGCACAGCTCCCCCGAGACCGGGAGTGTGCACAGACCGCTCTGGAGGGCCTCGCAAGGAGGATGGCCCGGGTGCAGCGAGAGACGTTAGCAGAATGGAGCCGTGAGATGGTCCAGCAGACAAGAACTCGTCAGCGGAGCACGCCACCCGAGACGAGGAGACAGACCGCCTCTGAGGATGGCGCAGGAGGACTGAAGGCCGGAGACGGCGCCGAGAAGGGAGCCGAACGAGTGGAGGCAGGTAAAGGGAACGTCTATACCCCAAACCGGGAAACCGCGTACCTGCCCCAGCTCCCCGTCGCAGAGCCCGAAGTCTATCCTGCCGTGCCCGTCGCTGCAACGTCACCGCCGCAGACTAGGCCTCAAACGGGAGCCGCGACCCCTGTGACGTCACACGCCTCGACCCCGAGCGTGACCAAGCAGGAAGTACCACCAGCCTGGTCGCAAGGCCTAGTACCCCCGGGCGCCGCAATACCAACAGCGCCCCCTACCTCCGCGGAGCCCCCGGCCTGGTCGCAGGGCCAAGTAGCCCAGGGCGCCGCCGTCCTTACGGTGCCCTTCACCTTCCAGATACCCCAGGCCTGGCCGCAAGGCCCGGGCAACCCGGGCGCTAACACCACCGCGCCCATAAGACCAAGAGTGCCGCATCTGGGAGAGGACCTGTACGCCCAGCATACGTGCCCGGATGGGCAGCCATTTATATGGCCACCGGAGTTCCACCATCCCCGACTCCGGAGAGAGAGACCCCTGGATGAACCCCTGATCCCGGCTCCAAAGCCCGTGAAGAGGATCTCGCCCCCGCTAGCGGAAGCGCAGTTTGAGTGGGACCCCACCGGAGAAGATCTTATGGGGTTCACTCAAGAAACTCGGGCAGCTGCAGCGGAGCGTGCTGAGTGCTGCCGCCAACAGCTCGAGGACTTCGAGAGGGAGCGGAGAGAGAGGCGGGTCCGGGAACAGCAAGCTCAAGTAAGGAGCGCGGAGCAGAAGAGCCGGGCCAGGAGAGACCCCCGTGCAGCGCATAGTCCCCGCACCACCGGGACTGTGATAAAGTTTAACCTGCAGCATGGGTGGGGCTTCATCCGAGACCACCACACCCTAGGCGACGTCTTCGTAACCAGGAGAGACGTTGAGTCCCACCTACCGGAGGGACACAGAGGTCGTGACCTTTACATCGGGGACGAGGTCACCTTCACCCGGCACAAGTGTGCCAAAGGTCCCTACGCCCTCCATGTGCATCGCCTGACGGAGGAAGAGCTGCGGTGTGAGGAGGAAGAGCAAGAGGACCCGGACGGGTCTGAAGCTAAAGGTAACCATAAAGAAAGAGCAGGAGGACGCCGTCGTTAAGTACAGCGAAGTAGAAGCTGTATATAGTTGCCCGTCGGGGCACTGTGAACTGAAATTGTTACTGTTGCTAATATAGTCCCCGTTGGGACCAGCAAGTGTGAACTGTTACCCGTATTTCCCTAAATCCCACTGACCGAGGACTGAGAGCGGTCATTCCTCCCTAATACCTGGCCGAGGACTGGGAGCGGCCATATCCCTTGTAAATAGTTGCGCGTCCTAAAGCGCCCCTACTGGCTTTATAGGAAAGCCACGAGTTCCAAAGACTGTCGCACTTTACCCGGTCACACGTTGCACAGTGACCGGAGGAGGAGCCAGAGGCGACGAGAATGTTTTATAAGAATGTTTTGCTGCTAATGTATGTTATTTTATATGTTTATACGATGTTGTTGATATGAAAAAAAAATTTTGTATGTTTTGGTGTTGTTTATGTCTTACAGGCCGAGGACGTGCTGTGATTTACCAGGGGGGAATGTAGCACCCTGAGGATTCGGCTGCTACAGGGGTATTGCACCTCAACCCAGAGGTGTGATATTCCACTCCCGGGTAAGGATGGAGTGTGGATCTGAGCTCGGTAGGCTGCATGCACTACACACATCCCATTTCCGAGGAGCAGGCTGACGGTACTCCCACTTAGAAATGTGCAGGTACGACCGAGTCTGTTCCTGGCTGGAGTGGGAGGGGGGTGGTACATCCCAGTAGTGTAGGGGCAGATAGGGGGAGCAGCCTGGGTAAAGATAGGAGCTCATTGGGTGCTGGTCGCCTGAGCTCACACATAGAGGGTGTATATAAGGTGGGCACCATCAAAGAACAGGGTCAGTCAGCCACAGTCAGTCAGCCACAGTCAGTCAGTCTGTGAGTCTTTGCAGAGAAGTCAGAGGAAGAGGAGCAGAGAAGCCCCAGAGAGAGAGAGGAGAAAGCCAGAAAGACCCAGAGGGGGAAACAGAAAAGGAACTCTGAGAACCCAAAGTCCATCAGCGGGTGAAGAGTTGGCAAAAGGGTACCGGATCCCAAGCTGGTGGGGGCAAAAGCACACCCTAGCCAGAGACCGGAGGCCGTGGGCAGTGTCTGCCACGGCCACCCACCACATCCACCCCGAAGGCATACCACGTGGAGGGTCAGGGAACCCAAGGCCAAGGGTCTCCCAACAGAAGGCCCGAGGGAGCTGGACCTGGGTGGATCACTAGTGGGGACGGCCAGAGGAAAGGACAGAAGGAGAGCTCAGGGTCACGCTCCGGACTTGTTTGGGGGTTGGCTGGATCCAGGACCTGGTGGACGCAGCACGGCTCGGGTGGTCACTTGAAGCTGGAGTGACCGGAACATCAGCAGTGAGTAAATACCCTAAACTGCATAACCCGACTCTGTCTTCATTTTACATCTACGCTGCACCACCACAACCCCCATCCTCTGCACCTGACCCCCTGAGGCTATACCCCACCCGTTGGGGGTTATACCATCACAAGCTGCACCTACACCATCAGCCTCAGCGGACCCTGCTGCAGCGGCGGCCATAGTGACCGCAACACAACGGGTGGCGTAGTCGACATAAAGAACTTTAGTAACATCAGTAAGGACTGCCACATACAACTGAGTTTGACACCCTGGGCACGGACCGGGTCACAGCCACTCGGAAGACTACAACCCCCATCTGATCCGGCTCCGGATATTCCCACTAAAGAATATGGCCCAGGGGGCGCGTCACATCTGACCCGGATCCGGGCTTTGTTTACCTCACCCCGGTGTGCTAAACTCTGTTGTACGCCATGTTGGGATTTGTAGATGGCAGGGGGTAATCCCATGTGATCATCTGCCTGGGCCTATATAAGGCCTACCAAGACACACACCTGTGGTATTAAGGCTTTAGTGTTCCTGAGTCCAGTACCTCTGCTATCTGTCTGTGGTCTCCAAGCCCTTCTGCAACCTGTTTGCGATCTCCAGCACCGCTGCTACCTGTCTGCGGTCTTCAGTATGTCTCCTGTCTGACTATGGCTTACAGTACTTCTGTTACCTGTCTGCGGTCTCCAGGATGTCTCCTGTCTACCTAAGACTTCCGGTACCTCTGCTACCTGTCTGCAGTACCTCTGCTACCTGTCTGAAGTCTCCAGGGCCTCTGCTACCTGTCTGCGGTACACTAGGTTATGTAGAGAGTTTTAATTTGACTGGGTTTTGGGTCCTGGATTTAGGAGCATTCAAAAGAGTCTGGGTGGAAAATGTCATTCCCATAATCCATCCCGGGGCTAAGAGACCTAATAACATGCAACTGGGTTAGGTCAGCAGAGTGAAGTAGTGATTAAGATGAACAGATGTGTGTTTGTTTGGTGAACACATTTTAAAACTGCTTGAGCTGATACAGCATGGAATATCTACAGCATGGAATATCACTGCTACATTTATTTTGTTTATTGTACCTAAAGAAAGGACTATTAGTAATGTTGTGCATTCATATTGAAGGAAGGCTGCTTTCATTTTGGAGTTATAAGGTTTATGATGGACAATAAACCTTATGATGTTTTGATATAAAAAATGATTGTGCGTATCCAAGCAGCTATCAGAGAGCTTAACAATATACAGTACAGTCCAAAAGTTTGGACACACCTTCTCATTTAAAGATTTTTCTGTATTTTCATGACTTTGAAAATTGTACATTCACACTGAAGGCATCAAAACTATGAATTAACACATGTGGAATTATATACTTAACAAAAAAGTGTGAAACAACTGAAAATATGTCTTATATTCTAGGTTCTTCAAAGTAGCCACCTTTTGCTTTGATGACTGCTTTGCACACTCTTGGCATTCTCTTGATGAGCTTCAAGAGGTAGTCACCGGAAATGGTTTTCACTACACAGGTGTGACCTGTCAGGTTTAATAAGTGGGATTTCTTGCCTTATAAATGGGGTTGGGACCATCAGTTGTGTTGTGCAGAAGTCAGGTGGCTACACAGCTGATAGTCCTACTGAATAGACTGTTAGAATTTGTATTATGGCAAGAAAAAAGCAGCTAAGTAAAGAAAAATGAGTAGCCAGCATTACTTTAAGAAATGAAGGTCAGTCATTGTGAAAAATTGGGAAAACTTTGAAAGTGTCCCCAAGTGCAGTTGCAAAAACCATCAAGCGCTACAAAGAAACTGGCTCACATGAGGACCGCCCCAGGAAAGGAAGACCTAGAGTCACCTCTGCTTCTGAGGATAAGTTTATACGAGTCACCAGCCTCAGAAATCGCAGGTTAACAGCAGCTCAGATTAGAGACCAGGTCAATGCCACACAGAGTTCTAGCAGCAGACACATCTCTACAACAACTGTTAAGAGGAGACTTTGTGCAGCAGGCCTTCATGGTAAAATAGCTGCTAGGAAACCACTGCTAAGGACAGGCAACAAGCAGAAGAGACTTGTTTGGGCTAAAGAACACAAGGAATGGACATTAGACCAGTGGAAATCTGTGCTTTGGTCTGATGAATCCAAATTTGAGATCTTTGGTTCCAACCACCGTGTCTTTGTGCGACGCAGAAAAGGTGAACGGATGGACTCTACATGCCTGGTTCCCACCGTGAAGCATGGAGGAGGAGGTGTGATGGTGTGGGGGTGCTTTGCTGGTGACACTGTTGAGGATTTATTCAAAATTGAAGGCATACTGAACCAGCATGGCTACCACAGCATCTTGCAGCGGCATGCTATTCCATCCGGTTTGCGTTTAGTTGGACCATCATTTATTTTTCAACAGGACAATGACCCCAAACACACCTCCAGGCTGTGTAAGGGCTATTTGACCAAGAAGGAGAGTGATGGGGTGCTACGCCAGATGGCCTGGCCTCCACAGTCACCAGACCTGAACCCAATCGAGATTGTTTGGGTAAGCTGGACCGCAGAGTGAAGGCAAAAAGGTCAACAAGTGCTAAGCATCTCTGGGAACTCCTTCAAGATTGTTGGAAGACCATTTCCCGTGACTACCTCTTGAAGCTCATCAAGAGAATGCCAAGAGTGTGAAAAGCAGTCATCAAAGCAAAAGGTGGCTACTTTGAAGAACCTAGAATATAAGACATATTTTCAGTTGTTTCACACTTTTTTGTTAAGTATATAATTCCACATGTGTTAATTCATAGTTTTGATGCCTTCAGTGTGAATGTACAATTTTCATAGTCATGAAAATACAGAAAAATCTTTAAATGAGAAGGTGTGTCCAAACTTTTGGTCTGTACTGTATATTAACTTATTGCCAGCATTTTAGTAAAAATACCTCACCCCATGTATTAATCTGTAGCTATTCAACTGTGTGGATGGCTGTGGGGGCAATTACAGTGTTTGGACCGTTGTGTGGAGGGCCATTGTGGAGGACTTGTGGAGGATCATTATACTCTGTGGGGTGCATTATACTATGTGGATGGCTGTATGAGGGCTATTATACTTTTTGGAGGGCTGTGTGGGGGTCATTATGCTGTGCGGAGGGCTTTGTGGGGACCATTATACTGTGATGAGGGCTGTTGAGGGCCAATATACTGTGTGGATGGTTGTGTGAGGGCGAATATACTGTGCAAAGGGCTGATAAAGGACATTATACTGTGTGGAAGGCTAAATAGGGGCTATTATACTTTGTGGAGGGCTATATGGCGGCCAGTATACTGTATTGAGGGCAGTGGGAGGTCAATACACTGTGTGGGGGCCATTATAGTGTGTGCAGAGGTGTGGGGGCCATTATACTATGTGGAGGGCTGTATGGGGGCCATTATACTTTGATGAGGGCTGTTGAAGGCCATTATACTGTGTGGAAGGCTGAGTGGGGGCAATTATACTGTGTGGAGGACTGTTTGGGACCATTATAATGTGTGGATGGCTAAACTGGTGCTATCATACTTTGTGTAGGGGTATTTTGGAGTCATTATACTGTGTGGGGGCCTGTGGTGGGCATTATAATGTGTTGGGGGTCACTGTGGAGACATCATACTGTTTGTGTGGAGGGTACTATGGAGTGACTCATTTTTGTTGGCATCATACTTTATGGGGCCATTAAAGGGGTATCATAGTGGGTCAGATTAAGGAGCTTCAACAGGGGCAAAATTACTCTCTAAAGGACACAATACATGTCCCTCTCCCTATCTTCTGCCTATACGCCATGACTCTGCCTATTCCGCTATTTTTTTTTTTTCATGTATGTGTGTGGGAGGAAAGGGGGTTTGGGCAATTGGGGCTTCTGCTAGGGGGTCTCATAATTTCTATGTATGCTCTGTAAGGCAGCTACCGGACATATAGTTGATGGGAGGTAAGTGTCACAGAGATGGTTGTCATCTGTGATGTAATCCTGGAGTGTTGCTCTAGTGCACATAGCACTAAGAGGATTGTTTGGTGCATCCGTGCCCAGGTTTTCGGGCAGCCTGAGAGACGGGAGGGTCTGGCTGCCCACATACCTCATCTCTGGGTGTGGTTAAGAGGTTATAATGGGGTCCGTTGTTTGACACATGGCCTGTGTGTGTGGAGGGAAAATGCCACCGGTGTGATATCCAGACTGAGCCAGTGTACTGGATGCTACCTAGCCTGTGTGCCCAGAGGACTGGCTAACCAGAGACTTTGTGTAAATAACTGTTTTCTTTGTTTTGCCTGCACTGAAGGCAGTGTATTTTCCCTTTTGCTTGTGGACGGTTTATGCTCCAAACCGACTTGGACATTTAAACGGAAACGCTTCCTGTTTTGCCTCCCGACGCACTAAAGTGAGTAGAAACCTCACAGCCCCTGATCCTGTCCATTCTTATGACAGAAGGTTATTTACATTATTATTCTCGGAGTTGTGGGAAACCTTAAGACAAGCTACATTGCCTGAAGAAATTGAAATCATAACCCGATTTTCTCTGAAGAACAAGTTTTTTTTAGCATATAAAAAAGTCCAGGCCTGAATTAGCTGTAAGCATGAAATTACTCACAGGCCTTTATGAGAAAATATTCATGGAGGTTAATAGAGCAAGCGCACACATCTTCACTTGCGCTGCTTTCCAAAAATACATGAAAACATATGATAAGCAGGGAAGTTTAACTGGAAGAGGTGAAAAACCATAGACCTCTTGTATTTCAAACAGAGTTTGTGCTTTATTGAGTGAGAGCTGCTATGGTTATTGGATGCTGGAATGGGGCAGAGGGTATGGGGATCATTAAAATCTCAATTCAGCTTTACAGTATGAGTTATAAAGCACGTTCTTCTACCATCAGGGGAAAAACATTTTATTTAGAGTTTTGGCATCTAGACAAAACTATAGGAAAGAAAACTCTGCGCCTATGTACAGTGCTCTGAGAGGCAGGATACAGAGATTCCATGTGCTCAATTTTAAATATATTTATTTAAGCAATTTTCCAGCAAATTATTTTTCTATGTCAGCAAATTCTAGATAAAGCTGAAGCCTTTTTAGATCACAGACGTTTTTGTTGTGTGATCTTAAAAGAATGGATCTAAAATTGAGTAAAAATGTTTCTGAACTTAAAAGGGTTTCTGTACTTTTACACAAAACCTGCAGAAAAAAAGCATGGTCTTTATTTAATTATACCTTCTAGTCTAATATGTGCTGGGACTGTCCCCTTTCTTATGCTTTGTAACTTGGCATCCACTCTTCTTTAGTTGGAGTTTCCTCTTCAGCAATATACTAGCACTATATGTTTTAGAACTTCCTTCTACATACATTGCATTTTCCATTATCCAGTGGATGCCCAACCCCAAACTGAAAACCTCGCTGTGATGACACATCTTCTAATGTTAATTAGCTAGACGTCTAGATTTGTTAGGCCAAGAGAAATACACTATTGTGTTTGTGACTTTTGAATGTATGTGTTTCTTGGCTGGTCAAGAAGGACAGTGACTCAGGGTAGAACAATAGTGTTTGTTAATATGCTAATTATATATTGTACTAAGCCAGCTAGTTGTTTATTTACAGAGAAGGTGGATACAAACTATGTAAATTGATTAAATGCTCAAACAATGAGCCCTGCACCTTTCTCCTTGACCTGTGACTGATAACCTGAGCCACAGAAAAATAGGAATTTCTATCGGGCTGCAAAGAGAATCAAGAATCAGAGATACTCTTTAGGACAGTAGCTTGGTACCTACCGCCTGAAAACCTTTCCGGGAGGGCAACCTTGGATTCAGGCTGGACAGGCCTACCTGCAGAGACCCCCACATAGGTGACCTGTAACCGCTGATGCTGCTGCTAAACCTCACAGCGGAGGTCATTCACCTCCAGAGACAGACTGCGCAGCGGCTCTGCGAGCTCTGCAACTGAACCCATACCAGGGAGAAAAAAAAAAAAAACATGCCAAAAAAACAAACACACAAAAAAAAGTAACAAAGTGTCAGTTTTTTTTTTTCCCTTTAAAAATGTGCCTGGCCGGCGATAATGTCACGCAAGGTGTGGGAAAGACTTAATGCAACACAAAGTGAAAAGGGAAAGGGAACTCAGACTCTAGGGAAAGGGGGGAGTGGAGACTTCCTAGGCAGATCTAATATCACCTTGTCTCTACTAACGTTTCTTCACCAATCGCTGCACGCGTACCTCACCCTGTCTTTCCCTGGCGTTTGGCCCTGGCTAGGGAAGGGAAGGGATGAGCGCTAGTCAGTCCCCACTGAACACTAAAGACAACAAGGGGTAACAAATGGGAAAATTGCTTAGCTTTAGTCGACTCCAGACAAATGCGCACACGTCCTCTAGCACCAGAGAGGAAGAAGTACTGCTCTTGCTCAAGCTTTTACAAGGAGTAATGAATATCGCCGACACCTCCCTCTGGCACACAGCAGGTATTTATACACCCAGACCAGGGTGTTAATTAGCCAGAGGAAGGTAGCTGCTGGGTCCTAGAGAAACAGCTTCAAGAAGTTGTCAGTAATGCCAAATGAAGATATCTCCTGCAACCAACTGCAGGGTGACTTCTGTCACTTCTGACACACCCGTGACAGGAGAACATACGAACTCCTTGCAGATGTTGTCCTTGGTGGGATTTGAACCCAGGACCCCAGCACTGCAAGGCTGCAGTGCTAACCACTGAGCCACAGTGTTGCCCCTGGTGTGACAGCTGCTAGGGACAGAGCACACGTGACAAGTTAAATAGAAGGGCCGAGAGACTAGGGAGCTAGTTGTTAGCGTTTATAGTGATTTTGTCAGGTAAAAAAAAATGGTTTTAAATACCGTGATTTGCAGATTGTCTATTTATCACAATATCTATCAAATGAGACCAAATTGCCTAAAGGTGCAGTGACCATTAGCTTAGGATTCTACAGGCTTTGATATGGGTGTCCATATGTTTACTACTCAAAGTACTAAGTAAAATGGAGCTTTCCTATCAGTTACTTTTTTCTACATGCCACTTTCAGGAATATGGACGTATTAGGGTATTGGGACATTCTAATATTAGCCAGAAGAAAAAACCTGTGACAAGAGCAGGTCTTGTCTCAAGCATGTATTCCATGGTTGGTCACCCATAACGCATCACACCGGCGATATCAGCGAATCACTGAATGTAAAGCTGATCTACCGGATGACTCTCCTATGAGAACAAGTTGTGCTGATGGGACATTGCCTCTTAGCAGTACTGATTTAAGTAATCTAGGCTAAGACCAAATGTATTTAATAACCCTCCACTTGAAAAGATTGTCTCATCACTTTTATGTCCTTTAATATTGTAGATGTCAAGGAGATTGACCATTTTTCTCCGGTTCACCTTCCAAAACCCCTTGTAAATAATTATCTTGTCAGTGGAAACCATGTTAAACCAGACATTAGAGCAAAGATGTCCGAACCCACCATTTCTAAGCAATCACCTGATTATCTATTATGCATAGAATTCTCTAGACTCTCCCTTATAGATGATATCCAAGCAAAGATAGATGGGGTATGCTGCATTTCTATGTCCTATCCTTTTGTTCTCAGTGGAGACTAGCCGCCACTAGAGATGTCTGGCAGGACTTACTTCCCTCTCCTAATTGAAAACACATGTACAGTTGGCCAAGTAAAGCACCCACTTGTATAGGGAAATCGGGAAGAAAAGCTGTCAACTGTTGTAAATCTGTGTTACTCACCTGTCCCAGCTTCAGAGCAGAGCCCTGCTACCTTCTTCTATGGCTGCCTCCAATTGCTATGGTCCACTCTAGGTTTCTCAAGCAGTCCGGAAAATTTCTGTGACATCATCACTCAAGGCCTTTTAAGGTTGACTCACATAGCTGCGTGCTGTCTGAGTATTTAGTGATATTTGTATTCAGTTACATTGTTCTGGAGTTTTGCCTCAACATCCATTCACTCAGCTGGCTAATCGTTTCTTCAGCGAACTCCTGTTTTGTTTTGTTTTTATCAAATATATGCATTTAATTCCTGTCTCAGACCTGCAGTTAACCCTTCATCTGCTGTAAGCATAGCAAACTCTTCTCTGATGCTTTCCACACTACAATGCTGCTGCAACAGTGTGCATCTTCTCTACAAGCAAGTTTTCAGTTTGCCTGTTCATCACTGTTGCCTATGTTCCTGCCAAAGACTATATTTCTACTTACCTGATGAAGGCTCCAGACCGGAGTCGAAAACCGGTTCAAGTGTTTTAAGAATCTTCTAATAAAGGAATTATGGAAAATTATATGAAGAAAGAAGGAGTTTTAAGGTTATAATAAAAAATGTAAATCTTTATTAAATTCATATGGTAAAATTAATACATAATAAAGAAACAATAGACATGTGCTACAATGTGAAGGTACAGAGGTAAGTATAGCGTCACAAAGCAGGGGAAGCCAGATAATTGATAAGATAACAAAAGCTAGCTCAGAAAATTCTATAATTCATAAGACAGTGTCTAGTAAATAATATAAGGCTCGGGAACAGGTCTCAGTAATGTATAGGCCATATATAGTCTAAACAGTATATTGCTTACTGGCTAAGGACAGGCGCCACACAAAGAGGGTGGTACAAGAATACCCAAAGTGTTTTTTTGTGGTTTTGTGGAGGCACACGTTTTTATATGTTGATGTACCAACCACCATTATAACTATGGGATTTTGTTTATTAATTATTGTCTTTGTTTTTCACAGCATATCCCAGTTCTTTAATGGATTACAGGGCCCGTGACCCCACGTGGCTTTCTTCACTTAATGATGTGTGCAAAGAGGGTGCGGACGCTAACACTGAGGGCATAGGCCTGAACACGCAAGTTAACATTTCTCAACTTAAGAATTTTATTAAGAGGATAACGCATATATGCATAGGCGGATTATAATGAGGGCAATCTGGGCTACCTCCCGGGGCCCCAAACCTCCAGGGGGCCCGGGGCTGCGGGGTGTCTATGGCCAGATTGCCCTCATTATATGTGCGGCGCCGCAGCACATACCGGCAGACAGCGGCGGGGGGGTGGGGCCCGGGCCACTCCCCCAGCAGTGGCGTACGGCCGCTGCTTCTTCTTCGGTCGGGCCAGCACTGCAGCAGTTAACTTCCCTGTGCTGGCCCGGCCGCATCACTGCTAGGAGACACGGCCCTGTGGGCGGCCGTGTCTCATAGCTGTGACGTCACGCAGTGCGCACCCGGCCTGCAGTGCTGCACCGGAAAAGAGCAGGAGGACTGGAGCCGAGCTGGGGGATGGTGAGTGTGTGTGTGTGTATGTATGTATGTGTGTGTGCAGGCAGATATCATTGTGTGATGTCTGTTTCTATGTATTTTTGTGTTTCAAATGTGTTTATGCGTGTATGTATATCTCTGTATATGTTTGTGTGTGTGCGTGACTACGTGCGTGACTGCGTCCGGCCTCCTGCTGAGTATAGATGGCGCCGTGTGGCCTCTTGCTGTCTCTGGGGGGGGCGCCGTGCGGACTCCCGCTGTGCATAGATGGCGCCGTGCGGCCTCCCGCTGTGTATAGATGGCGCCGTGCGGCCTCCCGCTGTGTATAGATGGCGCCGTGCGGCCTCCCGATGTGCATAGATGGCTATGTGCGGCCTCCTGCTGTGTATAGATGGCTACGTGCGGCCTCCTGCTGTGTATGGATGGCTACGTGCGGCCTCCTGCTGTGTAGATGGCTATGTGTGCTCAATATTGAGTCATACAATTAATGTAAGGCTATGTGCTCATGATGCAGAAATGCTCCGGATTTTTTTTGAGCGTTTCTGCATCTCCCTGGCAGATAAAACACATGTGGATTGTACATGCGGATTGTACATGCGGATTGTACATGCGTTTTTCCTGCCAGGGACTTGCGGATGTGAAGCGTTCTTCACATGCATTTTTAGCATCACTTGGAAAGTGTTTGACAACTTGGTCACACTATATAAATCCATGCAACCGGCATGGATTTATATAGTGTGACCGTAAAAGAATGGTAAAAAAAAAATATATAATTACCTTCTGATGGCCTGCCGACGTCAGCGGTCGCGTGACCCGTCACATGACTAAATGACGTCACGGCAGGTCCTTTTCAGACCATCGTGAGCTGCCGGCAAGCCAGGACGCATTGGATAAAGACACCGGGGGCCATCAGAAGGTAAGTATAATATTTATTTTTTATTTTATTCTTTTTTTACAGGTTCTATGGTACCCGGGTCCGGAGGAGAGTCTCCTCTTCTAGAAACCCGGGTACCATCCGCACATTGAAACGCATGGATTCTGCATGTACAGATGCAGTGATGCGGATTCCATGTGTTCCAATGCAAGTCAATGGCGGCGAAAGCACCGCGCTTCCGCAAAATAATTGGTAGTGCTGCGGATTTTTCCGCAGCGGAAATTTCTACAGCATGTGCACAGCACATGTGGATTATCATTGGGGAACATGGCAGTCCTTCTAACCAAGCGTTTTTTAAGCGTTTCTGCAGTGGATTGCGGCTGCGGAAGCGCTTAAAAAACGCATAGTGGGCACACAGCCTAAAAAAAATGATTATAATTAATATTGTGCCAAATTAATTTCACGTGAACTATCACATGATCTATCACAGGGGGATCATGTGACATGTCACGTGATACATCAGGTGTGTGTGTGTGTGTGTGTGTGTGTGTGGGGGGGGGGGGCACCTTCTAAACTGCCCGGGGCCCTTGCTACTCTTAATCCACCCCTGCATATATGGTGAAACCATGCCTCTTTGGATAAGTACATCCAACGAGGATTGAAACCTAGGGGACTTTGTGCCCAAGTTTTCTCCTCTTTCCCCATAGAGGACAATGATTTTAAAAGTAAATGAAAGAATCTTGCTAATATTTGCTCTTTTGGTTTCCTAACCTTACTATGTGATAGGAACCAAACATTACTGATTGATATGGAAAAATAAATCGAGGAATTGTTAACTGCTCTAAAAAAAGAAATGACAACATCAGCCTTCAAAAAGCTCAATGAAGACATTGATATAGATTTACAAACCTGGGCTGACGAACAACAAAAAGTCAAAACTAAGAAACTTCAGAGATATCAATGACCTTAGATCTAATAGGGTTTATAAATGGAGGAATCCCCTAAATAGATCACGTTAACGTTCTAGGAGTGACCCTACGTCTAGGTCAAGGTCATCTTCTATCCAATCTACGTCTTCATATGACACGGCAACATCTCTCCCTAAGAACACCATTACAGGGAACTCTGGGACAAATAATAGCGCATATCGAGTGAAAACTCGTCAGAATGCTAAACGTCAGATCCCGGGTAATAGCCAATTAGGGATGGATACTCAGGTACTTACAGGTGATGATCACCTTTTCTCCATCTAATAGTTTTCAGCTTTTTACAGCCCTAAAGGATTTGAATCTGTTCTCCCGTAAGTTGATCCTCAGGAAACTTCACCACAAGGATACTCATACACCATCTCTCATGAGCTCTGCCGAGAAGGAGGCCTTACAGACACTGGAGGACCTCCTGGGGGAGCAAGAGCCTTCTCCCAAAGGTGGGTTCCCTCTAAATATTCTTCCTAATTCCACACGTTTCCCTCCCTTGTCTCTTAGCCCTGCGGTGGAGATCTTTACCAGACCTGTCTCTGAGGATTTCAAAAAGCTCCCCGCTGCATGTAAAAAGAACAATTTAACATATGACCAATGACTTGCTATTAGAAAACTCCAATCCCATAGAGATGTAGTCTTTAAACACGCAGACAAGGGAGGGAACATAGTGGTATGGCCCTGTGCATTGTGCGTGAGAGAGGCCCTTCGTCAATTACGGGATTAAAACACCTATACTAAATTACCCTATAGTCAATTGGCCTCTTTTTCGGCGGAGCTCCAATCTATACTGGGTAGAGCTTTTGAAGAGTGTATCATTACTAAGAAAGTTCTAGATGGACTCACATTCCGCTTTCCTAAGATGCCAACGTTTTATCTGCTACCTAAGGTCCACAAAGATGCCGTCAACCTTTCGGGACGTCTGATCGTGTTTGGCATGGAGGGTCTGTGTGAGCCAATTTGTAAATTTGTGTATTTCTACCTCAAACCACTAGTTGAGACCCTGTCATCTTAAATCAAGAACACGACGAACGTCCTTACTTGGGTTGACGGCGTCTTTGTGGACGTTGACACCCTCCTGGTCACAGCCGACGTGGAAACAATATACACGTGTATTGACCATACTGTTGGGCTGGAGGCGATCCGCCTCTTCCCCGCTGCCTCAGATCTGGACGGCCCTCTATGTGAGCTTATTCTAGAGCTGCTGTGCTTTATTTTAACTCATAATGTCTTTTCATTTAAATATCAATATTACCTCCAGCAACGCGGCACAGCCATGGATGCGGCCTGTGCCCTCGTATGCCATTCTCTTCCTGGGTTCCTGGGAGAGATCTTTGTTTGGTGACGGGGGTGTGTGGGCCGCCAACCATGTGCTGTGCTGGTACATTGATGATATTTTGTTCCTGTGGAGGGGTTCAGCGCAGCAGCTCAAGAATTTCATGGGCAGACTCAACATGAACAGGAAGAATATTCGTCTTACATATAAGTTTGATGCTACTAAAATCGACTTCCTGGACGTGGGTCTGGAGGGGGATTCCCATTTCTTCATCCAGACCGACGTCCATAGAAAGTCGACATCCGTCAATTCCCTGATTCATGCCTCTTCTGCCCATGATCCAGCCACTATCAGGGCCGTCCCAGTCGGACAGTTTCTGAGGGTGAGGCGGATCTGTTCCTCCACTCAGAAGTTTGAGGTTCAAGCCTCGGACCTTAAAAGACATTTTGAAGAGCGAGGCTATAGTCGGCGGTCGATCAGAAGGTGCTATAATAGGTGCAAAGCTACCTCAAGAGGCCAGTTATTATATGGTTATAAGAAAAAAACTGAGTCATCGCAAGGAAAGATACGCTTCATCTCTAATTACAACACTGAAGTGGGATCATATGCGCTCAATTCTTGCTAAACACTGGCCCATACTTCAAACAGAACCAGCCATGGCTATGGACCTTACTGACTTTCCTTCAATGACTTCAAAAAGTTCCAAAAACCTTAATGACCTTCTTGTTAAGAGTCATTATGTTCCGGCTAACAATACCTTTTCGTCATCCTTTCAACCGACCTTGGGATGTTTTCCCTGCGATCACCGGCATGCACCAATGTCTCTCGCTCCCGAACCTTTGACTCTTTGGCTGGCGACCGACAATACAAGATCCAACATTGGATATTTTGTAAATCTACTAATGTCATCTACTATGCTACCTGTGGGTGCCCACTCATTTATGTAGGGCTTAGCTCCAGGGAACTTAGAGTCAGGGTTCGGGAGCATGTCAGGGACATTGGCGTTGCCAGATCGGTGACCGATCTATCTGAACTTAAAACTCTTCCTTGGCATTTTCACCAATTCCATAATTGCGATGCAAAGTCCAAATCTATTCGTGGTAGAAATATTGTCCACCTTGGGGCTGGGGGGGGTAACGTTAGACGACTCCTTGCGCAACGAGAAGCAACGTGGATCGTCACCTTGGACATGATGGCCCCTAAGGGACTTAATGACTCCTTTAATTTTTCATTTCTTTAATTTTTGGCTCCATCTGTATACGCTCTCCTCCTTTTACTAGTTTTTAAATACTAAGATACACTATTTTCATTTTGTTTTTACTTGTTTTTTATTGTTTGGGTTCTTTATTTTATTCTTTATTGTGCTTGTCAGTTATTGATTAATTTATTGTTTGCCTCCATATTTTTATTTAGTTTCTTCGTCTTGTTCAGGTTATATGTCTACCATCTACATTGAAGATCAAAACCCATGGATCACTTTGCCATACTAATATTATCATGGCAATTGTCATGAAGTATATATATTAATGTAACGCTGACATCTTTTGTTATGTTTATACTATATAGTACTGTAACTTTTTATATTGTGGTAATCAGGATAATTCCTATACATTATGCACCGTTGATGTTCCGCCATATTTTACTTTATGTTATATAGTATTGCAAACGTTTTCCTTTTTATTGCTCTTTAAATCTGCGTTAATCCACGGTGCTTTGTTTCTTCTCTTATACCTACCCTCGGTGTAACTGTTGTGCGCGAGCCCCCGCCGCGGCCGCGTTCTCCGCTCTGCTGTCTGGTGTCTTTATGCCCGTGTGCGCGCAGAACTCCTGCGTGCTCCTGGTCATGACTGCCAGGCTTGCGGTGCGGGGCACGGCCTGTGTCGGGCGCATACGCCATTCATACTGCATCACTGGCCATTACCAGATCACGTGGTGTACCACGTGACTGGTCATCTGGTTTTTAAAGGTTCTGGCAGTGCAATAGAGTACCTTCCCTTGAGAAAGCCTCCTTCAGTCCACGCGAAACGCGCATTGGGAAGTTGGGTACTCTTGTACCACCCTCTCTGTGTGGCTCCTGTCCTTAGCCGAGTAAGCAATATACTAATTAGACTATATATGGCCTATACATTACTGAGACCTGTTTTCAAGCCTCACATTATTTACTAGACACTGTGTCTTATAAATTATAGAATTGTCTGAGCTAGCTGTTCAACAAAGTTTCTTATATTTGGCCTTTTTTATATTATCAATTATCTGGCTTCCCCGGCTCTGTGACACTATACTTACCTCTGTACCTTCACATTGTAGCACATGTCTATTGTCTATTTATTATTATGTATTAATTTTACCATATGAATTTAATAAATATTTACATTTTTTATTATAACTTTAAAACTCGTTCTTTCTTCATATAATTTTCCATGTTTCCTTGAGTGGTTCACTTGTGGAGGCACACACACGTTTTTACATGTTGATGTACCAACCACCATTATGTTCTATGAGATTTTGTTTATTAATAAAGGAATCATGCCTACAATCGGTAAGAGACTTATTTACTCGGAAGACAGCGCACCACGGCACCCCCGCACAAGCTCTTTACTTATTCTAACCTGATCGAAGACGATGCTGCATTCGGTGCTGAAGTACAGCACAGAGCCGAGTGTATACTACACACTCACCGCTACTTCCATACTTCCATACCCATTCTCACCTAACGCCACCATAACTCCCTAACTGCATGTGTCTACTGATAGCATACAAGTCGGACTTTAACCATTTGCTTGCTGCAAGTCCTAGACTAACAATATATCTACAGTTCCTATGTTTGTCTATGCTCCTGTGTCTTCTTGTGTTTCCTGCTTTGCTTGTACATTTGCCATCCTGAATACCTGGCTGTCCTGGTTCTTGCAGATCCTTGTGCCATTCGGCTTTGACAAGTCCTGCCCACTGTGCTATCACCTTCGGTCCATGTTGTTCACCTTTACCTATGGCTTAAAGAAACCACCTCACCAGATGAACCCATAACAACATGTATGAGCAATTGAGCACCTTTATATAGCAGCCATTGTTAAATTGTATCCATGTAATATTTATGGTGAATAAAAAGGGGTCATAAGCAGGAACCCCTCATAATGTGGTCCCGTATCACCTAAAAAAGTTCTCATTACAGGACCACACTTTTAAATTGCTAACAGAGTATCTTTTGTGTAATTTTTTTCTGGCACTGTTGGCATATACTGTAGTTTACATTTGCTACAGATTTTCAGTAATTAATATTCATAACGTTTTTGTAATATTTTGAGCTTTGGTTACTAATTGTTATCATCGTCATCAGATAAGTGTCTCTGAAGATCAAGGAAATTACAAATAAACATGATAACCACTTTCCACGCATTTTAGGTTTGCGGACCATTTTGTTAAATGCTGTTATCACATTGAACAATGTCTCCAATGTTGCTCTTCTATCAGCATTTTTCCTTTAAGTTAATTAAGTCACTGTGATAATGTATATAGTTATGGGTTATTAATGCATACAGAAGAATAAATAAAATCACAACACTTCTGCATTAGATCCTTCATCTCTGTATCAATCATATTTGACAGGTAAAACATCTGTGTATTGCTGTTTCATTTAAAGTCTATGGGACTGCGGCTCCATTCAAGCGTGGGACAATGGACCCCCATCCATTATATAGTGCAGAATATTAAGCTGTCAGATTTGTTTTATTGTCTTTTTTACAGCGCCACATTAATAAACTCTGGGAATATTTGTAGTTTGAATATTTTTTGAAACAATAAAAATTTCAATTGCAATAAAAAGGAGACTAAAATTGTGTAGAACTAATTCAACTCTTCATATGTTGGCTAAATCCACTGCTAATATCTTATCAGCATCCTCCCAGCTTCCTCTTCTTAGTCATACTATGGAACATAACTTTTAAAACGTTATCACAGTAGTGCAGGCAAACAGTAAAAAATGTACAGTCACATTTATAAAATAGTTTAAGCCAGCATGTCCAAACTATAATATGGAAGACTATATGTCATCATTCCATCAGAATAAAATAATTCTATCTCCAGGGAATTTAAGGCAAATATCATCAATTTTATTTTTTACGGGTTTGAAGTTGCGTGTTATGCAGCGTCAAACCCGCAGTGGCCAGCTGCTACAGCATAGTGGATGGGATTTCTAGAAATCCCATGTCCACTATGCATCTGCGGCACACCCGCGGAGACTGACATGCGGAGCGTCTTTCCAGACCGCAGCATGTGAATTTCTCTGGCGTGTCCGCATGCGGGCTTTCCCCATAGACCTAACCTCTATGAGGAAAGTCCGCTGGTGAAAAAAAAAAATGGAGCCGCTGGTTTTCATAAAATGAGCGGAAGCCCACGGCGGCTATTCCGCTGTGTCAGGGCTGCAGGCGGCTCCGGACAGTGTGCACATACCCTTAGGAGTGCATTGCTCCTCTGTCTCCCAGCTTCCTGGGGGCTTGTTGTCCTCCTGTAGATTGACAGTTCAGGCCAGAGGCAAAGTCACATCACTGGTCAGAGTTGTGCGATCTCCAATGTTGCAAGCAGGGGCAACTTTGCTCTGCAGCAACGGAGGAGCACAAGGACACTGAAGCTGGCCACATGAGTCATCTTCACAACTGCACTTGAGAGAAGTTTTAATAACAGATAAATTGCAAGGTTTCATGTCATTATAAGCACTTTGCAATTTTATCCAAAGAGAAAACTCCTTTCCAACATAGGATGTAATAGTACATCCTATGGTGGGTCCCTATGGATGGTGTAGACCCTATAAAAACAGCATAAAAAAAAAACAGGCCCCGTTTGGCTATTTTTCAAAAAAATTAAAAATGTGATGGATCTTGAAAGAAAGGAGAAAAAAAAACAAAAGAGCACAAATGAAAACTGGCCTTATTGGGTAGCGGTTACGTATAGAGATGGCCAAACCAGTGTGTCCCGTAGACCAGAGGTGCACATATTATTGGTGCAACCAATGCACAGGGGCCATGAGGTAGGAGGGCCATTTCCAGCCCTAAAAACATATGGAATTGTGCATTATGATGAGCTACTTGAGTGTAAAGGGCCCATATATTGTTCTCGCACAGGGGCCCTCTTCTGTCTGTGTCCGCCAATGCCGTAGACTGTAAAAGAGAAAGAGACATATGAACCTCTACACTTCTGCGCGGCACAATATGTTTGCTGAAAGAAGATCGGTGGATCTCTATTGCGTAATGTATACAATACCCAAATAAATAACGACTGTAAAGGGCATAACTAGGAAATGCTGAGAATAAGAGTTTAAAAACAGTTAAAGGGAATGTGTTACCCCACCAGAGGGCAGCATGATGTAGGCGCAGAGACCCCAATTCCATTGATGTGTCACTTATTTTACTTCTTGCTGCAGTTTTGATAAAATCATTTTATCTAATGCAGATCTACTAGTTCTCTGAATACTGAGCGCTGTATAACCCCATCCACACCAATGATTGGCAGTTTTCTGTGTTGACTGTGCATAGGCAGAAAGCTGCCAATCAGTGGTGGGGTGTGTGGTTGGACTACAATGCAGCAGTTTACTAGTTCTCTAGTGAAAATCTCCTGTAGATAAAAGTGATTTAATCAAAACTACAGCAAGCAGCCCAGTAAGTGGCACATCGCTGGAATCAGGGTATCTGTCCCTATATCATGCTGCTCTCAGATTAGATGGCAAAAACCTGGTGACAGATTCCCTTTCATTGCTCAGGGGGGAAGGAAGGGTTAGTCTCTTATTGTAGAGACTCATCTATATAGGGAGACCTATTTTCAAAGAAATGATCCATGGGAAAAAATATGCAAAGTAACTCATACTAGTCAAGACAGGGACCAAACTTTTTTTTGGTTAATTTACATTTTTTTCCATTGAACATTCCCTTGAAAATAAGTCTCCATGCAGTTTGATCCCTTCAATGAGAGCTCCCCTGAGCTGCATCTAGTCATCTCATTCAACCAACCAGTACCCTACTCTATGGAGGAAGGGCAAAACCCCCAAAACAGCGCTGTCTACAGGTGGGTGTCTGGTTTGGCTGTCATGAGTTACTATACTAACTTGTTAATTGAATTTTATAAGTATATAGAGATTGATAGATCTGGCCTGGAAAGTGAGGATGAGTGGTTGAGGACCACTTGCTAGGTCCCTGAGATGGTGGAAACCCTGGGGCACATTTCCTTTTATTTCACCCTCTCTATAAACTCAATCATTTGCCTTCCCATTCTCACAGCCACTTCTTAAATTCGGTAAAGCTAATGCCAATGACGGATGTTAATTATATTAAATCTTTTCATATGGAAAATATTTCTGTAAACTGTCAAATATTGAATCACAGACAGTAAATAACGAGTGGCAATGAAGTGGAAAATGTTAATAATGTTGCAAAGAATTGGGAATTTCTTATTTATACAGTCACTTGAAAAGACGCTGTAAATTTTTGATTGGGTATAGATAATTCATCTTTAATGACACTTTATTTTTAATTTCCCGTTTTGCTGTAGACGTTATCATTATCAATTTTGTGAATATATCTATAAAAGTTAAATAAAAATAGTCATATATATACACAGTATATATAGTCACGGCCACCTAAATACCCTCGTTGTAAATCTGTGTTTGTAAAGGACACATGCCACACACCAGGCGGTAGAGCCAGTAACTCACACCTGTTTTATGAAAAATTCATACTTTAGGTTTTCCCGCTGTCTGAAGTAAGTTTATTCTTGAGAAAAACAAAGTTATAAGTCAGAATATATTATGCCTGATCTAAGAGTCCATCATTTTATTACTCAGTATATTTGGTCCTCACACAAGTCCCTTTTCCATATGACATATTTAGACATATGGACTTTATAGAAATTAGTCTTCTGTTAAGGACCCTGCTTCATATGTAAGAATGGAGAGCTGCTGACTTGCTGATGTCACGGGGGCTCTGTGCATAGTATACTGCCTGGTAGCATTTAATAGGGCTTCAATGGACAAGCTTTGCAAAGCCACTTTGTCTAGCAGATCCCAGGCTTTCACATTTAAAAGCATATACAGAGATCTGGACTTATACAGGGGCGTCTGGGTTGGGTCTACAGAGTGGCTGTTGGCTAATGTAGCAAGCTGGCAGAGGATGGTCAAGAAGCCAAGTCAATACCAGGAGGTCAGGGACAGGAACTAAATTATCAGACAGAAGAATAGTCTAAACATGGGAATAGTTCAGGATAAAAAATTCAAAAAAATTCAGAGAGCTGGGGACTATATATAATGGGAGCCTGCCTAAAACTCACAGAAGGGAGTTGATGAGAATTAGGTTCAGGATTTAAGCCCCAAGTTGCCCGCTTGAATGGCACCACAAGTTCCAGAAAAAAAACAAAGCTCTCTTGCTTTGTTGCCTACCGGGACTGAGTATAGGCCAAAGGGAGTGAGTATAGGCATGACATGGATGTAACAACTGCATTCCGGTGTTGATTTTCACTTCCGCTCTAGACTTCTCAGCATTAAGGGCAGAGTTACAAAGGGGAGGGGAACACTCAGCTATCCAACTTCCATACATGACAGTAGCAATAGTTAATAATGAGGTGTGGTTGACCAGCCAAAGGAGTCACATGATGGGTTTGTCAGCCAATAAACGGTCCCACCTTCTTTTTTAAATCCCCTCCAATTTTTTCACTATGCCATTGCTAATATCCCTGATATACAACCTAATGCAACATTCTGATGGGTGATCTTGTGTTCTGATGCAGCTTTTAACTGTTTCTCTAAGTCACCACTGGTTGCCCATTCATTTTTTACCTTGGTGTTAGGCTCACCTGGTGAGGTGGATCCTCCAAGTCCAAGTGGGCACACGGGTCATGGGCATCAGTGCGGCAGGCGAGAGACAGATAGCAGAGGTACTGGAGAAATCAGGTGGACAGGAGACTGAGGGACTGGAAGCCGCAAGCAGCCAGGAGACGTTTTGGAGACCGCAGAGATGTTTCAGAGATAACAAAGGCCACAAGCAGACAGGACACTAAAGTCTTAATATCAAGACACAGGTGTATGGTGTTGGAGAGCCTTATATAGGCCAGGCAGATAATCACATGGGATCACACCATGCCATCTGCAAAACCCGACGTAAAACACAACAGAGTATAGTGTACCGGGGTGAGGGAAGCAAAGCACTGATCCCGGACATGTGTAGCACTGGGGCTGTTTAACTATTCCTGGCCTGTGATCTCTGCCTGATTTTTTTGGGATTCAGACCTGGCTACCTCTGGCTCCGCTTCAGGTTCAGTTCTTGTTAGTATATTTCTTGGAATATTAAAGTGGTTATGTCACATTGTTACGCACGTGGTTGTGGAACCACTGTGCCACGGTTCGAGGAGAGCCTGGAGGGGCATAACTAGGAGAACACCTGACTCTTTGCTAGAGCCCCTGATGGTGGGTTTAGACTTGGCTCCAGATGGATGCTAGGTGCTACTCCAGAATGGACCCAGGGGCCACAGCAGCTGACCCCCAAGGGGCAGGGAAGCCGGACCGGTCAGGAATTGGATAAGCAGGAGGGATACAGCTGGTAGACAGGTGCTGGATCAGGTACAAGCAGGACTGGTACAGGAACGCGGGATGGCCACAGGTGTGGGATCACAGATGCAGGATCACAGGTGCTGGTTCAGACTGGGTAGGTGAGGTTAGCGGCACTGGTGCAGATCAGACGAATTAGGATCAGGATTAGACACAGGCAGGGTGGATTCGGGTATAGGAACTGCAGGATGGACTGGAACAGGAGCATACAGGATTAGATGCAGAGCACAGGTACGGGGACCTTACAAACAGGATGCAGGTAGAATACTGAATGCTTGAAGTTGCTAAGACATCTCCCAATAGGGGAGGATGCCTTATATACCAAACGTCTGCCAGCTATTGACTCTTTAAGAGGCAAGGAGTATGAACACTAAGCACACTCCCAGGAAACCTGCGTGCTGTGCGCAAGTCCTGAAAGGAAGCAGATGCCGAGGGAGTGTGGACAGGTAAATCAGCACACCGGCATCCCTGCAGGGATGAAGAAGAGGACACGTGCAGGGGCGTCGGCGCTGCTGTAACAGTACCCTCCCTCTAGGCCCCTAGGCGTGAATATTTTCTTTGGGCTCCCACGACCTTTGTTCGGGTCCAAATCCCTTCCAATCGACTAAAAAAAATTTTTTTTCCTCTCATCATCTTCAAGGCTAGAATATTTTTTACTTCAAAGACATCCTCGGAGCTGATGGAAGCAGGCGTGACACCAGGATCCTTGAAGAAGGGACTGGCTTCAGGAGGGACACATGGAAAGAATAGGGTATCTGTAAGGAGGCCTGCAACTTCAACTTATATGATACAACATTAATTTGCTTGAGATCGTCAAAGGGACTGATGATGTTAGGACCTAAAGGCCCCGTCACACTAAGCGACGCTACAGCGATCCCGACAACGATACGACCTGTCAGGGATCGTTGCGTCGCTATGTGGTCGCTGGTGAGATGTCAAACAGTCAGATCTTCCCAATGACGCAGCAATGATGCGGCGACCCGTAACGATCTGTATAACGATGCACGCCTATGTGTTTCTGTGTCGTTGGTAAGGTGTCAAACACACCGATGCATGCTACCCAGCGGGGCCTTAACGATCAAAGAAATGTCCAGACCATTCCGACATGACCAGCGATCTCACAGCAGGGGCCTGGTCGCTGCTAAGTGTCAAACGTAGCGAGATCGCTACTGAGGTCGCTGTTGCGTCTCAAAACTTGTGACTCAGCAGCGCTCTCGCTAGCGATCTCGCTTAGTGTGACGGGGCCTTAACTTGTAGGATGGAAACTTAAGACGGATGTACTTAGAAGTTAATCACACCTTATCTCCAGGACAAAAACAAAGTGGGTCCAAGTGTCTATTGTCCTCATGCCTCTTCAGACGACCTCTCTAGAGTGGCTTTAGTGTCCTCCCATATCTTCGAGAAATCCTTTGTAAGGTTATCGGCTGCTTGTATGCCAGAAGTGGCTGACACCGGAAGAGGAATTACTGGTTGTTTCACAAAAACAATGAAGAATGGAGAACTTGCAGAAGACTCATTTATGTGATTGTTATAGGAAAACTTCGCCCACGGTAAGAGCTTGACCAAATCATCATGATGTGTTAGTTAGTGAAGTGCCGCAGGAAATTGGCCAGAATCTGGTTGATACTCTCCACCTGTCCGTTGGATTGAGGGTGGTGTGCAGATGAGAAATCCATGGTAACTTTCCGAAGCTTGCCAGAATCTGGATGTGAACTGCACACCTTGATCGTACACGATGGTAACAGGGTGATATCTGCCATCTTTGAGAAGTGATCCACCACTACCTAAATGATGAAACAGCCCAAGGACACAGGAAGATCTGCAATCAAGTCCATAGCAATATGCTGCCTAGGAACCTTGCTGCGAGCAAAGGAAGGGCAGGCCGAAATGAACTCCATGATTTCCTTATGCATGGTAGGCCACTAGTAGCGACGTGACATGAGCTGCAAAGTCTTTCTGCCCAGCATGACCGGCCACCTTGGAAGAGTGCCCCCAATGCAGAACTTGCCCGTTGTCTGATTCTGACACCAGGGTTTTTCCTGGCGGAATTCAGGACAGGTTTACTGGAGCCACAGTAACCATCCTGGCTGGCTTGATGATGAGTTGAGGTTCCTCCTCTTGATCAGTGGACAGGAAGGAGCGGGAAAGAGCATCAGCTTTGATGTTGTTGTCAGCTGGCCGAAAATGCAGAACAAAATCAAAAATGGGCAAAAAATAGTGACCAGTTTGCTTGATGCGGGTTCGGTCGTTGTGCGGACTGCAGACAGGCCAGATTCTTTTGGTCGGTATAGATGACGACTGGATGGACTGCTCCCTTGTGAAGGTACCGCCACTCTTCTAGCGCCATCTTAATTGCTAACAACTCTAGGTTGCCAATCGAGTAGTTGGGTTCTGGAGCAGAGAAGGCCTTGGAGAAGAAACCACAGGTCACCATATGGCCGGAAGGAGACTTCTGGGTAAGAACTACTGCAGCCCCAGAAGAAGAGGAGTCTACCTCCAGACAGAATTGTTTGTTCACCTCTGGTCGATGTAATACTGGAATGCAAGAAAAGGTCAGTTTCAGGGAGAGAAAAGCGTTTTCAGCCTCTGGAGTTCATACCTTCGGATCAGCACCCTTATGGATCATGGCGGAGATGTGGGAGGTCCGGGAAGAGAAATGCGGAATGAATTGCAGGTAGTAGTTGGCAAATTCCAGGATATTGCTGGATAGTTTAATGCCGTCAGGGCGCGGACACTCGAAGATGGAAGACACCTTCTCCGGATCCATCTCCAGACCAGTGTCCAAGATGATATAACTTGGGAAAAGGAGAGAAGATTATTCAAACACATATTTCTAAAGTTTAGCAAACAGGCAATTCTCTCTAAGTCGCTGCAGAACTATGCAAACGTTCAACCTATGAGAGGGCAGATCTGCAGAGAAGATCAAGATATCGTCCAGGTAAAACACGACACAAGTATAGAGGAGGTCTTGAAAGATATCATTCACAAATTTGTGGAAGACAGCTGGGGCATTGCTGGGCCCGAACGGAATAACTCGGTATTCATAATGACCGTCCCCGGTGTTGAAAGCCGTCTTCTGTTCATCTCCTTGACGTATCTGGATTAGATTGTATGCTCCATGCAGATACAATTGGGTAAAGATCCTATCACCTCTGAGGAGGTCAAACAATTCCAGAAAAAAACGCAATGAATACTTATTCTTAACCATGATCTAATTGAAGCCCCTATAATCGATACAAGGTCAGGGGGTCCCATCCTGTTCGTACAGGTACAAGACACTTCTCATGACAAGACTAACCCCAAAAAATCACCTCTCTGAATCTCCAGTCCAGGATGGGTTCATGCATGTGGAGCCATGGAAGACCCAGATGGAGGGGGTGAGAAAGACTTGGAAGCATGAAGAAGGCGAAGAGGAATTGCACTCGCCCAGGGTAGCTTCTCCCAGCAACCCTAGGCTTGGGAGTTTTCCGGTTTCTTGGGACAGGAGCGAATGAGATGACCGGTTTCTCCACAATAGAAGCATGGGCCCTTGACTCGGCGGATCTCCTGCCTTTGCTCAGCCAGCCTCGCGTTGTCGACTTGCATAGGTTTGAGAGATTCTGCAGGCGCAGTAGGCTGAGTGAGCGGCCTGTGGAAGGACAGAGCCAGGCGAAACGGATTTCTTTCACGCACCGTTTCTTGCGAAAATTCTGACACAAACGTCTCTAGATCTGTTACTCACCTGTCCTGGCTCCAGAGCCAGGCTGTTTCTTCCTTCGCTCACTGCTTGCTCCCTCTGTGCTAGTCCGCACTGTGTTAATATGCTAATTTAGCTAAGCACTGCCTTGAGGTAATAGTGCATGCTGTTACCACATGCTTTCCAGGAGGCTAGCCACTTTTCCCATTTGTCTCTGCTGCCTAATTATCTATTCATCTGCTTCTGAGTGCTATCCATCTTGTACTACCAACCAGGCCCGGGATCAGCATCCGGCACACCTGGGCAAGCGCCGGGGCCCTGAGCAGGCGGGGGCACAATACTTACCTCTCCCCGTGCCTTCGCCGCAGCTCCGGTCTCTTCCGCGTCCTATGACTGTGACGTCTCAGGTCAGAGGGCGCGATGGCGTCTTTACACCACGCTCTCTCCTGAGCCGTCACAGCGCAGAGCGGGAAGACGCCGGCGCGAGTGAGGAGTCTGGAGCAGCGGCAGCAGGTGAGAAGTGAGGTATTTGATTTTTTTTTTTGTTATGTATGGAGGCATGGGGCATTATATGGGGGGGGGACCAGTGACATCCTGCATGGGGCATTATATGGGGGGGAACAAGTGACATCCTGCATGGGGCATTATATGGGGGGGGAACAAGTGACATCCTGCATGGGGCATTATGTGGGGAGGGGGGAACAAGTGACATCCTGCATGGGTGATTATATGGGGGGAGAGGTGACATCCTGATGGGGCATTATATGGGGGGAGAGGTGACATCCTGCATGGGGCATTATATGGGGTGGGGGGGAACAAGTGACATCCTGCATGGGGCATTATATGGGAGGGTACAAGCAACATCCTGCATGGGGCATTATATGGGGGGGAACAAGTGGCATCCTGCATGGGGCATTATATGGGGGGGAACAAGTGGCATCCTGCATGGGGCATTATATGGGGGGGACAAGTGACATCCTGCATGGGGCATTATATGGGGGGGGGACAAGTGACATCCTCCATGGAGCATTATATGAGGGGGGAACAATTGACATCCTGCATGGGGCATTATATGGGGAGGAGAGGTGACATCCTGCATGGGGCATTGTATGGGGGGGGTGACATCCTGCATAGGGCATTATATTGGGGGAGAGGTGACATCCTGCATAGGGCATTATATGGGGGGCGGTGACATCTTGCAAGGGGCATTATATGGGGGGGTGACATCCTGCATGGGGCATTATATGGGGGAGAGGTGACATCCTGCATGGGGCATTATATGGAGGGATGGGGAGGTGACATCCTGCATGGGGAATTATATGGGGGGAGAGTTGACATCCTGCATGGGGAATTATATGGGGGGAGAGGTGACATCCTGCATGGGGTATTATATGGGGGGGGGGGGGAGGTGACATCCTGCATGGGGCATTATATGGGGAGGAAGTGACATCCTGCATAGGGCATTATATGGGGGGGTACAAGTGACATCCTGCATGGGGCATTATATGGGGGGGTACAAGTGACATCCTGCATGGGGCATTATATGGGGGGGACAAATGACATCCTGCATGGGGGCATTATATGGGGGGGGACAAGTGACATCCTGCATGTGGCATTATATGGGGGGGGAACAAGTGACATCCTGCATGGAGCATTATATGAGGGGGGAGAGGTGACATCCTGCATAGGGCATTATATGGGGGGAGAGGTGACATCCTGCATAGAGCATTATATGGAGGGAGAGGTTACATCCTGCATGGGGCATTATATGGGTGTGTGTGACATCCTGCATGGGGCATTATATGGAGAGGGGGGGGAGAGGTGACATCCTGCATGGGGCATTATATGGGGGGGGGGGGTGACATCCTGCATGGGGAATTATATGGGGGGGCCAGTATCCTGTATGGAGCGTTATATGGGGACCAGTATCCTGTATGGAGAGTTATATGGGGACCAGTATTCTGTATGGAGCAATATATGGGGCCCATAATACTGTATGGAGGACTATTCGCCGGTTTCTGAGCTATTGTAGAATTTACTATAGATATCCCTCATGTATTGTAAGAAGTGAAATTTTCAGCATTGTACAATATATATATTTCTCTGCGGTATCTGTGCATCATGAATTGTAGTACGTGTTAAAGGGGCCAACTGAGACTCTTTCACCCAGGGCCCACAAAAACCTGGAGCCGGCCCTGCTACCAACTCAGCTCTGCTGTTCCTGGTGCTATCCGAACCCTCAACACTGCTGTATCAATGTACCTACTAGCCTATTCATGCCTGCAGTTCTAAGATGATGTCTGCATGCTCACATCTGATGTTTCAAGGTATCTGCCAGCTTACTCATCCCTACTATTCCTAAGCGCTTTTTGCACTTTCAACTCTGTTGTATCATGCTATCTAGCAGCCTACTCCTCTCAGCTATTCCAAGATACAGTCCGCAACATCAACTCTCCTGCAACAAAATCCTTGATTGCCTACTTTACTCCGCTGTTCATGTGTGCCGTATTCAATTGCTCTGCTTCCAGCATCAATGCCCCAGGGTCCATGCTGCTCACCCTTCTTTCTAAATTATAGCTTAGCAAATCCATCTCACCAGTTGAATCCCTTTTTGTTCTCACTTCTCATTAGACTTTTTGTTAACCAATATCCCCCCTTCTCAGGAGATTTGGATAATGTCAATGGCAGCAATTGAACACAGCACTTCTGCCTATTCATTCTAGCACCTCTCTCAAGAGCCTGTGAATGGAGAGGTGGCCGAGCAGGTGAAACTTGCGGTATCAGGATCCATTTCTTTAAGGCTATGTTCACACATCATGGTTTTTTTTCAGCATTTTTTTTTCTGCAGCAAAACCCGATCTCTTACCAGGAGAATTTTTCTTGCTTGTTTTTTTGATGCGTTTTCAGCTTTTTTTTTTTTCCACTGTCCTTTTGTCTCTTTTATGCATGTACATAGAGTTTAGTGACAGAAAAAAAAATCTCCGTCTGGTTTTGGCACAAAAAACACTGAAAGAAGTGACCTGCTCTATTTTGCAAAAACAAAACAAAACATGCAAAGCACAAAATCCTGAACAAGAAAAAAAAAAATGATATTAGATAAAGGAGACGCTGGTAGGCTGATCACTAACAGCAGCAGCGAATTAGTAGACACAGAACCACTGCGTGTCAGTGGGTAGGTGTAACAAGAGTTTAGGTTATATAGTTCGCGCTAAGGTAGTGAGGAGGACTCAGATTCAGTTGATAAAAGGGTCAATTTTTATTAAGTTAAAATGTAATTCTAAAATGTTGGATAAAAAGTTATCATAAGCATTATCGTAACGGTTCTGTTTAAAATTAATAGTCTTTATACAGAGTAAAAGATCAACATAAGAGAGCATATGCTGAATTGTTCACAATGGTGGTCACTTGGGACTGTGGGACTGTATGGGTTGAGACTGTTGGTTGGGTTCAACCGGTGGAGAACCTGTAGGGAGAGAGGTTGCGTTACTTACATTTAGAGGGGTAGTTGACTACGATGATGGTCAATGGGAGAGGTAATATTTACCTGGTTAGTCACTTGGTAGGTGGTCGGTTGATGCTGTGGTGAGTGGTCCACGGTCACTGTAATGTAAATACAACAGTCAGTGTGTCTGGTATGGCACTCTGTTAGGGGTGCGATTGGTAGTGTGGTAGGTACCTTCAAAGAGTACACTGTGTTCCAAATTATTATGCAAATAATATTCTCAGATTTTCCCAAATTACCTATATGAATTGCAGTCATTGTAATTTTCCAGTCAAATAACTATTAGAGTACAATTGAAAGGTTTTTGTACAAACTGCCTATGATAACAGTATATATAAAAAACTCAAACTGCACTCAAAATGCATATTCCAAATTATTATGCACAGCAGTTTTCAACCTTTTCATTTTAATAAAGAACAAAAAAAATGGTCATTTTTGAAATTATAAGCGTTAGCAGGTTATTACAAACTGAAATCAAACAGTTTTCAACTCAAAACTTTATTCTAGGTGATGTTACATTTGCACATAGGACCGCTTGTTCGAAAGGAGCTTCTGAACTCTCTCGTCCATTGAATTTGTCAGGTTTTGGATGGTTTCTGCTTTAATTGTTTTGCATGAGGACAGAATCCCCTCCCAGAGCTGTTGCTTAGATGTGAACTGCCTCCCGCCATCATAGACACTCCTTTGGATGATGCTCCAGAGGTTCTCAAAGGAGTTGAGGTCAGGGGAGCATGGGGGCCACACCATAAGTTTGTCCCCTTTTATGCCCATAGCAGCCAGAGATGCAGATGTTTTATGTGCAGCATGAGATGGGGCATTATCATGCATGAAATGATCTTGATGGTCCAGATGGATGGAGTGGAGGATGGCTGGTTGATGGACACCCCATACAAACACGGCTACGGCGCTAACAAGGAGGAGGTGGAGTAATGTTTTGGGCTGGAATCATGAGGAGAGAGATTGTCGGCCCTTTTAGGATCCCTGAAAGGGTAAAGATGAACTCCATAATGTATGTTGAGTTTCTCAAACAGCACTTCCTGCCATGGTTCAAGAAGAAGAACCGTGCATTCCGCAGCAAGATCATTTTCATCTCCTTCTGGTTTTGGCACAAAAAACACTGAAAGAAGTGACATGCTCTATTTTGCAAAAAAAACAAACAAACAAAAAAAACAAACAAACCACGAGGTGTGCATGAGAATTCTGGTTTCTCAGACTTTGCTGGTACTGTGAAATACAGCTGAAAATTTGCAACAAAAACACCTAAAAGAAAAACCATGATGTGTGCACATAGCCTAAAAGCTCAGTTCACCGTAAATGCTGCTAAGGTGCTCATATAACAATATTTCTGCAATGGGGGGGGGGGGGGGGGGGAGGGTGTGGTTGCCACCAGCAACAAAGTTTCCCAGAAATTTGCAGATCCCATGTTTCAGGACTGTTTTTATTCAACACAGAGCTTCTAGGTCAGGCCTAGGGTTAGATCTAGGGAAAGGTTCAGGATTATGTTTAGGTTAGGATTTAGCCTTAGATTTACGGTTCGGCTAAGGTCTAGGGTTAGATTTGGGCTTAGGTCAAGGACTAGGTTTAGTATTAATGTTCAGCTTAAGGTCACATTTAGGATAAGATTTACGGTTAGGCTCAGGTCTATAGTTAGAATAATTAGGTTTAGAGTATTAAAATTGTTACATAAAAACAAAACAAAATATAACAAATCTTAATTTTTTTCTAGCAAAAAACTAGGAGGTGAAAGAGTAAAGTCTAATGACCTCAGTATTACCTCAGATGTGCTTGAGGTATAAAGGACGGAAAGCGCTAACTGCAGCGCCCTGTACCGGCTATATACACTGTTACATTATATACACAGCTATAGGATACAGTGGTACATCAATGCTGTAGCGATCAGAGAACCCCGTCCTCGATGCTTTGCCTGTGGCTCCTGGACGTTCGCACGTGCGCCCATCGCTCTTATATACTTTGACAAACTCTAGACTGGGTGGAGTTTTAGTCTCAAACTCCGCCCTTTTCACGACTATGCCCCGCCTTTCCCCCCCAGCATGCTCTTGTCCTATCCATGTCGCTTCCGGCTCTCTGTCTCTGCACCAATATGACAGAAGTACCTTGCTAGCTAGCGTCACAGCCCGTAATAGGAGGCCTGACCAATCAGATGACGACCTTGTGACCGCTGTGGCCACTCCCTGCCTGGTTTCTCTCTGAGGGGCGGGCCCTTAGCGGCGGCGCCAGGTTAGGTTGCAGTGTAGTGAGGGAGAGGAGGAGGGATGTGTGTGAGGCATAACATGGAAGTTGTGCGGAGTTAGTGGCTGTTCCGGAACGATTCGTTTGCTCTAGAGTTTGGTGTGAGCGGACACATACAACATGGAGCAGCCTGCGCCCAAGAGGTGAGCCCGGCGGGGACGTGTCACATGTGAGGGGTAGACACTGGGCCTGGGGGACGTAGAGTGATCCAGGCCTGTATCCTCTAGGTGTCCCATCCCAGACTGTCAGCTGCCTCTAAACATAGAGCCCATCACGTGATCTGTGAATTAACTTTTTCCTGGTTTGTGCACTCGGTATTGGCAGCTGTGCCACTGCCTGCCACCTGTGCTCCCTATACCTAAGTGTCACCTGACGGGTTGTTGGTTAAGCAGTGTAAAAAAGAAAAACTCTGCAAACCCATAAGATGCAATGTATTTGCCTTCCTCAGTTCCTGCTTTCTTTGACTGAATGGAAACCTCCTTGTATGCATCCAGAGGTCGATACTCCATGTTCAATTATTTATTTTTGCAGTGTGGATTTTGCTACCAGCTCCAGGTTTCTGTGGTTCTCTGGGTGACAGAGCTGCAGTGGGCCCCTCTTCATTTCTGATTTCCAAGAGCTATAGCTTTTTATTTTTTTGGGTTGATAGCGTTGTATGAGTCTCTTTTTTAGCGGGACGAGTCATCGTTTTTATCTTTCCCATGTTGGGGTTCAAATGACTTCTTGATCTCTTTTTATTCCATTTTTTGGGAAGGCAACATGAGCATAATGCAGCAAATCTGCCATTTCTCTCCTCATCTTTTCAGCATTCATTGCATGTGAGAAATATTCTATTAATTTGGACAGTTATTCACTTGCTGATAATGTAAATGTAAATTTTTTTTTCTCAAGATTTTACAGTATTTGCATTTTAGATAAAATGGGGCGATAGATACCGTATATTCCGGCGTATAAGACGACCTGGTGTATAAGACGACCCCCCTACTTTCCTGTTAAAATATAGAGTTTAGGATATATTCACCGTATAAGACTACCCCTTTTCCAACGCATACCAAACACCGGTAAAAATTAAAAAAAAAACAGATTTGAATTTAACATGGTCCTTTTTTAATTTAAATTCTTATGACATGCAGGTATATAGCAGGAAAACTGTCACTCATAAACATAAGGCATACAACAACATTACTATCATCCATTTTCATCAGCGGCATACACCGGTACCCGACAATTTACAACAGAAAGAATAGAGCTTCACACATAGATTAGATAGATAGAAACATGTCAGTCACATATATAAGAAGTACAGTGACAGTGTTGGTTACTGTACTTGTCATTTAGTGTAAAGGATTTATTTAAAAAAATAATAGTGTTTTCATGCACCGTCTCTTTAAAAAAGCCGGCCGGCAATTCAGCATCTGTACCTGACAATTTAGAATAGAAGGAATAGAGAATCACACATAGATTAGATAGAAACAACAGAAGACAGAAATGGAGCTTTTAGCAAAATGCAATTAGAAAAAAGATTTTATTATTGGTATAAATACATTAAAGTACATGTAAAATCCATAAGGACAAATATAAATACTGATGTGTGCAAGAGAGAACAGAAGACCCCCCTCAACAACAGGCCTCAGGTAGGCATCATTACAGTGCAAAATATGATGTACAGCAAATGGTGAACACTATGCATACCCAACCACAGGGGAGCAATGAATATTGCTAAGGTACCCCATGCTCTATATAAAAATTAAAAGTACTATTGGGAAATAGGCGATGCAAGAGAGTACATAGAAAGCTGAATGATAGTACATCAAACAAAATGATCAAGGCACTAACCCAAGAGCTGAGAACTCCCCATAAGGGGAAGAGAAGGGTACAAAGAGTACAGAAAACACCTACCCAGGGTACTCTCTTGCATCGCCTATTTCCCAATAGTACTTTTAATTTTTATATAGAGCATGGGGTACCTTAGCAATATTCATTGCTCCCCTGTGGTTGGGTATGCATAGTGTTCACCATTTGCTGTACATCATATTTTGCACCGTAATGATGCCTACCTGAGGCCTGTTGTTGAGGGGGGTCTTCTGTTCTCTCTTGCACACATCAGTATTTATATTTGTCCTTATGGATTTTACATGTACTTTAATGTATTTATACCAATAATAAAATCTTTTTTCTAATTGCATTTTGCTAAAAGCTCCATTTCTGTCTTCTGTTGTTTATGTGTTCTGGAGCTATGTTGCTGGTTTGACACGGTTGTGCTTGTGGATTTCCATGGGCCCTGGTTTGCCTCCAGCAATTATGTTTTTGGGTTTAATTTTGCTAATAGATTAGATAGATAGAAACATGTCAGTCACATATATATGAAGTACAGTGACAGTGTTGATTACTGTACTTGTCATTTAATGTTAAAATAAAGGATTTATTTAAAAAAAAATTGGCATGGGGTTCCCCTTAATTTTAGTCTCTAGCGGAGGTTAAGCAGACGGCTGGGGCAGATGTTTGAAGCCTGGGAAGGGGGTAATACCCACGGAGCTTCCCAGACTACTAATATCAGCCCCCAGCTGAATACCTAGCCTTTACTAGCTATTAAAATGGGGGACCCCCCAAAAAAAATGACGTGGGGTCCCCCCTATTTTAATAGCTAGCAAAGGCTAGGCAGACAGCTGGGGGCTGATATTAATAGCCCAGGAAGGGAGCCATGAATATTGGCCCCCTCCCAGGCTAGAAACACCAGCCGTCAGCCGCCCCAGAAATGGCGCATCCATAGGATGCGCCAATTCTGGCACTTAGCCTCGCTCTTCCACGCTGCCCTGGTGCGGTGGCAGGGGGTAATAGGGTTGGGGTTCATGTCAGCGCCAGCTGCCATGAAGCCCAGGTTAGTAATGATGGGCGTCTATAAGACACCCCCATTACTAACCTACAAAGTGTTAAAAAGAAAAAACACACACTACACCAAGAAAAAAATAATTTATTTGAAATAAACCACACCATTTTATTTAATTCTTAGTTTACTAAAAAAAAAAATAGTTACCTGTCCACGTTCCTGCGCTGATCTCCCATGCACAGCTGTCACATCTGGAGATGGTGACAGCTGTGCATGGCTGCTGTAAGCTCACACTGCCGGGAACACGTCCGCTCCCGGCAGCGGGAGCCCCTGACTGAGGTCACCGGAGTGCATTCAGGCAGCGCAGCGCCGGAGACCTCCTTTACGGCACTGCTGTACCGTGGGAATTTCTCACGATACAGCAGGGCCGTAAAGCAGCTAACCGGAGCAGCGCTGCCTGAACTCCGGCGAACCCGCTTATGCAATGACGGGGCTGCTTTACGGCCCCGTCATTCTAGCGGCGGCAGCGGTTCAGAGCGGTCACATTGTATGTGGCTGCTCTGAACTGGAGATCTTCGTGGGACACTCGTGGACTACTACGGAGGGGTAAGGATAAGGTTGTGTTTTATTATTTTATATTTTATTACAGGAGATCGATGGCTTCGGGGAATTAGGTGTCTAGGTGAGTATAGGTGTAGTTTTTTATTTTTTACTTTATTTTAGGTGGCGATCGGCGGGGACAGGTAATGTATGAACTAATTTATTGTAGGTAACCACTGGCCACCAATGACATGTATTTAACATTTATTGGGGACACAGTAGGGCAATTTATATAGCAGGATCAGGCTGATGGGAACTACTGCTCCCATCGAGCTGATCCTGCTGGCAGGAGTGGACGGGGGACAGACATAGGCCGATGGGAGTAGTAGTGTCACATCGGCCTATGTCTGCCTGCACGCGCACACCGCGCACACCGCGCAGACACACCGCGCAGACACACCGCGCAGACACACCGCGCAGACACACCGCGCAGACACACCGCGCAGACACACCGCGCAGACACACCGCGCAGACACACCGCGCAGACACACCGCGCAGACACACCGCGCAGACACACCGCGCAGACACACCGCGCAGACACACCGCGCAGACACACCGCGCAGACACACCGCGCAGACACACCGCGCAGACACACCGCGCAGACACATCGCACACCCGCAGACATCGCACAGACACATCGCACACCCGCAGACACATCGCACAGACACATCGCACACCCGCAGACACATCGCACAGACACCGCGCACACCCGCAGACATCGCACAGACACCGCGCACACCCGCAGACATCGCACAGACACCGCGCACACCCGCAGACATCGCACAGACACCGCGCACACCCGCAGACATCGCACAGACACCGCGCACACCCGCAGACATCGCACAGACACCGCGCACACCCGCAGACATCGCACAGACACATCGCACAGACACCGCGCACACCCGCAGACATCGCACAGACACCGCGCACACCCGCAGACATCGCACAGACACCGCGCACACCCGCAGACATCGCACAGACACCGCGCACACCCGCAGACATCGCACAGACACCGCGCACACCCGCAGACATCGCACAGACACCGCGCACACCCGCAGACATCGCACAGACACCGCGCACACCCGCAGACATCGCACAGACACCGCGCACACCCGCAGACATCGCACAGACACCGCGCACACCCGCAGACATCGCACAGACACCGCGCACACCCGCAGACATCGCACAGACACCGCGCACACCCGCAGACATCGCACAGACACCGCGCACACCCGCAGACATCGCACAGACACCGCGCACACCCGCAGACATCGCACAGACACCGCGCACACCCGCAGACATCGCACAGACACCCCGCAGACATCGCACAGACACCGCGCACACCCGCAGACATCGCACAGACACATCGCACAGACACCGCGCACACCCGCAGACATCGCACAGACACATCGCACAGACACCGCGCACACCCGCAGACATCGCACAGACACATCGCACAGACACCGCGCACACCCGCAGACATCGCGCAGACACACCCGCAGACACACCCGCAGACACCAATCATGACGCGTCTGGGAGGTGAGGCTGACCTGTGAGACCGTGGGAAAGTTCATGTGAGTTCATGCAATGCAGTCAAGCATGAACTCACATGAACCCTCTGAGGGCACCGCGGCGACTTCAAATGAACAGCTGATCGGCATCACTTGATACCTCAGCTGTTCATTTGAAATAACCGGCGGGAAAGCGCAGCACAGAACGAGAAAGCTGGCGGTGAAGTCTTTTCACTGCCGGCTTCCCCGCCCGGGTCCTTCGCTCCCCGCTCCTTGGTGCTGCGCTCCCCGCCCGGTCCTAACTTACGATCGGGATGGGAGGTGGCGAGGGGAGCGGAGGATCGGGGTGGGAGGCTGCGGGGAAGCAGTATGGGGCTGTGTGATTGTTTAAAACTTCCCAGCTCCGGACACAGCGCAGCGCTTCTGTGACAAGTGAAAGCTGTCGGCACAGAAGCCCTGCACTGTGTCCGGAGCTGGGAAGACACTGCGATGTGTCAGAAAAGTTCGCTAGGTTCTGTCTGTCTCCGCTGCTGGGAATACGCTGTGCTGTGTCCCAGGCCTGAGAAGACACAGCGCAGCGATGTGTCAGTTTCAGCACAGAAGCGCTGACTGTCTGGACCTACCGCCGCCGTATTTTAACTCCCTCCACCTTATATTAACTCCCACATGGCAGGGATACGGCCACGGCAGCTTATTAACACCCCCAGAGTATCCCCGCATGTCAATTTCTGAAAGTTCAAAAACATTACCGGCGTATAAGACGACCCCAGACTAGACAGAAGATTTTTCAGTCTTCAAAAGTCGTCTTATACGCCGGAATATACGGTAGATATTATTTAACTTTTTTTTATTGGTAATTTTAGGGGACCTGATCCTGTGATTGCTTGTGCCCTGGGCTGGGTTTGATAGTAGGTTCAGTAGGTCCCCGACTTCCATGACAGTAACATCAACGCCCAGCTATCATGTTGCTGGATGTGCAATGGGCGTCAGAAGGGAGCGACACTTTGCCCTAATTTCAGCCTCTAAATTGCTGCGGTCTCATTTGAAAGTGGCTTTTAAAAGGTTAAATTGCTGCGATTGGAGCTAACTCTGATCGCAGCAGTTACACTGAGGCTACGTTCACACGTTCAGTATTTGGTCAGTATTTTACATCAGTATTTATTGTGAACGTGGCCTTAGATGCTGGCTGTGTGAAACAGCCAGCATGAGTCATGTATGGAACGGGCTCATCTCCTGAGCCTGCTTCATACAATTTGTGCTCACTTAGATATACGGTAAATTTTGATAATTGCATCCCAGGCAGGATGGTCCCCCTGGTTCGGAGGGACCGAGTGCTTGCGCATGTCCTGTGCCGGTTGTGCCTGCACTGATACGTTGCAGCAAACCAACAGGCGCAGGGCTCACACATCAGGACCACGGATCGTCTGAACCCGCACAGATGGGTTTTACAGGAAATCAACGTGATTTTCAGATTATAAATGGCCAAGTGATAAAGAGCATGATAATGGCATGTCAGATGCATCTTGGTAATGGTTGTAATGTAATGTGTGACCCCAGCATTGTGAATGTCTGTTTTTTGGTGGTTAATACCAATCTCCACTGGCCATGGATGACACTGCTGGATCTCTATACTCTTATGCAGGTGTAAGATAGCAAAAGTTTTTTTTTTAATCTTTTTGGAAACTGTCTCCAGCACCTCCACCCCTGCATAAAATATTGCACTGTAGCATGCGTTCTCAATTCCTGTTTTCCAGTACGTCTCCATGACAGCACCATAGGAGGAGTAATCCCATATCTTGTGTAGGGACAGGAAGCACAAGAGGTTAAAAGCCCTCCCACCCCCAACCTCTTCAGTGTTTTTCCTGTCCCTACACAGGACAGGGAGTACAGGAGGAGCGCTTGTGCAAGAGCACTGGTGCGAAGTTAGATGTACCTCAAGGAACCCCGGGGGATCGGGGGGGGCGCGACTCTATCCTTCCTGCCGCCAAGCAGGTCCTGGGCCAACACTCCCTGTCGGGAGTCCTTCAGCCTTCCGGTGTGTTGGAGCCTCCGGGTGCTGCTCCCCCATCGCCGGGGCTCTCGGCGTCCTGCTCTGGGAGGGTCCAGCTTCTCCCGGCTTCAGGACCGCCTGGCATCGAAACCGGAAGTTCGGAGATGACGACTTCCGGTGGCGGTCGCGCAGGAAATTCAAATCGCGGGTCGACCAGGTGCCAGGGAGCAGGAGAAAATGACAGGACGACCAGGTAAGGTATAAGAAGGGGGGCTGGGGAGCATCAAAGGCAGGCTTACAGCTTGGACACCCCTGACAGTAAAGTGGCAGATATGTCTCACCCTGATACCCTTCCTGGATCGCCCCACAGTCATGTAAGTGTACCATTACATTTTTATATGGTTAATGGAGCTTGCTCTTATCAAGCCCCCAATATTTTTTATATGATATCTCTGGGCAATTACCACCTCCTTCTGAGCAAAAGAAGGATACAGGGAAAAAAGCCACAGTGAAATCCAAGAGGTGCCTGGATTGTAACAGCAGACTTCCCGACTCGTATACAAAACGTCTATGTGCTGAATGTAGAGCACGGGGCTTTATTAAAGGAGATGCGTTTTATAATCAAAGAAGAAGTTCAGGCTTCTACTACGTCTCTGCTGCCCCCAGGTTCAGGAGTCAAGGATGGCCAGTGACCCAAAAGACCCAGAGAAGATATAGCACCATCTTCTGAGGGTGAAATCGACCCATCTGGCGACTCTGACAACCGTGACACCATTAGTCCACCTCAGGGCGGGGAACAAAAAAATATGTTCCGCTCACATGGTATGGATATTCTTCTACGAGCAGTCCGAAACACGATGCTAGTAGAGGAAACGGAGAAGAGCAGTAACATTCAGGATTAGATGTTTGGTGGTCTTAGAACCCAGAGATCTATGGTTTTCCCTGTTAATGCTCATGTGAAGGACATGATACTGGAGGAATGGGAGGATGTGGAGAAGAGACTCTCTATTCCACGAGACTTCCGCGCCCGACTATCTTGACCTAGAGGACACCAATGTGTGGGAAACTATTCCTAACATTGACGTCCCAGTGGCTAAGGTGGTCAAGAAAACCTCTATCCCCTTTGAGGACTCGTCAGGACTTAAAGATCCTATGGATAGGAAGGCGGATTGACTTTTGAAAAAAGCCTAGGAAGCTTTGGTGGCAATTATTAAATCTAATGTCGCTGCTACATGTATTGCCAGATCCACACCCCGAGGGAATCTCTCCTTCAATCATTGCCCCTATTAAAAATGGCAACCAATATTATGGCCGACGCTTCGGTTAAATCTGTCCGATTTGCGGCCAGAAATAATGCACTTTCCAACTCAGCCCATAGAGCTGTTTGGTTAAAAACATGGTCTGGAGATACAGCTTCTAAGAACAAGCTGTGCTCCATTCCATTTTCAGGGCTCAGAGTATTCGAACCAGTATTAGACGACATTCTAGAATAAGCGTCCGATAAAAAGAAGGGCTTCCCTGAGGAGAAAAAGAAGGAGCAGCCCTTTCGCAAACCTTTCCCTTCCTGTAGATATAACACCCAGAAAAAAGGGGGTTCCACGAGCTGGAGTTTTAATAAGGGGGACAAAGATAAGAAATACCAGCCCAGTACTAGCTCCCGTCCAAAACGGCAATGACTATGTCAGAGTAGGGGGGCGTTTTTCAAAAACAGTTGGCATCGGGGCACTCAAAATCCCTGGATACTAACAACTATAGCGCAGGGTTACAGGATAGTTTTCTCAAAAATTCCGCCTGACAAAGGGTTCCCCTACCTCTCTTTCCCGTCTACTGGCAGACATAGAGAAGCTGCTACTTCAGAGGGTTATTGTGCCAGTTCCAGAACACGAACAACATTGGGGCCATTACTCCTCTCTATTTTCAATAAAGAAACCGTAAGGGGAGTTCCGTACAATTATCAACCTGAAACCCCTAAACCGATGGGTTCGCTACAAAAAATTCCACATGGAATCAGTAAGATCAGCCATTCCTCTAAGAGACGCAGATGCGGTAATGTGCACCCTGGACCTCAGGGATGCATACTACCAACTGCCAATACATTCCTCAAGTCAGCAATATCTGAGGTTTGCACTACCATCAGTCCGTCTGATTCTACACTACCAGTTCCGATGTCTTCCCTTTTGGCCTGTCATCTGCTCCCAGAATCTTTACAAAGATCATGGCAGAGGCGGTGGCCTATATCTGACTCAGGGATATTACCATCATTCCGTACTTGGACGACTTCCTGTTGGTGGCAGGATCTCCTCTAGGTATGACGCAACATCTGGAATTTGTCCTACAGACATTAACCAGCCTGGGTTTGATTGTGAACTAAGAAAAATCCAATCTTGTCCCAAGTACTTCACACATCTTCCTGGGAGTCCGTCTCGACTCCCGAATGCGAATGTCTTATCTCCCGGAAGACAAGATGCTCTCAGTTCCACAAAGGATTCGTTCTTTTGCAAGAGAGAAGAAACCTTCAATCCGAAAGGCAATGAGTATTTTGGGAATCATGACGTCATGCATCACCTGCGTCAGATGGAGCCAGTTCCATTCCAGGCCTCCACAGAAATGCATCCTGGAAGTGACAGACGGGCATCAGAATTACCGAGACAGGAAGATGTCTTTGTCCAGAGACTCCCAGGACTCTCTACACTGGTGGCTCGACGAGAAGAATCTACAGAAGGGAGTGCAGTGGATTCTGGAACCTTGTCTTTTAGTGACCACTGACGCAAGTCTCTCAGGATGGGGAGCTCGAGTGGGAGATTCTTATCTCCAAGGAACATGGTCCTCAGAGATTCAGACCCGATCATCGAATTTTCGGGAACTACCGGTGATTTGGGAAGCCCTACAGATAAGCCGGGTGGTCTTGAGAGACAGACATGTGAAAATCTTGTCGGACAACATCACGGCAGTTTCTTTCATCAGACATCAGGGTGGACCAAGACATCCACTTCTCCAGTCCCTGGCCAAGAGGATATTCTTAGGTATAGAAAAGATAGTGAGCTCCATTTCAGCAGTTCACCTTCGGGGATCCGACATTCAGGAGGCAGATTACCTCAGCAAGCATCAGATGAAGGCTTCAGAATGGGAACTGAAGGAAGAGGTGTTCCAGCGACTAACTCGCGGATGGGGTCAGCCGCACCTAGACCTTTTTGCATCCAGAACGAATGCAAAGACGACCTCTTTCTTCTCTCTCGACCCAGGATATCCTCCTCTGGCAGTGGATGCTCTCTCACAATATTGGGGAGAGGGCCTAACATATGCCTTCCCACCTGCTCCTCTAATTCTGAGAATGCTGCGGAAAATTCAGGAAGATCGGTCAATTGTCCCGTTCTGGCCAAGGAGGAGTTGGTTCTCCCTTCTATTTCATCTAGCGTTGGAAGACCCAATCATGTTACTATTTCAGGAAGATCTTCTGACGCAAGGTCCACTGTTGCATCGGAATCTTCAACAACTCCAGCTCTTAGCTTGGCTTCTGAAGGGGAGATCCTGAAAAACAAGGGCTTATCCGCCAGAGTGATCCAGGCTGTGCAGGCTAGTAGAAAACCTGTAACCCAGGCCATATATAAAAAAGTCTGGAGGACCTTTTGTCATTTCCACAGGACGGTAGACACCTCTCAGCGAGACATCCCTGCGATCCTTGTTTTCTTGCAGTTGGGATTTGACGCAGGTCTTAGACCTAGTACCTTGAAGGTGCAGATTGCGGCACTAGGTGCTTTCTTCGACACATAATTGTCCTCGCATCCCTGGATAATCAGGTTTGTCAAGGCAATCCAGAGACTTAGGCCTACCCAGAGAATTTCTTCCCCTCCGTGGGATCTGAATCTTGTCCTGAGAGTCCTTTGCAAACCTGCCTTCGGTCCAGTTAATGAATTAGAAATAAAGAACTTGACTCTGAAAACAGTCTTCTTGGTGGCAATCACCACGGCTAAACGGTTGGGTGAAATCCAGGCTTTATTGGTTGTCGAGCCATGTATGCTGATTCGGGATGATTGCATCATTCTCAAGCTGAATCCAAGTTTCTCCCCGAAGGTGGAGTCATTGATGACCTTAAACCAAGAGGTGGTTCTTCCATCATTCTGCGAAAATCTTAGGAATCAGAGGGAGGAAGAGTTCCACAAGCTTGATGTCCGCAGAGTAGTGTTAGCCTATTTGGAAGCCACTCGGAACTGGAGATTAGACTCTAATCTTTTTATACAGTTTGGGGGGAAAAATAGAGGCAGGAAGGCTTCAAAACCATCCTTAGCTAGATGGGTCACATTCATGATTAATCTAGCGTATCTTTCAGAAGGACAGCTCCCCCTGAAATTATCAAAGCCCATTCTACCAGAGCAGTTTCCACCTCATGGGCAACTAGAGCAGGGGCTACCATTGAACAGATATGTACTGCAGCCACATGGTCAGGACATACTACTTTCTGCAAACACTACAAGCTAGATGTTCTCTCACAGCAGAGATCTGTGTTTGGTAGGAAGATACATCAGGCAGTTATCCCACCCTAAGCTATGAGTTCTTGGGTATACTCCTATGGTGCTGTCATGGGGTCTTACTGGAAAACCGGAATTAGTCTTACGGGTAATGATGTTTCCAGGAATCCACATGACAGCACCCTTATTTCCCTCCCTATATTGCTCCTGTATGTGACTCTAACATATGTCTAAGCAGTCTAAAATAAAATTCTGTTGTACCCAGCCAATGTGGTTCTTGGAAAATCACTGAGGAGGTTGGGGGTGGGAGGGATTTTAACCTCTTGTGCTTCCTGTTCCTACACAGGATATGGGATTACTCCTCCTATGGTGCTGTCATGTGGACTCCTGGAAACATCATTACCGGTAAGACTAATTCCGTTTTTTCTTGGTGAAGAGGGAGGACTGGAGGCGGGGTGTGACTGGTATTTAGCAAATTGACTGGTTTTGCCTACTTGTGTTAGAGGGAATCTGTCACCAGTTTTTTGGCACCTAACCTGACAGCAGCATAATATAGGAGCAGAGACCCTGATTCCAGTGATGTGTCACTTACTGAGCTGTAGTTTTCATAATCTCCTGCTGATAAAACAGTGATTTTATCACTGGAGGACTAGTAAACCTGCTACCATGTTGTCCTCCATAGTCTGTATAAACTCGCCACTGATTGGCAGCTTTCTGCCTATGCAGTGTACACAGAAAGCTGCCAATCAGTGGTGTGTGTGGGGTTATGCAGAGCTCAGTATTCAGAGCAATGCTATATCTGCAGCAGATAAAGCAGGGATTGTATCAAAATGACAACAAGCAGCCCAATAAGTGACAAGTCACATTAATCGGGGTCTCTGCCCCTACATTATGCTGCACTCGGATGGGGCAGCAAAAACCCAGTGACAAATTCCCTTTAAAGCCTGAGAATGTCTAGAGTTACCTGAGATCTTGGCATCTGATGTTAATTATAAATGGCTGAAAGTGAGGATCGGGTATATGGGATATTATACCGTTCTGTCGGGAGATAAGCGGATGCCCAGAAGCCCCTTGTCTCTCATTAACTCTGTGCTGAAATAAACATGTACATCCAGCTATTCTGAGTGCACATTTTTGGGGAGCGGGAAATACTATCTTGTGGCCCATGGTGGGCCAGAGCTTCCTATCTCGGTCTTTGCCGGCTTAGATTGCAGTTTTGTTGTTGTGTAATTGCTGCAGTTCATTCAGCAAGAAATTGCACAAGACAGGACTTCTCTGATCAGGTCTATTCTCTTCTATGGGGAGATGGAAGAAAACCTTTATCTGGTAATTCCCAGGACTCGACCTACTAACAGATTATCCGGTCCTTAGGGGAGATGTGCCATGGAGGCAGCACTGCGGACCCCTCACTTACAAGATTGGCGTAGATATGCCTACACTTTTCTGTGCAAATATCCCTTTAAGGCTGCTGTATGCCCACAATGCGTTTTTTAAGCGTTTCCAAAGCGGCAAGAACGCTGCAGAAACGCTTAAAAACGCATGGTAGAAGGCCTGCCATGTTCCTCAATGATAATCCGTATGTGCACATGCTGCGGGAATTTCCGCTGCGGATTATCATTGCGAAAAAAAACGCAGCACTACCAATTATTATGTGGAAGCGTTGTGTTTTTGCCGCCATTGACATGCATTAGAGCGCATAATATCCACATCACTGCTTCTGTAAATGCGCAATCCAAGCGTTTGTGTGCGGATGGTACCCGGGTGTGGAGGAGAGGAAACTCTCCTCTGGACCCGGGTACCATAGAATCTGTAAAAAAAAGAATAAAATAAAAAATAAATATTATATTTACCTTCTGATGGCCCCTGGTCTCCTTGTCCTCCCTTGCTGGCAGATCACGGTGGACTGAAGGACCTGCGTTGACGTCATAGTCATGTGATGGCAGGTCCTTCAGTGTAGTGTACCGCGAGCTGCTGGCAAGCCAGGACGGAGCGAAGCAAGACTGCGGGGGCCATCAGAAGGTAAGTATATATTTATTTTTTTTATTTTGACATTCTTTGTGGTCACACTATATAAATCCATTCCGGTTGCATGGCTGTATATAGTGTGACCAAGTTGTCAAGCACTTTCCAAGTGATGCTAAAATCTCTTGGAAAGCTCTTGTCAACCCGCATGTGGAAATGCATGTGAAGAACGCTTCACATCCGCATGTCCCTGGCAGGAAAACGCATGTACAATCTGCATGTACAGTCCACATGTACAATCCCCATGCCTTCTTTTCTGCCAGGGAGATGCAGAAACGCTCAGGAAAAATCCGGAGAATTTCTGCATCGTGGGCACATAGCCTAAAGGGTTGTTCGCTTTTTGCACAATCTTTTTGTTGGAAGACTTTCTGGACAATAAAGTTAATCATATGTTGCTCCTTTCCAAAAGAATCCATTTGTCATCTGTAATCTGTGTGGTGACCTTGCAGCAAGTGTTCAGATCCTCTGCAGTGCCTCCACATTAGAGATGAAGCATTACATACTGTCCAGTTAATTCGAGGGGTGCGTTGTATAATGCCACGTCCTCCAGGGGGAGAGATGCCCTTTGTTGCTTCATTGTGGCTGATGGGGCTTGATGATCCCCCTTTTTGTTGAGACTTTGGAAAAAGAAGCATGATCAGCTTTTATCACTGGGGAAAGGCGCATGTTTCTGCTGTGAAAAAAATGTAGTATTATAAGGCGGCCATTAATAAATGTCTATCAATGAGCTGTTCCGACAGAGCAGTTCTTCCTTATCCCTTGGGGATCCCCCTTGATTATATGAATATATTAAAGTCGATTTCAGATGACTGTCAGTGCGTGTAACACAAAACGGTGCACAGACTTTTCCAGGATGCACTATTTTTAGACGTTTTTGAATGAGAATAAAGCCCATAGAGCTCAAAGGATGAATAAAGAAAGGATTCAACATGAACAGATGTATTCTGTGATTAAATAGGAAACAGTCGGGGCTTTTATTCTCTTTTTTTTTTTTTAATTGTGGATGTGAAAGCAGGTGTCAAGTACAGACAGATATACAAAACGGCATACATAATAATAATCGTCCATTATTTCTGCACTAAAAAGGGGTAAGTTATCATACGGTTATCTGAGACCAGCCTAATGTTAGACAATAATAATTTGGCTGATGGCTGCCTCTTCCGATTCCTCATATATAAGAATGGTTGCCTCGGCCTTATGTTCGGGTGTTCTCAATGGGAGAACCACTTCCAGACTCCCCTGACAGAGTCTTCTCTCCCCCAACGTCATCTGTCGGGGTAGAGTCAGGGCGCCTTACATACGAAATAGATGACAGGGAGGATTTTCTTCTCATAAAGACGCAATGAGACCCCCAGCCTTTGTGTTGGAGGACATGTTTCCATGGAGCAATTGTAAACCAACATATAAAGGTTCAGCACAAACAACCAGCTCTGGAGCTCACATCTCCATGCACACCAACACTGAGTGAGCCAGAAGGCTGTGTATTTATCCTCTGGAATCTGCCCTGGGGTGGAGATATGGTGAACAGCCTCCCACCCACTCTGCATCTGTTCACTCAACCTATTCCTAAACATGGCTGATTAACCCCACTCAGCACTTAATGTGCTGGAGCATTTTCCAAACGGTTTTGAGGGCTGTCGTTAAAGGACAAGCTCCTTCCCGTGGTGGCGTCTCACAACTGGCATCTCTAAGGATAAGCTGCCAGTCCATTCTTGTTTCTGCAACGAAAGTAATTTGCCTTTACATCTTCTTTCTTTACTGGCAAAACAAGGGCTTTCTCTGTGGCAACCATAAGCCCTAATAGAGCACATTGGTGGGTAAATGTATCAGTGTAGTTTAGCGATGCTCTGAGTTCTATATCACTAGGTGATTTGGTTACAGCCATTTACATGGGCCGATAATGTTCCTGTAATGGGTGTGTATCGATGATATAGCAAGCGTCGATCATTTGCTTCCATTTATATGGTACTGGCACTGGCAGCATGAGCAGACGAACAAACATTCATGTGATCTCAAAGCGGTTCGTTTTTGTGGGTAGCGAGTCCCCTGTTCACACGAAACGAGCTCGACAGGGAGGATTTTCTTCTCATAAAAGCTCAATGAGACCCCCAGCCTTTGTGTTGGAGGACTTGTTTCCAATGAACAATTGTAAACCCACATATAACGGTTCAGCACAAATATCCAGCTCTGGAGCTCACATCTCCATGCACACCAAACACTGAATGAGCCAGAAGGCTGTGTATTTATCCTCTGGACTCTGCCTTGCGGTGGAGATATGGTGAACAGCCTCCCACTCACTCTGCATCTGTTCACTCAACCTAGCTCTAAACGTGGCCGATTAACCCCACTCAGCACTTAGTGTATTGGAACGTTTTCCTAGGTTCATATCACTGAAGCTAACATGTGAAATTGATTTTTTTTTTTCAACATTTCACAGCACTTTGAAAAAGTTTTTGTCCAGTTCATTGTATGGTAAAAAGAATAATATCGTTCAAAACTACACCCCTCCAAATCTTATGTTTCTTGGAGGAAAGCTAGGAAACAATGAAAGCTCAAAGAAAAATGATCCTAAAGAGGTTGTTAGCCAAGATGCTTGCTAGACGTTGAGGATGGCTGAATGTCCTCTGCTGCTGAGGTTTTGCATTCAGAAAGAACAGACCTTATTGCAGTCTGTCAGTAACGAGTCCGAACACTCCGTACGTCCATTCAGTGACACGGCCGCTAATGCGATATTGTTACTATGAAGACGTGAGTACGACCTTCACTACCACCGCAGGGAGGTACTGCACACACCATCACTATTTGTCATGCGTTCCCATATCTCCCTCTATTATTTTGCACAAGGGAAAATTATCTCCTTACTAGTAGCAATGTGATGGTGCTGGATCAGGGGTACAGACACATCGGTGACCCCAAAATATTGGTCACGTGTACTACTTCAATGACCTCTCAGATTCCCACTAATCACTGACATGTCAGAAGGTGCAATACATCAAGGCTGAACAAAGCCATGCTGAATTGCCAACCACTGCAGTAAGGGGTTTTGTCTTCATCATACAGTCTGTAGCTGGGGGCTTCATCCATTTCCATGCAGCCACTTGCAGCTGGTGCCACGTGCATGGCGTGGCATGCATGGCGTGGCATACAGTGTGTGCTCCTCCTGCATCGTTCGTTTGTGTCGTTAGCTGAAAATGCCAGAAATGTTCTGCATGGAGCATGGAAAGCCAATATCCATTACAGCAATGGAGAATGATTATAAAACACAAGTAACCACCGGAGGAGGCGGCTGTTCTCAGGTCACACATTTGTAAGGCACCCATATATAATAGATTGATCCTCCCCTTCAGATTTAGTCTTACCATCTAATGTGTATGGAGACCCCTCCTGACTCTTTCTCCAACAAATTATTTCAAACAACCAATAATTTCTTCCACTATATCAGCCACCGCCAGAGAGAGAGCAGTCACTCCGCTGACGTTTACTTCACGGCTATCTAAGGTGTATGGCCAACTTAAGGACGAATTCACGTCAGGTTTTTTTTTTTTTCTTTCGCGAATAAAGATATGTGCTGGATCCAATTATAATCCATTTTGCTCCTTATATCTGTTTTTACTATCAGTGCTTTAACAGTTTCTCGTATGCAAAAAAAAAACCTCCAAAAAACAAAATAAGGCTTATCCTAATTATTTAACAGTAAAAAACAGACCATGCTCATGCGATGGACTCATTCGTTTGTAACTGTGCCCTTTGCAGACTATCAATCCACAAAAAGACGGACATGTGAACATGCACATAGACTATAATGGAAAATGGACATCTGATCATCTTGGATCTGTAATTCCTCCCAGAGCAGCCTTTGTGCAGGCTGAATTTCATTGTTGCGTAGCATAAGATTATATATTTTTTATTTTAAAAGCTGAATGTTCTAGCCATTTGTGTCACTTACTAATATGGAAATATGGCTTTCTTCTATGCTGACCAATGTCCCACATGTACGCTCCTTCTCTGGTTGCCTTTGCTTATGTCCATAGACCTGTGTTTGTACATTTGCATGTCACGATCTTTCCTGCAGCCGTCCATCCTTGGACTTTAGGTAACAGTGTTTTTTTCAGCCATTATAATAGTGCAACTGACCGTGATGATCTTTTACAAAGTGTGCTGATTCTTGGGCTGACCGCTGCCATGTTTGCCCCGTCCAGTGACCAGCAGTCAACATTCTCACAAGCACTCTTTCGGCCGACTATCGGCCCTTGGATTTGGGCCTTTACCTGGACTTTAGAAAGATTTGTCTACCTCTTGGGGACTTTTTAATTCTTTCTCAATTGCATGCATTCGGGGTTTCAGGGTTAAAGTTCATTTTTGCAGTTGGAATCCCTTAAAAATCTTGCACCGTTTGGTTTTTACATGCTCTGTTTGCTGCACATTCAATTTTGATGTAGTCTGTAGCCATTTATCAGCTGAGAAAAAGACGGGTAAGAGTTATAAACTCTAACATCATTCAATCTAAATGAGCTCACTGACTGTTTCTCCATTAACTCATCCTGCAGACAGCAGTAGTGTGACACGAAAGCTATAGAAGGGAAACTGAAAATTTTTAAAAACCAGTTCCAAAAATTAAATTTTAGCCCCAAAGCTTTCAGTAAAGTAAAAAAAAAAAAAAAACAAAAACAAAAAAACCCCCAAAAGATGGACAGCTCTTTTTAAGTATTAAGCTTAATATTTAGATTACTTCTGAGTTTTGACTCCTTTTCCATATTACAACCCACATTTCTCTGGTAGCACTGCTCCATAGTGTTATCTAACCACGCAGTGCTGTGTTAGGCGTCTTCGTTTCTTCCCGCTGCTTTCTTACATATTAGACACGCTTGAAGTCATTCCCTTTTGTTCTCTTTTGAAAATACAACAATCCAGAATCCACCTCTGTCTTGTGCAGGTCACATCAATAATGGATAGGGTTTTGCTGTATTTTAGAAATATGGCAGCACTATTAAATGAGATGTAAAATATACGCACATCAGCCGTAACTACCGGCCTAACTTTACCTAGGTCTGCCATGGCTTGGGGTACAAGTCTACAGTCACTCTGTGTCTGCAGACTTGAGAATCCGCACAGCACTGCTTTGTGCTTTGAAGATTCTCTGGTGCCGGTCACATTCAGACTAGACTTATCTGGCCTCGTTCAATGCACTTGTATTGAACAAGGCCACACAAGTCTAGTTGGCACATGCCCACATGTATGCTAATCGCATATTTGCGGTCACGTGCCCGCCCACTCACGGTGCTGGTACCGGAGAATCCTGACAGCGCGCACTGTGTGCTCTGTGAGGATTCACAAGTCTGTAGTCGCAGAATGCTGATTTTTACCCCAAGGCCGTACAACCCCTTTAAGGCCTGGACTAGAATGCTTCTGAAGGTGTCCTGTGGTATCTGCACCAAGACGTTAGCAGCGGATCCTGTAAATCAGATACAAAACCTTGTCAGCAGGGTTTTGCCACCTAATCTGAGAGTAGCAAAATGTAGGGGCAGAGACACTGATCGTAACAGTGTCACTTACTGGGCTACTTGCTGTATTTTTGATAATCTGCTGATAAAAGTTTTTTTTATTTTTTATCAGTAGAGGACTAAGTAAACCTCCATATTCATGAGCTCTGTATAACCCTGCCTCCACAATGTATTTGCAGCTTTCTGCCTATGCACAGCGTACACAGAAAGCAGCCAATCAGTGGCATGGGCGTGGTTATACACAGCTCAGCATTCTGAGCACTGCTAGATCTGCAGCAGATAAAGCAGAGATTTTATCAAAATGACAGCAAGAAGCCCAGTAAGCGACACACAACTGGAATCATGGTTTCTGCCTCTACATCATGCTGCTGTCATATGGGATAGCAAAAACCTGGTGATAGAGTACCTTGAAGAACTAAGGTGATCTGGTAGGTACATATTTATTTTTTGTAATTTTAGGACCACCCTGGGCTTATTTTCAAAATAAATAGAAGTGTACAATCCATAAATAAAACTGTGTGAATAAACTGCACGTGTGAAGGCAGCCTTACTTCTATGGAACAGTTTATTACCTTCTTTTTACATTTAGTTGCTGTATCAAAGACTGCATTTGTCTTGGTTGAAAGCAATGCAAAAGTGCAAAAACGCTGCGTGTGAACATAGCCCAAGGTGTGGAGGAGCATTTTTGTTTTTCATTATTTCTGTTTTACTGTTCCCATCGATTTGGGCAATTTTTAGGTCCTCTGCAGACCGCCGGGGGGAGCCGCCGGAAAAATGCTCGAGTTACCCATAGACTTACATTGGGCTCGTTACTCGGACCGAGCACTCGAGCATTCCAATTTGCTCGACCCAAGCAACGAGTACCTGAGAATTTTAGTGCTCGCTCATCACTAGTAACTAGCAAAATTATGAATGCATTTCTGGGCTGTAAGGATAAATGCACAAGATGCTGAATTGCTGCGGCTTTTACAACCAGATCTGCCATCTGGTAAGTCTGCAGCATGATCTAGTATTCGCGGCCAAGTAGATGATTTATTGAGCTTCGTCTGCTGACACCATCAGAGCATCAGCCGGCTTAGGACCGACCACAGGGCACTTGTAGTCTGATTCCCTCCTTAGTGCACCATACTTGTAGCAATATGTGCTGTCAGAAACTATGGAGGAATACTGTGTGCATGATCAACCTCCGCTCAAATCACCATCTATGGGATTGCTGGAAATCCCTTAACGCTGGACTCTGCAAAGTAGTTTGCTGACGTTCCGCCAAAATTTTGACACATGGTGTGCGGCACATGAAAGGGAACCTGACCAGCTAATTGAGGCAGCATGAATCAGAGCCTGGCTACACGATATTATTTTCTGAAATGCTCTGTTTCGAGAAACATGTACTTTAAAGTTCTGGACAGGAACTATACACAGAGATTAGACTAGTCCGGCCCCTGTCGCCATCTTGCTTCACTCTAGTTGATTTGACCGGTCTCTTGCTATTGGAGAGACCTGTCAATCATCTGCGTTGGCACTGGTAAAAGGTGGCCTAGACTCGTCCTCAACCAGAACTTTAAAGTATATTCTCTCCAAAATGGCAGAGCTCTTCAGAGAAGAATATACCTGCCTACAATCGTGTAGCCAGGCTCTGATTTATGCTGCCTATGGTTCGGGGGGCATGATTCAGATGACAGGCTCCCTTTAAGCCACATCCCTTTTCTTCCACTCTCTTGTCCCCTAAGCCATGTGCCCTCGTCTACTGAAAAAAGTGTCATAAATAATGGCAAGGCCATTCTGTCTGAAACGCGTTAGTTGTTACTTTTTAATTTTTTTTTTCTAATAATCTTGTGTTTTTATAAGAAAACCTTTTATGCTGGATATTTCTACATTCCTGTTTTTTCTTTTTTTTTTGGTACAAATTGCACCAGATTTCTTGCACGTTAAGCGCGTCTGATCATAAATGTAGTGTTGTATGTGGAATGGTAAAATGTTCTCTTTATGTACAGCGCATTTTTTTTAAACATTTTGTTGGCTGCAAGAGTTAGAGATACTTGCAATTAATAAATAAAAAGGAGTTCGCAGCATCCTTGCATGATGGAGGACTCCCATCTACACTTGCCGGTTTGCAGGATTGCATCTACCTCGTCACTCGCTCACGGTCATCTTCTGCAAGCTTTCAGCGTTTTCAGTGTCCTACAAAATAGGAAGTTAGTCACTGGCGTTGTACATTATTTCAGGTTACACATCATTTTTGTGGTTGGAAACAATGCTAACAATTTAGCAATGAAATAACCGTATGACCCATGTGCGGGGCCTCCAGTTGCTGATTCCTGTTGGTAATTCCCACTTGTAACCTTATCTCTGGTAACAATAATACGGATTGAGGCTGCAGTTCCTGTCGGTAGCGTATAGACAGGTGCAGTGTAAGAATATTATTATTGTGGCCTATTTAGAGCTTTGTTAAACTACCGCATAACACAGCAGCTGTGTGCAACTGGTCACCCGGACATAAAGCAGACCACCAAAACGATGCTTCAGATTATTCAGTAAAAATGGGATGAAGCATGGAGGTATGATGGAACAAGTTTGCCATAATTTCTTTCTACATTGTGTTTGTGGGTGGGTGTGTATTATATAATATATCATGATTTATTTTTTTGCATTTTATTTTCTTTATGACCACAAAGAATCATTGGCGGTAGCTTTTACATTTTTGTTTTATTGATTTTATTATTGTTTTTATTCATTTATTATTTCACACATTGTGCTTCCTACAAGGTCATAGAAGACATTTGGGGCCCATTTCAATATTTATTGCTAATTGTCCTGCAACTGGGTCCGGCATATTAACTACTTCTGCATCACCCATATACAATAAATGTCCGGGCGGTCCACACTTTACTTTGCGCTGACATTGCAGAATATCTATGCAGAGTAAGCTGCTTGCAGGAGATTGTGCCGCTTTGGGGGGCAGAGAACCGGCTGTCAGACAAAGCCAGACTTCCCACGGAGAGGTCAAACTTTGTATGTTACCATATTTTCCTTCTCGATTCTTGCATGCACAATGCTGAACCAGCGCTTGTGTATACAGATTAGGGAGAACTGACACTTCCTCCAATACACCCAGTGATAATGTGATACCTGGGCTTAGGGAGTGACCAGGAGCTGCTTAGTCCTAGGAAACCCAGGCAGTTCTGCTATGCAGCCATGAGGCTGAATTTTCCCTGTAACTGGGTCTAATATACCAGCCCCAGCTACAGGGGAAATCAGCTATTTAAATTATGTATTCATATAAAAACCTATTGGGGGGACATAGTGTTTGAAAAAATAATTAAAAATAAATAAAAACTAGAGCACCCACCCAAAAAAAAAAAAAAAAAAAAAAAGAAAAACGCCAGTATTAATTTATTTTCTAGCCCCACCACCATAAAAAAACACATAACAGTATATAAAATTTGTATGAAACATAGTTGTAATTAAGTTTAACGTAATTAATTTTTATTTTTTAACACCTTTTTTTGATCGTGAAAAAAAATTACCTGTATTATTCTATTTTTCTTTATATTTTCTGCCGGTTTCAGCAAAAACAAACAAAAAAAAATATATAAAAATGACATAAAAATGAAGCCTTTTCTAAATAAAAGAAGCAAAAATTATTTGAATATCCAAACAAGAATTTTTTTTTTAAAGCTGTTAAAAATGCCTGTACTATAGAACATGAAAATGTGCCTGTTCAAGAAAGGGGGATAATGGCCGGTCCTGAAATGCTGAACCACAGCTCAAGGGAAAATGTAGCATCCTGGGTCCGCTACATACCTGATGGGATCACATGGTTGCCAGTTCTGGAGGAAGAATCGCAGTTAGCGCTTCCTGTACTGATACACAGTATTCGTTCATTGATGTGTATACAGCTTTCAGGAAGGCATCACCAGACATGTATGGTTAATCCGAGAGCAGCATGACTTAAGGGTAGAGACCCTTATTCCAGTGATGTATCACTTTGTTTACTGGGTGCAGCAGTTATGTTACAATCACAGTTTTCTCTGCTTCTCATCTAGCAGTTCTCTGAATTCTGAGCTCAGTATAACCCCACCCCCACCACTGATAGGCAGCGTTCTGCCTATGCACAGTGTACAAAGCAAGCAGCCAATCAGTGGTGGGGGTGTTCTTGGACCAGGAGGTACGAAACACGTAGTTCTCTAGTGATAATCTGCTGATTTAAAACACTGATTGAATTGAAACCGCAAAACACAGCCCAGTAAGTGACACATAACTGGAATCCGGGTCTCTGCCCCTACGCCATTCTGTTCTCAGATTACATAGTAAAAACCTGCTGAAAGATTCCTTTTTAGCGTGTTAAAATCATTTCTTAATTTGCATGTGAAATTTACTGAACGAGGAGATTTTGAAGCTAAATGGTAAATAAGTAAATGAAACCAGACTCAGATTCTGTGTCGAAACATAAAATATATAGATAGAGATATATTTTATATATATTTATAATATAATCCTTTATGGACAAATAAATGTGTTAAGCGTGAATGGAAGCAATATATTTAATGATTGTGTGATGGGTGACGTTCATTCAAAGTAAGATGAGTTTTGTTAGGCTTGGGCTAACATGGCGGCTTTGCTAGGTCAAATATTGCTATATACCACTGGTATGTTGCAGCGTAATACAGGTGAATGGGGTTGCATTGTGGCCCACAGGATATTGCAACCATGACAAGTCGCTAAAAAGTAAGCTGATCTAACTTTTTGGAACTTGCTTGTTGCGGTACCCTTGGGTTCACAATTCACCTGCATTATCCTGCGATGTATCCGTGGCACATAGCGATATTTGGCCACTTGACCTGTAATTTCAGCCGAAAACACGCAATCCCTATTATATAGCCTCCCCGGACAATAAGTTGTGTACAAAGATAAAAACACAAAAAGGAAAAATTCCAGCAGCAACAAACAAAATAAAATGTAGAAAATTTATTAACATTCGTTAGAATCACATGAAAAAAAAATGAAGAAAAAGGGGAACACAAATGAAGGTGATGGGGGGGACGTACGCATCCTTATTCATAGGTAAATGAGTTTTCTTAGGCCTGGGCTTCATGGCAGCTTTACCTATGACTAAAGACTTGTTAGTTCAAAACGTGTAAGGTCCCCCACCTCCACATCCCCTTCTTTAGTTTTCCCCTTTTTCTCCTTTTTTTTTTTTTCTCATGTTTTTGGTCATGTGATTTTATGGAACATCAATAAATTTTCTACATTTTATTTTTTTGGTCAGTGCAGAGCAGGACAAGTTCCCCAGAGTAAGAGATGAGGATCCTGAAAAGAGCACCCCGTCTATAAACCCAGAGTTCCCAAATATTTAAAGCGTTTTCTAAAATACTTTTTGCATTCATTTCTTTCTTTTGTGGTGAAGTTGCATGCTTCCTGCGACCAAAACATCAGCGCTGTCGCGATTTTTATTCTTGCAGTGGATTCAAGTGGCAATGAGGCCTGATGATACTGTACAGTTGATACTTTCTATACTGGGAATGTGTTGACCTTATGTCTATATGTTTCTTTTTCTTTTATTAGCAAACTTAAAAAGCTGAGTGAAGACAGCCTGACTAAACAGCCAGAAGAGGTCTTTGATGTTCTAGAAAAGCTTGGCGAAGGGTGAGTGTAAAATGTAATATTCTTTTTTTTTTTTTTATCACTTGTGCGGATTCAGGGATAAAATGCGGTCTGTTAAATTTGCTTTAAAGCGTGACTGTAAAGTGTTTTATTAGACCTTTATAATACATCCATTGCAATGTTCTGGGAGATCTCTTATATTTACACACAGGAACACTCTAATATTGGAAAATATTAAAAATGATCAATGCCAAAGTCTTTATATATAACAAAATAAAAAAATCTCTGCCTTTCTCATTTCACTTTTGTTGTCCATATTGAATACTACGAGCGATGCTTTCTGTAAAAAAATGATCTGATGATTTTGGATTTTATTACACTGGACAGATGGGGTTTCCGTTTTGGAAAAATTAATTTCCCCGTCGCTTTGTTTTCCTTTAAATTCTTAATAATGTTTTTTTTTTTTACATTTTCCCAGTTTGGTATTTTGTGTTGAGCGTGATGCTTTATAGACTCTATTGAATACAGTATAAGAACTCGTTTTATCACTGCAAAATAAACTTTTTAATATCAAAAAGAAATATTTGGCACTGGGGTAGATTAGTTATATACGCAGAGAGAATATGCGGGAGATATAAAAACACCATATAACAGTCAGGACTTTCTGATTGTTTAGTCAGTTCTGGATGGAAGATGGCCAAATCCTATAAACAAGCTGAATAAAAACTTTTGTATTCTAATAAATGGCGACCTTAGATAAAAAGTTTAAAGTATATAGAAATCCCGACTTGACAGGCCCAATAAATTATGGAAGTTAAAGGCGTTGTCTGGCCTTAAAGAAGTTGTCCACTACTTTTTAAGATTGCCCCAATGTATTAACCATGTAATTATAAGACCTTTTGTAGTTACCTCTGGTAGTCTTTATTGCCTGTGAGTGGGGCTATCCTTGGCCGCTCACAGGCATCATGTGACCCCCGGCTGATGTCATGTCAAGTGAGACATGTCATCAGTGATGTAGTCCCCGCGGTGGATACTGGGCTGTAGCGGGGTTACCCCGCGCATCACACCAAGCATCCACCGCGCGCTTTCTCAATGAATGAGGAGAGGGAAAGCGAGCTGTGGGTGCCTAGTGTGATGCGCGGGGTAACCCCACCTACAGCCCAGCATCTACCGTAGAACGCAGCACTGGGTCACCCTTGGCTGCATCCGGAGCTTAACGTGACATCAGCGGATGTCAGATCCGACTGCAGCCGGGGGTCACATGATGCCTGTGAGCGGCTAGTGATAGCGCCGCTCACCGGCAGTAAAGACTACCAAAGGTAATTAAAAAAAGTCTTATAATCACATGGTTAATACATTGGGGGAATCGTAAAAAGTAGTGGACAACTCCTTTAACCCCTTTTATGACCTGGAGTGCACTAGTACGCCCCAGGTCATCACTCTCGGCCCAGCGCGGGCTCCGGCGCTGAGCCCGCACTGAACCGGGCACAAGACAGCTGATTTATACAGCTGACATGTGCCTGCAATTGCCGCGGGTGGAATCGCGATCCACCCGCAGCTGTTAACCACTTAAATGCCGTTGTCCATCTCTGACAGCGGCATTTAACATTGCCGCGCCGGAAGCACGACATCAGCCCCTGCCGTCTGTGACCCTGTCACATGATTGCGGGTTACTGATGGGTTGGCATGACAACCCGGGGTCTGCAGAAAATCTGTAAAAAAAAAAATAAAAAATAATAAAAAAAAAAATAAATGTATACTTACCTTCTGTCGGCCCGCGCACCGCTCCTGCTTGGTTCCCGGCACTTTGCAGTGAGTTGAAGGACCTGCGCTGACGTCAGAGTCATGTGACGGGTCACGTGACGCTGACGTCGGCAGGTCTTTCAATTCAATGTTGCCGGCAAGGGAGAACGGAGTGAGCAGGACAGCGCGGGCCATCGGAGGGTAAAGTATACATTTATTTTTTATTTTTTACCCTTCTTTCGGTCACACTAAATAAATCCATGCTGGTTGCATGGATTTATATAGTGTGACCTAGTTGTCAAGCACTTTCCAGGTGATGCTAAAATCACCTGGAAAGCGCTTGTCAATCTGCATGTGGAAACGCATGTGAATCCGCATGTATTCCGCAGGAAAAACGCATGTACAATCCGCATGCGTTTTTCTGCCAGGGAGATGCAGGAATGATGCAGAAATTTTCTGCTTCATTTCTGCATCGTGTGCACATACCCTAAAACATGATTTTTGTAAGCAGCTTCTTTACTGTGAAGACAACAGTTTTTGACTGCAGATGAAAAACACTGCAAAAACGTAACATGTGAACATTGCCTTAGGAACCCTACATACAGTTATGGCCGAAAGTGTTGGCACCCTTGAAATTGTTTTGTTATACACATTTAACACAAAACCCCCAAACTGGGTTGGACAAAATTGTTGGCACCTTTCCAATATTGAGGGCAATCAACTTTGTTTCAAGCATATGATTCTCGTTCAAACTCACCAGTGGCAAGTAACATGTGTGGGCAATATGAAAATCCAAATAAAAAGGGGAGAAGTTGACTTAATCTTTGCATTGTGTGTCTGTGTGTGCCACACTAAGCATAGAGAACGGAAAGAGGAGAAGAGAACTGTTTGAGAACTTGAGAACCAAAATTGTTGAATAATATCAACAATCTCAAGGTTACAAATCCTTCTCCAGAGATCTTGATGTTCCTTTGTCCATGGTGCGCAACAAAATCAAGAAGTTTACAAGCCATGGCACTGTAGCTAATCTCCATGAACCTGGAAGACAGAGAAAAATTGATGAAAGGTTGCCACTCAGGATAGTCCGGATGGTGGATAAGCAGTCCCAATCAAGTTCCAAAGAATTCAATCTGTCATGCTGGCTCAGGGTGCATCAGTGTCAGCGCAAACTATCTGTCGACATTTAAATGAAATGAAACACTATGGCAGGAGACCCAGAAGGACTCCACTGCTGACACAGACATAAAGCAAGACTGCAGTTTGCCAGAATGTATGGGAGTAAACCAAAAATGGGGAAGCATCTTGTGGACAGATGAGACCAAGATAGAGCTTTTTGGTAAAGCACATCATTCTACTGTTTACTGAAAACTTAATGAGGCCTCCAAAGAAAAGAACACAGTACCTACAGTCAAACCTACATTGAAGATGTTTTGGGGTTGTGTTGCTGCCTCTAGCACTGGGTGCATTGGCTGTGTGCAAGGCATCATGTAATCTTGATTACCAAAGGATTTTAGGTTGCAATGTAGTGCCCAGTATCAGAAAGCTGGGTTTTGCACCCTAGGTCATGGGTTTTCCAGCAGGACAATGACAATAAAAAATCTTCAAGAAGCCCCCAGAAATGGATGGAAACAAAGCGCTGGAGAGTTCTGAAGTGGCAGCAATGAGTCCGAATCTAAATCCTATTGAACACTTGTGGAGAGATCTTAAAATATGAGAGACCTGGAGCAGTTGGCAAAAGAAGAGTGGTGAAAAATTCCAGTTGCACGGTGTAAGAAGCTTGTTGATGGTTATAGGAAGCGATTGATTGCAGTTAGTTATTCCAAAGGGCGTGCAACCAAATATTAAGTTGAGGGTGCAACAATTTTGTCCGGCCCACGTTTGGGGTTTGTATGTGAAATTATGTCCAATTTGCCTTCTTTTTTTTGTGCTGTTCAAATGCACACATGTGAAATAAACATGTGTAACTGCAATAATTTTTGAGAATTACCTCATTTTCTGGAATAATTTCAAGGGTGTCAACACTTTCGGCCAAGACTAAATCCCTGGACCATAGATTAATAAATTCATTCATAGACACATTACCAAACCATCCATAGATACTCACCTACATTGATACGCACCTCATCACCTGGATCCCTCCAATTAATTTAGAGAATCAAATTGCAAACATCCATAAAGTCTAATTGGGTATCAACCAGGGAAGATCCTTCGTGTATAGATGTAATCTCTGTCTCCAACCTAAGCGATTTATACCTTATCAAGTTTATTAGGGCATTTCCTAGACCTGTAGGAAATTTTGTAAAATGGTACATATTTATTAAAGGGGTTCTTCAGTGAAAACAAATTATCACCTATCCACAGTATGAATGATTACTTGCTGACTGGTCGGTGTCCGACTGTTGAGACCTCCACTGATTGGGTGGGCCGCTTACATGTTAGATGAAAGTTGACGTTTGATGTGTGTGGGGAAATTTCAGGGGAGATGAACCTAAAACGGAGTTGTGTGTTGGGCAGGTATAAAGTTCACCAGCTTCCATAGATTGGCTGTGAAGATCCTCGGCAATTACTTGCTTTTTTAAAAGTATTTTCCTGTCTAATATTATATAGATATTTTATACCTGTTGAGTAGGGATTACTTACTTTCCAGTTTTTGGAAAACCCCTGTCCCAGAGTTGCAATTTGCCTTAAACAAAACTGGGCTTTACTCACCCTCACTGGGTCCCGCGCTGAGTCTCCGTGGCTGCTCCCGGAGTCCATTATTGTCTGCACTGCTGTCGTCACTTTGGACAACGTGATCTCAGTGATTGACCGCAGCGCTTTCCACATGATGTCAGCGCTGCAGACAATAACAGACGCCAGGGCAGCGGCAGAGACTCGGTGCTAGACCCGGGGAGGTTGAGTAAAGCTCATTTTACTTTTAAGATAAACTGCAGCCAGGAAAAAGCAGTTATCCAAAACAAGCGTAGGATAACTTTAAAAGAAAATGTAACAAAAGTCAGAGAATGTTATAATATAACAAATACCCCTGTTTCTATGTTGCTGTCATTTTGCTGGTCTTCACCTATTTCTTGTATCCCCTGACCGCCGAGGGCAGTGATTGATTGCGGAGAACAGGTAACTAAAATGCAATCCCATTATCTTTTTGGAAATTTTTTAATTTGGACAGCCCCGCTAAATCAAAACATTTGATACAATTTTATCATTTATATAGTTTATGCATCAAGAGGATCTGTTGCCAGGTTTCACAACTGAAAAGTTTACACCTTATGAGGCTGGTGTACTTAATTTGAAAAATCAATGTCAGAATGGCCGTATAATCCTTTTAAAAAGTTTTCCTGCCTGATACGAAAATGAGTTGTGTTCTGATAGTTTTATGTCCTTTTTTGGAATTATCATGTCCATAGATTCCCTGAGACCATTTATAACTAGTGTTGAGCCACCCCCGTAGTGTTCGAGTTCGGTTCGTCGAACACCCATATGTTCGCCAAACTGTTCGTCGAACACCGTTAAAACCAATGGCAGGCAAACAAAAACACATAGAAACACATAGAAAACACCTTCAAAGGTGTCCAAAAGCTGACAAACTGCTCAGAAGACACAACTAACACATGGAAAAGTGACAAGTACATATAGTCATGCGAAAAGAAAAGAGGTGGAGGAGTAAAAGGAGGGGGAGACACAGATATAGGCATGTCATGCCCTTCTAAAATCCAAAAAGTGAGAAGCCGACACGGCCAGTCCGCTCCTGCCCGTGCCACCTCCGTGTCGCCGGGTTTGTGCCAGAGCCGCGGTGAACCCTGACGGCCAGCCCCCCTCTCCCAATACTGGTGCCTGTCCGCTGGTGGGTCGAGCGAGCCCCCCTGTGGTGGAGGCAGCTCTAAGCTTTTTAATTTAAATTGTCTCTCTAATTTGAATGAATACACTTTAAATCGATTTACAAGGATCTATTGGAGGGCAAGTCTCATGCCAGCAGCCGCGTAATTCCAGCTCCAGTAGCGTCCACTAAAGCTGCTGCAGTTAAAAAGCTTTTATAAGGATCGAGCTCGGCTGTCCACCGCAAGGCATCCTACTGCCAGTCCCAGCCCCTATGCCTTGGGGTGCCTCCTGATGCTCTTCACTGAGTATCCCGTGGTCCCGAAGCATTTCCTTTGAAAAAATTAAGTGTCCAAACTACAGGTGGTGTAGCTTGCTTAACAGCCGGGATAATCCGCTGAGTAGCAGACACTGCTACTAGGCACAAAGTATTTCCTGGGCTAGATGCAGTTAAAAATTTGTAATTAGATACTCTCGTTGGATGCTGAGAAAGCATTCCATAGAGTCTCCTGGCACGCCATATATGATTCTCTTAAAAAGCTTGGGGTAGGGGTCTAGGGGACCCTTTTATAGCCAAAATCACGGCCCTGTATCACAATACGTCACCTAGGCTGAAGATAAATGGAACTGCAGCACCCTGAGGGCTCGGTTGCTACAGAGGTATTGCACCTCACCCAGAGGTGTGATATCTCACTCTCAGGTAAGGATGGAGTGTGGATCAGGACCCGACACCTGCATGCATTACACCACATTGCCGTGGGGCAGGGCGACCAATATGCCTCTGAGATGGGCACGACAGTCCCTGTCCCTGGCTGGAGTGGGGGGAGGGAACACTGAGGAAGGGGAACCCTGTAGTGCAGGAGCAGGGAGGAAGCAGTTCCTGGGTGCATTGAGAAGGGAGTATAAAAGGTGGGCACCATCTTAGTTCAGTGCAGAGAAGTCTGAGCAGAAGTGGCAGGGAGCAGGGACTCTGCATGAGCTCTGCTCCGGAGGCGGGCCTAGTAACAGAGGCCCAGGCCTGGAAGAGGGAGAAGGAAGGAAGAGGAGTGGAGAAGGCTCCAGGAAGGAGGAATGAAGGGATCCCAGGGGTGCGGACGGGCGAGTCGCCACCGCACGCCCGAATCCACCTGCTTGGAGGGGTCAGGCCAAAGGGGGAGACCGGTCCCCGAAACTAGTGGAGGCAGGAAACGACCCTCAGCTAGAAACCGGAGGCTGTGACATTTTATGTGGCGCAGCCCCTCGCTACACCCGCTAGGAAGGCACCACATAGGGTCAGGGAAACTGGCGCCAAGTTTACCAAGAGGAGGCCCGAGGCAGCCGGACAGAAGGGTTGGTAAGAAAGGCCAGACAAAGGACACACAAAGGGGGTCCTGTGAAGCGCTCCAAAGTTATCTGGGAGTTGTCTGAGCCCCTCACCTGGTGAGCACAGTACGACGTGGGCAGCCGTTACCTGCAGACGTGGTCTGGATAATAAGAACTGTGAGTAAAGGCCCTGGACTGCATCACTGACTCAGTGTCGTTACTGCTGCTGCCCTGCACCATCACCCCCATCCTCCGCATACACTGCCCTGAGGCTATACTCCTCCCGTGGGGAGTTATGCTACGCTCTGCTGCACCCACAACACCAGCCTCAGTGGTCTGCCCTGTAGCGGCGGTTCACTCTGACCGCAATCCACGGGTGGCGTAGTCGGACATTTAAACATCAAAACCACATAAATAGTTCCGCCACTGGTTTGACCACCCTGAGCCACGGAACCGGGTCGCCGCCACGAAGACTACAACCACCAGCATCCACCAAAAAGGGTCCGGCTCCGGGTGTCCCAAGGCCCAGGGGGTGCATCAGAACATTTTCATCACCTTTCACAATCACCAATGGGACAAGGCAGGGATGTCCTCTGTCCCCTCTCTTATACATTCTAGTGACGGAGCACCTGCTCTCATCAATTCGCCATAACCCCAATATTAGGTGGATTGAGGTGGGAGGCACCGAGTACAAGTGCTCTCTATTTGCTGATGATGTCCTAGTATATATCACTCAATCACATATATCCATCCATGCTGTTATGGCTGAAATAGATCACTTTGTTACATGGTCAAATTTTAAAATCAATGCAGCGAAGTCTGAGGCCCTCGATGTCTCCCTCCCCAAATCCATATAGGATTCCATCCAGTCCAACTTTCCCTTTGCCTGGCCCTCACAGGGTATCAAATACTTAGGAATTCCTATTCATAGAGACCTCTCCCATCTATGTTATCTTAATTTTGGGCCCTTTATTGAACAACTCCATACAGACCACGGTTGGCAAGTTAGAACTGTAAGATTCACTACGTGAACCACTGGTGTTTTGTGGAAAAGCACATGTACACTGCGTTCCAAATTATTATGCAAAAAGTGTTTAGGAGTGATAAGGGAAGAATTTGTTTGTTTGTCAGTTAAGCTCATTGATGGTGATGTGTGTCAGGGCTCTTTATATCACTGTAAGCAATTGCAGACACCTGTGCTAATTAGTTTGGCAGGTGTGTCCAATGAAAGGCAAGACTACTTAAGAAGGCTGTCTCACATTATTAAGCAGCCTACATTTTCTGCCAAAATGGGAAAGAAAAAGGATGTGTCGGCTGCTGAGAAGCAACAAATTGTGGAGTGTTTAGGTCAAGGCATGACTACAATCAACATTGTGCGATGATCAGGATGAAGTGTCTTGGCAATCAAGAAGTATGTAGCTGATTCACAGTACACACGTGTGCGTGCTGATAAGGTCAAATTGAGGACTCTTTCCTACAGGCAATTACGTCAGGTTAAAAGAGCAGCGGCAAAAAAGCCTTGTCATAGCAGCAGACAAGTTTTTGAAGCTGCTGGTGCCTCCAACGTCCCCCGAACAACAAGATGCAGGGTCCTTCAGAGGTTTGCAGCTGTGCATACGCCATCCTGTCGACCTCCTCTATCCACTTCACACAAGCAGAAACGGCTCCAGTGGGCTAAACATTACCTGAAGACTGATTTCAAAACTGTTTTGTTCACGGATGAGTGCCGTGCAGCGCTCGATGGTCCAGATGGATGGAGTGGAGGATGGCTGGTTGATGGACACCCCACGCAAACACGGCTACAGCGCCAACAAGGAGGAGGTGGAGTAATGTTTTGGGCTGGAATCATGGGGAGAGAGATTGTCGGCCCCTTTAGGATCCCTGAAGGCGCTAAAGATGAACTCCATAATGTATGTGGATTTTCTCAAACAGCACTTCCTGCCATGGTTCAAGAAGAAGAACCGTGTATTTCACAGCAAGATCATTTTTCTGCATGATAATGCACCATCTCATGCTGCACATAAAACATCTGCATCTCTGGCTGATATGGGCATAAAAGGGGACAAACTTATGGTGTGACCCCCATGCTCCCCTGACCTCTACCCCATTCAGAACCCCTGGAGCATCATTAAAAGGAGTGTCTATGATGGCGGGAGGCAGTTCACATCTAAGCAACAGCTCTGGGAGGGTATTCTGTCCTCATGCAAAACAATTGAAGCAGAAACCATCCAAAACCTGACAAATTCAATGGACGAGAGAGTTCAGAAGCTCCTTTCGAACAAGCGGTCCTATGTGCAAATGTAACATCACCTAGAATAAAGTTTTGAGTTGAAAACTGTTTGATTTCAGTTTCTAATAACCTGCTAATGCTTATAATTTCAAAAATGACCATTTTTTTGGCCTTTATTAAAATGAAAAGGTTGATCGAAAAGTTTGGGGGATCTAAGAGTGTGGCAACCCAGTAGTCATGATTACTTCGAATTCTGACAATATGAGGGTCATGTTGCAGGTAGTGCAGCAAGAAGGCACTTATGTGTCTTGCGCATCTCGGAGCCCCAAAATTATTTTCCGAGCTAGATGCAGCTAAAAATTATTAGTAATTTTAAATCTGGTGGAACTTAGTATAGATGGCCTAATAGGATAAGTGCTGCACACTGCTACAAAGCCCAAATTATTTTCCAGCCAAGATACAGATAAACATGATTAGTAATTTTAAATCTGGTGGAGCTTATTATAGATGGCCTAATAGAATCAGTGCTGCACACTGCTACAAAGCCCAAATTATTTTCCAGCCAAGATACAGATAAACATGATTAGTAATTTGAAAGCTTAAAACGGTTGGTAGGGTGATTTTAACCAATCATCAAGCTTTTACTCTTCCCCAGGATGACACAGGGGTAGAAAAGTCGTTTCGGATCCATGATTTGTTCATCTTTATGAACGTGAGTCTGTCTACATTATCAGTGGAGAGCCGCGTGCGCTTATCTGTCAGCACACCACCAGCAGCGCTGAACACACGTTCAGACAGAACGCTGGCTGCGGGGCATGACAAGATCTCCAAGGCGTAAGTGGCTAGCTCCGGCCATTTATCCAGATTGGAAGCCCAAAAAGAGCAAGGGTCCAGTGACACAGTCATGGCTTCAATGTTTACTTGGAGATACTCCTGTACCATCGTCTCTAGGCGTTGACTATGTGTCAGACTTCTTGTCTCCTGTGGCCTTGCAAAGGATGGGCTAAAAAAGTGGTGAAATGATTCCGCAAAATTGATGTTACCAGCAGATACTGTGGTTCTGTTAAGGTTTGAGTGCTGAACACTTGACGGTCCCACGGTTGGCAAGTTGGAACTGTGAGATTCACTTCGTGCACCACTGGTGTTTTGTGGCAAAGCACATGTAAGATTCTGCAACAGTCTCTGCTGATACTCCTGCATGCGTGCATCCCTTTCTATGGCAGGAATAATTTCGGCAAATTTACTTTTGTACCGGGGATCTAACAGTGTGGCAACCCAGTAGTCAGGATTATTTCTAATTCTCACAATTCGAGGGTCATGTTGCAGGTAGTGCAGCAAGAAGGCACTCATGTGTGTTGCGCATCCAGGAGCACCAAGTCCCTGTTGTGTTGGTGGCGAGGTAACAATCATGCTTCCCTCCTCTGTCCTCTCCCCCCAACCTCGCACAACAGAAATGTGATCAAGGTCTCCCTCATCTGATGAGTCTTCCATCAGTTCGTCCTCCACTTCTTCCTGGGCTCCTGCACCTTCCTCACTAGTTTGGCTGCTACCATGCGCCCTGGTAGAACCATCTCCCCCACCCTCACATGCCTGCCGCCTTGGTGCTGCCGACCGTCTGGACCTTGCAGATGTTAGCCCTTCCGCATACAACTCCTCCTCCTCTACTTCCTCCACCTCCTCTTGTGCCACCACCTGACTCCGAATTCTGTTTAACATGTGCTCCAGCATGTAAATAATCGGAATAGTCATGCTGATAATGGCATCGTCAGCACTAAACATCTTCGTCGCCATTTCAAAACTGTGCAGAAGGGTGCATAGGTCCCTGATCTGAGACCACTCCTCCAGCGTGATTTGCCCCACCTCTGGATCTCGTTGGCCCAGGCTATACGTCATAACGTCTTGCACCAGGGCTTGTCGGTGCTGCCACAGTCGCTGCAACATGTGCAGAGTTGAATTCCACCGGGTAGGCACATCGCATTTTACCCGGTGAAGTGGCAGGCCCAACGACTTCTGTAGAGATGTAAGTCGGTGAGCTGCGGGATGCGAACGGCGGAAGTGAGCACACAGCGACCGTGCCCTCTGCAGAAGGCCATCTAGTCTGGGATAGTGGGCTAAAAATTGTTGGACAACCAGGTTCAACACGTGAGCCATACAAGGCACGTGTGTGACATTGCCCCGGCGAAGGGCCGCACCCAGGTTTGCAGCATTGTCGCACACGGCCTTCCCTGATTTCAGGTCCAGTGGAGACAACCATTCATGAAATTGGTTCTCCAGAGCTGACCACAACTCCTCAGCTGTGTGACTCACATTTCCCAGACATTTCAAAGTAAAAACCGCCTGAGGACGTTGAGCCCTACTGCCAGCATAGTAAGGAGGTGTGCAGGATCCCTTCTGCGCAGTTAGAAAGCTTGTGGCATGACCAGACAGGCTTTGGGTGCAGGTGGAAGACCGAGAGGAGGTTGAGGAGGCAGAAGCAGTGGAGGAAAAATGACATAAAGAGGATTGACGCACAACTCGTGGGGACGGCAAGACTTGGACAGCAGCCCCTTGTCCTGCTGTCACCATAGTTACCCAGTGCCCAGTCAGCGACATGTAACGCCCCTGTCCATGCCTACTCGTCCAAGTGTCTGTGGTGAAATGCACCCTGTCACACACAGAGTTTCTCAAAGAAGCGGTGATGTTGTGTGCGACATGCTGGTGGAGCGCAGGCACACCTTTCTTTGAGAAGTAGTGCCGACTGGGCATCTGGTACTGGGGCACTGCGACGGACATAAGGTCTCGAAAATCCTCTGTGTCCACCAGGCGGAAAGGCAGCATTTCTGTAGCCAAGAGCTTGCAGATGGTGAAATTCAACCTCTTAGCTTTCTCATGGCTAGGAGGAAATGGTCTTTTACTTGTCCACATCTGAGGGACCGAGGGCTGGCTATTGTGCTTAGACGGGGTTGATAAGGGTGTCCCCGGCAAACTGCCGGTCTGTGAGGAAGATGCAGGCGGACATGTTAGGTTGCCTTGATCCAAAGGTGGTGCTATCGATGTCGAACAGCGCTCAACACCAGCTGGTGTTACCACCTCCAAAGAAAATGATGACCTGCCAATCACGCTGGCTGTTGCGGGTAAAGAGGTGGCAGGTCTGCGCCCCAAAACAGGTGTGACTGCTGTCCCCCCAGTCACAGAGGATGAAGAGGCCGCAGATGCACAAGATATGGCAGATGGTGGTTGGCCCGGCCGGCTAGGCCGCATTGTAGCACACTGAGCTTCCCACTGCAACTTATGCTTCATGTCCATGTGCCGATTCATGCATGAAGTACTCAAACTATGTATTTTTTGGCCTCTACTTAGCTTTTGCTGACAAATGTTACAGATAACACGAGTTGGGTCATCTTTATCGATCTGAAAAAATGCCCAGGCTATGCAAGGCTTAGCACCCATGCGACCTGAAGAGCCACCACGACTTGTGGTGAGAGGCAGAGTTGTGTTTGAGGATGCAGTTGTTGACGTGCTTCCAGTACTACGTCTCTGTCCAGGAAGGCGCAACCTGACCTCGTCGTCACTAGCATCTTCCTCCACCTCCTCTGCTGACCTCATCTCTTGGCTGACTGTGGGTTGACAGTAAGTGGGATCTCCAACCTCATCATCATCACCCTGTGCGTTATCACACCCGTCGTCCTCAGAGCCAACCTGTTCCTGCCCTGACAAAAAACTAAAGTTGTCGCTCCAATCAGGTATTTGAGTCTCATCATCGTCTTCCTCATTGTCTCCACCAGCAGGAGTTACAGTTTGGGAATGAGGGTCTACATTATGGTCAGAACCTTCTGCGTCTGGTCCTGGATCCGACTCATAAAGATTCTGGGCATCAGTGCAGATCATTTCCTCGTCTGGATTCACAGAAGCGCTGGAGTCGACCTCTGATTCCCAGGCTATAGTATGAGTAAACAGCTCTGCAGACTCAACCATCTGTTCTACTTCATACTCAGACGGGCAGCTGGAGATTTGGGAGCTGTGAGGAAGCAAGTGCGATTGGGGTGACACCTTTGAGGACTGGAGTATTTGTGATGTTGAAGTTGATGTGGAGGAGAGCCCACTTAAAGGAGCACTTGATATCCGTTGAAGCACCTGCTGTTTTTGTGCCTCATCTGGAATTTGTAGCGATTGGCGTGGCCGTAAGAAAGGGATCTTATCACATTGTCCGCTAAAAGAAGTAGACATTTTAGTTTGGCTGGAAGATGGTCTTTCTTCTGCAGATGTTACTGTTGCTTTAACACCTACCCCACGGACACAACCTTTTTTCCCCTTCCCAACACGCCTATTCCCCTTTCCACCAGCAGCAGGCCTTTTTCCACTCATTTTGGTGGTTAACTAATTCACAACTCTGGAGTTGTTTGCGCAAAAAAACAATGGATGGGAACCGAGCAGAGCTGAGTGGCCAAACTGTGGTATTAGGCCAAAACTATTGGCTGGTTTAGATGCAGAAAAAAATTATATTCGATTTGCAACCTGATGGAGGTCAGTATAGATGGACTAATAGAACAAGTCCCACGCACAGCTAGAAGCCCAAATATTTTTTCAGAGGTAGATGCAGAAAAAAAATATATTCAGTTTGCAACCTGATGGAGGTCAGTATAGATGGACTAATAGAGAAAGACCCACACACTGCTAGAAGGCCAAATATTTTTTCAGAGCTAGATGCAGACAAAAAATTATTTTGAATTTGCAACCTGATGGAGGTCAGTATAGGTGGACTAATAGAACAAGTCCCACACACTGCTAGAAGGCCAAATATTTTTTCAGAGCTAGATGCAGAAAAAAATTATATTCAGTTTGCAACCTGATGGAGGTCAGTATAGATGGACTAATAGAGAAAGTCCCACACACTGCTAGAAGGCCAAATATTTTTTCAGAGCTAGATGCAGATAAAAATTATTTTTAATTTGCAACCTGATGGAGGTCAGTATAGATGGACTAATAGAGAAAGTCCCACACACTGCTAGAAGGCCAAATATTTTTTCAGAGCTAGATGCAGAAAAAAATTATATTCAGTTTGCAACCTGATGGAGGTCTGTATAGATGGATTAATAGAGAAAGTCCCACACACTGCTAGAAGCCCAATATTTTTTCAGAGGTAGATGCAGAAAAAAAATATATTCAGTTTGCAACCTGATGGAGGTCTGTATAGATGGATTAATAGAACAAGTCCCACACACAGCTAGAAGCCCAATATTTTTTCAGAGGTAGATGCAGAAAAAAAATATATTAAGTTTGCAACCTGATGGACGTCTGTATAGATGGACTAATAGAGAAAGTCCCACACACTGCTAGAAGGCCAAATATTTTTTCAGAGCTAGATGCATATAAAAATTATTTTTAATTTGCAACCTGATGGAGGTCAGTATAGATGGACTAATAGAGAAAGTCCCACACACTGCTAGAAGGCCAAATATTTTTTCAGAGCTAGATGCATATAAAAATTATATTCAGTTTGCAACCTGATGGAGGTCAGTATAGATGGACTAATAGAGAAAGTCCCACACACTGCTAGAAGCCCAATATTTTTTCAGAGCTAGATGCAGAAAAAAATTATATTCAATTTGCAACCTGATGGAGGTCAGTATAGATGGACTAATAGAATGATGCTATGCCCAAAAGATTTTACTTCACTAGGTGCAGTAAAAAAATTGGTATTCTATACACAGGTGGTATATCTTGCAACACAGATAGGCTACTCCACTGACTAACACACTCTGCAATAGGCCAAAAAGGATTAGCTTTGCTAGATTCAGCCAAATGCTGTGAAAAAAACTTGCACAGCACTGGCACAGACCTGCCTGGCAAAAACTGATAGGAACTGATGTAACCTAGTCCTGAAAAGGACTCCAATTACAATTAGTCTTTACTCCCACAACCTATCTATTTAAGAGCACAGACCTGCCTGATAAAAGTCGTAGGAAATGCTGTAACCTAGTCCTTAAAAGGACTGCAATCACAACTATTCCCTACTCCCAAGCTATCTGTAGATTTGTGCGAAAATTGGCTTGAAATTAACAAGGTATAGCGCACACAGCAACAGCGGTGCCGTCTAACACGCAGCTGCAGCAGTGAGAAAATGGTGGCGACGGGGAAAATGGCTGGGTCTTATAGGGCAAGGACATGTGACATACACTGCCAATGACACATGCCCTTGCTTGTGTGAAAAAAAGCACTTCGCTCCGTGTGTGCGCTGCTGATAGGCTGACAGATTGCACCTCCCCACTGCAAATGCGGGAAAGAGAAAAAAAAATGGAGATCTTCATTGTTCCTGCAGAGATCCATCCCCTGCCCCTCCCCCCACCCCGCTGTACACTCAAACTGCGTATTAACATTAATTTTCATCATTACTGAGAAAAAATCCAGTTATGATTTTGGTGCACGAACAGTTATCGAACATAACCTCGAACAGCCGAATTTTTCTCAAATCGTTCGTGTTCGCCGAACGGCTCGAACACCGCCCAAAACAGCTCGAATTTGAGATTGGCGAACAGTTCGAGTTGAACAACGCTCATCTCTATTTATAACACGCGACATAAGTATTTCTTCAATGTGACTGCACAGGTAGGAGCTTCCGGACGTGTTTCTACAGAGGCTTTTTGTTCCTTGATATAGTAACGGTTCTCGCTTTACTATTCATAGATGCAGAAGTCTCCTGCGCCGGCGGGATTTTCTGTCATTTCCTGTTGCAGAACAGTAGCAGCCTTTCCCTTTTGACTTATGTGTTTATTTTACTTTTTCTGTATATCCTGATTGCAACAGCTTCTCTGCAGGGATCTTCTTGTGCATCAGTAGAGCTGTCACTTCCTCTACTTAGGTTATGTTCACACTTGATGGGTTTTTCAGCGGTTTTGATGTTTTTTTATGAAAATTTTCAGCTGCCTTTTGCAGTATCAGCAAAGTCTATGAGAAACCAGAATTCTCTGTTCACACACCATGTTTTTTTTTTTTTTTGTTCAGGATTTTGTGCCTTGCATATTTTGATGAAAATAGAGCATGTCACTTCTTTGAGCTTCTTTTCAGAGTTTTTTCACCCATAGGAAGTAATGGGTGGTGAAAAAATGCTTAAATAATGCATCAAAAACGCGTCAAAATTTGTATCAGCGTTTTTGATGCAAAAATAGAATGGGGTTCTTTTTTTTCACAGAACTTTATGTACATGCATAAATAGAGACAGAAGGACAGTGGAAAAAACGCATCAAAAAAACACCAAAACTGCAAGAAAAATCCTGAACAAAATGCCCTTGAATATCCGGTTTTTCTGCAGAAAATTGACGCTAAAAAAACCCAACAAAACATGATGTGTGAACATAGCCTTATCCTAAATGGTTTAGGCTTACTAGTCAATAGCAGAGCATGAGTAAAAACACTGTGTGAAACTCTTGGCACTGTTATGTGTTCATTAGGTAGAAGCCAAATGCTGATTCCAGTATTAAAGAGGTTGAAAATGTAACAACCACAACACGTTTCAGCTCCCAGGATCGGACTCTTAATCGGATCGTAGTAGTACCAGGTGCCCAGTTATAAGGGCGCCAAATGGGCCATTAGTAAGTCACATACATGGATCACAATTTTTTTAATAACATACCGCTCTGGCAAAAATTAAGAGACCACTGCAAAATTTTCATTTTCTCAGATTTTTCTCTTTATAGGTATATTTTTGAGTAAAATGTACATTATTGTTTTAGTCTATAAACTACTGACAACATTTCTCAGAAATTTAAAGCTAAAAATTTTGTATTTATTTGCAGCAAATGAGAAATCGTCAAAATACTTAAAAAAAAAAAAAAAAAAAAGTGCTTTCAGACCTCAAATTGCTCATGTTTTAACTGTGAAATCAATATTTGTCAATATTTGGTAGACTAACCATGATTTTTAATCACCGCTTTCATACGTCTTGGCATGCTTTCCACCAGTCTTGCCATGCTTTCCAATAGAAAACTGTTCAGTGGTCTCTTAATTTTTGCCAGAGCTGTATGTATGTAGAAAATTTTTGTAAAGGTAAACTAAAAAGGGAAATATGATTAGTTTTTATCAACTAAAATAACTAAATAATTGAAGGAAAAAAAAAAAAAGTGTGCATACCTTTTTAGTATTAAATTAAAGGGGCTGTCGAGGCTTGGGATACAAATCCAGTTACTCTGTGACTGCAGACTGAATTCTCACAGCATTGACTGTGCACACTGTCAGGATTCTACAGTGTCGGGAGCTGACCGTTATGTGATCACATGGATATGATTTGATACCTCTGGCCACATTCTGACTAGACGTGTCTGGCCTTGCTCAATCCACTTGTATTGTGCGTACATCTTGTCGGCACGTGACAACATGCATACAAATCGCATTCTTGCTGTCACATTTTTACTATTATACTATTTCTCACAGCACTGGGACATTTATATATGTGGCAATAACAAATTTGCTTATTTTTCTTTTTTCTTTTTTTATTTTTAATGTGGGGAAGAGTGCTGTTTCAAATTTTCATGTGGTGTTTTTGTTATTTCTTAGTCCTTTTTTTATAATTTTTTTTTGTCTTTTTTGGGTACTTAAACCTGTGATCTTTTGATCTATATACTACAGTACAACTAGTTTGCAATATATAGAAAAAAATGATGTTCTGATTTGAAGTCCGGCCCCATTCTGGGATTCACAGACATGACAATCTAACGGCGGGGGCAATTGGGAGGCTGATGCTTGTATTTTATCGTGTCGAATGTTGTTGGGAACCTGACATAAGGCTTACGCTTCTCCTATGTTGGGTAGAGCTTAAATTTGCCAACTTTGGTGAGATGGAGATCTACTGCAATAATGCAAAAGAGGAATGGAGGACCTGACATCACTCCTGACATTTCTGTTTTTGTAAATTTTTGCATACCCCTTAAAATAATTCTTGGCCATCTTTTATTAGAACTTTGATTTGCAATATTATTACTCTTGGAGATCTTTAACTGTATTAATCACAGGTTACCATTTTGCTTTTCCTTAAACATCATTCAGACATTCGTTTTTCACATACCAATTATTGGTTAGGGAGCTGTTCACACGTTCGTATTATTTTGTGGACTGAGTGTCCATGCAAAAATCATGTAGACGTGTCCATGTTTTACCGGCATCTCGAATGAAAAGTATCAATACGAGACTATGGATCCTTGGAAATCATGAGCAGCGCATGGAGAGGGCATCAGTGTGCGGTCTGTGATTAACATCGCGAAGGATCAGAGAAGCATTGTCCTATATTTATACATATGAGAAAATCACTGATGATCAAAACGGTCACTGACCAAATAATGATCAATTCTGATCCAAAACTTTGAGATTCGTACCATTTTATTTGTGTACGTGAACAAACATGGATGTCTGAACGAGGCCTTAGGATGACCAGTGCTGACAGTATTATGGCTGACAAACCCCATTGACTCTCGTAACAGTTGTCTATTTTATTCCAACATTACCAGGAGGAACATGGGAGGAAAGGGACAGTGCGGAGCTGTAAGAAGAGACCTTTATTGGAATGTGTGCATTTACTAGCACAGACATTAGGAGGGATAACAAAGTTTCTTTTAAAGTATAGTTGGCTCCTAGATCTGAAGCCTCTGTCGCTCCAGCTCTATTCTCTGACCAGGCGGCCCTAAGTGGAGAATAGAGCTGGAGTGGCAGAGGCTTTAGATCTACACTAGCTCATCAACCTCATTCAAACCCTGATTTTCTTAATTACAGAGAAACGGACTAGCCATGTAAAGGTATTGCTTGTCTTGTCCTTGAAATAGCTACATAAGCATATTAATATTAGGGGGTGAAATCCTGTAAACAAATCAGACCACACTGTATTAATAATTGATAATTTCTAAAAGTTCAGTATTTTTTTTTGGGCATGTATATAATTTTCTGTTGCTATATTCTATTTAAGATGTTTGTGTTTTTTTATTTCCTGCTCAATTATTTTCCTTTCCCTCTGTAGGTCCTATGGCAGTGTATTTAAAGCCATTCACAAAGAGTCGGGGCAGGTTGTTGCAATTAAACAAGTTCCTGTGGAATCCGATCTTCAAGAAATCATTAAGGAGATCTCGATCATGCAGCAGTGTGACAGGTACTCCGGTCGCTGATATCACCTGAGTTAGTAGCTTAGGCTGAGTCATTAGAATTCACCTATTATTTTTCTTTTAATTACTGTGAGCTTTATAATTTCTTGTGTTGCGATGTTCACCAAAGATAGATAGCTGTTGGCTGAAGAATCGTTTGACTGCCGGTTGCCTCTCCCAACTCCCTTATACATTGGAGTACTCCCCTATACACAGCAGCGCTCTGAGAGAGTCACTACTGGACTTTTTTGTCGGATGAAAAGGATCGTCAGTCCGAAATCTGACATTTTGGAGTAGGCAGTCGGGAGGACCCCATATACATTAGGCTATTTGGCTGACATTAGTGTATCGGGCCTTAAAGGCAATGTGTCACTGTTTTTAATACAAAATGGCATGTACTTTGTTAACATGTATTTACGTATTTTTTTTCTGCAGCTGCTGGGGCAATACGGCAGCCCCAGTCCATAGGAGACAGCGGTCGGTGTCCGACTGCATCTCCTACACTGGCTGCCTTAGCTGTGAGCTGTGCCCACCCCCTGGGCTGTCCAGTTCTCACCTGTGGGGTTAGCCAAAGTGTCATTTTATTGTAGTCCTAATCTCTGCTCTGAACTTCTTCCAGCGGTGAGAACAGCTTTGTAACCTTGGATTAGTAGTACAATACCAGGCTGCCAACCTGTACTCACCGCCACTGTCACTGCAGTGTTCGGAGCACTGCAGTGTAATCATCATACTGCTGTGCTGTGAACACTGTCTTAACTCTGCTCAGTCAGTGTAAGGACTCATTCAGATATCAGTCTGCGGGCTTGTTAGATGTCTGTTTCGCTTTGTAGAAGCAATGCTGCCAGCAGTGCTTGGTGACGCTGTCCACATCTTGGTATCACTTTGCAGTCTCCAAAAAAAAAAGTGTTTTTGCACTGTGATCCTAAACTTGATTCCCCCTTATCTTTTTGCAGACACCTAGAGGGGGCGGGGAGAAGTGACATCACACACATTCAAGCAGATCCCGCCCACTTTTACTGCAGTCATAATGCGAGCTAGCAGTGCACTAGGTTTTCATGGCATTTTTCAGCAACTACTCCCCCTAGTGTCTTATAGGTTGACTAGACGGTGGCCCGATTCTAACGCATCGGGTATTCTAGAATATGTATGCGGCCGACCGGGCGCAATTAGCAGAGCGGTGTTTAAATTTGGCGCCAAAATCGCTGATTGGTCGCGGCTGGCAACCGCGACCAATCAGCAAAGCGGTGTTTAAATTTGGCGGGTATCTCTGTGATTGGTCGCGGGCTGTGGCCGCGACCAATCAGCGAACCGTGTTAGTGAGGACTGGAGAGCGTGTTTAAATTTGGCGCCAATAATGCTGATTGGTCGCGGCCTGCAAACTCGACCAATCAGCAGAGGGGTGTTTAAATTTGGCGCTGAAATCGCTGATTGGTCGGCCGGCGGCCGCGACCAATCAGCAGAGCGTTGTTTAAATTTTCCGCCCATATCGCTGATTGGTCGCTGGCGTCGACCGCGACCAATCCGCGTCGTATTAGTGAGGACCGGGTAGTGGCGCTGCCCGAGCGGCTACTTCCGCTGCGAGCAGCTGGGAGATGAGCGGCTGCTCGCAGCAGAAGCATCCCGACCGGCAGCGCCGCTCCCCGGTCCTCAGTTCACACTTGCCGTCGGAAGATCAGCGGCCCCAGCCGCTGATCTCCCGACGTTAGCCGCATGGAGGTCAGCGGCGCCGGTCGGGGTAGTTCTGCTGCTAGCGCCGCTCATTCATCTCCCTGCTGCATCGCCGCTGACCTCCGTGCGGCAGATGAGCCGCTAACGGCCGCCATCTTTTTTCTGAAAGGCCGGACCAATGAGCAACGCGGGATTTCCTGGACAGACAGACATACAAACCGACCGACGGGATAAGACAATTATATATATATATAGATTATATCAAAACTGTTTTAAATTATTTTTCATATTTTGTACCATTAAAAAAATCATTTTTTTTTTTTTGTTTAAATTAAAACATGAATGCTTTAGTTGTTGAAAAATACATTTTTGATGATACATTCCTTTTAAGTATCAGTGGCTCGTTTGCCAAAAAATGGTGTGGGGGGGGGGGGGAGCTGTCCGTTGTGCCTGTACAGTGATGGCTCATATTACATTTGACCCGCAGTCTCCCCCATCACTTCACTCCACACACGTGGCCTATATCTGTGTAGAGGCTGCTGTAATCACAGGAGTTTAGTTACTACAAAGATTGATATTACCTTTTTTTTCTTCTTTAGTAAAGGTGGATTTACATCGCAAAATTATCGGTAATGCTTGTTTCCCATAATTAAAGAAAAAAAAAAAAAAAAAGCCGCCAATCACTCGACGAACTTGTCCTTTGGATGTAACGATTTTTAAGCTTGCATAAAATGTATTATTCTCGGCGGCATCATCCTGTCTGTGTACATAGAACGATCTGTTACCAATAGTTCTGTGTGCATGGAAGTGCAATAGACCAGTCTAAACAATCTGCTATGTGACTGCTGATTTGCTTTGATACAGCTGAGAGCAGCATGATGTAGGGGCGGAGACCCCGATTCCAGTGATGTGTCACTTACTAGGCTGGCTCTTGCTGTTTAATTTAAATCCAGTGTTTTATCAGCAGGAGATGATCACTACAGGACTAGGTGCCTCGTGCCTCCTAGTCAAGTGCTCTGTGGAACGCTGCCTCCATCACTACTGATGGGCAGCTTTCTGCCTATGCACAGTGTACTCTGAAAGCTGCCAATCAGTGATGTGGGCGGGGTTATATTGAGCTCAGAATTGTGAGCACTGCTAGATCTGCAGCAGAGAAAACAGTGATTTTATCAAAAGGACAGCATGCCGATCAACCATTGCTATCAGGGTCTTGGTCCCTACATCATGCCTGTCTCAGATTAAATAGCATATGGTCCAGTAGATTGTTTTATCTAAAAACATTACTTAAGACCAGATCCTCGCAGTGATTTCTTGCTGGCTCTCACAGTTGGTCGTAGTCTGTGCCAAAATGTTTTAACATTCTCTCAATTTACTTTCTATACATTAGAATAAACACCTAAGACGGCCGTTATTTTGTTAAATCAGATATCTGTGCAGCCAGGGGATCCTCACCAACATGGAGGGATTTCCCTCACAGTTTTAGAGCAGGAGAATGTTGGTTATATGATCATTTCAAAGTATAAAATATCACTTATAAAAATTTTTTTTTTCTTTTTGTAGCCACTACGTTGTGAAATATTATGGTAGCTACTTTAAAAACACAGACTTATGGATAGTAATGGAGTATTGTGGAGCTGGCTCCGTCTCCGACATAATTCGATTACGAAATAAAACAGTAAGTAAATTTAGTCTATTATTTTTTTATACAATGTGTTAAATGTGACTTTTTTCCTATCCTTTTGAAAACGTGTTTTGTAAACTGTGCATGAAGTAGCCTATTGTGTTATTATGAATCAAATTAGTTTAAAAATGTCTGGAAGAGACTCGTTTTGAGTCCAAAATGTGATTCCGCTTGGTTACTAATCGGTGAATGAGCCTTAAAGCTACTTTTCATAAATGGACAACACGTGTGGAAAAAGTTGACTAACATTTTTTGATAATCCAAAAGTGCTAGCCCAAAAAAAATTACAAATAATAAAAAGCTAAACAGATACTTAATAAGTCTTCAAGTTGCTTTTGCATGTTATGCAAATAGGCCAACAATTCTTGAAAGGTGCGATTTTGGTGGCTCTTTGGAGGCACAGTATAACGTGGGAGACGGCACCAGGAGAGAATGCGCTCAGGGTATGAGTGGGTTAACAATAGATGTAGGAAACGGCAAGATAGTCTTAGTATGACGTGCAATATTCAGCGAATAATATTACCTTTATTGAAGTCCATAAATTGACAGATTACAAACCAGTTTTTGGCTCTGGACAGGAGAATTCTTCAGTCTATTTCCTGACGAAAGCTCCTGTCTGGAGATGAAAATCTATTTGTGATATGTCAATATGTGTACTTCAATAAAGGTAATATTATTCGCTATTATTTGCACTTTATAATTTAACTGAGCTGCGCGCCGCCACCTCGCCTTTTCCGACAGTCCATAGGAGTCAACTCTACACTTCAAGTCAAGATTCTCCCGTCATATACAGCACCTGTTTCCATAAACTCTAGTGTCCCAAATTATTGTAAAATCTCACTGCTAGAAAGCATTAAATGCCTTCATGAGCCTGGTATTATATTTGGGTAATAAATAAGAAAAAATTCAGCTCATTGCTGAGATGCTGTTCCAATTCGGGAGGAGCACGGCACTGTGGACTGAACAGTGTTCAAGAGCCATGTAGCTCGAAATGCATGTGGATTGATTCCTGTTATACACACCACCCCTCTTTATTGCTTTGTTGTCTGAGAGACCCAATTTTTTATCAATTTCATTCTTAAAGGATTTCCAATAAAGATTTTGCAACTTTTTAATTACTCCGATGTGTTGAGCTGGTTCCAATTCCAATTTCCTCAATTATATTTGGGTCCAGTGACTTTGCACTATCCTCATTGTCAGTACCACGGACAGTGCCAGGAGGGACATGTGCCGATGGTCATCACGTGGTACAAGTTTCTAAGGGCAGCTCATCACTTCAGCGATTAATATGTAACTTGGGAGCTGAAGGTGAAGTATGTGTCGTACATACATGTACAGATCCTATGTAAATGACAATATGCTCTGTATAATTGTATTAGGGACCATTTTACCATTTTATTCAATTAACGGTCGCCATCCACTGAAACAGGAGAGCGCTGAGAAAGTCTGCAGTGGAAACTTCTCTAATAAGCTCCATAATTGTTTTACATCTCGATTGCATAAAAATAGAAACTACTGGAAAATTACAAATTATGTGTGGTGACCATAAACAAGAGAAAGTAAATGCAATACGAGAAAGGAATGTTAATGGATTCAGGCTAAATACATTTTTATCCGTACCCTTCAATCTTGTGAGCACTGAACCAACCACCTCTACTTCCCCGACGCGTTTGTTCCCGACCTGCACAATGCTCCTTTCTGACCATACAGCCTGCAGCGCTACCAGCCCCGCTGATGGGAACCCTCTGATTTTTGTTTGCCTCTGTGCTTCTGTCTCCTTTAATCTGTAGGTGAAGCAGCCTTTATTTTATTATGGCCGGATTTGCAATCATGTTAAACCTCAGAAACGTCCATGTTTGCTGATCACAGTAGATAACGCAGATTGTACATTTTCCAGCTGCTCAGGAAAAACATCTGCACTTACCGCAGAGCATGATATTGCATTCTTACAGGGCCGGCCAACCCTAAATGGGACTTTGAAGTGGGAATTGAGAAAATGGAAAAGAGCATTTAACCTTTCGCTGTTTAAGAAGCTTAGAAAAAGCCGATTATTTGTGCAGGTTTTCAGCCCCCTCTAGCGTAAAGGACCTGCACTGCTCTGCTGGGTTTTGCTTATTTCTGCAAAGAAATGTTACAGTAAACATGTCATTTCTCAGTTCTGGAAATCTATGAATATTATGCACAACCATCTTTAGTTTAAACATACATGCATATTTTTTTGCATGCTTTATTATTTTATATATTACAATGCTATTCCATATGTCAATATTTTACATTTGCCTTATGCTATTTTTTTTAATTGGGGGAATAAGAAGGTAAAACATTTTTGTTAAAGGAAGACTAAACCTAGAAATAAATGCTTAAAGGGGTTGTCCGATCCAAATCGATAAGTCTGCAGTCACTCTGTGTGACTGCAGACTTATGAATCCCCCTAGCGCACCCACTGTGCACTGCGGGTTTGCCAGTTTCTGAGCTGCTACCGGACTGTATGTATGTGTTATATATACACGCCAGGCAAGGGCCCATCTAGTGGGTGTGGCCTCGCTCCATACAAGTGTATGCGGCCATCCGGTGGGCGTGGCCAACTGAAGGCTGCAGCCTTGCTCCATACAAGTGTATGAAGAGCGAGGCCACGCCCACTGGCCGAGAGCATCTATAACTCATAGATACCTCCTCCGGTCCGGAGTCAGAAACCGGCGAACCCCCACAGCGCACAGTGCGTTCGCTGGGGGGATTCATATTTCTGCAGTCACACAGAGTGACCTATCAATTTGGACTGGACAACCCCTTTTAAAGAGAACCTATCACTTTCTCAAAAAATTGGGCTGCTTGATTTTAGCCATGTATGTTACAAAGGAAAAATATACTTTCAAAGCCGCTGAGGACCCAGCCACGCGGAAGACTGGTCAGACAAGTGAGTCCCCGACGGCTTTTCCCTCCGATTGATAGGTCTGTCCCTATACATGCATGCAAAGAGAGACCTGTCACTGAAGGGTAGCAGGTGGGGAGAAGCCACCAGAGACCCACCTGTCTGACTAGTCTATAGCACTACTTGGTCCCAGTCTGCTTTTAAAGCATGTTGTTGTTTTTTTTTTTTTTTTTTTTTCATGAAACGCCGCAGCGTTTCAGAGTTGAATCATGCATTCAGTGCCTGATACATGCTCCTGTGGATTGGGCAGCATGTATTAGTTATCAGATTTCCTTTAAATACCTTGTAAAAATCTCTGAGCTCCACTGATTTTGTCACTCTTTTCTGTTTTGTGCTGCCTCACTCCATTGCAGAGATATTCACATTTGTTGCTTTAGGAGCGCACTATGTGAAATCTCTGCTTGCAGTTTAACAAGGCATTTTTTATTCAGTCTTCTCTCAGGCGTGCGCTTTTAGCCCCTACTTCCCAGACGTTGGCAGTCACAGCTCGCCATCAGATCTAGCAGTCCCAGATGCTGCTGAGCTGTGATTTAATCTGCAGCATGCATTTTATGCATGACCCAAAAAGGTCAGCCTTGTAGGAAGTCTGATGTTTATCCCTTACAGATAAATTCATTGCCGAGATGTAGTGGGAGCTCTGCTGCAGCCAGTTGTCATACAGCATGACAGGGACATGGCTGAGCATCTGAGACGCACAAGTTTTTTTTTTTTCTTTATACATATTTCCAGTTTTTAATTGCAATACAAATCTGGTCAAGAGTGACATTAATGGTGATGGTGGAGATTGTTTTTACCTTTTTTGTGTATTTTCTGCCTTTTTAGTGTGTTATTTTTTAAATATGTGGTCACAATACAGCTTCATGCACACAGTCTGTGTTGCAGCTCTGTAGGATAGACTTGTGTGCTACCCTATAATATTTTGTCATCTGTTGTATTTGTACCTCTGTACATCTCAGCATTGTGTGCTCCATGGAGCCGTAATATAACTGAATGAGGCGCTCTGCAGTGCAGATTTGTAGTTTCCTGCACTTGCCCTTTTGTTTTCTATTTATTTATTTTTTTATCTTCTATTTCTCATAAACTGCTCAAAAAAATAAAGGGAACACTTAAACAGAATATAGCTCCAAGTAATCAAACTTCTATGAAATCAAACTGTCCACTTAGGAAGCAACACTGATTGACAATCAATTTCACATGCTGTTGTGCAAATGGAATAGACAATAGATGGAAATTATTGGCAATTATCAAGACACCCTCAATAAAGGAGTGGTTCTGCAGGTGGGGACCACAGACCACATCTTAGTACCAATGCTTTCTGGCTGATGTTTTGGTCACTTTTGAATGTTGGTTGTGCTTTCACACTCATGGTAGCAAGAGATGGACTCTACAACCCACAGAAGTTGCTCAGGTAGTGCAGCTCATCCAGGATGACACATCAATGCAAGCTGTGGCAAGAAGGTTTGCTGTGTCTGTCAGCGTAGTGTCCGGAGGCTGGAGGCGCTACTAGGAGACAGGCCAGTACACCAAGTGACGTGGAGGGGGGCCGTAGGAGGGCAACAACCCAGCAGCAGGACCACTACCTCCGCCTTTATGCTAGAAGGAACAGGAGGAGCACTGCCAGAGCCCTGCAAAATGACCTCCAGCAGGCCACAAATGTGCATGTGTCTGGGCAAACTGTCAGCAACCGACTCCATGAGGGTGGTATGAGGGAGGGCCCGACGTCCACAGATGGGGGTTGTGCTCACAGCCCAACACCGTGCAGGACGCTTGGCATTTGCCACAGAACACCAGGATTGGCAAAGTCGCCACTGGCACCCTGTGCTCTTCACAGATGAAAGCAGGTTCACACTGAGCACATGTGACAGATGTGACAGAGTCTGGAGACGCCGTGGAGAGCGATCTGCTGCCTGCAACATCCTTCAGTATGGCCTCCCTACAACGCCTGGGCATGCTCCTGATGAGGTTGCGGATGGTCTCCTGTGGGATCTCCTCCCAGACCTGGACTAAAGCATCCGCCAACTCCTGGACAGTCTGTGGTGCAACGTGACATTGGTGGATGGAGCGAGACATGATGTCCCAGATGGGCTCAATCGGATTCAGGTCTGGGGAACGGGCGGCCAGTCCATATCTTCAATGCCTTCATCTTGCAGGAACTGCTGACACACTCCAGCCACATTAGGTCTGGCATTGTCCTGCATTAGGAGGAACCCAGGGCCAACTGCACCAGCATACGGTCTCACAAGGGGTCTGAGGATCTCATCTCGGTACCTAATGGCAGTCAGGCTAACTCTGGCGAGCACATGGAGGGCTGTGCGGCCCTCCAAAGAAATGCCACCCCACACCATTACTGACCCACTGCCAAACATGTCATGCTGAAGGATGTTGCAGGCAGCAGATCGCTCTCAACGGCGTCTCCAGACTCTGTCACATGTGCTCCGTGTGAACCTGCTTTCTTCTGTGAAGAGCACAGGGCGCCAATGGTGACTTTGCCAATCCTGGTGTTCTGTTTCAAATCCCAAGCGTCCTGCACGTCCCCCATCTGTGGACGTCGGGCCCTCATACCACCCTCATGGAGTCGGTTTCTAACAGTTTGTGCAGACACATGCACATTTGTGGCCTGCTGGAGGTCATTTTACAGGGCTCTGTCAGTGCTCCTCCTGTTCCTCCTTGCACAAAGGCGGAGGCAGCGGTCCTGCTGCTGGGTTGTTGCCCTCCTACGGCCCCCTGCACGTCTCCTGGTGTACTGGCCTGTCTCCTGGTATCGCCGCCAGCCTCTGGACACAACGCTGACAGACACAGCAAACCTTCTTGCCACAGCTGGCATTGATGTGCCATCCTGGATGAGCTGCACTACCTGAGCAACTTCTGTGGGTTGTAGAGTCCGTCTCTTGCAACCACCAGTGTGAAAGCACAACTAACATTCAAAAGTGACCAAAACATCAGCCAGAAAGCATTGGTACTGAGATGTGGTGTTGCTTCCTAAGTGGACAGTTTGATTTCACAGAAGTTTGATGTACTTGGAGTTATATTCTGTTGTTTAAGTGTTCCCTTTATTTTTTTGAGGAGTGTATATATAACAATGTATTTTTATGGTGCCTTTATACTGAGGTGAAGAAAAATATTTATCTTGTTCCTATAAGGTTTTGAGCCCACGATCAGGAAGAGCAGTGTTTTGGACGCAGCTCACCTGCACTGTGTCCAAAATGCTGCGTTCTACATAACAAGCACAATGGATGGGACTTAGTCTCCACTATGAAATTTCCACAGTAGAATGTCATTAGATGCGGTAACGCCACATGGTTTAGTGAACACATGCAGATTTACCTGCGTGATTATAACGCAGTGTTTTGGATGCAGCGAGAATACGCTGCATCCAAAGCGCTGCTGTTCCTGATCGTGGTAATGTAGCCTAAAAGTATTAAAAGTAATAAGCAATTACAATTTTTTATTTTTAGTGTCTACTCAGGTCTTGAACCCACACCTTTCACATTACAGATTGATGGGAGCTTTATTGTGCCAAGCCACAAGCTTTTTTGAGCAGTGTATTACAGATTTGCTTTGTTTTATGTGTACTATTGATTTATGAAATAATAATTAAATCGACGGTTACACTTTAGCCATACATACAGCTCAAAAATTTGAATTTTGCTTCGTTGTTGCATTTCGAGTATTGTAGTGTACTGTAAACTTGTGTATTTTTCATAAAAAACAAAACAAAAAAATGAATATCTGGTTTGTTTTTCAGCTAACGGAGGATGAAATTGCTACGATACTTAAATCCACGCTCAAAGGACTTGAATACTTACACTTTATGAGGAAGATCCACAGAGATATAAAGGCCGGGAATATCCTCCTTAACACGGAAGGTCACGCTAAACTGGCAGATTTTGGAGTTGCGGGCCAGTTGACTGTAAGTGCCATAGGAGGAGATGGATGTCTCTTAATTTTATGGTGGACTATCCAAAAAGTTTTATTTTTTTTGAATAGGACACAATGGCAAAACGCAATACAGTAATTGGGACCCCGTTCTGGATGGCTCCTGAAGTGATACAAGAGATTGGGTACAACTGTGTAGCGGATATTTGGTCCCTGGGAATTACTTCAATAGAAATGGCAGAAGGAAAGCCGCCTTATGCCGATATTCACCCAATGAGGGTAAGCGAGTTCTGAGTCATTTATAACCCTACAATTGTCACTTTGTCGTCAATAGAATCTATGTCTGAGAGTATTATTAAAGGGAATGCCCACCAGAGTAACTTACTACCTAACCTTAGGAAAAATGATAACTTGCTGTATCCCCACCGGTCCTCAGAATGGGGCTTTGGAGTCCTAGTATGAATGGAGCTATTCTCAAGCATGCACGCTTCTGCTCCATGTATTGTCTGGGGGACTGGCTGAGATAGGAGCGCGTCAGCTGGCCTTCCCCATTCTGTGCCATGAACACGACTCCAGAGCATTGGTTTCCGGAGTGCTGAGGGCTATGGTGGGTAATCACCTAGATCACCAGACTAGATGTTTTCTCTTACAGACTTTATACAGATATCACGTCCATATGCTTCCTTACTTTACTCTTTGTACCAAGCTATTGTGTTGTAGAGGCCTTTGCTTTTAAATAGGACCTCTCACCAAATTTTTCATGTTCAGCAGTTTAGGTTACAGCGGTTTTGACCCCATATCAATGACTTCCCACCCACCTATTTAGGATATATGAGCGTCAAGAGAGCTTTTACACAAGCGATTCTTAATTTGGCACACGCAGCCCATTTATATATTGCATGTTGGAAAAATGTATGGCTGGGTGCATCTGGAGCTGATCACTGGGCCATCTTAAAGGGGTAGTCCCATGCCCTGCACATCTTACCCCTTGTGCAGGGCATTGCGTAGCTTAGGTATTCCATGGTTACAACCACTCATAGTGACAGTTAGCTGTTAGTGGGTGTAGAAGGTGTAATAATAGCAAATTCCTCCAATTAGAAATGTAGTACAGTTCTTCTGATTCGCTAAGTCACTTACCCCATGTGCAGGGCATTGCAGTAGCTGAAAGGGGTATTTGCATCTACAAGATCTTATCTATCCCAATATACAGTAGGTGCAATAATAATAATAATAATAATAATAATAATAGTAAAACCAAATATCTCCAATTATAAATGTAGTATAGTTTTTCTGTTTCGCTTTGTCTCTTTCCTCATGTGCAGACATTGCAGGACCTTAGGTATCCATAGTTATGACCACTAACAACTAGCTAACTAACTGTCACTATATCAGTGGTCGTAACCATGGATACCTAAGGTCCTGCAATGCCCTGCACATGAAGAACCAGAAAAACTATACTACATTTCTAGTTGGAGGCATTTGCTAATATTACTATTATTAAACCTACTGCATTTTGGGATAGGATCTTGGAGATGGAAATACCCCTTTAAGTATTCCATGGTTACAACCACTCATAGTGACAGTTAGCTGTTAGTGGTTGTGACCATTGATACCTAAGCTACTGCAATGCCCTGCACATGGGGTAAGCAACATGGTGAATCAGAATAACTCCAATACATTTCTAATTGGCGGTATTTGCTTATAATAATATTATTTATTGTTATTATTGTTGTTGTTAACATTTTTACATCAATGCTGTACGTATTGGGATAGTATCTTGGAGATTGGAATGCCCCTCAAAGTATAAAAATAGTTTATTGATCATAGATGATGCATTTTTTGATTAAAGCCCAAGGAAGCTGCTGTTGGCCGTACAACAAAGCTGCCGTGAGAACCCCAACATGGACAAATGGGCCTGGTCCTCCAGAGCATCAGTTCCGCCTCGTTCTTGTAACTAGAGGGATCCTACTCTGAGGGCCTTTCTGTCATAGCCATATGCACTAATTGGGCAAATAGGCTGGATTCCTCATTCTTGGGCGTGGAAGTCTCTCCTGACTTACAATTGCAAAATCTGTGGTTTCTGCTGAAGAAATATCCTATTTCTACTGCTTTAATATTGTGAGCCACCAGACGAGAGAGCACGACTGTATGTTTCATCTTGTACTGTTTTGCGTGTTGTCTTTACGTTTGTAAGTGGCCTTTCTACTGGATGTGTCCGAGTCATTAATGATCCCAATATGTCCATTGCCGTTTAGTTTTCTGTTTCCCACTGTGATGTTACGGGTTCAGAAGGCCAAGAAGTTTAGTGGAGAGCAGTTTTGGGAATGCTCTCATCCAAGAGGCAGGAAATAATAAGCTGGGGATAAAAATAAAGCTGAACAGAAATAGGCATTTTTGGAGGAAGGGGAAAATCGCTCATTCTCTGCAATCAGTGAAATTTAATGCAACCGTATGAAATAGAAAATCTGTTCAGCGAGCGGCCTGTATTGATTACAGATTAATTATTTGATTGCCCTAGCCTGATTTCCAGTGTAATATTTTCTAGCTTAATGTAATCACCCGTACGCAGCTGGAATCACTCAAACCTCTTAATTTCATTTAGCTGCACCGGGTACATAAAGGTAAGCGGCTAATTTCCGAAACATGAGTTTTTAAGATGTAGCGACAAAAAATGGAAAAGACGAAATCCCTTTTTAATGCCGATAATCAGATAAGCCGAGGGTAGACTTGTACCTCTCCAATTAAACTACCGCTTATAATGGGCCACGTCCTCCTGGTGGATAACAAGCTAAGTAGGGAGTATTAAAGGGACACGAACGTCAAGACTTAGGCAAGAGCGGAAATCTTTTCATAGTCTGATTGGGGATGTGTAAAATGCTCGTTAATTTGAAGCGGTGATGTCATTAATATCAAAACTGTAGTAAAACGAGAACAATTTCTAATCTAAAGATGACTTGTTGTTGGTGTGCTCCATTTGCCTAATTTTAAATATAATTTGTGAGAATCTTTAACCCCCCTCAAATTATTTATATGACTCTGTGCCCCCTTAAAATATATGCCAGTTGATCCCTTTATGATCCCAAAGTTCTGCTCCTGCAGCGAAAAATTGTGTTTTGAAGTTCTGTATATACCTGTCTGGAAGTGCATTGGGGTGTGACGATGCACTTACAGCTTCTCAGCCTCACGCTGTCTTTCCATACCTAGCAGTACCCTACCCTGGTTTATTGGCATGTCGTTTGCTGTGATATATGGTCCCTGACCTGTCAGTCGGCCACAGAAAGGTACTGGCAGGAAATACAGCGTGCTGCTAAGAAGCTGTAAGTGCATCATCACTCCCCAATGCACTTCCTGACACAAATTCACAAAGCGATTTGCAGGGACAGTGCTTCATGGTCCTTAACAGATTGACTGGCTTATTTTTTAATGGGCTACAAAATCATACTAATGTTTGGGGGGGGGGTGGATCTAAAAAATTGGGTACTGTAAGTGCAGGAGAGTTCATAATCAGAATTGTGGAAAATTGTTTGGCAGGACCCAGTCCAGCAGCCAAGTGAGTAATTTGTGGCCATCTCCTACATCCCGGCATCCATGGACCTTCTTTTGATTAGCTGGCCTTTCAAAATAGGAGCCATGTCAGGAGTTTGGAGATAGTTCTCAGGGCTCCACAATGTAGTGACTTGGCCACTGGACTGCGTCCTGCCAATGAATTCACATCAATATATACAATACAGACCAAAAGTTAAGACACACCTTCTCATTTAAAGATTTTTCTGTATTTTCATGAGTATGAAAATGTACATTCACACTGAAGGCATCAAAACTATGAATTAACACATGTGGAATTATATACTTAACAAAAAAGTGTGAAACAACTGAAAATATGTCTTATTTTCTAGGTTCTTGAAAGTAGCCACCTTTTGCTTTGATGACTGCTTTGCACACTCTTGGCATTCTCTTGATGAGCTTCAAGAGGTAGTCACCGGAAATGGTCTTCCAACAATCTTGAAGGAGTTCCCAGAGATGCTTAGCACTTGTTGGCTCTTTTGCCTTCACTCTGCGGTCCAGCTCACCCCAAACCATCTCGATTGGGTTCAGGTCTGGTGACTGTGGAGGCCAGGTCATCTGGCGTAGCACCCCATCACTCTCGTTCTTGATCAAATAGCCCTTACACAGCCTGGAGGTGTGTTTGGGGTCATTGTCCTGTTGAAAAATAAATGATGGTCCAACTAAACGCAAACCGGATGGAATAGCATGCCTCTGCAAGATGCTGTGGTAGCCATGCTGGTTCAGTATGCCTTCAATTTTGAACAAATCCCCAACAGTGTCACCAGCAAAGCACCCCCACACCATCACACCTCCTCCTCCATGCTTCACGGTGGGAACCAGGCATGTAGAGTCCATCCGTTCACCTTTTCTGCGTCGCACAAAGACACTGTGGTTGGAACCAAAGATCTCAAATTTGGGCTCCTCAGACCAAAGCACAGATTTCCACTGGTCTAATGTCCATTCCTTGTGTTCTTTAGACCAAACAAGTCTCTTCTGCTTGTTGCCTGTCCTTAGCAGTGGTTTCCTAGCAGCTATTTTACCATGAAGGCCTGCTGCAATTGTTGTAGAGACGTGTCTGCTGCTAGAACTCTTTGTGGCATTGACCTGGTCTCTAATCTGAGCTGCTGTTAACCTGCGATTTCTGAGGCTGGTGACTCTGATAAACTTATCCTCAGAAGCAGAGGTGACTCTTGGTCTTCCTTTCCTGGGGCGGTCCTCATGTGAGCCAGTTTCTTTGTAGCGCTTGATGGTTTTTGCAACTGCACTTGGGGACACTTTCATTGTTTGCCCAATTTTTTGGACTGACTGACCTTCATTTCTTAAAGTAATGATGGCCACTAGTTTTTCTTTACTTAGCTGCTTTTTTTCTTGCCATAATACAAATTCTAACAGTCAATTCAGTAGGACTATCAGCTGTGTATCCACCAGACTTCTGCACAACACAACTGATGGTCCCAACCCCATTAATAAGGCAAGAAATCCCACTTATTAAACCTGACTGGTCACACCTGTGAAGTGAAAACCATTTCCGGTGACTACCTCTTGAAGCTCATCAAGAGAATGCCAAGAGTGTGCAAAGCAGTCATCAAAGCAAAAGGTGGCTACTTTGAAGAACCTAGAATATAAGACATATTTTCAGTTGTTTCACACTTTTTTAAGTATATAATTCCACATGTGTTAATTCATAGTTTTGATGCCTTCAGTGTGAATGTACAATTTTCATAGTCATGAAAATACAGAAAAATCTTTAAATGAGAAGGCGTGTCCAAACTTTTGGTCTGTACTGTATATTGTAAAAATATAATTTTATATAATCATAAAATTCACCTGTTCTAACCTCAGGTGGTCCCTGTTGGTCTCGCGGTGGTCCTTTGATGAAAGGTATCTGACGAAAGGTTTTTGCATTATAATCTGAGAGCACCATGACGTAGGGGCAGGGACCCTGATTCCAGCGATGTTACACTTGCTAGGCTGTGTGTTGCTGTTTCAATAAAATCAGTGTTTTATCAGCAGATTATCACTGCAGGGGTTTTGTACCTCCTGGTCGAGCCCTGTACCACTTCTGATTAGCAGCTTTCTGTCAATATACAGTGTACACAGAAAGCTGCCAATCAGTGGTGTGGGCGGGGTTATACAGGGCTCAGCATTCAGAGATCTGCTGCAGAGAAGACAATTGTATGAAAATGACCAATAGAGTGACACATCACTAGAATTGGGGTCTCTCCCCCTACATTATGATGCTCTCAGATTACATAGCAAAAGCCTGCTGACATATTCCCTTTTAAAAGTCCATTTATAATAACCAGAATGCAAAGTATCCCTTTTTTTTGGACTCTTATTTCTGGCGAAAACCAACATTAAGTGTTACATGTTCCTATAGCTCCCCCACAGGAGAAATTAAGTAGTACATATTTATATCATTCAGTTGCCAGTGTAATGCAAGACAGGCGCTTTGTAATGACTCTTCACTCCAAGGTACTGGAACATCTTTCTGTTAACTCAAAAGTTCCTAAAAAGTTTGATTTTATAAATTTTAATTTTGAAATCGGAAACCATTCAATGCGAAAACCATTCAGCCGTTCTAGCCTGTGTGTCGCTTTAAGTAGCCGTTGCGGTGTTCACTAATCTAGCTCTGAGCTCTCAATAGTAAATTACCGTAAAAGTATCAAGATTTCTTTCCTCTTTCTGGTTTTCTCTCTGCTCTGACCTCACAAGCTTCCTGGACATGTGTTGACTTCTTTAGATTGTGGGACTTTGTTTTTCTTCTGACATTCATCCGATAAAGGCGAGCTCGCAGGCCTGGGCTTATTGTCTTTGCTTTTCCTGGAGCAGGGCCATACTCTTCAGTATTTATGTAAAGTACAATTTTTGTTACTGGGGAATGCATGTTGAAATGATCCTGCACACTGTTTAGCTGCAGGCCAGTTGGCACTGCCACAAAGTCAATCTATTGCCAACAGGCCATTTCCTCCTTGGCCAAGCTCGAGCTTTAAATAGAAGTCTAACATGGCTTTTTAAAACAAGTGTTCTGGCAGAGAGGAAACCGTGGATTCCTCGCAAACAAGCATTGCTTCCGCCTGATAAATACACTGCACACATGCAGGAGGTTATGACAATCCCAGGCCACATCAGCATTGCCAGGGTTAAGGGCGATTCTGGAAATTATAATTTAATCCTAATCCTCCGTTTAGGACGGATCAACCAAAGATTTGTCTTATTTAATCTAAATTAGGCGTCATGTTATACACATGATGGTTTAACTACTGTAGAATAATTCTTACACAATTGTGAGATTTCTTTAATGCATGTATAGGTATGTATTGATTTGGACAAAGGGCATTTTCTGTCATTTTAGTGTAATTAGGGATGAGTAATGACATAATTTGTGAACATTTTGCTTACTTAGTACCAATTTATTCTGCAGCACTGTACAGACACATTGCCATTAGCCCCTGACCCTAGTGGGGCTGCTATCTGATTTCCATATCTCATAGATTCTAATGCCGCATACTCGGCCAGCTCTTCCATAAACAGGAGGGCTCATTCGGCCGATTGCATTTTTGTTCTCCATTAGAAGACAGCCGCTAGACTTCTCTGGTGGTGGCAGTTTGTCTGGGAGAAAAAAAGGATCTGCAGTCCGAAACCGGACAATCGGTTTCAAAAGACTCCAAGAGGTTAAAACAAGAGAGCTGACCATTCCGTTTTCTGCTCTGAAGACGCTCCATACTTTACTAGTCATAAGGAAGGCTCGGAAGTCGCATGAGTGTTTATTCACGGGTTTTCCCAGCGCTTTTGCTTCAGAAACAGCTAGTAGTTTCTCCATTTGTTGAATGGAGAAAAAAACAAATAAACGAAAAATGCTAGTGCAAAAGACAGCCCAAAAATTATGGAAAAATGCTTGCAACAAAACCCCTAAAAAACATAAGCCGTCAAAAACGTCAATTGCTCAGGAAATGTTCAAAAAACGCCCAGACATTTTAGGACAAAAATTTGCAACGTGCCCTGAAGCATCTTCCTAGTAAGAGAATTTGGCTGAGTGTGAGAGGTATTGTGTGCACATTCCCTAAAAGTTTCCCAATTCCTAATGTAGAATGTAAATAATAAACTAGTTATAGAAAACGTTCATATGCCTCAAAATGGTACCATTGAAAACGTCAACTCATCTCCCTAAAAATGTACAGAATTTTTTTTTGTATTTTTTTTCCCACTAGTAATGAAGACTTCTTAACCCCTTAGTGACCAATAGACGTCTTTTTACTGACCTGCGATATAAGAGACCAACAGGTGACAATCCTGTAACTGTCACCTGTACACTATAGCTGACAACTTGCTGCATCAGCCACGATCAGTGTTGGCACCCACCATGGATGTTTAACCCCTTAGATTCTGCTGTCAACAGTGACTACAGAATGTAAATAGTTAACAGAGTGTGGGGGTTTCCTCTTTAACCTCATTGGCACCCAGAGATCTTGATTGTGTGGTTCTGATGTTTGCCATGGCAGGTAACTGTCAATTAATGGCCTTAGCGTTTACTGGCTATAGCGGCCTGTACAGAAGTTATCAAAATTTACGTGGGAAAAATAAACTGTTTCATTGTCATGCAACTTTCCATTACTTCCTGAAAAGAACCAGAAGGGTTAATGAACTACCTGAAAGCAATTTTAAATACGTTGAGGGGTGTGGTCTTTAAAATGGCATCACTTTTGGGTGGTTTCCAACATATAGGACCCCCAAAGTCACTTTAAAACTGAACAGGTCCCTATAAAAATAAGTTTTGTAAATTTCCTTGAAAAAATGAAAAATTACTGCTACATTTTTAAACCTTCTAAAATGCTAACAAAATAAAAGAACACTTTACAAATGGTGCTGATGTAAAGCAGACATGAGGGAAATGTTATTTAGTAATGTTTTTGTGTGGTATGGCTGTTGGGATTAAAGGGGTTTTGTTCACCTCTGAAAAGGGCACGGCTGAACAGAAGCCAGATGGAGTCCAGAGTAACTCTGCTGCCTCATTATAGTGAATGGATCCCTCGGTGGTTTCATCTAAATCACTTCATAAAGGAGATTTAGATGTAAACCCCTATGTAAGTGCTCAGCGTAGAGCACAGGATAAATGTGATCCCAAGTGTTATATAGAATGTTCCCAATAAAAGCTTCAGCTCAATCCACAAAAAAAGCAAGTGCCCACTCAGGTCCGTCATCTTCCACGTTACTGGTAATACAAAGGCTCTAGAAAAGCATTGTGGCTCCTTTCCCCACAAAAGAAATCCAGCAAATTCTGTGCTCCCAAATCCAAATGTTTCCTCCCTTTTGAGCCCGTGTGCCTAAACCACATTTGGCGTCCACATGTTTGGAATTTCTGTAGGGATGAGAGCCCGATTTACTTACTGGTGCATGTCTCCAGAAGTACGAGCTGGGCACTACAATGGCTGATAGGCAATTTTCACTCTGCATCATCCACTGCTGCTTGTTTCTGGAAAACACCAATGGAGTCAAAATTATCACTACACCTGTAGATAAATTCCTAGAGGGGTGTCTTTTCTAAAATGAGGTCAATTGAGGGAGGTTTCTGCATTTCTAGTACGTAGGGGCGCTGTATATGGAGTCCGCATACTATCCTCTGATTTATTCCAAGAGTCAAATAGCTCTCCTTCCCTCCTGAATCTTGCCGTGTGGCTAAGCAGTACTGTACAGCCACATATGGGGTATTGCCACGTTCAGCAGAAATTGTGTGACAAATTTTGGTGACATTTTTTACACATTTCCCCATGTGGAAATTTAATATTGGGCTAAAATATTTTTTTTTTTGTGGTAAAAATGTAATTATTTTTTCTTCACTGCCCAATGGTATAAAATTTTGTGAGACACCTGTGGAGTCTATATGATCACTGTAACCTTAGATGAATTCATTAAGAGGTTTAGTTTGTAAAATGGGGTTACTTATGGGGGAGTTCTGCTGTACTAGCACCTCAGGGGTTCCAGTGGATCATGGCACCCCCTAACCAGAACAGTAAAATCTGCACTACAATATGGCGCTTCTTCCTTTCTGAGTTTTCCACAGTATTTCCCGATTTACACGTAGGGTATTGGCGCACTCGGGAAAAATTGCACAACACACTGTGAGGTCCATTTTTCCTATTAGCCCTTATAAAAATTTTAAACTTGGGGCTAAAACAACATTTTAGTTGTAAAAATGTAATTATTCTTTCCTCACAGCCCAATGGTCTAAAACTCTTTGAGGCACATGTGGTGTCAACATGCTCAATGCACCCCTATATGAATTCAATGGGGGGAGGGTGAAGTTTTTAAAATTGGGGCATGATGGGTGGGGTGGTTCTGCTTTTGTGGCACCTTTTGGAAGTTCTGCCAATGTGACATGGCATCCTAAAACCATTCCAGCTAAACTCCAATATGGCACTTATTCCCTTCTGAGCTTTTGACATTCTGAGTTTTTGACCACATATGGTCAAGAGAAATTGCGTAGCAAATTGTACTGTTCATTTACTCCTATTATCCCTTTTAAAAATTAAAAACTTGGGGCCAAAGCAACATTTAATGGAAAAAATTATAATTTTTCCATTTACGCAGCCTAATGTTTTACAATTCTGTAAATTGCCTGTAGGTTAACAATGCTCAGTGCATCCCAAGTTGAATTCCTTGAGAGGTGTAGTTTCCAAAATTTGGGTCAATTGTAAGGGTTTCTCCTTTTTTAGCAGGTCAGAGGCTTTTTAAATGTGACATGGCATCCGCAATCTATTCCAGCCAGTATTCAGTTGCCGCTCCTTACCTTCCGAGCCCTGCAGTGTGCCCAAACAGTAGTTCCCCACCACATATGGGGGTATCGACGTAGTCGAAAGAAATTGCTCAACAAATTGTGCAGTCCATTTTCTCCGGTTACCATTGTGAAAATGAAAAATTTGGGGCAAAACAAACATTTTGTGGGAAAAATTTATTTTTTTTATTTTCATGGCTCGACATTATAAAATTCTATGAAGCACCTGTATGTTCAAGATGCTCACCGCACCTCTAAGTTCCTTGAGGGGTGTAGTTTCCAAAATGGGATCACTTCTGGGGGGGGTTTCCACTGTTTAGGCACATCTGGGGCTCTGCAGAAGCGACATAGAGAACCCTACCTATTTAAGACAATTTTGCGTTTCAAAAGTCAAACGATGCTCCTTCCCTTCAGAACCCTGACGTTTGCTCAAGCTGTAGTTTTCCACCACATATGGTGTATTGGTGTACTCTTGAGAAATTGCACAAAAATTGATATTGTCCGTTTTCTCCTGTCACCCTTGTGGAAATGCAAAATTTGGGGCTAAAGAAACATTTTTGCAGGAAAAAGTAAAATTTTCATTTTTTCTTTCCATACTACTTTAATTCCTGTGAAGCACCAAAAGGGTAATACAATTCTTGAATGTGCTTTTGAGTACTTTGAGGGGTGTAGTTTTTAGAATGGTGTCACTTTTTGGTATTTTCTGCCATCTGGGTCCTTCAATGTCACTTCAAATGTGATGTGGTCCCTAAAAAAAAAAAAGGTTTCGTAAATTTTTTTGGAAAAAGGAAAAAATGCTGATTTACCTTTTAACCCTTCTAACTTCCTAAGGAAAAAAATGTTTAAAACATGATGCTGATGTAAAGTAGACATGTGGTAAAAGTTATGTATTAACTATTTTGTGTGGTATAACTATCTGGTTTAAGGGTATAAAAATGAGTAGATTGAAAAGAGCGACATTTTTGCAAAAATTCTGATATTTTCACAAATAAGCTCAAAAAATAAATTTACCGCTAACATAAAGTACAATGTGTCGTAAAAAAAACAATCTCATCAGTGGGAGCCGTTAAAGCGTTCAAGAGTTATTACCACATAAATTGAGACTGGTCAGAATTGTAGAATTTGGCCTGGTCAGGAAGGTGAGAACAGGCTCAAGGGTGAAAGTGAAAGATACAGTTAATTTCCTCGCAGTAGCCACTCTTTCAGTAAGGTGGTCAGACAGCATTGTAGTGCTATTACCTTGCAGATTAACCCTATATCTGCAGGTTAATAACATTTGCAAGGACTGTTAACTCTTTAACGGGTGCATATCAACAATATTACAACTTGTTTATTATCCATAGCGGACATTCACTGCAGCTGCAACATTCTGTGATGGTATGCAATAGTTGACACTTTTATCTCTGATCTTACACCCTGTGGTGATCTGTTGATGACGAACGTCCATCTGGAAGGGAATTGTTTTGAGGAGTCCGTCCTTGTTTCTGAGGTGAGAATGTAGCTTTGCGTGGGTTTGATGCACGCAGCTTCTTATCTACAGGTGCATCTCACTAAATTAGAATATCATCAAAAAGTTAATTTATTTCAGTTTTTCAGTACAAAAAGTAAAACTCATATTATATAGAGTCATTACAAACAGAGTGATTTATTTCTGTTAATGTTGATGATTATGGCTTACAGCCAATGAAAACACAAAAGTCAGTAACTCGGTAAATTAGAATAATTAACAAAAAACACCTGCAAAGGCTTCCTAAGCATTTAAAAAGGTCCCTTAGTCTGTTTCAGTAGGCTCCACAATCATGGGGAAGACTGCTGACTTGACAAGTGTCCAGAAGGCAGTCATTGACACTAATTAAATGCAAAGTAAATTGTGCATTTCATTTGGAAATCAAGGTCCCAGAGTCTGGCGGAAGAGTGGAGAGGCCACAATCCAAGCTGCTTGAGGTCTAGTGTGAAGTTTCCACAATCAGTGATGGTTTGGGGAGCCATGTCATCTGCTGGTGTAGGTCCACTGTGTTTTATCAAGACTAAAGTCAGCGCAGCCATCTACCAGGAAATTTTAGAGCACTTCATGCTTCCCTCTGCCGACAAGCTTTTTGGAGATGGAAATGTCATTGTCCAGCAGGACTCGGCACCTGTCCACACTGCCAAAAGTACCAATACCTGGTTTACAAACAACAGTATCACTGTGCTTGATTGGCAGCAAACTCTCCTGACCTTAACCCCATAGAGAATCTATAGGGTATTGTCAAGAGGAAGATGAGCGACACCAGACCCAACAATGCAGACGAGCTGAAGGCTGCTATCAAAGCAACCTGGGCTTCCATAACACCTCAGCAGTGCCACAGGCTGATCGCCTCCATGCCACGCCGCATTGATGCAGTAACTGATGCAAAAGGAGCCCCGACCAAGTATTGAGTGCATTTACTGAACATACATTTCAGCAGGGCTACATTTTGGATTTTAAAAACATTTTTCAAGCTGTTGTTATAAAGTATTTTAATTTACTGAGATAATGACTTTTGTGTTTTCATTGGCTGTAAGCCATAATCATCAACATTAACAGAAATAAACACTTGAAATAGATCACTCTGTGTGTAATGACTCTGTATAATATGAGTTTCACTTTTTGTATTGAAGAACTGAAATAAATTAACTTTTTGATGATATTCTAATTTAGTGAGATGCACCTGTATGTCTAACTTATAAGAACGCGCTCGCAGCTGTGTCATCTCCACAATGAGTAAATTATGTATGGAACAAATGGAACAATACCCTGCAGGGCTTGGACTGATGCTGGAAACTGGCACAGTTTGCTACTTGCTTATCTGTACTTTTGTGTAGAGTTTCCAGATTAGGCATTCATGACCAGGCACATGTGAAATGCACACTCTGGAATCCATTTATACGGATACAATGTGTATATAATTGGTACCATGTTGGCATTCATTGCCATTATTATGTTTTACATTTAGCAATATGTTAGACTGTGTTAGCACTGGCATTAGATTCCGCTTTGTCAGGTTTATGAAGCGTGACAGAATACCTTTAAAGGAACACTACGCCTAGAAATAAATAAATCAAAAAAAAAATATAAAAAATTTGAATTCCTGCATGACTTGAGATCAATTTAGGAATGTTAAGAAAAATCATCTTTTACTAATATATAAATGAGCTGGCAATTGCCCCTTAGCATGGTCGATTGTTCTTTCTAAACCATGCCTCGCGTTGCCCACTTTGCCTTGATGGACAGCTGCATTTGGCATGTGTACAAGACCACAGTGGCACGTGACAATGGTGAGGCTGTCCAACAAGTGAAAGGAGCCAGGGTTTAGACAGGAGAGCTGGGCATATGCCAGGACTAGGGCCACCCTCGCCGGCTCGTTTACTTTTTGGAAAAATATGGATTTTCGCAACATTTCTAAACTGATCTGTACCCACAGTGGTTTGGTGAAGCCCCCTGAAAAAAGAGGAAAACAAAACAATCCAGCAGCCAGAAAAAAATGTATATATTTAAAACTTCTCATTTATTAAGGCTTGTTAAAAAAGGAGAAAAGAAAAAAGATTAAAATGACACTTTAACGCTAAGTCTACGCGTTTCGACCTCTCCTAGCTTTTAGTCCTGACCAGGTGAAGCCCCCCCTACCTGGCCCTGTTCATGGTTTATTGTGCATAAACCATCTGAGGATTCCCCTTAAACTGGCAAGGAGCAGGTCGTAGGAACGGGCCGAGCTTAAAGTATTAAGTAGTCTCCTATTGCAGACAGTCAAAGGAGAAGACTCCTACTACACTCAACTGCATATTTGTCTAAATCGAAGGATTTTTTATATTTTTAAGGAGAACTCATTTTTAATGTAGCATTATTTAAACTCAAGTATGTATGTTAGAAATACTGTATTTTTTTTTCTCTATCTTTCTCTTTATCTCTTTTTTTTTGGTGGGTCGATAGAAAAACAAAAACAACCCCTAACCCCACCCTCCCCCACTATTCCGTACAGTTGCATTCCATGTTATAAGTATACACTATACATAGAAACACTTTTATAAAAAACAACAAAAAAACAAACAGTCAGTGAAAAAAAACGCAATTAACCTGATTTACTTAAAGGAAACCTGTTACCTGAAAAAATGCTATTAACCTGCAGATGAGGGGTTAAATTGCAGGCTAACAGTGTTGTGAACCTGCCCCACGCTTCCTTTAACCCTTCGGCTTGAACGGTTTTGGTCACTGCTGTGTGTAGAGAGAGCTGTGGCTGTAGCCACGACCCTCGCCCTGACTGACAGCCGGCCCTAATGCTGATCCTGCTGTCAGTCAGGGCCGGGGCGCTGTTACAGCCGCTGCTCTCTATGCAAAGAGTGTTATGATCCTGTGCTGGCGCTGTTTTTGTGACTGAAACCATAACTCTGCTGGGGGGAATAAAGTTAATTTTCTCCTGGCAGTGCGGGGCTCTCAGTGCCGGCGCTGGGCAGGTTCACAACGCTATTAACCTGCAGATGAACCCCATATCTGCAGGTTAATGCCTTTTTTTTTCAGGTGTCAGGTTCACTTTAAATTTTAGTAGAAAAGCTGCAACATCAAAAACACAGCAAACATTCATCATGGGAACAGAGCCCTAGGCTTTTGGTGAGTTTTTGTTAGAGATTTTCTGCTCTATTTCTGCACCCATTAAGTAAAATGGGTTACTTGCCTTTTTTTTCCTCTGAAATATGCAGCATAATAAAGTCACCAAAAGCTCATTGTAGGAACTTGGCCTTAAAAGGAAGCTATCATCAGAAAATGACCTATTCATTTAAATAAGTTTTTTTTTTTTGTGTGTTAAATGTATATATATATATATATATATATATATATATATATATATATATATATATATATATATATATATATATATATATATATATATATATATATATATATATATTTTTTTTTTTTTTTTTGATTTTTTTTTCTTATACTTGTCACAATGTGTATTAAAAAAAAAAAAATATATATAAATCTTGTGATTTTGCCTATTATGATTGGTGGATCCTGTGTTATCAGCTATGTACTGAGGTGTTTGTTACCTGTCATTGCAATCCTTCCTCTGCTGATAACCAAACTCCTGTAAACTCTTCATTAAAGAACAGTAAGTAAGAGTCTAAAAAAGCCCCCGAGGCCATTGTGAAAATTGGAAGATTATTAGTTTTCTATATATATAAAAATCCTGGTATGGAAAAAAAAAAAAAAACAACAAAACAAACTGCTCCTATTTTGTAAAATTGAAACACAAAACCCTGATAGGTCATTTCTGATGATGGCTTCTCGTTAAAGATTGTTATCAGATTCGACCAACCATGCAAGATTTTCAGTTCTAGAGAAAATCCTTATTTTTTTAATCTTATTTTTTTTTTTTTTTAAGCTATTGGATTAAAGTCAAGATTGTTTAAAAAAAAAAAAAAAAAGTACAGCCATTAAAAGTAATGAAGGCTTGTGTTGAATTATATGTAACCAAATATTTCTTGCCCAATCTAATTATCCTTCCAAATGCTAATATTTGCGTTCTAACTTGCATTTATGGAGTGTGAAACCTGTCAAGTGGTCATGTCACGCCGTGGAGTTAATTTACATATTTGTATAGGTTCCTCTGACCCGTACCCGAATTGTGCCATTTTAATGGTAATCATTATCCAATCCTCGGCAATGCACAGGCTGTTATATGAACAGATTGTAAATACATCTTCCATGCCGGGCGAGCCGCTCGTAAGAGAAAACATTCCAGATGTTTTTCTTATTAAAATCCAATTCACCTGCCAAGACATACAGGAATGTGTAAGGAACCTCCGAGGATTTCATATGCAATGTGGCTAATGTGTTACCTGTGGACACCAGTGTTCCACATGCCCAGAGATTAGATAACAGGAGATCTCGTCTTTTCAGGTTGACCGGCTTATTCCATATTGAAATCCAGTCTATGGCCTCCAGAGATCGTTGCCCCTATTCACATACTAAAGATCGGCAAATGTGGTTTTCTAATCATTACGTATGCTGCAATTTTAAGTGGTCAGCTCGATCAGTCTTTGACGTTTATTTGATCCTCCGTGTATACTCAACCCACCGTCTTTCATATATGAAAAAGTCTTGAGACTTAATAAGGGATGTGGCTTTATTATATTATTTATCTGGTAAGTTTGTGTCATCTGGTTTCTTAAAATCGTTTGGTAACTGGGGAGGAGATTACAGGTCTGATTTCTCCCTCCAGATTTGGTAGCTTTATATTAAATATTTCTTTACCATTTCATGAGCACTTATAGAAGACCGGTCATCATGTCATAAATGGACAACCAACGTGCCGAATCCTTCTCTTCCCCAACGTTTTCTTTATTAGCGGGTTTAGCTGAACTTAGTCTGTCTTTAAATCTAGACCCTGTATGTTGTGTAGAGTAGTGTTTTACGCTTTTTCAGACATCTGTGATCATCGGTCTGATCTCGCATTGCAATACACTGACAGACCACGCGTCTCCCCAACCTGAGCGTGACAACCTCATAGAAATATATGAAGCGGTTCACGCTCGGGAGGCACATGGCCACTCCGTGCATTGTGTTTTGAGATCGGACCGATGATCATGGATATCTGAAAGAGTCCTTACAGTGGACTTTTTGGGTCATCGTATTTTGTAACCAGTTTCATTTACCAATGCCAAGAAGGCAATTACTTCCACTACAAGTTTGGCAGAAGGAACCACTCATTTGAAATTTTCTTTATAAATTGCACTTGATCGGTCACAACAGATCACATTGGTGAGCACCACTTTACAGACACCACACAAGAAGGTGTATTTTTACTGTGTACTTTTAAATTTATCTTGTTGACCTCTTGCTCAAGAAGTTTCTAATTTATTATTCTCCCCTATTGCCTCCTGCACTCTTCATTCACTCTGAAATGCTGATAAAATATGTCTTGAGACAAGACTGACTTTAAGCTCTTTGAGGGATAATGCTACATCTTGCCCATAGAAGCCTTTTAAAAGACAAGGGGGAGGAGTAAGCCACAGAGACCGCATTACTACTTTCCAGTAAGTGTTTTACCTTACTGCACTGCTGGATTCACCACTACACTGCATAGTACTTATGTATAATGTCCTCCATGCTACTTCCGCTACTGAACATGTGCTACATAGATACTGGATTGCAGGAACCCTTCATGTTTCATTGTACTGTGTATGGGAGAAATCGTAGCATCTGGTCTCTATCCACTAGCTCAGAGACAATTGGTATTTAAAGATGGGGTATTCAGAGAGGAAAACTGATAGAAAATACAGCACACTGGTAATTTAATAATATGAAATTATTCCTTGAAAAAAATAAAATAAGTATAGATATATAATGGCAGAATCTGCAAATTATCCGATGTTCATGGGTGGGTTTCCCATTGGAAAAATCCCACTACTACCCTGATAAATCCTCTAGTTGTCAGGGTTGTATTGCTGACAGAGGCTTCTCTATGCTCATTGAAAAGACACAAATTCTCAGCCGGGCCGAGCATTCATATGTATGGGGAACAATAGAGAAATAACTGTCGGCTGGGCGAGGGTGTGCTCAACTGTTAGGCTTAGTGCCCACAATGCAGAAAGGAAGCAGAAATTTTCCTGAGCATTTCTGCATCTCCTTGGCAGAAAAATGCATGCGGTTTTTGCATGTGTATTTGCCATGCGTTTTTACAATGCATTGTATAGGCAAATCTGCATGCAGAAACGCACAAGAATTGGTCATGTCCGAATTTGTTCTGCGAGTAAAATCCGCGCAGAAAAAATCCTGACCATGTGCACAGAACTTGCAGAATGTCATAGGAAGTCGTGGGATAAGGTGTGCAATGCGTTTCTGGATCAAATCCGCACCAAAAATGCATCGTGGGCACGCAGCGTAACGCAGTGTGTATGGCCAGCTTTAAGGGGTTGTCCACTTTCTTTGTACATGATTTTATGATACAGGTTCTCCTCCTCCTTCCTCACAGACTGCACAGCTCTCCCATGTGCTACTGCTGGAGGAGCATGTGACCAGACCTGTCAATCAAGCCTCCTCCAATTGAAAAACAGCTTTCCCATTTGCAGTGATTTTCTATTGGTGGACAGGTCTGGTCACATGTTCCTCAATCAGCAATGATTTTATGGACAGGAGAGCAGCACACTCTGTGAGGAAGGCCACATTGACCAGTGCAGAATGAGAACCTGTGCTACTTGTATATCAGTAATTGTCATAAAATCATGTCCCCAACACATCAGTAAAAAAAAAAAAAAGTAAAGTGATCAACCACTTTAGGTGCGTTATGAAACGTCTTGGAGTAGGTGGTTGCATAGCGAGCGTCATTAATGGGATGTGACATTTTATCCATTCATGTTTGTCAGTCATGGGCTTTTCTGAAGAAGATTAGGTCGGGAATGTGTAATCAAGTAGCAGGACCAGAGCAAGTAAAGAACCGTACAAGGCAGACGGCAATTGAAGACTTAATTGGTATTAAATAGGATACATATATCTTTGGGTTTTGCAAATGTTGCTTTGATTAAACGGAATACGTTTTTTTTTTTTTGTCCTTTATTTACATATATACACATATAAAAGTAGGAAATCTGAAACATGCCCTATTTGATGGTTGGCTTTCCTTTTGACTTTGATTAATCACTTTGAAAGTAAGCAGTGAATCAGTTCTGTAATTTCCAAATTACACACACGCTGGTAAAGCTGAAACCCAATCCACGATAAGTGAAGGATAACTGGATGCTGGTCGTGTTTATGAGCCTCTGTATATTTTTGTAGCATAACTCGCATTCTTACAAGTGCTAATCTTCTGTACGACTGTACCGCGCTCCCAGGAGGTATTTACATCACGGCCTCATTTACAAATGTTTAACCTTAGGTATTGCTTTCAAAGTTGGTGAGTCTCTTAATATGTAAATTGCAAAGGGCTGTAGAATGGGAGGATATCATGGTTTTTTATGTGTTTTATGTCAATGTACAATTTAAAGGGATCTCCACAGAATCACTCTTGGGTCCTATTTAGAGAGATCAAGTTTTGAGATCAACTCAAAACCCAGGATTCGGTCGTCTTCATAAGCCATGGGTAAGAGCTGGTCACACTCGGCTGGACTGGTTCTGCCCATGGCCTTAAAATCCTGTATTAAAGTTTACACTCCACCTCCGGCTATCTTGCCTGATTTGACAGCTCCTCAATGTCCCTCCTCCCTGCTGCTGAGATCTCAGTGCTCAGTACAAGCTGCAGCAGTCAGACTGGGTGACCGAAGCCTGAATACATGTGACTCATGAGCTCTCTCACACTGTAACTGGACTTACAAAATGCTCATTTGATTATTAGGTTTATACAGCAATTTTAAATTTAATTTTCAAAGTAAGTGCACCAACCTCATCAGGTCTAAGAGCTATTTAATGATATATCCAAACTGTTTTTTTTTTTATTGCAATGTATGAAGTTGTTTATGATATCTTAACCTAAACTGTAAGAAACTGTGTACACCACACTACATACTGAAAGATAAATAGTATCGGTAAAATTAACACATCACACCTACCTCCCCAAAATATCACCTCTTTAAGAAGACTACACCCTTATCTAAACCAGATTTCTGTTTCTCCATATATGATGAATACTGGCCACCCTTTTTCAACTTCAATCTTGGGTGGTTTTCTGAAAAAGTTTCATTATATTTAAAGGGGTTGTCCAGTTTTGGAAAAACCCCTTTTTCCAGTCTGCAGTTTGATATAAAAAAAGACCAACAAACTGTGCTTTACTCACCCTCCCCTGGAAGTTGAGGTTAAGATCAAAGCACAAGACCTTTCAGACTGCAATACTTCTTGAATGGACACAAAATTAATAAGATATAAATGCTAATGGGATTTTACGATCACCCAGCTGCAGCTTATTTTAAAGAAACAAAATGTGCTTTACTCGCCTCCCCCAGGTCCAGCACACAGTCTCCACATCTGTTCTTGGCGGTATTGATTGTCTGCAGTACAGACATCAGCTTGACAGCGGCACAAGCAGAAATTTAACTCTATGGCTTCACTGACGGGCAATAACAGACATCTGGAGAAGTAGCGGAGACTCTGTGCTGGACTTGGGGAGGGTGAGTTAAGGTTTTTTTTATTTTTTAAATAAACTGATTTGCAGCCGGGTGTCACAGGTTTTCAAAAAAAGTAATCTGCTTTCTTTCAGGATTAGCGCCCCTCTGTTCTGTAGGCACCCTTTTGGTATTGCATCTCTGTTCTGTTTAGTCGCAGATCAGTGTCAAACAGTACTGTGTGTTCCAAAGATAGAAATAATGTAGTCGTGGAGTCTTTTTCAATAAAGAAATATATACATATATTTTTAATCTTCTTTAATACACTTTTTATTGCTCCATGTCTTCTAATCTGCCTGCAGAAGTGGGCAAAATTTTTTTTAAAAATACACCCTATGGCAGCAAACACTTAATAAAAGTGTTTAATGTTTTCTAATGTGAGCATAAAAAAATATTCAAAAGGAGCAATAATCAATCCAGATTTCTTCAGCTGAAATGTGATGGTCCACAGGCAATTTATAATCCTTTTCCTGTTAAAACATTTAGCAAATTTTGATGGAGTTGCAAGAGGAAAGTTTATGGAAATGTGACTTCAGGTGGTTCAAGTTGGGCGAAATCTTTAATTCTACATTTTTTTTTATGGCACCTGTTTCCATTTAGTATCCCTGGCAACAAGAGTGCTATCAAAATGGTTACTAGACCACCATGAGTTATGAAAGGAGCGGGATGGAGTGAAATCATTGTTTCCGCCCTTTTTTCATATACTTTTAGGACAGATGTTGTTCTGATGTTCTGCGTTAGAGCGAGTGTTTTAGATCTTTTTTTTCAAAGTTAAACAAATCTTTAGGTGGAACCATCCGCGTTGCTAAGACACCGCATGGGAACACATTTTCTCGCAGCCTATTTCAAGCTGTTGATTTTTCTTCAGTGTTTATAGGAATTGTGGTCGTTCTTTGTGAGCTGGTAACGGGAAACCATGATGTATAAGATTTGCAGCACCACCCAGCTCACATATGGCGCTCTACAGCGCACCAGTGTCCAAATATACGACTGGAGATGGGATACTAGCGCAGTTTTCCATGGGAGTTCTGATCGGTCACTGGCTGAAGGTTTCTGGCCACAAATATCAGGTAGGTTGGACCCCATGCCATTGGATAGCAACAGTCCAAAAATGCATTGGGTGACCAGCTCAGATCTTCTTGCTTCGAGTTTCCTATAGGGCTTTTACCAATCAATGATCTCTGTCCCTCTCTGTATTGGAGCTCACACACTGCTTGCGACATGAGCGCTGCTGTATATGCACAGCCTGGTGCCTCTCTGGTTCTGTGTATGCACAGCCTGGTGCCTCTCTGGTTCTGTGTATGCACAGCCTGGTGCCTCTCTGGTTCTGTGTATGCACAGCCTGGTGCCTCTCCGGTGATGTGTATGCACAGGCTGGTGCCTCTCCGGTGATGTGTATGCACAGGCTGGTGCCTCTCCGGTGATGTGTATGCACAGCCTGGTGCCTCTCCAATGCTGTGTATGCACAGCCTGGTGCCTCTCCAATGCTGTGTATGCACAGCCTGGTGCCTCTCCGGTGATGTGTATGCACAGCCTGGTGCCTCTCCGGTGATGTGTATGCACAGCCTGGTGCCTCTCCGGTGATGTGTATGCACAGCCTGGTACCTCTCCGGTGATGTGTATGCACAGCCTGGTGCCTCTCCGGTGATGTGCATGCACAGCCTGGTGCCTCTCCGGTGATGTGCATGCACAGCCTGGTGCCTCTCCGGTGATGTGCATGCACAGCCTGGTGCCGCTCCGGTGATGTGCATGCACAGCCTGGTGCCGCTCTGGTGATGTGCATGCACAGCCTGGTGCCGCTCTGGTGATGTGCATGCACAGCCTGGTGCCGCTCTGGTGATGTGCATGCACAGCCTGGTGCCGCACTGGTGATGTGCATGCACAGCCTGGTGCCGCTCTGGTGATGTGCATGCACAGCCTGGTGCCGCTCTGGTGATGTGCATGCACAGCCTGGTGCCGCTCTGGTGATGTGCATGCACAGCCTGGTGCCGCTCCGGTGATGTGCATGCACAGCCTGGTGCCGCTCCGGTGATGTGCATGCACAGCCTGGTGCCGCTCCGGTGATGTGCATGCACAGCCTGGTGCCGCTCCGGGGATGTGCATGCACAGCCTGGTGCCGCTCTGGTGATGTGCATGCACAGCCTGGTGCCGCACTGGTGATGTGCATGCACAGCCTGGTGCCGCTCTGGTGATGTGCATGCACAGCCTGGTGCCGCTCTGGTGATGTGCATGCACAGCCTGGTGCCGCACTGGTGATGTGCATGCACAGCCTGGTGCCGCTCTGGTGATGTGCATGCACAGCCTGGTGCCGCTCTGGTGATGTGCATGCACAGCCTGGTGCCGCTCTGGTGATGTGCATGCACAGCCTGGTGCCGCTCCGGGGATGTGCATGCACAGCCTGGTGCCGCTCCGGGGATGTGCATGCACAGCCTGGTGCCGCTCCGGGGATGTGCATGCACAGCCTGGTGCCGCTCCGGGGATGTGCATGCACAGCCTGGTGCCGCTCCGGGGATGTGCATGCACAGCCTGGTGCCGCTCCGGTGATGTGCATGCACAGCCTGGTGCCTCTTCGCTGCTGTGCATGCACAGCCTGGTACCTCTTCGCTGCTGTGCATGCACAGCCTGGTACCTCTTCGCTGCTGTGCATACACAGCCTGGTGCCTCTCTGCTGCCTTAAACCTGAATTGAAGAGATGGGCAAATTTGTGGAATTCTTCCGCTCTGCGATTATTGAAGACATCAGTTACCAAGAATTATTAAACATGCGGTTTTGTTCGTTGCGTTTCGAAGTGACACACACTTCTTCCTCAGGAAACAACCACATATCTTATGCCTTAAACCTGGATGGATGTCTGTACAGCATCTTGCTCACAAATTGTACTAAGCTCACTATTGTGTCTAATAAATTTCTATTTCAACAACCTTCCTCATGATGCTTGTGCAAGGTATTCGAGTTGGTGCGAATCGATTTTCAGGACCAAGTCCATTGTCATTGTCGGCAATCTGTGGCCACTGGACAGGAGTCATGAGAACCGCCTCTTAAGTGACAGCATCCACTGCTATTTTTCCAATTACTCGTTGTGGTGTGGCACACAAGTAAAGCCGCAAATGCGATCAAGTAGGAGGTGGTTCTCAGGTCTCCTGTCTAGTGGCCACAGATTACTGATGTGGCGATGGACCTGCTCCTTCAAAGCGATTTGCACCAGTTCTACAAGGTATCGGGAAAATGTAGTTAGACCAGGTTCACACTTGTGTTTGAGGCTGTTACCCCACCAAAAAGCAGCCATATGGACCCCTTATAGTCAATTGGGGGGATCTGGTGCTGTAGTGCCTGTCATGGGATGGTCCACTACTTGAAGAGTTCAGTTTTTCTGTTCCTAAAACAAGGTAATGGTGTTTCTTAGTCCTTGGCTGGATTTGAGACCGGACCCCAGCGCTACATTGCCACAACTCTAACCACTGTTGTCTTGTAGGTAGTCTGTGATCTTCTATGATGCATAACCTCGGCCAGCACAGAGCTTGTTCTCCAGCATCCCTTCACTTGGTCACTTTGTGGTGGCTGCCTAGAAACAGGCATTGTTGACCTGGTGACTTTTGGTACTGATTTAGCTTAATTCTGAATGCCGAAGCAGATTCGTCCTCGATTTGGTTATTCCCCCAGATCTTGGTACTTGTAGACTCCCTGGAGGAGTTTTTTCAAATATTGATTGTTTTTGCCCAAAATCTCTTTATAATAAATTACTAATTCTACATATGGATTACCTGTATAGTAATCTACTACCTTTACATTTGGGCTGTCCCTGTGATAATCTACCTCGTCTATATATGGTTTGTCTATATTCAGTTTGCACATTTGGATTACCTGTATGGTAATCTGCCACTTCTACTTTTGGATTATCTATATAATAATCTACCACTTCTACATTTGGGGTATACATTTCAGCAGTACCTATTTTTATGTTTTACTGCTCATATAGAGAAATCCAATAATGGCTTGTGGCTTCTGGTTTGGGTTACTTACGAGCACCACGATGACGGTACACCGAGCCATTTAGTGAAGGGCAGCCAGGTTGATTGCTTTAGGGTTGTTCCGCAATATAGAAGGGAAATCTATACGTGACCGGCGTCTGGGGAATTGAGGCCACTCAGCATCATTATACATTACATGATCATTTTTGGTTATACAAGTGGATTTCAGGAAACCGCCTGTGATAAAGTATCAGCGTGACTGTACTAACTAGTAGCAAAAAAATGTCAAGTAAAAGGTCCCCGGAGAGATTTCCGTATTTATCCCTGCTCGCTAGCAAAGCCTAATTATTCCCATATTGTGATCTAGTAAGTTCCATTTTACAGTTCGTGAAGCTCTGATGGGAGCGTGTCTGAAATCAGTGACAAATATCATTACAAGATGTTTGTAGGGAACTCTACCGCATCTCAGGATGACAGATTCATGTTCTACATTATATACCGACAGCAGAAAATGTAGTACTTTTGACAGGGCAAGACTTCTGAATAGGAAATCTACTTACAGATAGCGAAACTGGATATCCTCGCGCAGAAAGTTTTCTTTGTACCATGTGCTTTTCCAGCTTACTTGCAATCATTTTGGACATATATTGAAAAGTTTGGGGCTTTAGGTAGAATTTAGACTTCTTAAAAATAAATAAATAAATAAATAAATGTATGGGCCTATGATCGTGATGCCACCCTTTTCCTATCCCACCAATATGCCGGTTCGTTTAAAGCATTTGATGTACAACGAAGGTTTTGCAGTGCTGTACAGCGAAGGTTTTGCAGTGCTACACAGCCATTTCGGGAGAAAACAAAAAAAAATCTATTGTAAATAAAAAGCACTCTTTTTTTTGCTAATTACCATTGTACAAAAGGAGATTATCCAAAAACTGCCCTTAAAATGCCCAGTAGTAGATGTTTTAAATTTTTCAACTATGATGTATTGTAAAATGTTGGTGGATATCTGTGCGGTATAAATCTTCTTCATTTCTATCACTACAACTTTCTGTTGGTGAAGTGTTATCAGTTTTACTCACCTTTCTGTTGATAAGGTGACTCGTGCTGCCACCTAGTGGTAAGTAACTAGTCAGTGACCATATTTCTGATATTCCATACCGTGCTTTTTTTTTTTTTTTTGTGGACTTCCATTATTATTATTATCCTATTATATTGCAGTATCTTTTCCCCACCTTTTTGTCATTCTTTACTTTTTGCGGTTTCCAGAAATAAAGTCTGGCTAACAATAGTTTTACTTGCTTTATATTGAAACTTCCTAGATGTTAATGGTATTCGAAAAAAAAAACAACAAAGTATGGTCATTTGGTATCAATCATGCATACACTTTTTTCTAAAAGTTTTTAGATTTTTTTTTTTGACTTGGAGGTAGTCTTTTACTCCCAATACTTAATTTAAATTATTTGTACAGTTCTATAGGGTCTTAGCCCCTATAAAACTCATATCTGCAATAAAGATTTCCTTTATTTGTACAAAAAAATGTTTTACTGCATATGCAAATGAGGGTTAATCATTGCATCAAAGTGCTCAGCACACTGTTTTGCCCAGGCAATTAACATGCTATGCACCTCCCCTAAGCTTGATTGACAGCTCTCTTGCACACAGTGAGCGCTGCTTGAATTAAATGCCTGGCCCTGCATGTTTGCACTGACACTGCAGGAGCTGAACAGTGTCGGTGAGGATGTGCTCTCATCCTTCTCTCCAGTCTGCGGCTGCCGCTCGCTACACACAGGGACGTACATGGTTCCTTGATTGACGAGGCTGATTGGTGTACTGAGCCATAGCCAAGGGCCAAGGATGTACCAAGAGGCCCTCATTTACATATTCAATAAAAATTGAATAAAAAAAAATTCAGAAAAATTAAACAATAGTAAATTTTTAGTGCTCATATGCGACTTATAGGGGCCAAGTCATTAATAGTTAAAATCTAGTTTTTGGAGGTAAAAGACTCCCTTTAAGTGTATTATGTAGCAGTCCATTCTATTCCCTTAAAATTAAGAAAATACTTGTCATTTCATAATTTGGCGACATGGAGTTTGAGCTCCCCTCTCCACAATAATTCTCACTGCTCCACCCCTGGGTGGGTGAGCTCGAGTGAATCTGCAGTCAGTTATGTGTGGTGTCTATAGGATCGACAAAGCCGAGTAATAGCGCTCAGCTGGGAATAAGTATTAAATGTCCATCTTGGGAAACCCCTTTAAGAATCGGAGACCTGATGACGACTTGCCTTCGAAACACATGGGGATGGATATGTTGAGATCAGCACACCCGACTCTTCTTTCTGCTGACATCTGCTTTATGGGGTTCTGTCAAGGTCTCCATACTCATAGGATTGTTGGTGGTAGTGCTACATGTGAACGTAAGCTAGAACCAGCATTGCTGTCAGATGTACATGCACTTTTCAGATTTATGGTGTCTGAATTGCTGCAGTGGTATCTAAGGGAAAAAAAAATCTCCCGGGCAATAAAGGGAACGGGCAGAACTTTGAACCAGGACTTGTCTATAGCATAAATAACCCTGGAGGCATTTCTGGGAAACCTTCTGAGCGATAACCCTGTTAATCAAACCTCAACTAATTTTGTATATTTATGATATTACTACATTGAGTTACTCTTACACAAAGTGTTTTTACGGCCATGGTGTGATTTGCTATGTATAATTACCGTGGTTTATTTAGCAGCCATTAGAATTACGATAAGTACTGTAGATGGTAAAGGTTTTATTATGTTTGCCAGAATGGTTCAAATTATAGTATCCATATCTCAATCTGGCAAAATAAATTACACTGGCACTCATTGTTAAGTCTTGTTTTATTGGTGCATATACAACAAAATTTTCTGCAGCTGATCGCTCATGCCGGAGGGGGAGCTGGTAACCACAGGAGAGACAACATCTCGGGCTTCTACTTGTTCTCGTCTATCTCCGTCAACACCATAGAAAATTAATGGAGCATAGGAGCACAAACTCAACCTCCGCGCTATTCAAATAGGACCCCCAGCAGCTCCTTTCTCGGGATCGATGAGTATCCTAGCAGTTGGACCTGCAGTGATGAATATCTTATCGCTTATCCTATTGATAGGGGATAAATTTATATACAGTAGTTGGTACAACCCCTTTAAAAGGGTTGTGTCGCCTTCATAAAAACTTTACCCTGTGTGTTGATGGCTAAAAAAGGTAAAAGCGAGGCATCTAAACCTCTTCCCTTTTGGATCCAGTCCAGGCCCCTCTTGGTGTCTGTGCCGACATTGGAAACGATGACGTCATGTGGTCAGGTCACTAGAACGGCATTACAATCAGCTGCAGCCAATCACAGATCTCCGCTGGGGTGTAACTATGATGGGTGCAGCTGTTGTAGTTGAACTTGGGTCTTGGCGTTTAAATTGGTCCAAAAGATCCCTTAGTCCATATGAGAAGACGAGTACTATCTAAGATGTGTGATTGTTGGGGGTACTGTTGGAGATTTTGCACTGCGGTCCATGAGCTTGAAGTTGAACCACTGTGACTCGGTGGTCCTGTAACAAAAGAACTTTGACTTTGTGGCTGTTGGTGCTGGTGCAGACCATCGGGATATTCTGTGGTTGATCCACGGGCATGACAACAGGTGATTTATGCCTCAATTCGTTTTTTAAGCCATAAATGCCCAAAGTAAACTTTTTGTTATGGCTAAACAACCTCGGTAAGATGCTTATACATGGGATAGCTAAAGGCCAGATTATCGTTCAGCCAAAAACGATCTCTTCTGACGCATCCATACGTGTGCAGGCTCGGCTGATTCACACATTTATGTATTTTTAGTGGGGAGAAGGAAGGTGCCATGAGACACATCTGACAGCTGCTTATCTCACCCGAAAATTGAAAGGTTCGATTGCTTAAAGAGGTTTTGCCATGATCAAAAGTTCATTTTAATCAATAATGGAATAATAATAACTTCCACAATTGGATGTGATGAAATAAAATGTTCCTGTGCTGAGATAATCTTATAAATGTGCCCCTGCTGTGTACTGTGTAATGGCTGTGTCTCACCGTGTAGGAACATGGTCTGATCATACCACATCTCCTGGGCAGGGGGGGAAGCAAAAGAGTATACAGATATTACAGCAAGGGATCACAGCTGATTATTTTTGTGAGGCCAAACATTTCACTGCCTTTTTTTAAACAATGTTTTACTTGAAAAAAACAAACAAAAAAAATCATTTGCGAACCCATGCTGTAATGTCTATATACTTTTTTTTTTTTTTCCTTCCTGCCCAGGAGATGTGCTATGATCAGACCATGTCCCTGTACGGTCAGACACAGCCATTACACAGTACACAGCAGGGGCACATTTATAAGATTATCTCAGCACAGGAACATTTTATTTAAACACATCCAATTGTGGAACTTATTATTATTCCAAGATCTATTGATTAAAATGAACTTTTGTTTGAGTGAACACCCCTTTAAATTCCACGTCCCCCAACATTTTACCTTGGAGTAGAGTCTGGAAGCTTCCGTACTCATGAAATGATTGTCCAGTCCCGCATTAATTGCTGGGGTCCAGACTATTATATGTAATCTGCTAGGGGGCATTTACTGTAAAGCTCAAATTTGTATGACTATATAGATAATTTTGATTTACTTTCGAAAATAATGTAAAAGGTTCGGCCTGTATTCACCTCTAACAGCATAGGAGTATATTGCAGTATGTATGAACCACTGATTGTGTTAGTATTTTAATGATCTCATATGGGTGGGCTCTTGGTAAAATACAACTTGCCGTTATAATTTCACCATATCCTTTTTTTTTTAAATGTAAACTCAAGTTATTATAATTACAGCTTAATAAGTTTTACATGCCAGAGGCAGAGCTCCTTCTAAATGTGAATGACAGCTGTGGAGATTTAGGTTTCGCCACTGAATGCCTTGCCTTCAGGCTGGCATTCCCATAACTTTTTTCAGGTGCAGAAGAAACCATCGGCTAATTTGTTATGAAAGTGAAAGAAAAGTTGTTTGATAATTCTAAGGGAAATGTGCCACGGACATCTGTTTGTAATGAGCGTGCGTCCTTTCAAAACCTTACTATGTTACCGGCATGATTGCTGCATTGAAGAGAGCGAATCTGCGGATCACTCCCACTTCCTCTTGCGGGTCATTTTATACATGACGGAGGTGTTATTAACTCCGAACGACATGCAAGCTCCACCATCACTGGGCAGAAAACCAGTGCTGATCTTTCCCCAGACTCTAATCTGGATGGGTTAATTAGAGAGCAGGCAAAGGCTTTTTATTCTTCTCTCCCTTTACGATTGTCGGATAAATGGAGAATAACCCGATCACAGATTGCTTTTGTATTAATATATACTGCTCATGAGGGTCCCTGCCTAATTAGGGATTGGAAACCTGTGCCTCTAAATTTCTTGGGAACTTTTCATGTTCCCTTTTAAAGGGAATCTATCACCAGGTTTTTGCTACTCCATCTGAGAACAGAACGTTGTAAGGAAAGAGACCCTGATTCCAGCGATTTATCACTTAGTTTACTGGGTGCAGCAGTTTGAATAAAATCACATTATTTTCTATTTGGATCTAGCAGAGCTCTGAATGCTGAGCCCTGTATAACTCTGCCCACACTACTGATTGGTGGCTTTTTGTGCACACTGTTTATTGACAGAAAGCTGCTAGTCATTGTTGGAGGTGTGGTTGGACTAGAAGGCATGAGACATCTAGTCCTCTAGTGACAGTCTTCTGCTGATAAAACATTGATTTTATTGAAAGAGAGAAAATGCAGTCTAACGAGTGACACATTGCTGGTGTCAGGGTCTCAGCCCCTACCACATGCTCTCAGATTACATAACAGAAACCTGCTGATGGATTCCCTTTTTTTAAAGGGATTTATCAAATAGTTTTTTTCTGAAAATCCCCATTTACTTGAATGGATGGGTGGTAGCAGGAAACCAGACCCCCTTTTTTTCCCCATCCCTGTTAATGGTTGCATACATTTGTGTTACGATGATTGAAACTCCCTAGTTAGAAGTGTTGATATTGATGGAGTCCTCATTATTAGACCATCATAATGCCATTAGGCCACATTGAAATGTGGCTGATTTTGTAGCATATTCAGATTTTGCTCCGCAAGTTTGTAGTAATTTAGAGAATGGATTTTTTAAAATGGTGTCTAGCACAAATATATTGAACATGCTGCAGCTTTTTCAGTTTGTAGTTTCTAGCCCTGGTCAAGGTGCGCGTCCTGGACAGACTGACCATGATCCACACTGGACACACAACTTTAATCGTAAAGGTGATGTACACTTAGTTATTGGGCTTTGACTAGTCCCAACTTGCTATAAGGGTATCTTGACAATTAGCAGATCAAAATGTTTCCTTGTCGGGGTCCCTCATCGATAAGCTATAAACTTGGGAGAAATCTGCCAGTAAGTACTCAGTTTCCCTGCAGCACCCCCACAGGCGTAATGAAGCATGACACCATGCCCATTCCCATCAATAAGTTGTCTCTGTAATACAGGGCAGGTCCTCCAAAGCACAAAATACGTTTTTTTAGTCGACCTTCTGAGAATGATATTGAGCAGAGGCCCCCATCCCTCTTCTATTAGCATCAAATTTGTAATACCATATACAGTACAGACCAAAAGTTTGGACACACCTCATTTAAAGATTTTTCTGTATTTTCGTGACTATGAAAATTATACATTCACACTGAAGGCATCAAAACTATGAATTAACACATGTGGAATTAAATACTTAACAAAAAAGTGTGAAACAACTGAAAATATGTCTTATATTCTAGGTTCTTCAAAGTAGCCACCTTTTGCTTTGATGACTGCTTTGCACACTCTTGGCATTCTCTTGATGAGCTTCAAGAGGTAGTCACCGGAAATGGTTTTCACTTCACAGGTGTGCCCTGTCAGGTTTAATAAGTGGGATTTCTTGCCTTATAAATGGGGTTGGGACCATCAGTTGTGTTGTGCAGAAGTCTGGTGGATACACAGCTGATAGTCCTACTGAATAGACTGTTAGAATTTGTATTATGGCAAGAAAAAAAGCAGCTACAAAGAAACTGGCTCACATGAGGACCGCCCCAGGAAAGGAAGACCAAGAGTCACCTCTGCTTCTGAGGATAAGTTTATCTGAGTCACCAGCCACAGAAATCGCAAGTTAACAGCAGCTCAGATTAGAGACCAGGTCAATGCCACACAGAGTTCTAGCAGCAGACACATCTCTACAACAACTGTTAAGAGAAGACTTTGTGCAGCAGGCCTTCATGGTAAAATAGCTGCTAGGAATCCACTGCTAAGGACAGGCAACAAGCAGAAGAGACTTGTTTGGGCTAAAGAACACAAGGAATGAACATTAGACCAGTGGAAATCTGTGCTTTGGTCTGATGAGTCCAAATTGGAGATCTTTGGTTCCAACCACCGTGTCTTTGTGCGACGCAGAAAAGGTGAATGGATGGACTCTACATGCCTGGTTCCCACCGTGAAGCATGGAGGAGGAGGTGTGATGGTGTGGGGGTGCTTTGCTGGTGACACTGTTGGGGATTTATTCAAAATTGAAGGCATACTGAACCAGCATGGCTACCACAGCATCTTGCAGCGGCTTGCTACTCCATCCGGTTCGCTTTTAGTTGGACCATCATTTGTTTTTCAATGGGACAATGACCCCAAACACACCTCCAGGCTGTGTAAGGGCTATTTGACCAAGATGGAGAGTGATGGGGTGCTACGCCAGATGACCTGGCCTCCACAGTCACCAGACCTGAACCCAATCGAGATGGTTTGGGGTGAGCTGGACCGCAGAGTGAAGGCAAAAGGGCCAACAAGTGCTAAGCATCTCTGGGAACTCCTTCAAGATTGTTGGAAGACCATTTCCTGTGACTACCTCTTGAAGCTCATCAAGAGAATGCCAAGAGTGTGCAAAGCAGTCATCAAAGCAAAAGGTGGCTACTTTGAAGAACCTAGAATATAAGACATATTTTCAGTTGTTTCACACTTTTTTGTTAAGTATTTAATTCCACATGTGTTAATTCATAGTTTTGATGCCTTCAGTGTGAATGTATAATTTTCATAGTCATGAAAATACAGAAAAATCTTTAAATGAGAAGGTGTGTCCAAACTTTTGGTCTGTGCTGTATGATCATTTCGACATAGGACACTTCATATCTGACACCTTGTTATTGGATGATTTTGCTTTTGGCACCGGATCCATAACTGACGCACGGTACATTCTTGTTTGATACCACAATGGATTTTGAGTTTCTGCTGTGGTTTCAGATTTTATTAAGGAAAGGGCGGTTAGGAAGTCTTGACACATGCCGCCTCCCCTCCACTGCCCCTGATACCGCCAGTGGCAGTGTTATCAGCGACGGTCCTATAACTGAGCTGTGGAAGAAGGGGCGTGTATCTGAAACTTCCTAACCGCCGTCTCCATAGCATAGAGAAAAGGATTGGAGGTGCACACTGATGTAGGTGAGGTACTGGGGAAATGGGATCAGTAGCCATAGATCAGCAAAAAGTAATCCACCGCACACTCTTATTTCAATGATCAAGTGAATAAATTTTATTTTCACAAATAGTGAGTTAGACTAATGCACTCATATCGAGAAGGTGCAGGGTAATTGCGACTAGCAGTTTAAATCAGGGCTGTGCAGTCTGTAAGCCAAACCTCCAACTCCTCAATTTCCATGACTCAGACTCCCCCATACATGGCTCATGTTTAAGGGATAAATTTACTGTAGCACAGATTCATCTCAGCTAAAAGTCTAGACCCTTAGATCAGGAATAGGACAGACATTTATAGGACATTTCATAACTTTCTAAAATTCTTATAAAAAATACTCCCCACAAACTGCATTGAACTACTGTACCCAATTTATTATATAGTTTAGGAGTTGGAGTTGGTCCTTTTTATACAGACTCCGACTCCACCAAAATGGACACCGACTCCAACTCCACAGCCCTGGTTTAAATACAACGTTTCGCTGGAGAGAGGGTTGCACTATAACACCGCTGTCGTTGTGCAATGCACAAGCCAGACAAGTTTGCATATAGGGCTTCTTATTATGAGGGATTTTATTGGCTATTTTTATGTCATTTGTCATCCCTATTCATCCCAGTCGGATTGCAATATGTGGAGTCGAGAAGAATTTCCCCTAATAATGAGCAACTATTATCTTTTTTGAAGTTTTTGCCTTCCGCTGGAATTGTTGTCTTTCAACAATGAATCCTTTGATGAAATACTTAGTCTTTTGGGCTATTTTTCAATAAGTTTTTTTTCCCAGTGATGATATACCTGGGCTCCCATACAGTTTGTGAGGTTGCATAATGATGAGCGAGAAAAAAACCCAGTAGAGACCTAATTTATTATTCCTTTAATGTGGTTATCACCTTTCTACTGGATAGCTGATTGGTGTAGGTTCTACCACAGGAATCCCAACCATTTATCCAGAATTTGAGTCTTGTATCCCCCTAAATGCCCCCCAACCACAAGAAATGTAGTGTCACGGGTTTACCAGCGACAGTCAGGAGTCAGAAGACCGCAGCGTCTGAGTTCATGTTCTCCTGCATTGAATAGAAGCACTTCTCCCTACATTAAATGGTGCTAGTTTCTTTCAGCAGTGCAGGAGTTAATCCGCTCAGCTTTGAGTCTCTGTAGCTTCTATTTGGAAGTTCTCAGCTGTGCAGCATCAGCCACTCCCCTCTCCTATATAAGGAAAAAGAGAAAATCCAGCGCCCCAAAAAATATGTATAAAAAAAATGTATTGATCCATATCGAGGATTAAAATACAAATAGGTAATGAGCAATAGAAAAAGTTTGAATCCAGCTCACCAATCTTGTGAAAGTTCCAGCAAGATGCAAGGACCGTATTCTTGTGTTGGCAACAAGTAGTATAATCAAAATAGAAGGAAAAGGGGGATCCAGCACCACTTGCATGAAGAAAAATATTAATTGATTGTGAACTATTTAAAAAACGTTTCATGATTAAAAAGCGCTCAATCAGAAGCATGCTGACTGACGCCTTTCGAACAGACAGTTCTTAGTCCTAGTGTTGCATCAGCACGGTGTGGTGCTGGATCCCCCTTCTTGTCTTTCTATTTTAAATAGGAAATAAATGACAAAAAATGAAAAGGGATGGGAAGCGGAGAGGTAGGTAGGGGGCTATAAAAGCAAAACCTTGCACATTTTGAACATACGTGTCCTTAGCTATAGCTTATAGGTATACCTTTTATGTCCTATTTGTACTTTAATCCTTGATATGGGTTAATACATTTATTTATTTTTAAACATATTTATTCTGGTGATGGATTTTTTTATTTTTTTATTGTGGCTCTACAGCTGGTGCTGGTCCAGCATCTTTTCCGTGCATCACTCCTGTATTCCGGTATTGGTGGCCACTATGGTGAGCTGATATATTTTTGTTTTTCTTACCTCACCTATGTAGTCTCTGCTCTGGCTATCTGGGATTGCCAGTGTTATGTACAGCCCGGTGAGGATTGGAGGTGTTGGTGTTCGGTAGAGATGTTTAAAGAGAGTTGTTCTGTGACTGTTGCTTGGTGTTTTGGTTGTGTGCATGCATAGTAGTCCCTTCCTCTTCTATTTTTGTTTACCTTCCTAGTCCCTTCAGTGTTTCTCACTGTTGTCTGTGAGTGCTTATTTTCTGTGTTATTTTCATTTGTTCCTGTATGTCCTTCCTTGTTTTTCTGGTTTGTGTATATACATAAACTAATCCTCCCCACTTCCCTGGGTGGGGGAGGGGACAGATTAGGGCTGATTTAGGAGTTCAGCAAGGTACGTGGCCCTGGCATATTCACCATCAGAAGTGGGGAGCAGTGATACATAGAGCGCCCCTAGTGTTAGGGACAGGGTAGGAGCCCCTGGTCCTGGGTTGTCAGATAACAGCTTCGTGAACTTGTAGCCAGGAGAGATTGAATGAAGCTCTGGTCGGACACGTGCCCTGCCACCCTATTCTTAGTGTGTGGCATACACTGAGAGAGCAAGAACTCAATTCTTCAGGCGCCCTTTCAATATCTAGATCTATGGAAACTAACATTTTTTGCCCTCATCTGCATCATTTTTTGACCACCAATATTTGTGCAAACTTGGATTAAATTGATATTCTTTTGAAGTGTTGTCCAATTTTTTCTTCAATGATATCCGCTTTTACCACTGCGTGACTGACCTATACTATTTCCAAGTATCAGCAATTGCCCTTCCCTACAAGATCGTAGCTTGGAGATGCTAATCTAGAACATAGCAAGCTTAAAATAATCACCGAATAGACCCATTGACCCCTGTGGTTAAGGAATACTAGGTTATCTAATAAGGACATTAGCCAAAATTAGTTCTTCAATTTTCCCTAATTAGCTTAAGCATTAACAATTTATATTACGTTAATAGGTCGTGTCCAATCAATTGTCCTTTCATCTCTGTGGCCGAATCTCCTGGTTACACTTCATTGCTGCCCCCGAATTGAAATTTTATCTCATTTTAGAGAATTGTTTACGAAAAGCAATTTTCTTGGCTAATCAGTTTACATTTTGCGCTCTTAATTGTAATCTAACATTCAGTTTCCGCTGCTTGGTAATGAAGATGCTTAGCCAGCGGCAGGTTTGAAGTTTATTAATTCCTTTCACTTTCTTATATATTTAACCAAGATTATAGCATGATATGTTCCGGTCCTCTTAGTAGCTTGTGTAAATGTTTAGAAGTGGTGGCTAAATGCAAGTTTTTTAAATTGATTACAGTCTTGATTATATTGGCTCGTCTAGCCAGAGATGATCGTTGGCCACTGTGTGACCTAGCCCCAAAGGCAAGCTCCGTTTTCTTCCTAGATTTTTTTCTTCTTCTATATAACTAATTGGCCAGTGTTTACTTTAGTAAATGTCATATGGACACCGTAAAAAGCAAGTGACCTGCATTGAATTAGTGTAATTGTTAAACAAACAGAACATGACATAGTTTTGGTCTCCTACAGGAAAGGAGAAAGTTGGAAAGATTTTTGAGTTTGATAAATAGTAACTAAAGATATGTTCACGCAGCATGCGTCATACTTCCATTTTCCTTTTATCCTTTTTTTTTCTTTCATACAGTTTTTTTTTTTTTAATCTGAACTGCAAAGTTATTTCTTTTACAATAAAGCTTCTCTTTAGAAAATGATTTTTTTTTCCCTTTGGTACTAAGGATGAGCCTAATAAGTGCTTTTGATCTTAGTAATTTTTTTTTTTTAAAGATCATAGCTGAAATTATCCAGTTCTGATACCATTTTTTTCACAGTAGGGTTTAAAAAGTAATTACAAGTAGGTCTCCTGGTAAAAGGGAAAAAAAGGCTGGGGTCTTCTTCTTGTGGCTATACAAAACTTACTCTTAGCTTGTCCTGAATGATTAGGAGTAGGTTTGCTATATATTTTTTTTTTTTTTGCTTCCTGCATACAAGAAAATAAAGGACGGGAAAGACTTGCACGACGGGAAAGACTTGCACGACGGAAGGATCACTCAAGATGCAGCGACGACACTGGAAGTTAATAGGGGAATAGCTATGAGAAAATCAACAATGAAGTCACTGGACAAGGTCCTCAAATCGAGGAACATTTTACTAAGACCCGACTCGTAGACAGTCAGTTTTTTTTCTGTGGTAACATACGGATATAAAACCTGAACTATAAAAAAAGAAGAAACAACTCCTTCGAAATATGGTGTTGGAGAAGGATCTTATTAATACAATGGATGGCAAGAAGAACAAACCGAGCAATTTTGGAATAAATAGACATGTCACATGAACCAAGGATCATCAAGCTAGGACTTGCCTACTTTGGACATATACGAGTAGCGCAATCAATGGAGAAGGATGCTGTTGTTGGAAAAATAGACAGAACAAGGAGAAGAGGAAGACCAGCAACCCGATGGCTTGATACTATCAAGATAACGGTGGAGAAGACCCTGGTGGACCTATCTAGGCTTGCACAAGTTCGATCTTCCTACTGAGCATTCATCCATCAAGCCTCCATAACTCGAGATTGATCCAAATGGCAGTAAAAAAAAAAAAAGAAAAAAAAAAGACTTTAAAGATTGTCCAATCACTGATGAAAATCTGTTAATTCTTTTCACATACAAAAAAAATAACGGATGTCTGAAAAGGCCTAAAATGGGAAACTTATATAAAGTCAATCAGTCACATGATTCATGATGCCCAAATCAAGGGCATGTGCAAATCATTGCCTGGATGCATAATTGCAGCCAGTTATGTCTAAACTATAGTTTCTCTGAAATGCTAAAGAGTTTTAAAGAGCAGGGGCATAGAAATCACGGGGCCCCATAGCAGAAGCTCTAATTGGGTCCCCTACACAAAAATGAAATAAATATTTGTCTGTGTCACAGAAGAGCAGATGTCACAATTTTCCAGCCTTTACATAGTAATTTTCCTCCTGCTGAAGTCCTAGATTCCTCTTTCATTGCTCCCATAAATTATGATGCCAATAAAAGTGCCCTCCAAACACAGCATGATACCCCAATGGTGCATTCTTCCACATTAGCCTCCACGTGCACAGTATAATGACCCTACTGTGCCCCACCTCAACTCCCAAGGCAAAGTATGGTGACCTCAACACAGTATGATCCCCCAACTGTGACTCCCACACAGCCCTCCATACAGTATAATGGGCCTACATACAGTATAATGGCCCGCACTAGCCCTCCAAACAGTATAATGGCCCCACACAGCCCTCCAAACAGTATGATGGACCCCACACAAACCTTCACACCGTATAATTACTTTCATACAGTATAATGTCCCCCACATAGCCCTCAAAATATTATAATGGCCCCTTATAGCCTTCCATATAATGCGTCACCCATAATCCTCCATATAGTATAATGAACTTCCTATGGTCCTTCATAGAATATAATGCACTCCCCATAGTCCTCCATATAGTATATTACGCACCCCATAAGGTAAAATGCAGCCCCCATATAGTATAATGCACCCCACAGTCCTGCAGTATTATGGGCCCCACGTACTCGCTGATTTTAAAATACCATATATTTTAAATAAACTGACCCGAGTATAAGTAGAGACCCCTAATTTTACCACAAAAAACTGGGAAAATGTATTGACTCGCCTATAAGCCTAGGGTGGGAAATGCAACAACTACTGGTAAATTTCCCCATCCTGGTACGCATGGCACCCCTCATCCCCCAATCTTGGTATGTGTGTCCCCTTCATCCCCCAATCCTGGTATGTGTGTCCCCTTCATCCCCCAATCCTGGTATGCGTGGCACCCCTCATCCCCCAATCCTGGTATGCGTGGCACCCCTCATCCCCCAATCCTGGTATGCGTGGCACCCCTCATCCCCCAATCCTGGTATGCGTGGCACCCCTCATCCCCCAATCCTGGTATGCGTGGCACCCCTCATCCCCCAGTCCTGGTATGCGTGGCACCTCTCACCCCCCCCCAGTCCTGGTATGCGTGGCACCTCTCACCCCCCCCCCCAGTCCTGGTATGCGTGGCACCTCTCACCCCCCCCCCCAGTCCTGGTATGCGTGGCACCTCTCACCCCCCCCCCAGTCCTGGTATGCGTGGCACCTCTCACCCCCCCCAGTCCTGGTATGCGTGGCACCTCTCACCCCCCCCAGTCCTGGTATGCGTGGCACCTCTCACCCCCCCCCCCCAGTCCTGGTATGCGTGGCACCTCTCACCCCCCTAGTCCTGGTATGCGTGGCACCTCTCACCCCCCCCCCCCAGTCCTGGTATGCGTGGCACCTCTCAGCCCCCCAGTCCTGGTATGCGTGGCACCTCTTACCCCCCAGTCCTGGTATGCGTGGCACCTCTCACCCCCCAGTCCTGGTATGTGTGGTCCCCTCATCCCCCAATCCTGGTATGTATGGCCCAATCACTGCACACATAAAACAAATAAACACTTATACTCCCCTTCCTTCCTCACCTCTGCTCCAGCGCTTTGTCCTGTCTGCCACCAGATCATGTCAGCATCTGAGCAGCGCGCCTGCATATTCACTCCTCTCCACAGCGGGACTATGGGCATGGGCGTGGAGAAGAATGAATATGCAATCTCTTTAGTAGCGGGCACTGTCAGCTTTGATGAAAATCTGATCCAGTACATTGATGGAAATTGGCTTATTTTTCACGTACAAGAAAAAAATCAACTTCTAAATGAGGCCATTTTCGCGTACATGTTTTATCCATGTTTTTCATGTATAGAACGCGTACCCATTAAAGATTTATGATGCTATTCACATGCCTGTGTCTCTGCAAAAAAAAAAACCAACCTAGACAATGTCCATTTTTGATTGGAGTCATGGATCAAAATTAAATAGGTGTTTGGGTCCGTGAGAAATCATCAGATTGTTGTCCGTGTGCATCATTGTAAGGCCGCGTTCACCCATTCAGTATTTGGTCAGTATTTTCCATCAGTATTTATAAGCCAAAACCAGGAGTGGGTGATAAATACAGAAGTGGTGACGTGTTTCTATTATACTTTTCCTCTGATTGTTTCACGCCTGATTTTGGCTACAAATACTGATGTAAAATACTGACCAACTACTGAAGGTGTGAATGTGGCATAAGGCATAGAAGAAGCTTGGCAATTTATTCAGAGAAAGCCTTGATTATTGGAAAATTAATCATTTGCAGTTATCTTGGTAGATCGATGGCCCATGTGCAATCTATTATATCACACCATACTGATTAAATAGTAATCTATCCTCCCTGATGCATGTGACCGTGTTTCCATAACATGACTGTGTTGTCTTTATTGTGTGTCTATGAGGAGATGACTTTACAACCTTAATTGCGTCATTTGTCACATAAAAAAAAAAAAATAAATAAAACCTTTGTACTTTTTTAATAAAAGAAGACACATTTACAGTACGCAGTTAATGGTTGTTAAACTACTGGTTGCCATTGTAAAAATGAGCTACTAGTGTAAGGTTAAGTGTGTTGCAATGTGCTGCTTTTATGGCCAGATACAAAGAGCTGCTTGTCATGTTTATACACCAATAAATTACACTTTTAAAGCGTTCACGTATCCATAATTACAAGAAAAATCATATTACATGTGAACCTTTCCCCTACATTGCAGTAACATTGTTCACCTAGAAAAATACAGACCACCTGTTACAGGGGCGGACACAGACTGTAGTGGGCCCCTGTGCAAGAAATTTTGGGGGGCCCCCCCTGCCCTTCATAAGGCAACAAAGTTATGTAAACATAACCCCCCATGTGCATCTCTCACCCCCCCATGTGCAGCTCTCATCCCACCCATGTGCAGCTCTCACCCCCGTGCATCTCTCATCCCCCCATGTGCATCTCTCATCCCCCCCATGTGCATCTCTCATCCCCCCCATGTGCATCTCTCATCCCCCCATGTGCATCTCTCACCCCCCCATGTGCATCTCTCACCCCCCCATGTGCATCTTTCACCCCCCCCATGTTCATCTCTCATCCCCCCCGTGCATCTCTGATTCCCCCCACTCCTAGTTAATTAATTGTATTTAAAAAAAATAAAACTTGTTATACTTACCCCCATGCAATCCCTGCAGAATCCTGGCGCTCGTCCACGTCGCTGCCACCAGGTTCTCCTGACGTTCGGCCATGTGACGGCGCCACATACATAGCCATCAGCTTTTGTTTTGGCCAAAATATTTTTAAAGCCGCCACCACGATAAGGTAGACTCTTCTGGCCGGGCCCTACTCTAACCTATTAAAATTTTCTTAAAATATCCAATACTCTTTTTAGATATATTTTTATTTAGTTTTCTTTAAGGGAATGTGTCATATACATTTTTTTTTTAAATGACCAATAATACCACATACAGGGAATACCGCCACACCATGACCAGACCACATATTACCACAACATAGTGACCGAATAATACCACACAGAAGGGAGAAAAACTGCCACACCATGACCAGACCACATATTACCACTACATTACTAATATTACCACCACATTACTAATATTACCATAAGTGTCATTATACACGGAAGCTCTATACATGGTATGTATAACGTAAGTGTCCAGGTAATCTAGTGATCACCAGTGAAATTATACACAGGAGCTCTGTATATAGTGTCAGTGTACAGGTAATACAGTGATCACCAGTGACATTATACACAGGAGCTCTGTATATAGTGTACAGGTAATACAGTGATCATCAGTGACATTATACACAGGAGCTCTGTATATAGTGTCAGTGTACAGGTAATACAGGGATCACCAGTGACATTATACACAGGAGCTCTGTATATAGTGTCAGTGTACAGGTAATACAGTGATCACCAGTGAAATTATACACAGGAGCTCTGTATATAGTGTCAGTGTACAGGTAATACAGTGATCACCAGTGACATTATACACAGTGTACATGTAATAGACTGACTCACCAGTGACGTCTCTAGGTGAAGTCCTTCATCTTCGCTTTTCTCCTTCATCCAGCACAGACCGCCATCACGTCTTCCAGCCAGGACTCGTCTCTGCATAAAATAACACAGTTATCTAGAGCACATTCCCCAACTTCTACATTACGCAGCTGAATACAGACGTGCATCCACCATCAATATATGGTTAGTTATTATGCAACCTACCATTCCAAATATAAATTGTAATCCACCACTGTGCCCCCATTAACTGTAAATAGGCACTTAATATATAATTTAATTAGAACCTCTACTCTTTCCGCCAATTTGTTACCAGTCACACTCCTGCATCCGCAACGCCCCCTACTCTATACTTCCTGCTCCCCGCATTCAATATTTACATGCACCCCCTGCCCCAATTCATTATATCATGTCCGTGCTCTCCCCACCCCATCATCATTTATCATTTACTCTCCCCCACCCCACATTCGTTATGTGCAGCTCATTATCCCCCTACTCCCAATTCCCCCATGTGCAGCTCTCAAACCCCCCCATGTGCAGCTCTCATCCCCCCCCATGTGCACATCTCTCACCCCCTCCCCCACATGTGCCCCTCTCTCATCCCCCTCCACCACATGTGCACCTCTCTCATCCCCCCCCACATGTGCACCTCTCTCATCCCCCCCCACATGTGCATCTCCCATCTCCCCCCCCCACACATGTGCATCTCCCATCTCCCCCCCACCACATGTGCATCTCCCATCCCCCCCCACACATGTGCATCTCCCATCTCCCCCCCACACACACGTGCATCTCCCATCTCCCCCCCCACACACGTGCATCTCCCATCTCCCCCCCCACACACGTGCATCTCCCATCTCCCCCCACACACACATGTGCATCTCCCATCTCCCCCCACACACACATGTGCATCTCCCATCTCCCCCCCACACACACATGTGCATCTCCCATCCCCCCCCACACACATGTCCATCTCCCATCTCCCCCCCCCACACACATGTGCATCTCCCATCTCCAACCCCCACGCACACACATGTGCATCTCCCATCTCCCCCCCCACACACACACACACACACACACACACACACACACACACACACACACACACACACACACACACACACACACGTGCATCTCCCATCTCTCCACTCCTAGTTAATTGTATTTAAAAAAAAATAAAACTTGTTATACTTACCCCCATGCGATCCCTGCAGAATCCTGGCGCTCGTCCAAATCGCTGACAGCAGGTTCTCCTGACTTCCGGCCATGTGACGGCACCGTCACATGACCGGAAGTCAGGGGAATCATGAAGGCGCTGCTGCAACAGCGCAGCTCAGTGCTGAAATGTCCCGGACCCGGCGCATAGCATGGGGCCGGGGGCCCCATGAGGAGAGAGACGCACAAGAGGGGGGCCCCCGAGGGGGCCCCTACCGGCCGGGCCCCATACTGGAGTCAGGGCAGTCATGCCCTGATGGCGGCCCTGCTGGAGGCTGGAGGGGCCCCCTCTCCCTCGGGGCCCCCGTTCAATGAACCGGCTGCACGGGCGGTAGTTCCGCCCCTGACCTGTTATCTCCCATAAATTAATTTCCTTGATAAAAAGTCCCCAAAGGCTTTTAAAAAGTTGATTTTAATAATTAGCAGTGTTTCCAGCATAAAAATACTTTTTAACCCCCTCTTTTTATTTATTATTGCTTTCATCTCCATTGTTGCTGTAGCTAATCTGTGCTGCTCTGCTTAGAATCAGTGTCCTTCCCCTTCTGGAAGCTGATAATAGTTGTACCCTGCAGGAGGAGGCTTTTCAGCTATATTGCCATGGTACTTGCAGAGACTGTTCTCTTTTTATGAAAAGCCGGTCAAATATCTATTTCTGCTGGCTGCTTTGCATTTATAAGAATATTACTGTTCTGAAAACGGACTATAAGGAATGTGGCATATATGCTCTGTTGCTCTGCAGTGCTGGTGTCCTGGGTTCAAATCCCACCAAAACCATCTCCCCCTGTTTGTGTGCCAAGAGGCTCAGTGTATAATATCACCTGCTGGTTTTGCATGTCCTACCTACCTCACTGATGATTGACATCGCTTTTCTACCGACAGTGCTCCATCCAGGAAAGCCAGTGCTGTCAATCACCGGTGAGGGAGGCGGGGCATGTAAAACCAGTGAGCAGAGTGAAGCTTGTTGACCACGGCAATGATGCACCGAGCACCTTAATTAGGATATTTGATTAAACTTAAATTTCTACAGAATGGAGATAGCGATTAGAGCACTAAGGCTATGTTAACACGTTGCATTTCTGTTGCTTTTCTTCTTTTTGCTGGTAATTAAATAATAAATTAAAAGCTGCTTTTACAGTACCAGAAAAGAGCTTTCAGATATCAGAAATCTCATGCATTGTTTTTTTCCAGACTGCATTGGAAAACTGCTACTTTTTTTTAAAACTGCAGCATGTGGCTTTTTTCAGTTTTTTTTCAGTGTTTTTTTTTCCATAGAAAGCAAAGTGCGTGCAAAATAGCAAATAAAAACATTGCCATCATTTTTTAGTCAAAAAAAGCATGTACAGCAGGATGTGAAACCCATTTATTTTTGTGATTTTTCTCAATTTTAAACCATGATGTATTGGTCTCTTCACCCGAGAATGGCAGTTAGCATTAGGGCAGTTTAATAAAATTAGTGATGTGTTCAAGTAAACAATTGCCTGAACAATTCAATGGCCGACCAATGTGTAAAACTAAACATTACCTGACTAATGTGGCAAAGTAAACATTGTCCGCCTTACAAAATGCACTGCCAATGTTTTAGGTAAACTATTCCAGACCAATTCAACTCCCCCACTGTTCTTACGTTTGTAATTAGGTATTTTTTCATTAACTTTTTTGTTGAGAATAGTCACTTTTTATTCCCACATAAAAATATTTTTTCACTAAATAATTTGATCAATTTGCCCTTTCTTTACAATTTGCCATTTTTTAACTGCCAGGAGATCAGGTTTTGGCTGCAGAAAAAAACTGCAAAAATGCAACTTGTGAACATGACCTAAAGGTGTTTTTTTATTTTAGCAGTTTTATCCTCTAGCATTGGACTTGGCGTACACTGTTAGTTTGGACGGACAGGCTCTATTTGACTGTTCAAACCAAGTACATGCGTTCGGTGCACCCTTGGTGTGGCCAAACATTTACTTGCACCTTCCCACCTGCTTGTTTTTCCTCTATCTCCACCCCCTTTTTCATTTTGATTTTCAGTTCTGGCTTTATAGAGCTAGAGAAGGGCGGAGATAGATGGAAAACAAGCAGGTGTGAAGGTGTACTTAAATGTTTAACCCCGCCATGGTGCATCAAGCGCCTGTACTTAGTTTGAACAGTCATTCTGTGCTGACAGTCTTTTTAAGGCAATCCAACATGGGTCCAACCACTTGTCAGTGATGAAGAATGACTGTGCAATGTTGAAGTGTTAAAGGTTTCGCCAGATTTTCAGTACAAACAGCATATATTATTAAATAATATCTTTGACCTGATGAGACTCGTGTGTATACTGTGAAAATCCAGGTCAGAATGGTTGTAGAATCCTGATGTTAAGAGGAGCATTTTAGAAGTACAGCTATAGAATGAAAAAACTCATGAGTGCAAGTGTATCCAGTCTTCACCTAACAAAATGCTTTTCTGACAACTACAGCTTGTACTAAGCAGTGTGAGCTCTCATCAGGTAGGAGGGGCACTGATGAGCTGTCTATCAGGCTGTCTTTTAGAGGTAAAGTTAAACTTTAATAAAATATTATACAGATATTCTGAAATGGATTTTCCATGCAAGTACAGCATCCTCATCAGGTGTAAAATCTATTTAGTAATTTTAGTTTTTGTGAAAGTTGGTGACTATAGTGGATTGATTTGAGGGACTCCGGCCCATTGACCAGGTCATTTAGTTTCTGACCACTGGATGGAAATCTCGCCATTCCCTTACTTTCTGAATCACTAACGCAGTTTTTTATTAGCCGGGCTGAAATGACATCATCATTGCTACTTGGCGCATAGATAACATTATGCCAGCCATGCTAATCAAAAGCCACAAGCATCCTGTCTAGCAGCCAAAGACTACTGACCTGGCCATTGGACTAGAGTCCAGTGAATCGATCCTTCCATCTCTATTAGTGACTGTCCCACATTAAGTATGTATGTTTATATAGCCTAATATCCACATTGCACAGTCTAAGCAGTGGGTTATGTGTGGACCAAGAATGAAGGATTTGGTTCTGTCATCTGCATTGAACGACTGAGTAGTTTTTTTTCTCTTGAATCGCGAAAGAGTGATCTATGATTTTGAAAAAATATATTCCTGGCAAAAGTGGGGGAAGCTCATTTTATTTCATTCACTTTAATACAGTTAACACAATCCAAGTAGTAATAGTGCTCTGAAATTTCCTGAATTGCAAACAGAAAGAGCTGAAGAAGGGTTTTTCAAGGCACAATGCAGATTATGTGCTTTCACACAGCGTTCTGTGTCCCCGTTGGGGTATACGTCCTAAAATTCCCTGCAAAACTGGGTCCGGACATATGCGCTCATGGGGGCAATAGACCGCAATGGTGACAGCAGAGCGAATGTGAGTTCTGCCGTGCACTTTTTTCGGGAGTGTACGCCCACAGGAGGCATACACTCAGACATAGGCTGCTGCGTCTGAGTGCCTAGCCAGTCTCCAGACCTTAATCCCATAGAAAACTTATGGACGGAGTTGAAGCTCCGAGTTGCCAAGCGACAGCCTCAAAATCTTAATGATTTAGAGATGATCTGCAAAGAGGAGTGGACCAAAATTCCTCCTGACATGTGCGCAACCCTCATCATCAACTACAAAAAATGTCTGACTGCTGTGCTAGCCAACAAGGGTTTTGCCAACCAATATTAAGTGTTGTTTGCCAGAGGGATCAAATACTTATTTCTCACTGCAAAATGCAAAAAATGCGTCTCTAGTCGTCTATCACATGTGCTCAGTGTGAACCTGCTTCCATCTGTGAAGGGCACAGGGCGCCAGTGGCGACTTTGCCAATCCTGGTGTTCTGTGGCAAATGCCAAGCATCCTGCACGGTGTTGGGCTGTGAGCACAACCCCCATCTGTGGACGTCGGGCCCTCATACCACCCTCATGGAGTCGGTTTCTAACCGTTTGTGCAGACACATGCACATTTATGGCCTGCTGGAGGTCATTTTGCAGGGCTCTGGCAGTGCTCCTCCTGTTCCTCCTTGCACAAAGGCGGAGGTAGCGGTCCTGCTGCTGGTTTGTTGCCCTCCTACGGCCCCCTCCACGTCTCCTGGTGTACTGGCCTGTCTCTTGGTAGTGCCTCCAGCCTCTGGACACTACGCTGACAGACGTAGTAAACCTTCTTGCCACAGCTCGCATTCATGTGCCATCCTGGATGAGCTGCACTACCTGAGCAACTTCTGTGGGTTGTAGAGTCCGTCTCATGTTACTACGAGAAAGCACAACCAACATTCAAAAGTGACCAAAACATCAGCCAGAAAGCATTGGTACTAAGATGTGGTCTGTGGTCCCCACCTGCAGAACTACTCCTTTATTGAGGGTGTCTTGATAATTGCCAATCAATTTCACATGCTGTTGTGCAAATGGAATAGACAATAGATGGAAATTATTGGCAATCAGTGTTGCTTCCTAAGTAGACAGTTTGATTTACTTGGAGTTACATTCTGTTGTTTAAGTGTTCCCTTTATTTTTTTGTGAGCAGTGTATACACACACACACACACACACACACACACACACACACACACACACACACTATACATTTTTTCTTAAAATAATAAAAGATTGTGATGTGTAAGAGTAATACTTTTAGAAAGTTAGTGAAAATCCAGCACTTGTTCTCCAGAAGGAGACATCCTGGGGATAGTAGCAAAAATAGGCAGAGGACTGGGGACAGGCTGCTCTCGAGTATTGTTTTTTTTTTTTTCTTGTCGCTAAATCCGCCACAAGGTTCAAGTAATTTGGGCATTTTGTATTTAGTGCTGATTTTTATGGTCTCTATGGGCGTTGCTCGCAGAGTACGGTAATAATACAGAGTAGCCAAACAAAAACTAGGGAGCAGCAGTAATAAAATAAGATAAAAGAAAAAGCTGGCCACTTTTAATATGGCGACGGGTCCTCTTCAGGAATGCTCAGACTCATGTCAAATATACAAAAATAATATTTGTTAATGTTTCCTTTTTTAATTTTTTTTTAATTCTATTATCTTTATGGTAATTTGTGTTAAAGGAATTAATTTTGCTATTTTTTTGTACGTTTTCTTTACCCTTTTACCTGCTTGGTACAAACTGCAAAATCCAAAGGTGGGATTTTGCATGGTACCACTACGTGCCGTCCTTCTTGCTGATAACATTTATAGCTCTCAAAGATTGATTGCTATGATTGACAATTTTAGAAGCCTGCGAAAAGTTTATGTAATAGACACTGTTCAGTAGTAAACTTAAAGATTGTTATCATTATGTTAATTACACAGTTTTCTCCAACATTTTGCACTAGTATTGTTGTCATTAGCCTCTTTTGGGGAGCAACTTTAATGAGGACAGGTCATTGGGAGGTGTCTGACATTTGCTGATAGTTTTAAAAGCATTTTTTTTCCAAATTACTGATTTATTGCAAATGCAAAATCAGTTTTATATATGTGAATATTTTTATTTCTACCATTTGCATGGATTTCTACAAAGTAAAGAGATTTAGACTTTCGTTCTAATTTTCCTCCCAGTTTTTTTTTTTTATTGTAAAATTTAACTCTGATTATAGTGCATGCTAAATCTATGCAAAATAATATATTTATTGAGTTACAGAGTACAGATGCGGCCAGAAACTATCCGTCCGATTTACTAATGTTAAAGCCAGAAAATGGCTCAAGCATGTACCAGTTTTTTGACTGTCCAAAATTTGCTGAGAGACGTTCCCCCTTTTAAAGGTTACCTTTCACTCAATGCATGAATCAGAGCCTTCCTGCATCCACATACTTTCACCTTGGTGAGCTTATATGGGGATTGATTGTGGGATGTGCTAGGTCTTTTAGCAGATTGAGACCCCCAATTTACAGGATATCTTCGCCCCAGGAGGTCCCAGGCGGTAGATATTGTTGCCATGTTTCCTATGACTGCAGCCAGGTATGGTTCTCTCTAAAACGTTCTGGCAATGGGCTAGTCTCTTCCTATGGTCTCTGGCCGGCTGTGTTATTATGTTATATGAACCGATCCTTACAATGCAATCTGTTTGACCAAAACATCACATATTTGTACTGCAGAACCAATAAAACATCCATTCTTATTAGACACGTTAACGTTAAGGAACCGAGGCCTTTATTTTTCCTTTTTGGCTGGTGATCCTTATTGTGAGCAATCTAATGGACACTTGATTGTCTGGTCACTTGTGAAGAACCCTTCCCCACCTTTTCCTTTAGATAGCTGACAATCCCAACCATGTTTTCTCCATCAGGTCACAGCAATTCAGAGTGAAACATCGTTTAGGGCAGCACTTGCTGACCAATTTCCTTTGAAGGCTAATGTAATAGCAATAAGTAGGAGCATGAGCACAGAATCTGACTACGCAAGGTTTGTTTGTAGTCTGTAACCATGGACACTGCCAGTGTAGAGATAATAAGAGTATACTAGAATGTTTTTAATTCATTTATTTCACTATTTGCTGAGCTTATTCACTTTTTATTGAATGGGGTTCCATCAATGTTAAGGATTTCTCTAATTGCAAGGAAATATTAAGCAACCTTATGTTTCTCTTTATTGTTTGAGGCAAGTAAAATTTTGAGCATGAAAAGTCATTTGATAGCAACAACTGAATTCATTCCCTTCTGCATTCTTGTTGCTGTAACATTGGGGTTAGTTTTCATGTCATGTCACATCATTGAAAAGCAAACTTTTCATTACATCAAAGCAGTTTAACTTTTAATAAGCTAAAAAAGTTTGCAGATATCAGACATTTTTTTTCTTCACCTTTAAGCTCCGTGCAAAGAAAATGAGAAATGAGCCTGTCTCTGTCAACATTACTTGTATCCCAGCTCTTCCCCAGATAAGATAATGTTTAATACTGTTAGCGGGGACTTTATCCTGTAATTCTTTCTTATGTCTAAGCTTCTGTTTCTTCTCTTTATCCAAACAATGTGCTGACTAGAGAAATATTTGCAGTAGTTATTTTTTATGAAGGAAGATGAGATAAGGCGATAAACTTCTCTCTGGGGCTTTTCGAGTTCATCATGCTGAATGTTTACTGCTGCTCAATGTTTATGTAGGAAGGTGTCGAGCCCGGTCTGAGCTAGGAATCTGTAGCCAGTCATGGCTTTTATGTAAAATGCGTGGTCCTAAAAGGCCCTCCATAAACATTAGAATTAAGTTGTCCACTCACTGAATTTGAATGACCATTTGATGTGTATAGACGCCTTCCCACAATCTCGGACAGATGAAGTCAGGGCATTTAAAGGGGTTGTCCAGTCTTGGGGATGCAGTCACTATGTGACCGTAGACTTGTGAATCCTCACAGTGCACGCTGTCAGGATTCTCCTTGCTGGGAGTGAGCAGGCATGTGATTGTTGCAAGTATGTTTTGCATACTTCAAATCACATTCCAACTAGACGTGTCCAGCTTAGATTGTGCACGTCTAGTCGGCACTTGACTGCATGTATAGAAAATCGCATACTAATGGTCACCAGAGAATTCTGACAACTTGTGTTGATCACAGGGGGTTTGAAAGCTGAGATTCCCCACTATCCCAAGAACAGGGCTCCGAGTTCCATCTTAAATTTAGCTCTGCATGTTCGCTTTCATCTTTATTCATTGTCTATGGGACTGCTGAGAAAAGCTGAGCGTTGTAATAGTCCATGAATGAAGTAGAGGCTGAGCATGCGCAGCTCACTCTATTTAAGGTCAAACTTCTCACAGCCCCATTCTGGGGGTTCCAGAGCCACGTTCTTGGCATCACTTGGGGTCTATTGTGGTCCAACCCTCAGCGATCAGAAAGTTATTCCCTATTGCATGTATAGTGCATAGCCCTATAATGAAAATCGTGCAATAATTACCGTCACATAATTACCTCTACATTCTGAGATTATTGTTATCTATATACAGTACAGACCAAAAGTTTGGACACACCTTCTCATTTAAAGATTTTTCTGTATTTTCATGACTTTGAAAATTGTACATTCACACTGAAGGCATCAAAACTATGAATTAACACATGTGGAATTATATACTTAACAAAAAAGTGTGAAACAAATGAAAATATGTCTTATATTCTAGGTTCTTCAAAGTAGCCACCTTTTGCTTTGATGACTGCTTTGCACACTCTTGGCATTCTCCTGATGAGCTTCATAGTTTAATTCATAGTTTTGATGCCTTCAGTGTGAATGTACAATTTTCATAGTTATGAAAATACAGAAAAATCTTTAAATGAGAAAGTGTGTCCAAACTTTTGGTCTGTACTGTATGATATATTTTTCTGAAATTATCAGAGTATTTATAACTTTTAATCATGGGTAGTGAATTCTTTAGTTTTGATAGGGCCATATTTCATAAATTATTTTATACAAAAAAAAAAAAGTAAAAGTAAATCACAGAATATCCTGCTGCTAGGATCTCCATCGATCAGCTGTTATTTGTTTGGAAACTGACGATCAAGTGTTTAATTCCACTGCAGCGCCCCCGCAGGAGAACGCTAGCATTACATGGTGCCCATAGAGAGCCATTGGCTGCCTGTGCTATGCACACACGTTTCCACAGAGAAGCCAATCTTCGTACGCCGCCCTGTTGAGCTAGGAAACCAGGTTTTATTAACGATCATGCCTTAATGAACGGTTTTATAATAGTTCTCTAAACCTGACAGCTCTCAACAATAACATGGAGGAATTAGTAGCGTGACGGGACGTGCAGCTCCGGGAGCTGTCATCATTTCAATCTGTAATCGTTCATACAAGTATTGATTTTGATAATCTTGGCTGCTGCTGTATATTGATCCGGAGGAGAAGCTGGTGGACCTTCCCATAGTGGAGCTGGGCTCTGCAGACAGCCCGAATAATTTACAGCCTCTCATAATACTGCAGGTAAAGAGCGATATGTGAGGAGTGCAGATAACAGCTGGGAAGGGAAGAGATTGCTACTGAATAACTGCTAAATTTCATTTCAGATCATTAAGAGATTAGGACACAGCCCAGGGTACTAAAGGTCACTGCCAGATTGTTTCCTTCAAGGACAGGCGTTAGTGTGAGAATCTCTAGTAGTCAGTTGCCCGGCCATAAAATAAAAAAAACAAACATCTGTAGTGTTTTTATGCATTAAGCAAATTATCATAACTTTTTCATCCATATTTGGAAGAAACTCTGTTGTACGCTATGCTCACCTGTTTGCTTTCTGTACAGTCATTCTGCCCGTGAACAGTGTATTGTGATTTATACATTTCTGTACTGGTCCATTAGGGTATGTTTTATCTTATTTTATTCCCTTTAGTATTACCAGTTTGTGTTTTTTTTAGTTGGCCATATGGTTAGAAATGTTTTTTTTTTTTTTGTTCAAATTTTTATGGTCTTTACCAAGGGAATGAGGCTCACAGGATCCTCTGGGGGCGTCTTTATTCTGCTCTGCATTATTACCCTATGAGCAATGCCCCTTTGTAAAGACCATAAAAATTAGTAAAAAAAAACCCAAACTATTCTGTTGAGCATTAGAAATATGTTTTTATATATTGTTGGGTTGTTTTTTGCATTTTTTTTCTTCATATTTTTCAATTAGCAAATTTCAATTTGCACTTAATTTTTTTTTATTATTGTTTTTTTTATTTCATTGTTCATTTGGTTCCTAGATGCAAGGTTAAGCAACTTTCCATTATAGTTTTCATTAAAAAGTTTCTGCAAGTCCCTTATGCAGCTGAGTGATCTGCAAAAAAAAGCTACTAAAGCCTGCTCCTAATGACTGACTGCTCCCCACTCCCTTCTCTCAGTGTTGGAGATAGCAGGAGGGAGTTGTATACAGACCTGCAGTGTAGAGAGGAGAAAATATCTCAAGGAGGGAAGACAGAGCAGGCTGTAGACAAGGAGGAAAGTGAATGGAGAGAAAATAAGTGCATCTTTAGCAGTTTTGCTCATATATGAGAATAAAAGAAGACTTCACATCCAGCCTATGTAGCCTGGAGAGTCCTATGGCTATGTTCATACAATGCGTTTTCGCAGCTTTTTTTTTTTTTTTTTTTTTTTTTTTTTATATATATAAATTTTCAGTTGGCAAAGTCTGAGATTTCTGAAATCTCATGCTCACGCCTTGTTTTTTTTCTTCCTGACTTTTGTCAAAGAACTGCATTTTTGCAAAATGCAGCAGGTCACTTCTTTCAGTGTTTTTCACCCATAGAAAGCTTTGAGTAGTGCAAAAATGCTGCACAAACGCAGGTATCAGTCTTTGCTGCGTTTTTGGTGCCAAAACCAGGTTATTTTTTTATACACTAAACTTTATCGCCATGCACAAGAGACAAATGTACCCTGACAAAAACACAAACGGAGTTAAAGTTTTTTGCAGCTTTTTTTTTTACGTTTCAGAATGTACACTGCTCAAAAAAATAAAGGGAACACTCAAATAACACATCCTAGACCTGAATGAATTAAATATTCTCATTGAATACTTTGTTCTGTACAAAGTTGAATGTGCTGACCACAAAATCACACAAAAATCATCAATGCAAATCAAATTTATTAACCAATGGAGGCCTGGATTTGGAGTCACCCCCAAAATTAAAGTGGAAACACACTACAGGCTGATCCAACTTTGATGTAATATCCTTAAAAGAAGTCAAAATGAGGCTCCGTATTGTGTGCGGCCTCCACGTGCCCGTATGACCTCCCTACAACGCCTGGGCATGCTCCTGATGAGGTTGCGGATGGTCTCCTGTGGGATCTCCTCCCAGACCTGGACTAAAGCATCCGCCAACTCCTGGACAGTCTGTGGTGCAACGTGACAGTGGATGGAGCGAGACATGATTTCCCAGATGTGCTCAATCGGATTCGGGTCTGGGGAACGGGCGGGCCAGTCCATAGCTTCAATGCCTTCATCTTGCAGGAACTGCTGACACACTCCAGCCACATGAGGTCTGGCATTGTCCTGCATTAGGAGGAACCCAGGGCCAACCGCACCAGCATATGGTCTCACAAGGGGTCTGAGGATCTCATCTCGGTACCGAATTTCAGTCAGGCTACCTCTGGCGAGCACATGGAGGTCTGTGCGGCCCTCCAAAGAAATGCCACCCCACACCATAACTTACCCACTGCCAAACCGGTCATGCTGAAGGATGTTGCCGGCAGCAGATCGCTCTCCACGGCGTCTCCAGACTCTGTCACATCTGTCACATGTGCTCAGTGTGAACCTGCTTTCATCTGTGAAGAGCACAGGGTGCCAGTGGCGACTTTGCCAATCCTGGTGTTCTGTGGCAAATGCCAAGCATCCTGCACGGTGTTGGGCTGTAAGCACAGCCCCCATCTGTGGACGTCTGGCCCTCATACCACCCTCATGGAGTCGGTTTCTAACCGTTTGTGCAGACACATGCACATTTGTGGCCTGCTGGAGGTCATTTTGCAGGGCTCTGGCTGTGCTCTTCCTGTTCCTCCTTGCACAAAGGCGGAGGTAGCAGTCCTGCTGCTTTGTTGTTGCCCTCCTACGGCTGCTTCCATGTCTCCTGGTGTACTGGCCTGTCTCCTGGTAGCGCGTCCAGCCTCTGGACTCTACGCTGACAGACACAGCAAACCTTCTTGCCACAGCTCGCATTGATGTGCCCTCCTGGATCAGCTGCACTACCTGAGCAACTTCTGTGGGTTGTAGAGTCCGTCTCATGCTACCACGAGTGTGAAAGCACAACCAACATTCAAAAGTGACCAAAACATCAGCCAGAAAGCATTGGTACTGAGATGTGGTCAGTGATCCTCACCTGCAGAACCACTCCTTTATTTAGGGCGTCTTGATAATTGCTAATAATTTCCATCTATTGTCTATTCCATTTGCACAACAGCATGTGAAATTGATTGTCAATCTGTGTTGCTTCCTAAGTGGACAGTTTGATTTCACAGAAGTTTGATTTACTTGGAGTTATACTCTGTTGTTTAAGTGTTCCCTTTATTTTTTTGAGCAGTGTATTTGAAAGTAACTATATTTTTCAAATCCTGGAGACCCCTTTAACTAGCCATACGGTTTCTTTTTTTGAGTGTTCATGCATCCATGCAGTGAGACCACTAATGTTCAGCAATTAATGACCTCCCGATATTTCATGTCAAACATTTACTCAATAGAATGTATTTACACTAGGAATAAATGTGACATTTTTTCCTGTAGTATAAACTGAAAGAAAATTTAACCTGCCTTTTTTTGTGATATTATAATTATATTGGCCTCTAAAACACCAAATCTGATCCCACTTCTGACACCATGTTTCTGGAAGCCATGTAGGGTATTTGAACAATAAATGTATTAAGACTAGTGTTGAGCGAGTATGTTCTATTAACCTTTCGCCGAGCATGCTCGGGCCGAGCTCCGAGTAGTTACTGCAGCTCGGTGTTATGTTTGAATCGCTCCCGTGTGCATGATTTGTGACCGTTTGACAACTTTATTACATGTGAGGAATGTGTAAGAAATAGACATTCTTCACATGTATTAAAGCTGTCAAAAAGTCGCAAATCATGCACACGGGAGCGATTCAAACATAACACCGAGCTGCTGTAACTACTCGGAGCTCGGCCCAAGCATACTCTGCGAAAGGGTTAACAGAACATACTCGCTCATCACTAATTAAGACCTCTGTTATATCAGTGAAGCCTGCGGATGTCCGTAAACATGAGAACACATGTAAAACTTTTAGCAAAGATGGGGGCTCTCCAATGTTTGTCATTGACTTGTTCTTGCAGTCGGTGGAGGCCAGGGGGCAACTGCAAGGCCTCCCACTGTTGGTAGTTTCTATCAGCGGCATGTTAAAAAGAAAACAAAAAAAAAAATATGTTTAAAGGAAATCTATTGTCAGAAAATTACCTATTCTTTAAATCAGATTTCTGTGTTAAATGTATCATTTAAAACGTTCTGGGAATGCATTTTTTTCACCCCCATGTCATTTTATTGAACAAAAAAAAAAATTTGTGATCTTGTAATTTTCACAGTGCACTTCCCCCACTGCCCTCCGGCTTCATCCATCTTGATGGAGACTGGCGAAAATGCCAAAAGTCGCAAAATGTTAGCACAGCTTGTTTTCTGGGGGAAAACTTTGATCGAACGGTTATGTTTTCATTGGGTTCATTATTATCACAGATAGGATAACAATGACAGCTTACACCTGTGTACACAGGTGACAGCACAGGATCCACCAATCATATTAGTTAATGTCACAGCTGACCTGCTCCTTCTTCCTTCACAATTTTTACACACACTCATTAGGTGCTTCAATACAAAATATAGGGTCGGGATTTGACCACTGTGGCTAATGTGCACGTGCATTTTCTTTTAATTATAGGAAGTTAGTAATAAAAAGCCCCAGTGACCTGTCTGAAGATTGCAAGGTTTCTATTTTTATTCATTTTTTTTTACAGGCTGTGATGTTTTAAAAAAATAAAATAAATAAACTAAAAAACCCCCCACATTTCTCAAAAATTGATTTAACACCAAAACCTGATTTAATTAGGTTATTTTCTGTTGGTATCTTCCCTTTTAAGGACAATTCTTTGCTTTCAAACTAGCTGTCTGTGTTGTGTGCTTTACATTGCATTTTAACCATGTGTATATTTTTCCTATTTTAGGCTATATTCATGATTCCCACAAATCCTCCACCTACTTTTAGGAAACCTGAGTTGTGGTCAGATGAATTTACAGATTTTGTGAAGAAATGTCTTGTGAAAAACCCAGAACAGAGAGCGACTGCTACCCAGCTCCTCCAGGTAGTGACACGTATACATTATTAATAATATGGATATGTTCACTCACTGTAACAAAGGGGGGTGCCAGGAAGAAAAGAAGCATCCAATGAGTATGAAAATATTTTTTACTTTTTGTCTTTACTTACTGGATCAGTTTCAAATGGATGATAACTGGACTTGTGAACTTATCCTTGACATTGAATGTTGTCACCTGTACACAGGATAAATGATTAATTGTCGCCATAGTCAATAGAGCGCTCCTTGCCAACAGAGCATTTTTAGAGCCTGTTTCCCTAATCATTGGATGTCCACTATTGACCATGTTCTCACATTCAGTTTTTGTAAGTTAAAACCAAGAATGGAACGATAAGAGGAAAAAGTATAATAGAAACATGTCACCACTTAAGCTTTTGTCACTCACTCCTGGTTTTGGCTTACAAATACTGATATAAATTACTGACCAAATACTGAACGTGTGAATGTGGCCTTAAAGGGGTTGTCCACTACTTGGATAACCCCTTCTTAGGCCAGTTTCAGACGTCCGGATATTTCCGGTACCGGAAAAACCCGTACCGCAGATGTCCGTGTGCACCTGTGTGACACACATGTGCCGCATCAGAAGCTCACGTACCGGTGTTTGGGAATCAGCAGTACAGTTTGCGCTGTTCCCAAGCACTGGGTGCTGAACACTGTCCTCATCATTGTCCCTTGTTTGCGCTGTGATCAGCACAAGCAAGGGACAATGTTGGGAGTAGTAATCTGCTCCCGCAGTGTCCAGGTGTAAAAATAAGACTAAAATAATAAAATCCTTATACTCACTTGTCCTTTGTCCGCTGACGCCGAGGAGGCTGGGAGAATGAGCCGCTCCAGCGAGCGAGCCCCGGAGCTGACCTCAGGAGCTGTGTCCTGTCAGCTCACTGCAGCTGCTTATTCTCCTCGGCAGTCAGAGGATTACAGCGGGGGACATCTCCAGACAGTTGAGTATACAAATTTATTTTATTCTTATTTTTACACATGGACACTGCGGGATCAGACTATTACTCCCAACATTGTCCCTTGCTCGTGCTGATCACAGCGTGAGCAAGGAACAATGATGAGGGCAGCATTCAGCACCCGGTGCTTGAGAATCACAATACAGTAACTGTAGCGCTGGTACGTGTCACACTGATGACACACGGATGTCATCCGTGTGTGTTCAGCGTAAGACATTTTGCGACCCGTGCAGCGTGTAAAAAAACCTGACATTTCAGCTTGTTTTGCCCATGGACACATGGTCCGTGGAAACACACTGACATGTGCACAGACTTATAGATTTGAATAGGTCTGCGTATATCAGTGTCTCCAGTACGTGTAGAGACTGTCACCACACGTACCGGGCACACTGCCGTGTGAAAGAGCCCTTGCTTCGTATGTTTGCCCCCAGTTAAATAATTGCTATGCCCTACTTCCGCTTGCAAAAATACCCCCAAAAAAATAATACTAGAATTTCTGGATTTTGCCTATCCAGCCTCTAGAAAAAAAAAAACAAAACAAAATCTGTGTGGTCAAAAAGTTGTGTGCACGCAAGAATGGCTGCAGTGAAAACTGTAGCCTGAATTGTGAAAAATAAGGCCCCACACAACGGTCTGTTTAGAAAAAAAAATTATAGGTCTAAGAATCTGGCAAACACCCAAAAATCTTTTTCTTTTTTGTTTTGAGTAGTAAAACATTAAAAAGCTATATAAATAGGTATTATTACCATATTGACTTGTGGATTAAAGTTAATGTTATGTAAACTAAATAGTGAATTATGTTGTTTTTTTTTTTTCTAAATTCCGTTGTTTTTCTTTATTTTATTCCATGTCCCCCAATTTTTTTTTAATAAAAAGTGATCAGTCGTATGTAGCCGTAAATGGGACCACTGAAAACAACATCTTGTTATTCCAAAAATAAGCTCTCATACGGCTCCATTGAAGGAAAATTGTGAAATGTATGGCTCTCGGAAATTGATTTTTTTCGAGTATTTATTGTACAAAAGTAGTAAAACATTACTAAAACCATATTTGCTATCGTCATAACTTTATTCTATGGGACAGTACGATTAACACCTTAATTTAAGTGGTCATGAGATTTCTATAAATCCCATGCGCTTTGTTGGAACTGTAGGACGCTGCGATTTTGCACAATATAGTTCAAGTAGGATGGATAGGATTTATAGTTATCTCCTGCCCACTGAGCTTTTTTGTTTTCTCCGTGTAAACTGACTTGCGGTACTTGTTTCACATTTGCATCATCTCAGTTTTTTACATGCAGATTTTCCCCATAGGATTGCATTAGATGCTGATAATTCGCAGGTAAAATCACATGTAATCCACACAAGATTGTATCTATGTTTTGTCAAACCCAAATGCCAGGAAAAATTGAGAACAAAGCTGCTGCATTTAAAACATGACGTACCAAAAAGAGACTAGAACCACGTCAAACGTGTGATATAAAGTATGTAAAAAACGCAGTAAAAAACACAATGAAAAAAGAACACATAACTTAAATACTAGATGTAGAAATGGTTCAGAAATCTGCAGCATCAAAAACTTAGGAAATACTCATCATATCATGGGAAAGGGGCCTTATTTGTGCAGCATGTGAATTGCAAAAAATTTGAGGGAAAAAAACAAAACAGTAAGTTTTTTTTTTTTTTTTTTTTGCTTCCAAATTTATCTCTATAGAGCGTTACTAAAAGTTTGGTAATAAGTTATCTGCTTTTTATTTTAACTTGAGTATCTCCTCCAATTGCCGTTGCTCCTCTGGAACAGGTTTTCTTCTTTGCACCTTAAAATTCCAAGGTTATTATTCCCTGAAGACAAAGATAAATTTTTTCCCATCAGACGTCTGCGCATGTGTCACAGAACTTTTCTGTGGGCGCTGCCATGTTTTGATTGGCCAGCATCAAAGGAAAAAAAGGCAAATAACGAAATATAAGTTCTGTGGTACACGCCCAGTTAGTTGAAAGAAAAATTTGCATCTTTGTTTTCGGAGATAATAAATTTGGAACGGAAGGTACACAGAAGAAAAAGAAAACTGTTCCAGAATCAGTGGAGCAGCGGCAATTGAAGGAGATAATCATGTTACATATAAAACAAAAAAAATCCAGTGGAATGACTTTTATAAAAATGTTATTTGCACATTTTTGTAATGTTTACTTTTTTTTTAAATTTATAAAAACATTATTTACATGTTGTTTTTTTTAATTTGTAATATTGTCATTCCCAAATCATTCTTCTTTTATATAGTCCACATAGCTTCATCATTTTATCACTTTAATTCTATTTATTAATTTATGTAATATATTGTTCCTGATGTACATCAGATAATTTTCTTGTAAGATTCTCTCAATAAATAACGAAGGTAAATACATAATTTCTTGCTCTTCACCAGTCGGCAGGGCAGAGTTTCTTAGCACAGCGTCCCTTTACAATCAGTGTTGGTATGAAGACGTTGCGTTACCGCCGCTCTCCGTTGCTGATTGTTTGTATTATTTTACAACCTGTTTTTTACGCTGGGTTGTAATTTCGATATTGGGTTCTCAGCGATGTGGACTTTAAAAGTGTTTTAGTACATTTATGGAGTAATAAAGTAAATCACTACTATCTACTATATGGTTATGGCTTGCTGAGAATATGCATTGCTGTTTACTGAATTGTGTAGTCGTGCAGTTTACTGGGGCAATTATTACAAATCCCATGTGCCTTTTTTACGTGTGGTACAACACGCATCTAGTTTAATAAGATAAAATAAAAAAAATAATCGGGGTTCTTATATTAAAAATAGGTAAAAGTGTCCCTGGGAAAGACCCCATTTATATGTCCTCAATAAGGGGGGTAGGGTACTCCAACTTGTCTGTAGACTATTCACGAGATGCATTAAAAAGTGACTGCATTAGATACACTTATAATAAATCTGTGATTGGTGTGAATGTGACTCTTGTTATGGGATGTGGTGTTCCCATTTTTGAGGTGCACCTGCTTGGTAAATTTGTTTGACATATAGGTTTCTGTTGGGTAGCTATCATTAGGTACATTACTGTTATATTATTTATGTAAAGAAGCAATATTAATAAAATGTAATTTTCTATGACCTACGTGCCCATATAGACTTGCTTAGGAGGGTTGATTCTGCTAACAAATTCCCTTTAAAATTGTCTAAACCATAATGTTATATGTACGTTATATGTACCGTACATTCACATGATGAAACAATAAATAAAATTGTACTTTAGACTATGAGGGAAAAGAGGTCCGGCACATCCATCCAGGTAACAGAAAATAACTGTCGACATTTATTCATAATCCACTAAAAACAGAGACTTGAGGGAAGGTAAATACTGACGCGTTTCCGGTGCCTTGGACACACTTAATTATAGCATATCAAGTGACTCTTAAGGCTCTTTTACACGTCTGTGTTTCCAGTACTTGTGATGACCGTTTCCACACATACCGGAGACACTGACACACGAAAACCCATTCAAATGATTGGGTCTATGCACATCTCAGTGTGTTTCCACGGACCGTGTGTCCATGTGCTCCACACACTGACGTCCTTTTTTTTGCGGACTCACGGTCCGCAAAACATCCCACGCGGATAACATCCATGTGATACTTACCGATGCCTGGTAATCAGTGGTATAGTTAGCTCTGCTCCCAAGCGCCGGTGCTGAACACTGCCCTCAACCTGTTTCTCTGCCGGCGCTGTGATCAGCACTAGCCGGGACAATGATGAGGGTGGTAGTCTGCTCCCGCAGTGTCCCTGTGTAAAATAAGAATAAAATAATAAAATTCATATGCTCACCTGTCTGGAGATGTCCCCCGCTGTAATCCTCTGACTGCTGACACTGGGGAGAGTGAGCCACTCCGGAGCTGCACTCAGTGAGTGACAGGACACTGCTCCTGAGCTCTGTGCAGCTCTTGTGTCCACTTGCTGGAGTGGCTTATTCTCCCGGGCTCCCCGGCACCAGCAGTCAAAAGGATTTCAGCGGGTGACATCTTTGGAAAGGTGAGTATAAGGATTTTATTTTATTCCTATTTTTACACAGCGACTCTGCGGGAGCAGACACTACTACTCTTATCATTGTCCCTGCTTGTGCTGATCGCAGCACCGGCAGGGAACCATGATGAGGGAAGTGTTCAGCACCCGGCGCTAAGGAACAGCGCTTACTGTAGCATTGATTCCCTGGCGCCGCCCGCGTGATCCTGATGCCGCACACGGTTGCCTCACTCGGACACATGGACATGGATATCTCCGGTACCGTTTTTTCCGGTACTGGAAATATATGGATGTGTGAAACCGGCCTTATGAGTCTCGTTTTAAACATAATGGAGCCAATCCTCATCATCTAATGGTATAACGTACATCAACCAGTAAAGGAAACAACACCTCTTATAAGAGGATGGATGAGAACGGATTTCTTTTCCCTCGTTCCTATTATTGCTGTTCTTCACCAGCAGGTTCAGGCACCCACTGATTGCAGTTCTTCCCAGCTATACAGATGATCAGCAGGCGTGGCGAGCTTAAAAATTTTTCCTTTGTACTTTTGACTATTGATGTATATGTTTTTTATTTATTATTTATTCGTGTGAATTTAATTTTACGATTTTGACAATTTTAAAGGGGATTTTACAGTAGGATCATCTCTCCCCTGCAGTCTATATGAGCATGTAGGTCATAGAAAGTTTAATAAAATAATACTTTGATAATTTCTAAATATGTAAATCAGCTGTTAAGATCTATGGGCCTGTCACAGATCTTCCCAACAATCTGACTCTAGGGTTTATTGTAAATGAAAGTAGGTATTACCAGTGTGAAAATATGTAGATCTGGAGAGAAGACGGTCAGTCGTTAAATGAGCCTTTAATTTACAATAAGCTCTGGAGGCAGATTCTCAGGGAGATCTATGTCCGGCCCATAGATCTTAACAGCTTATTTACATATTAAGAAAAATATAGATTTATTTGGAATAAGACATCGGATCACAGATATCAAGGTATCAATTTATTCAACGGTCTCTGACCTACATGCCCATATAGACGACTTAGGAGGGCTGATCCTACGGACAGATGCTTTTACATTTTATATTACATTTTATATTGTATATTGTATCCACCATATAATTCTATACTTACGTACAGCTGCCAATACACTTTGTTTTAGTAACTGTAGAAATGGCAACGCATAACATCTTCCTCTGTCAAAGCCATATTGATTGGTTTGTCTATGATATTGCATTGTACTGTCTATGAAGGTTTTTTTGTGTCTGATGTTGTGTTTCAGGGTAGCTTTTTATATCTAGCACTGGAGACAATACTCTTCCATTCTTCCTAATAGAGGAGAGCTAATTTTCTTACCTTTTTTCCCGTACGTTTTGTCTTGTAAAGGGAATCTGTCGTGTAAAAGAATACTCTTAACTTGCAGTTGCAGATATGTGATTAATTTGCAGGTCAATAGCATTTTGGCACCGTGTGGCGCCACCACCGAGAGCCCCACTGTCGGGAAAAAATAATAACTAAAAGACATCTATTGACGCGGCTTATTTTTGGGCTAACAAAGGGGTTGGCAGTCCAAAATCTGACCTGCTGGATCGTTAAAGGGGTTTCCAAATGAACAAAAGTTGATTTTAATCAATAGATCTTGAAATAATAATAACTTCCACAATTTGATGTGTTTAACCCTTTTAAAGCCCATGACGTACTATTCCGTACCGGCGCCCTGGGCTTTAAGAGCCTGGTACGGAATAGTACGTCATGGCAATCGCGCCCGCACACAGGTTGTGCGGGCGCGGTCGCCGCCGGGTGTCAGCTGATTGTCACAGCTGACACCCGGTACTATGTGCAGGGAGCGGTCCCGCACCGCTCCCGGCACATTAACCCCCGCAATGCTGCGATCGAAGTCGATCGCAGCATTGCGGTGGCTAAGGGGAGGTGATCGCAATACTCACTTCCTCTTCCTGCCTCCAGCGCTGTCTGCCGCGGCTGCCCAGGTGTTGCCATGTGACGCGATGTCGTCATGACAACATCCGGGTCACCAGACAGCAGGAAGATTTTTTGGTCATAGGCAGTACATGACCAAACAATCTTCTCACTGTGCAGCGCTGACAGCCTGCATAGCACAGGGATGGTGCTCCATCCCTATGCTATGCAGGCAATCAGAATAAAAAAAGTGAAAGTCCCATAGTGGGACAAAGTAAAAAAAACTGTAAGAAAGTGAAAAAAAAAAACCAAAAAAAAAAAACCGTAAAAATATATAAAAAAAAAAAAATCCGCCAAAAATAAAAATACAATGTACCCATCAATAAATATTATTATGAAAAAAAGCAAACAATAAAAGTACACGTTTGGTATCGCCGCGTCCGGAACGACCTGTCCTATAAAGTTGTCCCACTAGTTAACCCCTTCAGTGAACACGGTAAAACAATTAATAAAAAACTATGCAAAAAACAATGCTTTATCATCATACCGCCAAACAAAAAATAGAATAACACGCGATCAAAAAGACTAATATAAATAAAAATGTTACCGCTGAAAACGTCATCTTGTCCCGCAAAAAAGAAGCCGCCATACAGCTCCATCATCCGAAAAAATCTAAAAGTTATAGCTCTCAGAATAAAGCGATGCAAAAAATATTTTTTTCTATAAAATAGCTTTTATTGTGTAAAAGCGCCAAAACATAGAAAAACGATATAAATATGGTACCGCTGTAAATGTACTGACCCGAAGAGTAAAGCTACCTTATCAATTTTACCACACGCGGAGCAGAATAAAAAAATAAAAAAAACAATTCCTGAATTGTTAGTTTTTGTTTATTCTGCCTCCCAAAAGCTGGAATAGAAAGCGATCAAAAAATGTCAAGTGTCTGAAAATGGCACCAATAAAAACGTCAACTCATCCCGCAGAAAACAAGCCATCACATGACTGTCGGCCAAAATATGGAAAAATTATAGCTCTCAAAATATGGCAATGCAAAACTAGATTTTACAAAACGTGTCTTTTAGTGTGTGACAGCTGTCAATCATAAAAACCCGATATGATTCTGGTATCTCTGTAGTCGCACCGACCCGAAGAATAAGATCGTCTAATCACTTATACCGCACTAGGAACGACGTAAAAAATAAACGCTAGGGCTGGGGTTGGGGTTAGGGTTGTGCTAATGTTAGGGTTGGGGTTAGGGTTGGGCTAGGGTAGGGTTAGGGTTGTTTTTTTTTTCAAAAGTAAAAACAAAAAAGGTGACGATATGGCAACTAGTGTTGAACTCAAGTGCTCGCTACTTGAGTTTGCATCTGGTGCTCGGGTATGCATTGAGTATTGCTGGTGCTTGAGTCTCCGCCCCATATGTTTCGTGGCCAAAAAAAACCTCTTGGGGATTGCCTGCCATGCACGAACGATCCCCCCATGTTTTTTTTGGGTGTTTAATAACCATGAAACATGCGAGTGGGGACTCGAGCATGTCGCTCGAGCACACGTGATACATGGTGCATACCTGAGTACCCGATGCAAACTCAAGTAGTGAGCACTTGCGCTCAAGACTAATGACAACTTATTCAATATGATTACCTAATGTTATCAAATTCTGTGTCGTACCTCTGGGTTCAAAATGTTCACTATACCCCTTGATAAAATCCTTGAGGGGTGTAGTTTCCAAAATGGGGTCACTTGTGGGGGGTTTCCACTTTTTAGGCACACCAGGGGCTCTCCAAACGCGACATGGCATCCACTCTCGATTCCAGCGGATTTTGCGTTCAAAAAGTCACACAGTGCTCCTTCCCTTCTGAACTCTGCCGTGCGCCCAAACACTGTATTTTCCCCACATATGGGGTATTGGCGTACTCAGGAGAAATTGCACAAAAGGTTTTGGGGTCCATTTTCTCCTCTTACCCTTGTGAAAATAAAAAAAATTGGGGCTAAAACATAATTTTTGTGGAAAAAGTTAGATTTTTTTTTTTATTTTCACGGCTCCATGTTATAAACTTCTGTAAAGGACTTGGGGGTTCAAGGTGCTTACCACACATCTAGATAAGTTCCCTGAGGGGTCTAGTTTCCAAAATGGTGTCACTTGTTGGGGGTTTCCACTGTTTAGGCACATCAGGGGCTCTCCAAACGCAACATGGCGTCCGCTAATTATTCAAGCAAATTTTACATTCAATAAGTCAAATGACGCTCCTTCCCTTCCGAACCCTGCCGCGCGCCCAAACAGTGGTTTTCCCCCCACATATGGGGTATCTGCTTACTCAGGAGAAATTGTACAACAAACTGCATAGTGCAATTTCTTCTGTTACCCTTATGAAAATGCAAAAGTGGGGGCTGAAAAACATTTTTGTGGGAAAAATGTGAAATTTTATTTTTACGGCTCAATGTTATAAACTTCTGTGAAGCACCTGGGGGTTCAAGGTGCTCCCCACACATCTAGATAAGTTCCCTGAGGGGTCTATTTTCCAAAATGGTGTCACTTGTGGGGGGTTTCCACTGTTTAGGCACATCAGGGGCTCCCCAAATGCAACATGGCATCCGCTAATTATTCAAGCAAATTTTACATTCAAAAAGTCAAATGGCGCTCCTTCCCTTCTGAACCCTGCCGTGCGCCCAAACAGTGTTTTTTCCCCACATATGGGGTATCTGCGTGCCCAGGGGAAATTGCACAACAAATTTTGGGTTCCATTTTTTCCTGTTACCCCTGCGAAAATAAAAAAAAATTGGGTCTAAGGTAACATTTTTGTGAAAAAAGTTAAATGTTCATTTTTTTTCTTCCACATTCCAAAAATTCCTGTGAAGCACCTGAAGGGTTAATAAAGTTCTTGAATGTGGTTTTGAGCACCTTGAGGGGTGCAGTTTTTAGAATGGTGTCACTTTTGGGTATTTTCTGTCATAAAGACCCCTCAAAGTGACTTTAAATATGATGTGGTCCCTAAAAAAAATGGTTTTGTAAATTTTGTTGGAAAAATGAGAAATTGCTGGTCAACTTTTAACCCTTATAGCTCCCCAATAAAAAAAAATCTGGGTTCCAAAATTGTGCTGATGTAAAGTAGACATGTGGGAAATGTTATTTATTAATTATTTTGTGTGACATATCTCTCTGATTTAAGGGCATAAAAATTTAAATTTTGAAAATTGCAAAATTTTCAAAATTTTCGTTTTTTTCACAAATAAACGCAAGTGATATCGAAGAAATATTACCACAATCATGAAGTACAATATGTCACGAAAAAACTATCTCAGAATCAGGGGGATCCGTTGAAGCGTTCCAGAGTAATTACCTCTGACAGTGGTCAGAATTGTATAAATTGGCCTGGTCATTAACGTGCAAACCACCTTGGGTTGTAAAGGGGTTAAATAAAATGTTCCTGTGCTGAGATAATCTTATAAACGTTCCCCTGCTGTGTACTGTGTAATGGCTGTGTCTGACCGTACAGGAACATGGTCTAATCATACCACATCTCCTGGGCAGGGGAGAGAAAAAAGTATACAGACATTACAGCATGGGATCGTAAATGATTATTTCTTTGAAGTAGAGCATTGTTTAAAAACAGGCAGGGAAATGTTTGGCCTCACAGAAAGAATCAGCTGTGATTCCATTCTGTAATATCAGTATACTCTTTTGCTTCCTCCCTTGCCCAGGAGCTGTGGTATGATCAGACCATGTTCCTGCACGGTCAGACACAGCCATTACACAATACAGCAGGGGCACATTTATAAGATTATTTCAGCACAGGAACATTTTATTTAACATATGCAATTGTAGAAATTATTATTATTCCAATATCTATTGATTAAAATCAACTTTTGTTAGTAGAAAAATCCCTTTAACTCCCCTGACATAATCTGTCCGAGGCCCCTATATGCACACAAAACTGTTGGCCGAAGTCGTGTGCATCCTTGGAGTCAGCCGATGTTTGTCTTGTGTATGGGGCACTTTAGAGAAGAGCAACTTATAGGTGATACTGGAGAAACAGTTTTCTTCCTTTTAGAGGAGAGCTAATCTACATACAGTCATATGAAAAAGTTTGGGCACCCCTATTAATCTTAAGCTTAATGTTTTATAAAAATTGGTGTTTTTGCAACAGCTATTTCAGTTTGATATATGTAATAACTGTTGGATACAGTAATGTTTCTGCCTTGAAATGAGGTTTATTGTACTAACAGAAAATGTGCAATTTGCATTCAAACAAAATTTGACAGGTGCATAAGTATGGGCACCTCACCAGAAAAGTGACATTAATATTTAGTAGATCCTCCTTTTGCAAAAATAACAGCCTCTAGTCGCTTCCTGTAGCTTTTAATGAGTTCCTGGATCCTGGATGAAGGTATTTTTGACCATTCCTCTTTACAAAACAATTCCAGTTCAGTTAAGTTTGATGGTCGCCGAGCATGGACAGCCCTCTTCAAATGATCCCACAGATGTTCAATGATATTCAGGTCTGGGGACTGGGATGGCCATTCCAGAACATTGTAATTGTTCCTCTGCATGAATGCCTGAGTAGATTTGGAGCGGTGTTTTGGATCATTGTCTTGCTGAAAGATCCATCCACTGCGTAACTTCAACTTTATCACTGATTCTTGAACACTATTGCCAAGAATCTGCTGATACTGAGTGGAATCCATGCGTCCCTCAACTTTAACAAGATTCCCAGTGCCGGCATTGACCACACAGCCCCAAAGCATGATGGAACCTCCACCAAATTTTACTGTGGGTAGCAAGTGTTTTTCTTGGAATGCTGTGTTTTTTTGCCATCATGCATAACGCCTTTTTGTATGACCAAACAACTCAATCTTGGTTTCATCAGTCCACAGGACCTTCTTCCAAAAGAAATAGGCTTCTTCAAATGTGCTTTTGCATACCTCAGCCGACTCTGTTTGTGGCGTACTTGCAGAAACGGCTTCTTTCGCATCACTCTCCCATACAGCTTCTCCTTGTGCAAAGTGCGTTGTATAGTTGACCGATGCACAGTGACACCATCTGCAGCAAGTTGATGCTGCAGCTCTCTGGAGGTGGTCTGAGGATTGTCCTTGACTGATCTCACCATTCTTCTTCTCTGCCTTTCTGATGTTTTTCTTGTCCTGACACTTCTGGCCTTAACAAGAACTGTCCCTATGTTCTTCCATTTCCTTACTATGTTCCTCACAGTGGAAACTGACAGGTTAAATCTCTGAGACAGCTTTTTGTATCCTTCCCCTGAACAACTATGTTGAATAAGCTTTGTTTTCAGATCATTTGACAGTTGTTTTGAGGAGCCCATGATGCCACTCTTCAGAGGAGATTCAAACAGGAGAACAACTTGCAAGTGGCCACTTTAAGTAGCTTTTCTCATGATTGCATACACCTGGCTATAAAGTTCAAAGCTCAATGAGGTTACAAAACCAAAAAAAGTGCTTTAGTAAGTCAGTAAAAAGTAGGCAGGAGTATTTAAAACAAGAAAATGATAAGGGTGCCCATACTTATGCACCTGTCAAATTTTGTTTGAATGCAGATTGCACATTTTCTGTTAGCACAATAAACCTCATTTCAAGGCAGAAACATTACTGTGTCCAACAGTTATTACATATATCAAACTGAAATAGCTGTTGCAAAAACACCAATTTTTATAAAACATTAAGCTTAAGATTAATAGGGGTGCCCAAACTTTTTCATATGACTGTACTTAAACTATGTTTACGTAAGGAGAAAAAGTACTCCTGTAAGATGAATACATTTTTAAATGTGATATTGTCCTCATTTTAATGATGGATAGAATCATTTTTTCAATGCTATGACTTGTGCATTAAAAAAAAGAAAAAAAAAAGACCTAAAAATAGTAGCGCGTTTTGGGCTGTCCACTGAAGTTTAACCTGATCAGTTTCAAAAGTTCACGCGAAGCTCAGAAACCTTTGTAATTCCCTTTGCACATTGAAGCCCTGGAAAGCTATTCTTTCATGATGCTGTAAATTACCGCATATCACAACCCTCCTCTTTCTGGAGATAACACTTCTTATTTTGGTATTGAATAACTTTTATGAGCTAGTTACTCAGATATCTGATTTAAGATGGAAGCATTCCAAATGAAATAAATATCAGCTCTGTAAGTGCTGGTATTCACTGATTGCCCAAATGATTAACAGATCCTGGAGCTTGGCCCCGCGAGTGACTTCTTCTAGGTCAGTGACATAGAGTGCGTGGAATGTGCTGCTCTCCATGGCGGAGGGCAACATCTAAGATTATTGCGAGCCTTGTGCTTGCAATGTGGAAATTCCCAGTAGAAAGAGAGGATCAATGGACATGCACACGGAAAGGCGGCTGAGGTGTGGATGATTTAACTCCTTTGTTGCCCTAAGAGTTCCAGGCGATAACCTTTGTTACTTAAAGGAATATTTATTGAGCTTGAGCAAATAATGAGCTCACATTGCCGGAGTCCTTTTTATATATATATATATATATATATATATATATATATATATATATATATATATATATATATATATATATATATATATATATATATATATATATATATATATATATATATAATATTTAAATGTGGAGCCAAGATCGGTGATTGGTCGCGGCCGATATTTAAATGTGGCGCCCAAATCGGTGATTGGTCGCGGGCAGCGTCCGCGACCAATCAGCACAGCGGTGTTAAACTTTTGCGGTAAGATCAGTGATTGGTCGGGTCCGAAGACCGCGACCCATCATCGAATCGTCTTGGTGAGGACCGGAGAGCGGCGCTGCCTGTGTGGCTACTTCCGCAGCGAGAACCCGGGACATGAGTGGGTGCTCGCAGCAGAAGTATCCCGACCCGCAGCGCCGCTCCCCGGTCCTCCCTTCCTCATGGAGGTCAGCGGCACCGGCGGTCGGGGTCCTTCCGCTGCTACCGGCCTGGAGATGAGCGCCTCGCGCCGCTCATCTCCCGGCTGCATCTCCGTCCTGCAGATGGGACCGGCGGTTGAGGTCCTTCTGCTGGTACCGGCCGGGAGATGAGCGCCTCACGCCGGTCATCTCTCGGCTGCATCGCCGCTGAGCTCCGTCCCGCAGATGAGCCGCTAACGGCCGCCATCTTTTTTCAGAAATCCCGCGGCGCTGATTGTCCGCTGCCGGACCAATGAGCAACGCGGGATTTCCTGGACAGACAGACAGACAGAATAAGACGATTATATATATAGATTAGCAGCAATAGACTGACTCAGACCCTATGTTATGTACTAAAGCACCTAATGAGCGTGTGCTAAGGTAATTGTGAAGAGATGGGGGGGGGTAGGAGCAGCTGTATCATTGCTTATTGTGATTGGTAGATCTGATATTATCAACTGTGTATAGAGGTGTTACCTTGTAATCCTGCCTGTTATAAGGAGCCTGCTGAAAATTCTGCCTGAAAAGAAAGAAAATATGAATCTAAAGTTGCCCCAATGGCCAGTGTGAAAAATGCAAGATTATTAATTTTTTTTTTTTTTTAACACAGATCGTGATATTACATAAAATACATTGCCATAAATGTTTTCTAAACCCATGTAGTAATGTTTCTCCTTTTGGAGAGTGACTTGCTAGTGTAAGGAGACTTATAGACCATGTAATGGTCCTCTGGGAAATTAAAGAGGCAACTTGTATATTTAATTTCCTGGAGGAGCATTGCATATAAGTCTAATTACATTTGCATTTCAGGCATGCCACCCCTTTGAACCCAGTCAGAGGCCTCATATAGCTAAATCAGACCACTTGCTTTGTACTGAGGAGGGGGGCAACACCCCGAAACACTTGTCTGCAAATTGAGATTCTGCTTTGGCTTTTATCCTAAGTCATGTGGCAAGACTTGTTAAATTAAAGGCTCAGTATTGACTTTTAGGATTGCTGCTTCCAATTGGTAGTGCTAGCGTTCAAGTCCTTCCTCTATGAAGAGGTAATTTGCACATTATAAATCTATGTAACACATTCATTTTAAATAGATTTCATGCAATAGATTGTCTTTTGTATTACGGGAACTTCTCAGAACTTATCTAAATAGACAAAACCCAACTTTGATGCTCAAAGATACATAGAGCATCAACGCTAAATATCAGCGCTACTTGATTGATCTCACTCCAGAACTCCATTTTTAATAGCTTTCTACACCAATACTACCAAAGGTTCAGCACCGAGACCCCCCCCCCCCTATCAAATATCCTGCTCGGCTGATCAAAGAACAGTGGGAAATGTATAATGATGGACGATCTTCACTGCCCTCACAAATATTTTATTAAGTGTGTTTATCTATCTGATGAAACAGATTTTTTTATAACTAGATTCGTCGGGAAGTCGTCTAACCTCCCCAAGCACCACACAGCCGTTCCGTATCTGAATGCATAAAGTGCATCGTTCTTTGGCAGTTGGTGGGGTCCTTTGAAGTGGTCAAACATTAATACCAGCGGGAGCAGAAGGTTTACACTTAATGTAGGTTTGTGCCTGCTGTACGTATACAGTGTAGGGTTACACATGTGCATGACTACATCGCCTCCAAAACGGGCTAATTGTAGTTTAATTTGGTTTAAAGATATTTTGGAAATGACTCAAATTAAGCCCTTTCCTTGTTTACAGAAGATATTATCATTTTTTCCCCTGCTGTATGGCTCAGGTTACAGATTCTCCACGCTTACAGTCATGGAACACAAGTTTGGGGAAATAAACATTGGGAATAATGACCTTCATGCTGCCTCTTATTTGCATTTCTCAGTTTGCGAAATATACTTATATATAACATAAGTGTGTGTGTGTGTGTGTGTGTAATATACAGTACAGACCAAAAGTTTGGACACCTCATTTAAAGATTTTTCTGTATTTTCATGACTATGAAAATTGTACATTCACACTGAAGGCATCAAAACTATGAATTAACACATGTGGAATTATATACTTAACAAAAAAGTGTGAAACAACTGAAAATATGTCTTATATTCTAGGTTCTTCAAAGTAGCCACCTTTTGCTTTGATGACTGCTTTGCACACTCTTGGCATTCTCTTGATGAGCTTCAAGAGGTAGTCACCGGAAATGGTCTTCCAACAATCTTGAAGGAGTTCCCAGAGATGCTTAGCACTTGTTGGCCCTTTTGCCTTCAGTCTGCGGTCCAGCTCACCCCAAACCATCTCGATTGGGTTCAGGTCTGGTGACTGTGGAGGCCAGGTCATCTGGCGTAGCACCCCATCACTCTCCTTCTTGGTCAAATAGCCCTTACACAGCCTGGAGGTGTGTTTGGGGTCATTGTCCTGTTGAAAAATAAATGATGGTCCAACTAAACGCAAACCGGATGGATTAGCATGCCGCTGCAAGATGCTGTGGTAGCCATGCTAGTTCAGTATGCCTTCAATTTTGAATAAATCCCCAACAGTGTCACCAGCAAAGCACCCCCACACCATCACACCTCCTTCTCCATGCTTCATGGTGGGAACCAGGCATGTAGAGTCCATCCATTCACCTTTTCTGCGTCACACAAAGACACGGTGGTTGGAACCAAAGATCTCCAATTTGGACTCATCAGACCAAAGCACAGATTTCCACTGGTCTAATGTCCATTCCTTGTGTTCTTTAGCCCAAACAAGTCTCTTCTGCTTGTTGCCTGTCCTTAGCAGTGGTTTCCTAGCAGCTATTTTACCATGAAGGCCTGCTGCACAATGTCTCCTCTTAACAGTTGTTGTAGAGATGTGTCTGCTGCTAGAACTCTGTGTGGCATTGACCTGGTCTCTAATCTGAGCTGCTGTTAACCTGCGATTTCTGAGGCTGGTGACTCGGATAAACTTATCCTCAGAAGCAGAGGTGACTCTTGGTCTTCCTTTCCTGGGGCGGTCCTCATGTGAGCCAGTTTCTTTGTAGCGCTTGATGGTTTTTGCAACTGCACTTGGGGACACTTTCAAAGTTTTCCCAATTCCCACTTATTAAACCTGACAGGGCACACCTGTGAAGTGAAAACCATTTCCGGTGACTACCTCTTGAAGCTCATCAAGAGAATGCCAAGAGTGTGCAAAGCAGTCATCAAAGCAAAAGATGGCTATTTTGAAGAACCTAGAATATAAGACATATTTTCAGTAGTTTCACACTTTTTTGTTATGTATATAATTCCACATGTGGTAATTCATAGTTTTGATGCCTTCAGTGTGAATGTACAATTTTCAAAGTCATGAAAATACAGAAAAATCTTTAAATGATAATGTGTGTCCAAACTTTTGGTCTGTACTGTATATGTGTGTATAAAAATAATAACAATAATGTGTGTGTGTATATGTATACACTGTGTGCAGAATTATTAGGCAAATGAGTATTTTGATCACATGATACTTTTTATACATGTTGTCCTACTCTAAGCTGCATAAGCTTGAGAGCCAACTACCAATTAAGTAAATCTGGTAATATGCCTCTCTGTAATGAGGAGGGGTGTTGAGTAGTGTTCAGCGAGTATGTTCTGTTAACCCTTTCGCCGAGTATGCTCGGGCTGAGCTCCATGTATTTACAGCTGCTCGGTGATATGGTTGAATCTCTCCCGTGTGCATGATTTGCGACTATGTGAGGAATGTCTGTTTCTTACACATTCCTCACATGTAATAAAGCTGTCAAACAGTTGCAAATCATGTACATGGGAGCGATTTAACCTGATCACCGAGCAGCTGTAAATACTCGGAGCTCGGCCCGAGCATACTCGGACAGAACATACTCGCTCAACCCTAGTGTTGACTAATGACATCAACACCCTATATAAGGTGTGCTTAATTATTAGGCAACTTCCTTTCCTTTGGCAAAATGGGTTAGAAGAGAGATTTGACGGGCTCTGAAAAGTCCAAAATAGTGAGATGTCTTGCAGAGGGATGCAGCAGTCTTGAAATTTCCAAACTTTTGAAGCGTGATCACCAAACAATCAAGCGTTTCATGACAAATAGCCAACAGGGTTGCAAGAAGCGTGTTGGCCAAAAAAGGCGCAAAATAACTGCCCATGAATTGAGGAAAATCAAGCGTGAACCTGCCAAGATGCCATTCGCTACCAGTTTTGCCTTATTTCAGAGCTGCAACGTTACTGGAGTATCAAAAAGCACAAGGTGTGCGATACTCAGGGACATGGCCAAGGTGAGGAAGACTGAAAAACGACCACCTTTGAACAAGAAACATAAGATAAAACGTCAAAAATGGGACAAGAAATATCTTAAGACTGATTTTTCAAAGGTTTTATGGACTGATGAAATGAGTGACTCTTGATGGGCCAGAGGCTGGATCAGTAAAGGGCAGAGAGCTCCACTCCGAATCAGACGTCAGCAAGGTGGAGGTGGGGTACTGGTATGGGCTGGTATCATCAAAGATGAACTTGTGGAACCTTTTCGGGTTGAGGATGGAATGAAGCTCAACGCCCAAACCTATTGCCAGTTTCTGGAAGACACCTTCTTCAAGCAGTGGTACAGGAAAAAGTCTGTATCGTTCAAGAAAAACATGATTTTCATGCAGGACAATGCTCCATCACATGCATCCAACTACTCCACAGCGTGGCTGGCCAGTAAAGGTCTTTAAGAAGAAAAAATAATGACATGGCCCCCTTGTTCACCTGATCTGAGCCCCATAGAGAACCTGTGGTCCATCATAAAATGTGAGATCTACAGGGAGGGAAAACAGTACACCTCTCGGAACAGTGTTTGGGAGGCTGTGGTGGCTGCTGCACGCAATGTTGATCGAAAACAGATCAAGCAACTGATAGAATCTATGGATGGAAGGCTGAGTGTCATCATAAAGTAAGGTGGCTATACTGATCACTAATTTTTTGGGTTTTTGTTTTTGCATGTCAGAAATGTTTTTTCTAAATTTTGTGCACTGATATTTGTTTACCTGGTGAAAATAAACACGTGAGATGGGATTGTATTTGTTTTTTATTAAGTTGCCTAATAATTCTGCACAGTAATAGTTACCTGCACAAACAGATATCCTCCTAAGATAGTCAAATCTAAAAAAAACCCACTCCAACTTCCAAAAATATTAAGTTTGGATATTTATGAGTCTTTTGAGTTGATTGAGAACATAGTTGTTGATCAATAATAAAAATAATCCTCTAAAATACAACTTGCCTAATAATTCTGCACACAGTGTATATATATGTGTTTGTGTGTGTGTATATATATATAGTTGGGAAAAGAAGTATTGATACACTGCCGATTTTGCAAGTTTTCCCACCTACAAAGAATGGGGATGTCCGTAATTTTTATCGTAGGTACACTTCACCTATGAGAGACAGAATCTTAAAAAAAAAAAAAAAAAAAAAAAAATCCAGAAAATAGCATTATATGATTTTTACATAATTAATTTGCATTTTATTGCATGAAATAAGTATTTGATGCGATAGACAAACAGAGCTTAATATTTGGTACAGAAACCTTTGTTGGCAATTAGTGGTCAGACGTTTCCTGTAATTCTTTACCAAGTTTGCACACACTACAGCATGGGTTTTGGCCCACTCCTCCATACAGGTTTCCGGCCTGTAGCTGGGCGACATTGAGTTTCAGCCTCCTCCAAAGATTTTCTTTTGGTTTCATGTCTGGCGACTTACTAGGCCACTCCAGGACCTTGAAATGCTTCTTACGGAGCCACTCCTTGCTTGCCCTGGCTGTGTTTTGGGTCATTGTTCTGCTGGAAGCCCCAGCCATGACCCATCTTCAATGCTCTTGCTGAGGGAAGGAGGTTGTTGGCCAAAATCTCATGATACATGACCCCATCCATCCTCACTTCAGTACGGTTCAGTTGTGCTGTCCTCTTTCCAGAAAAGCACCCACAAAGTATGATGATTCCCCCACCATGCTTCACAGTTGGCACGGTGTTCTTGGGGTTTGTACTCATCCTCCTTCTTCTTCCTCCAAACACGGCAAGTGGAGTTGATATCAAAAAGTTATATTTTGGTCTCATCTGACCACATGACCTTCTCCTATTCCTCCTCTGGATCATCAAGATGTTCATTGACGAACTTCAAACGGGCCTGGACATGTGCTGGCGTGAGCAGGGGGACCTTTTGTGCCCTGCAAGATGACAGCGTAGAGTGTTATTAACGGTAATGTTTGAGACACTGGTCCCAGCTCTTTTTAGGTAATTGACCAGGTCCTCCCGTGTAGTTTTGGTCCAATTCCTGACCTTTCTCAAAATCATTCTTACCCTATGAGGCAAGATCTTGCATGGAGCCCCAGACCGAGGAAGATTGAAAGTGATCTTGTGTTTCTTCCATTTTCTAATAATTGTGTGAACAGTTGTTGCCTTCTCACCGAGCTACTTTCCTATTGTCCTATAGACCATCCCAGCCTTGTGCAGGTCTACAATTTTGTCCCTGGTGTCCTTAGACAGCTCTTTTGTCTTGGCCATGGTGGAGAGGTTGGAGTGTGATTGAGTGGTTGGACAGGTGTCGTTCAATACAGGTAATGAGTTCAGAAAACTAACAAGTCTGTGAGAGTCAGAATTCCTACTAGATGGTTGGTAATCAAATACTTATTTCATGCAATAAGATGCAGTTTAATTATTTAAAAATCATACAATGTGATTTTCTGTTTTTTATTTTTAGATTCTGTCCCTCACAGGTGAAGTGTACCTACTCTAAAAATGACAGACCTCTCCATTCCTTGTAGGTAGGAAAACTTCCAAAATCGGCTATGTATCAAATACTCAAATACATACATACAATACAATATACACTACTCAAAAAAATTAAGAGAACACTTAAACAACAGAATATAACTCCTAGTGAATCAAACTTCTGTGAATTCAAACTGTCCACTTAGGAAGCAACACTGATTGACAATCAATTTCACATGCTGTTGTGCAAATGGAATAGACAATAGATGGAAATTATTGGCAATTATCAAGACACACTCAATAAAGGAGTGGTTCTGCAGATGGGGTCCACAGACCACATCTCAGTACCAATGCTTTCTGGCTGATGTTTTGGTCACTTTTGAATGTTGGTTGTGCTTTCACACTCGTGGTAGCATGAGACGGACTCTACAACCCACAGAAGTTGCTCAGGTAGTGCAGCTCATCCAGGATGGCACATGAATGCGAGCTGTGGCAAGAAGGTTTTCTGTGTCTGTCAGCGTAGTGTCCAGAGGCTGGAGGCGCTACCAGGAGACAGGCCAGTACACCAGGAGACGTGGAAGGGGCCGTAGGAGGGCAACAACCCAGAAGCAGGACCGCTACCTCCGCCTTTGTGCAAGGAGGAACCGGAGGAGCACAGCCAGAGCCCTGCAAAATGACCTCCAGCAGGCCACAAATGTGCATGTGTCTGCACAAACGGTTAGAAACAGACTCCATGAGGGTGGTATGAGGGCCCGACGTCCACAGATGGGGGTTGTGCTCACAGCCCAACAACGTGCAGGATGCTTGGCATTTGCCACAGAACACCAGGATTGGCAAAGTCGCCACTGGCGCCCTTTGCTCTTCACAGATGAAAGCAGGTTCACACTGAGCTCATGTGACAGATGTGAGAGTGTCTGGAGACGCCATGGAGAGCGATCTGCTACCTGCAACATCCTTCAGCATGACCGGTTTGGCAGTGGGTCAGTAATGGTGTGGGGTGGCATTTCTTTGGAGGGCCGCACAGCTCTCCATATACTCGCCAGAGGTAGCCTGACTGTCATTAGGTATCGAGATGAGATCATGAGACCCCTTGTGAGACCATATGCTGGTGTGGTTGGCCCTGGGTTCCTCCTAATGCAAGACAATGCCAGATTTCATGTGGCTGGAGTGCGTCAGCAGTTGGCGGATGCTTTAGTCCAGATCTGGGAGGAAATCCCACAGGAGACCATCCGCAACCTCATCAGGAGCATGCCCGGGCATTGTAGGGAGGTCATACAGGCACGTGGAGGCCGCACACAATACTGAGCCTCATTTTGACTTGTTTTAAGGACATTACGTCAAAGTTAGATCAGCCTGTAGTGTGTTTTTCCACTTTAATTTTGGGGGTGACTCCAAATCCAGGCCTCCATTGGTTAATAAATTTGATTTCCATTGATGATTTTTATGTGATTTTGTTGTCAGCACATTCAACTTTGTACAGAACAAAGTATTCAATGAGAATATTTCATTCATTCAGATCTAGGATGTGTTATTTGAGTGTTCACTTTTTTTTTTTTTTGAGCAGTGTATAATATTTGGCTTTCGGGTAAAATTTTTGCAAAATGTAAAAAGTTCATACTACATTGTTAATTTATCATGAAAGTAGGGCATTTAAGTAGAAGCAAACAATTTATTGAAACAAAAGCCAACAACAGTGGTAGGTATACCCCAACAAAAGATGTCAATGTCTCTATAACCTGTCATGAGACCTTGATCATCTTTTTCAGCTTGACGACGTCTCCTGCTGTTCACAAGTGGAGTTCTTGTCTGCTGAGGCATGACATCCCTCTCTTCTTGAAGGGTGACCCTCACATCATTGAGGTTCTGGGCTACAGAGTTATGAACCTCTACACTGCGACTCAGCTGATCCCACAGGTTTTCTATGGGACTCTGGTCCCGAGAAAGTGTAGGCCACTCCACTTGAGGTATCCCTGTCTCCAGCAGCCATTCCCTAATGATTCAACCTTGATGATCTGGAGCATTGTTGTCCATCAAGATGAAATTAGGCCTGTGTTGTTCCTGCTGGATTAATCACTGGATTAATTATATTATTCAATTAGTAGAGGCTTGTCACTGCCTTTCACAGTGTAGGGCAATTCTGTATTGACTAGACACAGCTGCCTACACTGTAACACCACCACCACCTAAGGCTAATCTGGCGACAACAGTGGCTGGTGCATAGCGCTCTCCTTGATGTCTCCAGCATCGTTGGTGGCCATCGTTTCTGCTCAGCGTGAATCAACCTTCATCAGTGAACAGCGCTGAGTTCACTTGAAAGGCTAGATTGCATTTTAGGATCATCCTAAAATTTCACTCGAAAGTCAAATATCCGTAACTTTTTTTGAGTAGTGTATATGAAAATAAATTTCTGTACAAATTAATTAGTCAGATAAATCTTTTCTCTATTTTTTTTTTTTTTATCATGTATTCCAGTATGGCTTATTGAATTATTTTTATCAGTTTAATAACTGAAATAGATTTTACTCTTTTATGTACATAATCTCATGCTTTCGAGTTGACATGGGCTGAATATAATGATGTGTCTGAGTGTCCGCCTCCAGTAGGCGCACACTCCCGGAAATGATGCGCGTCAGAGCTCACGTTTCCTCTGCTGGCACAATTAGTTTATGGCCTTGTTGACGCATAGGTCCGGATCCCATTGTGCTGAGGGTTTGGACGTATTCCCCGACGGGACTAGCGAACATGACCCTAGATGCAATGTGAAAGCACCCTAAGGCTAGTCTATATTTTTTACATTTTTCAGTTTGCCAAACTTCTTTATGGTGTGTATCACTTTTTACAAGCCATCTCGAATCCATTTTTTTCTAAGCAGGTACATGTCTCGGTCTTCAAAAAAAGGATATGTGAAAAGGCATATTGATTGTAACGGGTCTGTGAGCTATTCTTAAAAATAATGGATATTTCACATACCCAAAGAACCGATATTTGAAAGAGCCCTAAGGCTGGACTCAACTGATCGTCTGCATTCCCAGACCAGTCCTTTCCACAGCTTCGTGCACTAGTTTGCATTGTGGAGGGTGCAGGAATCTACCATTACATGCACTGATCTATTGGGATGACTATAATGGATGAGAAGACTATGTTCACACTCAGCATTTTTGCTGCAGCCAAAACCGGCTCTCTAGGCTGTAAAACTGCTGCATTCAAAATTTTTCAGTGTTTTCAATTTGTATTAGGTTCGTTGTTTGGGTGCAGATTACTTGTGTGTTTTTGTCTAGGGTAAATGTTTAAGAAAAGTTAGTTGTTTTTTTTCCCACTTTCTTATTGTTTTTTTTTTTTTTGAGTTATTAAATACTGAAGAATTGTCAAAAACAAGTCACTTCTCAAATTTAGTCAGGGAAAAAAACAATCATTTGCCTAACATTTCTGAAATCTCATAGCTTTTGTCAGTACTGTAAAGAGCTGCTTTTAATATGCAAAAGAGAGAGCAAAAAAGGCTGCATGTGAACGTAGCCTAATAGTGCACGCTGCATATTTTTCCACATCAAGAAAACTGCTCATGTGCACTAGCATTGTACACCGTGGGCTGCAATAAACAGGTCTGAACATAAATTTATCGTTTTATTTTTATAGAAGTTTTGCACTTAGTTTCAAGTGTGACAAAGAAAATGAAACCATTTAGATTATGTTGTAATAATGTCTGTATTTTCCCCGCAGCACACCTTTATTAAAAATGCTAAACCGGTGTCCATTCTCCGAGATCTCATCACAGAAGCGATGGATATCAAGGCGAAAAGACATGAGGAGCAGCAAAGAGAACTCGAGGAGGAGGATGAAAATTCAGTAAGTCTTTATAATCTTAGAAGAAATTACATGTTTTGACTTTGAATATTTTGATACTTATTTTTTGTTTTAGATTTTCATTGTGAGCATATGATTTTGGACATGTACAACATGCATTTCAAATTCCAGTAGCTATTTTTATGTTGATGTGGGTATATATTTATTCACTGCCCATTTTTGTCGTTTTTCCAGTATACAGCAAGTCTCGTGATTATTTATATAAGTGCCGCAATATACACAGCAGGTGAAATAAGTATTGAACACGTCACCAATTTTCTAAGTAGATATATTTCTAAAGGTGCTATCGACATGAAATTCTCACCAGATGTCAGTAACAACCCGTCGAATCCACATAGGAAAAGAAATCAAACCGTAGATGTATATAAATTATGTGTAATAATGAGAAATGACACAGGGAAAAAGTATTGAACAGATGAAGAAAGAGAGGTGCAAAAAGCCACGGAAAGTCATGATACCAGCTGAAATCTATCAGTAATTACAAATTATTCCTGCTTCTTAGTGAAAAAGAATACCAGCTGGTTCAACTGATGACCTATGAAAAAGTTTCTCATTATTAAGGTGCTACACAAGAAACCTCTCATGATGTGTAAAACCAGTGAGCTGTCTCAAGACCTTTGCAACCTTATTGTTGGAGTGCATACTGATAGCATTAGTTACAGAAGAATTTCTAAACTACTGAAGGTTCCAGTGAGCACTGTTGGGGCCATAATCCGGAAGTGGAAAGAACATCATTTCATCATAAACCGGCCACGACCAGGTGCTCTATGCAAGATTTCAGAGAGAGGAGAGAAAATAATTATCAGAAGAGTTGTATAAGACCCAAGGACCACCTGTGGAGAGCTACAGAAAGACATGGAAACAGCAGGTACAATTGTTTCAAAGAAAACTAGAGGTGATGCACTCAATCTCCATGGCCTGTATGCACGCTCACCACCCAAGACTCCATTGCTGGACAAAATGCATGTTCAAGCATGTCTAACTTTTTATTAATAACATTTAGACAAGCCTGTGAAATACTGAGAGAATATAGTCTGGTCTGATGAGACCAAAATTGAACTCTCTGCATGCTATAATACCCACCGTATATAGAGGCCAAAAGGCACTGCAGATCTCACCCCAAAATCACCATACCAACAGTGAATTTTGGAGGGGAAATATCATGGTGTGGGGCTGTTTACCATGCTATGGCACTGGCTAACTTCATATTATTGAAGGGAGGATGAATGAACAAATGTACCAAGACATTCTTGATAAAAATCTGCTGCCATCTACTAGGATGATGAAGATGAAATGACGGTGGACATATCAACAGACAATGATCCCAAACACAAAGCCAAGAAAATGCTCAATTGGTTTCTGAGAATACAGCTGCTAGAATGAAGCAGCCAAACACTGGACCTGAATCTAATGGAAAGTTTATAGAAGGAACTAAAGCTCAGAGTTCATAGAAGGAGCCCACAGGACCGTCAGGATTTGAGAAGTGTTTGGGTGGAAAAATGGGCCAAAATCACACCTGAGCAATGCATGCGACTAGTTTCTCCATACAGGAGGAATCTTGAAGCTGTCATCACCAACAAAGGCTTTTGCACGAAGTATTTCATAAATTTCAGTAAATGTGTTCAATACTTTTTCCCTGTGTCATTTCTCATTATTACACACAAGTTTTGGACATCTATGATTTGATTTCTTTGCCTGTGTGGATTGGATGGGTTGTTACCGACATCTGGTGAGAATTTCATGTCGGTAGCACCTTTTGAAATATATTTACTTAAAAAATTGGTGACGTGTTCATTATTTATTTCACCCACTGTATACTTACATACAAGCTGGTGCTGAAGGCAAGCCAGAAGTCCGCCTGCATAACCTATCCCCATCATTACAGAATAGGGTTCTGCTACCGACTAGACGGCATGTAGGGAATGGTTCCTGGCACTGTGTCAGCGGGATTAATCAGCAGGATGATCTGCATCATCATCAGCAACAACCATGTCCTCTAATCCAGATAACTGAGCACTTCAAGAGGATACAGTTTCATTGTTAGGAAATGTAGTCATTATGTTTGTGTTGGTAATGCCGTGCGTTGTGGACGTAGTCAGGAAAAGGCTGACATACCCAGTTCTCCAGAGAGTAAAGTAAAAAAAGCTGGACAGGTCTGTACCTATGTGATTGGAAATCATGGAGCTTGCTTGTGTGTATAGCTCTTCAATGTGTAATTTTCCTTTCTGCCATGCCTTTTCCCATGTTTAGAGTTCACTTATAACCTTTTTGTTCAATTTTATTTTTTTACCTTTTTATTAGATTTAGTAAATATTTCTTCTGCTTTTATTGGCTTTTCTCGGGTACATCTCAGCTTTTCAGAATGGGTTTAAGAAAACATCAATTGAGTTGACTTATTTTGCATGCAAGCCCCCACCCTAACATGTTACTTATCCAAAACGGCAGCAAGGAATTCCCCTCAAACATAGTCCCAGCTAGAGTTCCTCCTGAGCCTGTTTTGACCACAGAGCACAGACCCTTTATATAAACCTGACATGTCGGAATAGGTTTCCAATGATATTTTCAGCAGTCACATAGTGCCAACATACCCATTAATAGTGCCAGGTAATTTGCCTACATTAAAGTGGTTGTCGAGGCATGGGTATATCATTACCTATCTACAGAATAGCTCATGAATAGCCGATCATTGGTGGTCCAACACCCAGTACCTCCACTGATCGTCTGTTTTTGTTCTTCTGGCGGTTGGATGTAATCACTTGGAAAGAAGTTTCTGAGCACAACTCCATTCCAAGTGTAGGGGCCCTGCTGGCTACTGCAGAGTAAGGTGTTGTACTGCAGGATCCAGCAGCGGCTGCTACACTTTATATGGTGCTAGCTTCATTCAATCTGTTTACATCCAGCCTCTGCCAGAGCTAAGCTATCTGATTGGTGGGTTTGCTGAGCATCGGACCCTCACCAGTCTCTGCTTTTGATAACCTATCCTGTATATAGGTCATGAAATACATGTAACCCTTTTACAGAAAGAAAATCTGTAATAAAATCTTTACCTGGTTCCCACTAATTTAGATCTCCTATTTGCAATAAGATTGAGAGGGGGTGCCAATAGCGCTGTTACCCAGACAAGTAGTGGTATAAAGGAAAAAAGATGAAATGCACAACTCATATGATGGTATAATGGAGTGTTGCAGGAGACTCCAAACCTCAAGGGTCTGAGTACCATAAGTTGCGGATGCAAGAAAGTGCCAATGATTCCGCGCTCCTCCGGGTCAAGGATGGGATGCAATACCCAGTGCTTGGTTAAGAGTCCATTTATTTAAAAGCTAAAACCAGACGTGTTTCGTGGACGTCCTGTCCACTTCATCAGTTCAAGCAATGCACTGATGAAGTGGATAGGGCGTCCACGAAACGTGTCTGATTTTAGTTTTTAAATAAATGGACTCTTAACCAAGCACTGGGTATTGCATCCCTTCCTTGACCCAGAGGAGCGCGGGATTATTGGCACTTTCTTGCATTCACAACTTATGGTAGATCTCCTATTTGTGATAGCCAGGTAGATACAAGATCTGCCTGCATATTTGCTCCTCTCCCTTTGCTGATAATCTTTTACACATAAGCAAATGGGGACTTCAATAGTGCATCCACCTGGCCAGACTTAAGGTCGCAAATGAGCACAGATTGATATAGACGGAACCATCGCTAATACTGCCGTCTGTGTCCTCATACAGTATCGAGTTATTAACTTCACATCCCCTGCTTACACGGGGCAATGTGTGGCCATTAAGGGTGATTATTTTTTGTTGTCCTAAACGATCTAATCATCCTACAGATGAACAGTTCAGCATGTAATAGCTGGCATGTTTACACGGGTCCATTATCGAGAATGTGCATTCTCCAATTATCTCCTTGTCTAAATAAATCCTTACATTTGTCAGATCACTCATTGACTCCTTTGCCGAAAAGCTGCTCAGAACTCTTGCCAACCAGCAGACCACCAGTCAGTGTACGAGGGCTGGCAGGTATGGGCTCCTGTCTGACATCCATGGCTCTTCTTTTGATTAGTGAGCCTGGCGAGATGTCAGGAAAAGCCGGCTAAACAAAAGACAGGCTAAGGATGCCATTAGGTAGGGGGTGATTCTTGGGGTTCCCGTCAGTGTGCCAGAGATTGCTCACTTGGCCCACGGTCTGAGTCTTGTGAATTGATGCGCAACCACTTTGTCCACAGGATAGGAGATAAATCATTTTTGGGGGTCTCACAAACCATTGTAATGGAAGGCTTTAGCCCCTCGATTGGTCATGGCATGACTGACCGTAGTGTAGAGGAGGAAGTTGTATGTAGCGGTGGTCATGCACGTACCACGCTGATTCATTGAATGGAACCACTCCCAAGTTTCTCCAGTCTTCCAGTGATCATGGCGGTCCCACAGTGGATCCCCCAGTGATCAGACATTGGTCACTTGTACGGTAAATAGATAATGTCCATTTTGGGACAACTTTTAAAAAGGTCATTTTTGGGGGGAAAGCTGGGTGATGACCCATACAGCCCTTACTACAGCTCCTACACGGATGTCCCTCAGCTCCCCAAGATGCATTAACAGCTCTGCTTCAGCATGAATTATTCTGTCCCACACGCACCGCAATATATAGGATTACACATGTACAAAACCTCAAAAAGCCATTAGCAGTTTTCATGTCAGGCCCATGAGACGAGCACGGGCCGCTCTACACTGCGCCTCTTATTCTGCACCGTTCCCCCCCCTGTGTACGTTGGCACCCCTGCCTGTACCTCTTACCTCCTTTCCTATAAATGACAAAAAGCAAATGAAAGATTTGAGGCTAAACCAGTCCTCAGTATGCAGCGAGAACACAGAAAAAACAAAGCCGAGTGACCCTGTTCTTTAAGGTAATAAATATTTGGCCGTTTTCCCTGCAATCTGTCATGAACTGAGGTCTGATTGTGATACATTCCTCCGCACAGCTGCTTGACCTCCTGAATCAAAATCCTATCCAAAAAATTAAAATTCTCTAGAAGAGGCCAGTCATAGTCAGTATGCTTAAACTAACATTTAAGCGTTCAGATCTCCGTTACCCCCCCTGTAGAATACTTTGCTTGCCGTTTTCTGCTAATTAAAAAAATCTGTTTACTTACCTCAGCACCTATCAAAACATGTCAGGCTGTCACAAGAGGTTTCCATCATAGCACTCACACCAGTAAGATGTACGCGGAGCGGCAGCCCTGTGTAACCGGCTCCTACCGTCACCTTAAAGGGCCTTCTTCTCTGGAGCAGATTGCAGCTTGTCGTTTTATCTCTACGTCTTATTCCATCATCTTATTTTGGGGGGCTCAGACATGAATCTACATTAATAGGATTTTCAATGTGTTTAGCTTGGAAAACCCAGTCTCATATGTTATTATAGAAAATACTGATTTATTAGTGGACATTGCTTGTGATAGGAAAAAGAGAAAAACAGCGTCTTACCCTGGGAGATGTGGCATGTCCTTGAGGTAGGCAGACAGCCCATTGTTTACTGCTGGGTTCAGATAGCCGTATCATGCCCAGACTGATCACTGGTCAAGGGTCTCTTGACCCCAACTTACAGCCTTATATATGCCGGTGAAGCTTTCAGTTTGAGTCAGAAGTCGCGTGGTCAGACCAGGCTTTTTGCTTCCTTTACATACGGTGAAATACGGCTGTCTAAACCTGGCCTTAAATCATTTTTTTTCATTGTGGATCACATATGGAGTATGAAATAGGGCCGTTTGAACCCGGCCTTATAGTAAAATATACTGGGAGTGCTTCATTAACTGCCCTTCTCCCCTTTCCCCCACACCTGATTGTCCCCCATACTTCACTTTTTATATTATGGGGTGGCGTATATAATTCGATGATCATTATCTGTTTTCTTTCCTTCAGACTCCATCTTGATATCTAGCTCTCGTTCTGCATGTTCTTCCTCTGCTCTGTTATAAATCCCATGATGAATCCGTACATATCACCTGACCAGCTAGAACATGTTACCGTCTCTGCCTGCTGTGGAAACAGTGTGATTTTCCTCTGCTTTATATTCTTCTAAATAAAATAATTATATTCTTAGCTCATATATTATAAATATGCAGTCAAGGAGGCCGAACGGGGAACTCCTGCATTATAACTGTGTAACAGGAGCTGTGCAGTAATCATCATTATCTGTGATATAAGCTTCTTTCTTACCCCTGTGGATCACTGCAGCCAATCCACGACTGCTATTGGGCTAATGCACTTTTCATTCCCTCGAATGAACCTCGAATAAGTGGAAGTATGGATAGCGCAGCAACCCAATAGCGGCCACTGACTGACTGCAGGACTCGCATAGCATAACAATGTCACCTGAAGCCCCTGTAGACATCGAAAAAACTGTGCTTGTGCAGGAAGTGAATTTGATGTATTTTGTCATTTACAATGGGACTACTTATTTTAAAATGAGTTGTCCAGGTAGTGGACAACCCCTTTAAAAGATGACCTGTCACCTGTCCTGACATGGCTGCTTTAGATAATACCCATGTTAACCAGAAACAAAGAGTTCTGGAGCATCTTTTCTTTGATCTGTGCTTTGTTGCATTACTCTGTTTTGCTTCCTAGTATTATATTAATAGATTGACAAATGAGTGTCACTATTCTCATTGTCAAAGGAGTGTAGCCCTGCTCAGTCTAAGGGCGAATCAGTAACTTGGATGTGGTCTGTGGTCATTAATCAGCTGAGGGGGGAGCTCAGTGAAAGAAAGCTAAAAGCTACAAATGGCCAGTCAAACCATCATAGTGGGCTTACTGACAGATTCTCAGTTAAATCATTCTGCAGCCAGCAGAAGACAGTGCATCACAGCGGCTATAAGGAGGCAAGCTGTGCAAAACATTTAATGAAGCCCAATTACAAAATTGATTTGTAGCCTCAGTGACCTAAAAGGAAAAACATGTCCTCAAATGTGGACAGTTCCTTTAAAATAAAATAATAAAAAAAAAATAATAAAAAATGGATACTAGCATAAAGGGAAAGATAAAACTATTCTATTAAATTGCTCTTGGTTTGACCTTTGCTTGTCAGAATAATTGTTTTTGACTGTTTTTATTTCAATTAATTGAAAATTGTCACTTCGGGCGATTTCCAGGCAGTGAATACACACACATGTTTAAAGGTGCAGGGATAATGGACAGATGGCAGCACGTGAACTATTACACAACTTACTACTTGTGTAGCCGATTCCTTCTGCACGTTCACCCCCCTGATCTGGATATTCCTGGCTCCTACTCTTTTATTCTGTTGTCTTTGGCGCCCCCTTGTGTTACATATGTGAACTGCATATCTTTAGGAAACGACTTAAGATGGGCCAGAATGTGCCCATTTTGCCATTAAAATGGATGCATAGAATTTTTTTTTAACCCTTAGTGTGTTAACAGTGTGCGGATTTGTACAAGAGAACTACACTGTGTTCCAAATTATTATGCAAATAATATTTTCTCAGATTTTCCCAAATTACCTACATGAATTGCAGTCATTGTAATTTTCCAGTCAAATAACTATTAGAGTACAATTGAAAGGTTTTTGTACAAACTGCCTATGATAACAGTATATTTTTTAAAAAATTAAAAACTCAAACTGCACTCAAAATGCATGTTCCAAATTATTATGCACAGCAGAGTTTTCAACCTTTTCATTTTAATAAAGAACAAAAAAATGGTCATTTTTGAAATTATAAGCATTAGCAGGTTATTACAAACTGAAATCAAACAGTTTTCAACTCAAAACTTTATTCTAGGTGATGTTACATTTTCACATAGGACCCCTTGTTCGAAAGAAGCTTCTGAACTCTCTCGTCCATTGAATTTGTCAGGTTTTGGATGGTTTCTGCTTCAGTTGTTTTGCATGAGGACAGAATACCCTCCCAGAGCTGTTGCTTAGATGTGAACTGCCTCCCGCCATCATAGACACTCCTTTTGATGATGCTCCAGAGGTTCTCAATGGGGTTGAGGTCAGGGGAGCATGGGGGTCACACCATAAGTTTGTCCCCTTTTATGCCCATAGCAGCCAGAGATGCAGATGTGTTATATGCAGCATGAGACAGGGCATGATGGCGGGAGGCAGTTCACATCTAAGCAACAGCTCTGGGAGGGTATTCTGCCCTCATGCAAAACAATTAAAGCAGAAACCATCCAAAACCTGACAAATTCAATGGATGAGAGAGTTCAGAAGCTCCTTTCGAACAAGGGGTCCTATGTGCAAATGTAACATCACCTAGAATAAAGTTTTGAGTTGAAAACTGTTTGATTTCAGTTTGTAATAACCTGCTAACGCTTATAATTTCAAAAATGACAATTTTTTTGTTCTTTATTAAAATGAAAAGGTTGAAAACTGCTGTGCATAATAATTTGGAACATGCATTTTGAGTGCAGTTTGAGTTTTTTATATATACTGTTATCATAGGCAGTTTGTACAAAAACCTTTCAATTGTACTCTAATAGTTATTTGACTGGAAAATTACAATGACTGCAATCCATATAGGTAATTTGGGAAAATCTGAGAAAATATTATTTGCATAATAATTTGGAACACAGTGTAGTGCCAGAAACCTAATTTTCATTCAGTTAGTCTAATCCACAGCTTTTCCATGCAGAATTCCTGCTAATAAACATGTTTAATCTTATTGGAGATAAATTTTTCGTTCCCTGTGTTTTTAAAGTCCTGAAAATTGAACTGCTGCTGCAACTCCTAGCAATCAACTGCTGTGCTGGAACATGTCCTAAAGCGTTCATTTGTCTTGTAGCGCCACCGCTGGGAATGTGAAGCATTACGTGATGCTCAGAGGGATGGGCTGGCTGGTTGATAGAAGACTTACCTTTGCGAACTCCAAATGCCCTAATAATCTCAGAAATGCCCCTCTTTTGAGCAATCTCATTAAAGAGCCCCGTTCTCAGGATCAGTGGTTGTCCCATTAGTCTGACCTTCACCAATCTCAAAGTTATCACCTTTTTAATAACCCTTTAAAGCTGATACGTCACCAGATTTCACAGTATAAAGAGCAAACATTATGAAATAGTTCTCAAAAAGCCCATTTGAGAATGTCTTTATAATCCTGATCGTGACATGAGCAGTTTTAATCCTGCCATAGAGTCAGAGAGCTCAGGAGTCCCGGTGTAGTCAATCTGCGCTCACAGTTGCAGGTTGTACTTTGCAGTGTGAGATCACTGCAGTGAGGAGGGACACTGAGAAGCTTTCAGAAGTAATTCCTTTCCTTCGTCCAGCCAAGAGGGTAAAGTAATATATATTTTTTAATTTGTTGATCATAGTAAAACATATTCTTGTAGAGAAACCCCCCCCCCCCCCAAAAAAAAAATCCTTACAATTGGCATACCCAGTCTTAATCATGATCTACCTCTTGAAATGCATAGGGTTTTTTTTGTATCTCATGTCATTTTTCTACTGCATATTCACATATTACATTTTTTTTTGCTACACTGAGTAGCTGTCATAAAGGATTATACAGCAATTCTGGCATGGATTTTCAAAGTAAATACACCAATCTCATCAGGTCTAAGATATCTATTTTGTAGAGTTGAGCAAAAAGATTTGCGCTGTCCTCAACCGGCGTCCACTTTGCTCCTTCGAGGCAGACGGACCAGAGCAGTATCCACTTCTGGTGCCGGTATCCTTGGCCCGGCATCCTGGGTGCCTACGGCATTTACTAATGAACATCCATCATGGCTAAGGCTCATATGATGACATAATGTCCCAGGGTCTAGTAATCGCCAGAGGCACGAAGACTGGCCTAGCCAACTGCCTCCTCGGGGGAGCGAACTGTACACTGGATCCGTACAGTGCAGATCCTTTTGCTCATCCGTATGATTTAGTAATTTGTGCAGTTTGTATTATGAAATCTGGTGGCAGATCCATAAATAAGGGCACGGTTTCCTCTGACTGTGCCCTGGTTATTGCTCCACTATGTACATCATGTCCTCTCCACCATTCTGACTTGAGAAGGTGGGAAATCAGAGGGGAGGGGCAGAAACCCACCGCAGAAGTAATTAGGATATCACACTCGCTGATCTAAGCCGGATAATTCGGACCATCTGACAAATACCAGCGCACTGCCAGTTTGGCTGCATGGTGTATTGTGAGACGGAGCAGATAAGGGGGGCTCTGACAACCCTCACTGTTCAGTCCGCTGTTAATTGCTGGCTGTCCTTTCCTATAACCATTATTGGAATATATATACGGCCGAGATGTGATGTGTGTTCTGTGCAACAAATAAAAGATTACATGTTGTAATCCCACCCACGGCTCGTCACAGCGCGATTGTCCTCTACCTCTCGGTTGTGGCGCTGATTGATTAGCCGCGATGCCATGCAAACAGAGCCTGTTCTGCTTCAGTAATTGCAAGTTGGATGTTACTGGAATCAATAATTTCCAGGTCCAGTCTGAAATTTCCAAGTTTATTGCTTCAAAATAATGTGCAAATTGAGGTAAACCAAACCACGGCTGCACCGTGCCCGAAAAGCAAAAGGAATCGTCAAATGCTAATATGATGATGATCATTAAATGGGGCTTTCTGAAAAGTGGATAGTCTATTTCTAGGATACACCAGTATCAGATTGAGGGGAGTCTGCACCACCATCATAGCTACCTGGCATGGGACGGAGCTGGAATACCAGACATGGCTTTCTTTGAGATTGCTGGAAAATGCTGGGCACTAGTCTCTGCTATCTCTGGAAGCCCCATAGAGAATAGCCTGAGCAGTTTTGTGAATGCCCAACCACCACCATCAATTCACGCTTTCAGGATTTGTGTTGATCCCAGCAGATCAGCTAATTATTACTTATTGAAAAAAGGAGCAATCGGCTCACCTGTTCAGGTGCACAGCAAAATACTCCATTAATAGCTACAGTCCAAACAATAGCCAACACTCACATCTTCTTTACAAGAATTGCTTTATTGATCCTTTAGTATAAAAGGCACAAAAAAATGGTTGAACACAACAGCACAAAAATTAAAAAGCCAAAAAAGAAATATCTGCTGCGCTCCCAGGCAACATGTTTCACACTTGCATGACAAAGGACCATGCAGGTCTGAAACATGTTGCCCGAGAACGCAGCTGATAATTCACCAGGGTTTGTACTGATGATGAAGTTGTATAATTCGAAACGCGTTGACTATTAAACCACACTTCTTTGGATTTCGACCTTCTCGTCATCATTGACGGCAGCGCGGGTTAACCCATACTGATCCCAGCTAGTACCAGGTAAGTACAGGTCATGCCTTTTCCTAACGTGTGGGAGAAGCCATGTCTTTGCCTTTGTTTGCAGATATTTGGGCTCCATATGGGGCGTATGATTCATGCCCTGGATTATCATCAGTTCGGCTTTGCATTCCCGGAACATTACTGCCACTGATTGGAAATGCTGTTGTATCCAACGCTGGAATCTGTTCCTTTCAACAATCCCCCAGCATCTGCTCCGCAGATCTCTCTGTTACTAAAAATGGCCCTCTTGTTTTTTTTTTCTTCTGGGGATGAGAGGCTAGTAAAATATGGCAGCCTCCATAAATTGACCTCACACTTAATGTTTGCAGAATAAAAATGCCTCCCGTCGCGCTCCCTGATCCCATTGTCTTTTCTCTGCTTTAATTGTAAATTACGACCCAGAGAAGTAGTCAGACCAATAAAACGCGCGGCGAGAGTTCATTGTTTTCCAGCATGAAACTCCTCGTATTTATAGAAAGGTCTGAGGTTTTCATGTGATGTGGTTATGGCAAAATAAATTTGTATAAACTAAATCCTTTTTTTTTTTTCACAGGCGATGCAATTCAGCACGTTTCTGTGAAGGATCGTACTGCGGGGTTAACTCTTTATGTTCATGACCTTGCTGTGTTATATTTCAGGAAGAAGATGAACTGGACTCTCATACAATGGTCAAGACCAGCTCCGAGAGCGCCGGGACCATGAGGGCTGCCAGCACGATGAGCGAAGGAGGCCAAACCATGATCGAGCATAATAGTACCATGCTGGAGTCCGATCTGGGCACCATGGTCATAAACAGTGATGAGGAAGAGGAGGAGGAAGAAGATGGCACTATGAAAAGTAGGTTGTCCTCAGGTTGTCTCTTATTTATGAACGATCAACTTGGATTATGAAGTCAAAAAGATTATTGAGGAACATTATCCAGAGCTTTGGTCTTTCCTGACACGTCTGCACCATTACTTCTCATATTCCCCTTTATAGGACAGTTCTGGAGAGTTTTTTTTCTTCGTGGTGAATAAATTGAAAACTATTTTTTTTTTCCATTTCAATCCATGTAAAGACCAATTTACCCAGACGATTTCTGTCCATAAAGGGAATGCCTATCTGCTGTATACAATGGCCGGATCACACGGGCGACACAACTGTAGGGGACAGAACAGTCGTTAATATGATCGCTCTGTCCCCATACAGCTTGCATGTTAGCTGCAGCACGTTTCTTGTGTACACGGGGGGATGTGCTGCGGACCACCATGCCTGTGTGAATCCAATCATACAAGTGTTTTTCTTATTCCTCGGCTGGTCGGTGGCGTGTTCACACTGGTTTACCATCGGGAACGGTCATTTTTGTAACGTGTAAATGCGACTGAAGACAATGTTCGAACAATCAACATACAAGTAGAAGGGTAACAGTTATCAGTTTCTTAAAAGCTTATTCCCCTCATCATAGATGAATTTTGTTGGATAGTCCTTGTAAAATCAAGCAATTTTGCAATTTACCGCTTGTTAAAATTTGCAGCCATTCTTTAGGTATTATAAGACTTTTCCTTAGTTTACAGCTCGGTGGTCGGTCTCCAAGGTAACGAGCTATAAACAAAAGTAAAGTTAATATCTCACAAACGGCTGAAAATGTTACTAAGCAGTATATTGCAAAATTGCTTGTATTTACGAGCACTAGCCAACTTATGAAGTTGGGAATAATCGTTTCATAGATTTCCATGAGGAATAATAGAGGAACATCACAATGCGCAGTTATACGAAAAAGCGCAATATCATGTGAGCAGAAAGAATCTATCACTCTCTATTCTGCAAATCATTAGTCAGGGAAAACGAGGATTATTGTGAAGGGTTTTGGGCAGCAGTGCACAAGTAGATGGCAGGAGAGCAAGTACAACGCTGGGCGCAAAAGCAATAAATGGAGGGAGTGGTCAACACCTCCCGCATTTATCAAAATCCTGGCTAAAAAAGACGGCTGAGACGTGGGCTGATTACTGTGGATAACTATAACAAAGCCTTCCATGGGTTTCATACACAGATATATCGCTTCTTGGAATGGTTTCCACACAATTACTACAAGGAATGCATAAATGGCAGCCCCTTTCTGACTAGCCCCATTGGTGCCAATCCACATGCATGCCTGCGGCCATTGCAGAAATTTAAGGGTCAGCTTCGTGTTTCCGTCCCAAATTCCACTTCCATTTTTAGTGAATACTTACCCCTGCTAGGGAATAAGATCAGGAATTATTATACAAATATTTTACACTAAACTGCGGCTGTCATCAACCTTCCAAACCATGCTCTATAGGAGCACTGGATAAGTGTAATACCTGCCGCTGTCCTGGCCTCAGTAGGTCTGATCTCCAGTCCTGCCCTCAAGGTGATCAGTCACTTTCATGGACTGTCCCGGAATAAAAGCCAATTGTGCCTCCGATCAGCCACTGTCACACACAGCAAATTGTCTGCGTTGGTCTCATAATGACCATAATGACTTGTGAATTGAGCTTTATGCTGCAGGATGTATGATGGTGAATCTGGTATGTTTACTGGGCCAATGTTCATTTTTACATAGCGGAAACCTTTACCATTTGAGAGCAAATAGAGGCTTGTCCACCACTGCATGCTCTGACTTGTAGCCCTCCACCACTGCATGCTCTGACTTGTAGCCCTCCACCACTGCATGCTCTGACTTGTAGCCCTCCACCGCTGCATGCTCTGACTTGTAGCCCCCCTCCACCGCTGCATGCTCTGACTTGTAGCCCCCCTCCACCGCTGCATGCTCTGACTTGTAGCCCCCCTCCACCGCTGCATGCTCTGACTTGTAGCCCCCCTCCACCGCTGCATGCTCTGACTTGTAGCCCCCCTCCACCGCTGCATGCTCTGACTTGTAGCCCCCCTCCACCGCTGCATGCTCTGACTTGTAGCCCCCCTCCACCGCTGCATGCTCTGACTTGTAGCCCCCCTCCACCGCTGCATGCTCTGACTTGTAGCCCCCCTCCACCGCTGCGTGCTCTGACTTGTAGCCCCCCTCCACCGCTGCGTGCTGTGACTTGTAGCCCCCCTCCACCGCTGCGTGCTCTGACTTGTAGCCCCCCTCCACCGCTGCGTGCTCTGACTTGTAGCCCTCCACCGCTGCATGCTCTGACTTGTAGCCCTCCACCGCTGCGTGCTCTGACTTGTAGCCCCCCTCCACCGCTGCGTGCTCTGACTTGTAGCCCTCCACCGCTGCGTGCTCTGACTTGTAGCCCCCCTCCACCGCTGCGTGCTCTGACTTGTAGCCCTCCACCGCTGCATGCTCTGACTTGTAGCCCTCCACCGCTGCATGCTCTGACTTGTCGCCGTCCCCTTTGGAAATGTGTCTGTGCCAAACTTATATACGGAAAGATGAGAAATGTAATCCGTGATCATCAGTGGAAACTTTACTGCATACTTTACTATGTATAGCATTTTCTTTACCTTTTATGGGGCCCTCATTGTATCAGAAGCCCAGTGGATGGTATTCATTACATATTTGTCCACTAGATGGTGGTAACGAGCAGATTGTCACTTGCAGCCAGCAACTCTGCCCAAAGCAGCGTGTCGTTACTGTCACACACAGTATTACCTGCTTACACTACACAAAAACTTTCATGCAAAACAGTTGAGTCTTCCTTGCTTTGCTTCATTTATTATTATTTTTTTTAAATATACCTGGTCATGTGCAATGACCAAGATAGTTAGAGTAGGCACAAAATTTAATTTGTGTATTGGTCATCTGGGTTATACTTTAAAAAAAAAAAAAGAAGGTGAATAGTTTTGCATGAATTAGGTATAAGTTGGTTTAAGAGGAAAAAGCCCGTAAAGCGGAGTTCACACTTTTGTGTCTTTGCAGGATGTTTTTTTGTCCTGCATCTAATTTAAACTGTTTGAAAACTGATGACAAATTGGTAACTGTATGTTCATTGCTTTACAATCCCGAGATCGGGTAGCTTCCCTCGAGTGTAGTGGAGGTGCGCAAGCTCGACCTTCTCTATTTATTGTCTATGGGTCTGCCAGAAATAGCTGAGCGATGTACTCTGCTTTCTCCGGCAGTCCCTTAAACAATCAATGGAACAGCGGTCTATAATGCATGCAGTCACTCCATTCGCTGCAGCGCTCGGTTCTCAGGATCCAGAGTCATGATTTCTGGATCACTGGGGGTCCCAGCTTTTGGACCTGCATAAAATCAGCAAGTTACCCTCTATCCTATGGATAGGAGATAACTTATTATTTTGGGAATAACCCTTTGTACTATTTGGAGGGATAAGGTAGGAAGAAAAGGAGTGTGCAACACACCGAGATATAAGGCAGACATCAACAGATCAAACTGCGGATTCAAGCAACTGTTTTTTCTATATTCACTGCTGAATTCACAGCCACACAGCTCAGTGCTGCAGTATAATGTCTTTTCTGTGTGTGCCACAGAGATTGAATAGCGGGAATCCTTCTCTTGTGAACAGTGTATAGGACACATTATAGAGGCTAGTCTCCACACACCAGCTTAGAGAGAACTGAAAGTGAGTGAGTCTGCAGAGGGGAATACTGGTGAAACATGCAGGATACGAGTCATTTAATGACCAGAAATAGTGTGATTTCTCCTAATCCTGAAGTTATATAACATAATAATAATAAAAAAAAAAAAAAAGCAAAACTTAAACTAACCTGCCGGACCAACGTTGATCAAAATGATGCCAGAGTTATTTCTCTGTGCTCATGGGCATGTGATGCACCTGTGAAGGCTGCTGCCCATCAGTGGATACTGATTGAATGCAGCGCTCACGTGATATAACAATGTACCGTGCTGGCAGACACCGCACCAGTTTAGGAGGTTTGTTTGTCTTGCTTTTTTTCCCACTATTTATGGGGTATTTTATCCAGTAGTGGGCAGCCCCTTTAATTTCTTTTGTCAGCATTGCCATGTGAGGGCTTGAGACAAGTAATATATATATATATGTGCAGGCTCTTGTCGCGCAGGCTCTTGTCGCGCAGGCTCTTGTCGCGCAGGCTCTTGTCGCGCAGGCTCTTGTCGCGCAGGCTCTTGTCGCGCAGGCTCTTGTCGCGCAGGCTTTTGTCGCGCAGGCTCTTGTCGCGCAGGCTTTTGTCGCGCAGGCTTTTGTCGCGCAGGCCCTTGTCGCGCAGGCCCTTGTCGCGCAGGCCCTTGTCGCGCAGGCCCTTGTCGCGCAGGCCCTTGTCGCGCAGGCCCTTGTCGCGCAGGCCCTTGTCGCGCAGGCCCTTGTCGCGCAGGCTTTTGTCGCGCAGGCTTTTGTCGCGCAGGCCCTTGTCGCGCAGGCCCTTGTCGCGCAGGCCCTTGTCGCGCAGGCCCTTGTCGCGCAGGCCCTTGTCGCGAAGGCTCTTGTCCTGTACCGATCAGACAGATCAATGTCAGGCTGGAGGAGAAAGAATTGCACCACAGCATAGTTCTCTGTTTGGGAAGTACACTGAGTCAGCATTCTCCTTGATCACAAGAAGCTGCCTCTGGACTACAAGACGCACACACTTTTCAGCAAGATTTTTTTCTTGCTAAAAAGAGCGTCTAAGGCTATGTTTCCACAAAAGTTTTTGGTGAGTTTTTTTAAACTGTGTTTTTTAAAGAATGCAAGTAACCCATTTTACTTAATGAGTGCAGAAAATCTGCAACATAAAAAACTCACCAAAAGCTCATTGTGGGAACATAGTCCAAAAATACTGTAATTGCCTAGAAAATGTCTTTTGTTTATGGCCGGTTCTTTCCCTTAATGCGGATGCACATCTATTTGTACACCTTCAAACCAGCTTCAACTTCCACAAAATTTATCAATATTTCATTGTGAAAACAGCTATATACTGTATTTTAGCAGGTTGATAAAACACACGTCCCTCAATTTAAACTTTTCTCGAATTATACATTCTCTCCCGCTAGATTATTTGTAACCACAATGCCATTTGTTGTGAGAAAAGCTTCCAGCTTTTTTTTTTTTAAATGCTGATATATTATCAGCCATCACTACCTCTTGTGGTTGGAATGCCACAGTCTGACTGCTCTAACTGTAAAGAACCCTTTCCTGTTTAGCTGCCGGAATCGCCATGAAAAATCACAAAACCTCCATCAATATTTCCAAGTTTTTTTGTGCAAAGCAACAAATCCTCATTTATTAGTGATTAGAAATGAAATGTTAATTTCTTAATGATAATTTCCAGGTAATCTCACTGAATGACTTGTTCTTTCCCTCTGTTCTGCACTCCTGGTTAATAATATCAATCTGTAATTACGCACAGGTCTCAGAGTTCTCTTTCTGCACACGGGGACGGATTATGTTGTCCTCTGTCTGGCCAACATTACTTATTTTCCATAACAGGAAAAAACAATATAGATAATCTAGAGAGGCCCATAAGCCAAACAAAACCATAGAAGAACACCCCCCCCCTTATTTAACATTTACTTTTAATAATTCACTTAAAAAGATACCAATATCAGTATCCCACCACACAAATGGACATTACAATCATACAACATATATAAATAGGGTTGCCTGTCGTACATAGAGAAAAATAGGTGAACTATCTGTTCCCTTTTCTCTATACCTATTCATCTCTACCTAGCTTCGGGGGTCGACTCCCTAATGTGTACATGAGATTGGCGCCTCCGCTCCTCGTAGGCTTGCCCTATTAGGGCTCTGGTATACCCTATGGTAGCGTCAATCTCTATAGCAGATGCAAGGATTGTGGTGTCACTCACTGTATTTTTCAGTTGCCAAAAATGGACAGAAAAGTTTGTTGATAAATAATATATCTCAGGGCCTAGTGCTTGCCCTGACCATGTCCCTACCTGCCCGCTGATGTGGACCCTACCTTAATTACAATGCAATGACTAAGGACATAACCGTCTGAAACGCGTATGCGATTACTCTATCTGGAGTTTTTTATGGATTTGCAATAAAGAAGAATTTTTTATGAGGACCCAGTGCTGGATGTACCTTCCTTTTCTCTTCATTGTTCCTTGCTATACTACAAGAAGTCCGTGCAGAGGAGATTCTAAGTCCATGGGTGAGCTGAATACAAGGTTACTGCAAGGTTTCCTATGACTTTCATCAGGGGATCGCTGTAGGAAGATATAGGGTATATCCGTCTCACCCAAGGCTGTACAGGAGAAGAGATATTTTAACACGCGGCAGCTGACAGCCGGAAGAAATGAGTAATGGGGGAATATAGCAATTGAGAAGGGGTTGTTCGCGTAGTGGATAACCCCCTCTTCAAGTAAACTAATAGCAGCAAATAGATACCCCCCCACCTCCACAACACTATTATGGAATTCCTAAAACCAAAGATTGTAGTTCACGATAAAATTGTAAAATATGACCGGGTACAAAGCTTTCTAACCTAAGGGCCCAGTTATGTGTCCAATGTTGATTTCACTAAGGATACTGGGAGAGTTCTTCTCTGAAGCCTGCAGATTTGAGAGTGCAGCTTTGAATGGGGGCAGTATAGCGAGGGTCAGTTTGGGGGAGATATGGAAAGGGGCAGTATGTGGGGGGACATTATGGAGAGGGGTCGTGTGGTGGATATATGGGGGAAATGTATGAAGGGGCAGTGTGGGGGGATATTTTATACAGGGGCACAGAATGGATGGCATTTTGGAGAGGGACCGTGTGGGGGATATTATACAGATGGGCAGAGTGTAGGGGGGGTATTTTATAGAAGGATATGGTGTGGATTTTTTTTTATAGAGGCGCAGCGTGGGGGAGTATTTTAAAGAGGGGCAGTTTGTGTGGGTATATGAAGCTCTGGGCATGTAATATCATGCCGTCTGTGCTACATGGAGACAAAAGGGATGGGAAGGATTCCAATCTGGGAAGATGTCACTTATAAGGTACATGGATTTTAAAAAAAATTGTGACACTGACTACGTCTTATGAGTGCCAGTGCTATGGTTCCTGTATGGTCAGCAGTCTGATGATAACTGATAACAATAACTCCTAGCATCTCCTTACCATTATTAAGGACATACTGGGAATTGTAGGTTCATGCAATGCAAATATATATTGGTCTGACCTGCCATTACAATTGATCATTGTACTAAGCTTGGAGGTTATTTCGCTGTATTCATGTACTGACTGTTTCTGTTGCTGCTTTCTTGTTCTAACTGTGTTTCTGTTGCCGCATTCATGTACTGATGGTGTTTATTTTGCTGCATTCATGACAATAGTTCTTGTGTTGCCTTCATGTACTGATTGTGGTTTGGAAGTTGCATTCATGTACTAATGGTAGTTCTGGTGCTGCATTCATGTAATGATGGTGCTTCTGATGCTCCATTCATGTACTGATTGTGGTTCTGGTGTTGCACTCATGCTAAAAGTTAAGTGGTTCTAGTCTTGTACACCTGTAGCATTCTGTAATGTGTTTCATGGCTATGTTAAAGCTTAAAGTGTCAAAGCTTAGAGATTTGAGAATGAGGAGGATTTAAGTTTCTGCCCCAAAAAAACCTCTGTTTTAAGGCTGTGTGCCCACTATGCGTTTTTTAAGCGTTTCTGCAGCGGTAATTCAGCCGCAGAAACTCTTAAAAAAACGCTTGTTAGTAGGCCTGCCATGTTCCCCAATGATAATCCGCATGTGCTGTGCACATACTGCAGAAATTTCCGTTGTGGATTATCATTGTGGAAAAATCCGCAGCACTACAAATTATTTTGCGGAATCGCGGCGATTTGGCCGCCATTTACTTGCATTGAATCGCTTAATATTCACATGACTACATGTGCACATGCGAATATTAAGCGATTCAATGTGAGAATGGTACCCGGGTCTGGAGAAGAGGAGACTCTCATCCTGACCCGGGTACCATAGTACCTGTAAAAAAAAAAAAAAAAAAAAGAATTTAAAATAAAACATATTACACTCACCTTTTGATGGCCCGCGGTCTTGGCTGCCAGGTCGCTCGCGATGGAGTAAAAGAACCTTCCATGACCTCATTCAGTCATGTGACAGGTCACGCGGCCGCTGACGTCGGCTGCTGTGTGACCAGTCACATGACTAAATGACGTCATGGACGGTTCTTTTACACCACTACGAGACTTCGGGAAGACCGGAGAAGAAGACCGGGGGCCGTCGGAGGGTGAGTATAATGTTGTTATTTTTTTTATTATTTTTTACCATTTTTATTCTTTTTTTTTTTTTTTTTTAAAACTAACTTGGTCACACTATATAAAATCCATGCTGCTTGCATGGATTTATATACTGTGACCAAGTTGTCAAGCACTTTCCAAGTGATGCTAAAATCGTTTTGGAAAGCGCTTGTCAACCCGCATGCAGAAATCGCATGTTCAAAACGCTTCACATCCGCATGTCCCTGGCAGGAAAAATTCATGTACAATCCACATGTACAATCCGCATGCGTTTTTTCTGCCAGGGGAGATGCAGAAACGCTCAGGAAAAAATCCGGAGCATTTCTGCATCGTGGGCACATAGCCTAAGTTTGCGTGTGTTCACACTGATTTTTTGGAGCAGAAACTCTCCAAATCCTTCTCAAATACTTTTGGTTCTGGTGATGTATTAATACACTGATGGTGGTTCTAGTGGTGTATTCATGTAACTACCCCTTTTCAAAATTTGTGTCCCTTGGGTTTGGTTCATTATGGCAATGTGGCCCTGTTGTAACTGAAGATTCCTTTCAGCATAAGGAAATGTTTTTACAAAGTGACTGTTTCATGTAGATGAGTTGCGTATGCACTCTGATGTAAGGCGGACACTCACATCTGCAGGGTAGTTTGCTGTTGACAGATCCTGCCTTCAATGTGAAATGAAATTAGTGTCACTGTGCTTTGTGATCAATCACTACATCATGGCGCAAACTTCCTTGGAGGTAAAAATAGCTGAAAAGACGGAATATTCATAATTGTAAATCTATTAATAAAGCCTCGGCTCTAACCACAACATTTCAATTAAAATAAGCTGCTCCCATTTTTCTTTCTCAATGCCTCTTGGTGATTAATGAGTCATGGGAGTGAGGGGACACGGGGGACTGTCTGCGTTACACGTGGTAGGTATTTAGCTCTGAGCTTTTTATGAGATTTGGCATCGGGTACCTATGTTCTGTTTAGCAGCAGAATGTCACATTTAAAGTATGAAATAAGTTATCATGTGAATGTGTGTCCACGTCCCTATGTGCTGCAGGGACACCACGCCACGCCATGTAATGGACTCACCTTCACCCTATGGGTATTACAGCGTGTAGATCACTCACAGCGGATTTATTATCCGAATATGAAGATTGTGCTGGGTACATATCCCACAGGTATATACCAGCATCTATAATGTGAAATGCTTCTCATCTGTAGACCATAACTAAATACGGTTCTTGTTGCTCTGATTTGGTAGCATAATGGACATATTTTAATGTTTTCGGGGTTTTTTGCCCAGTGGACATATAAATAATTAATTGATCATATTTTTTAATTTTGACTTGGGTGTTGACCGTTAGTTGAGGCCCAGATATGACCATATTCTAGTTGATGAGCTCCAGCCCAAAAAAAAAAAAAGTTGAGAAACCCTGGTCCATAGTGACCACCAGAACACCCCCAACATTATCATCAAGATCCCATCAGGATTGGACAGGTTGAGCCAACCAGTTTGGATTTATAATTTACATTAAAATAAGTATTCCCAGAAAAATTTGACAGCCGCTAGAGAGAAGTTTGGGTTGGTCATTTAACTATTGGTCTTCTCATGTCCACTTAGTGCTTTTCCTAAAAAAAAAAAAAAAAAATTTAGTACTGTACCTGCCCACCTGATAGGTGGTAAAAATGTGATCCCTGGAAACTCCATGATCACTAGTACCTTTAGTACTCCTTAATCCTCAGTTCCTCCTTCACAACGGCTGAGAGGTGAGGCACAATGCTAACCATGAAGGCTGGGCACTGTGCCACTGTCTGCATAACATAACCGTGTATACCCAACTCAATTGTTGCAGAGAAACTTTTCTTCACAATGATCATCCACTTTAGAAAGAATATGGACCTCCATTGGTCACAATCTAAACACAGTATAGGTAAACATTTTAAAGGGAATCTGTCTCCAGGTTTTTGATATGTAATCTGAGAGCAGCATGATGTAGAGTCAGAGACCCTGATTCCAGCTATGTGTCACTTACTAGGCTGTGTCTTGAAGTTTCAATAAAATCGGGAGATTATCACTGGAGGACTAGGTGTCTCGTGCCTCCTAGTCCAAACAGGCCCATATACAGTGTGCACAGAAAGCTGACAAGCAGTGGAGTGGGCGGGACTATACAGGGCTCAACGTTCAGAGATCTGCTAGATCTGCAGTAGAGAAAATAGGGATTCAATCACAACTGTTGTGCCCAGTAAACTGAGTGACACATCGCTTGAATCAGGGTCTGTGCCCCTACATCATGCTGTTGTCCGATTCCCTTTAAAGGAGTTGGTCACTTTCTTTATTTCCCCAAATATGCCTTGCTTTCCATTAATATCCTTTCATTAGAATATCTTTGCCAATGTCTTTATTTTACATTGTCCAATCTTCGTGGACTGTGTGCTTTTCTTACATTAACATGGCCCCTGATGAAGAGAAATGGGACCAAAGACTTCATTTAACTGCCTCCATGGAATAATATAGCACACGTCATTGTACATGGGCTAGTTTTGTTTCCGTACACAGTAGTATTAAATGGAGGCCACTAATCTGTGAGTCTTGCTTTTCAGAAGTCCCTGCATGCTCCATCATCAGCTGCCATATAGTACATGATAAAGATTGGACTAAACAATGGTTGACACTATATGACTCAAGACAGTAGTGGACCTTCTAATACCATTATTAGTGACTTTCTATCTGCTGTTTCCAGCAGCTCATTTAGGAAACAAAGACCCCTGTTAACTCCAGCTCATTAGTGCAGTAAATGAACAGTGTTTTTCCTACTCCAGTCCTCAACTATCCCCAACGATTTGAGAATGTGCCATAAAGAAAAAAAACTTAAAATTCCTAATACACTGACCATAATGAATAGTGCAAATCCCCGCATGTTTTGTGGCGGTCTAACAGCTGCAAAACATGCGGCGACGGGGACTCAAACATGTCACTCGAGCACCCGCGATCCTCGGTGCATACCCGAGCATCCTTGGCAAACTCTAGTAACGAGCACTTGAGCTCATCACTACTGGAGCGTAGACACTAATCTTAGAGATTGGAAAGACACACGGGACAAATTGTTTGCATACTATTGTTCATGTATAGTCTAATCATGGGAAATTTCCATTATGGTTTCCGTACCATAGGAGCCTTGTGGACAAGTAAATAATCCTCACCTTGAGATATGCATTTCAAGACCAATACGTCAGGCTTTCAAAACACTTGCAGTGGGATTCTTAACAGATCTGTCACCAGATTTCACAGTGCCAAGTGCATGTATTATTAAATGCATATCTCGGATTTGATGAGACTGGTATACTCACTTTGAAAATCTGTGACTGAATGGCCGTATAATCTTGATATTAAAAAGAGCATTTAAAGGGAACCTGACTGAATGAAGATCCAGTCTAAATCTAACAGCACAATATAATAAAGCCGGGGGAGCTCAGTTGATAGATTTATAGTTGTGTGAGAGAAGATTCAGTAGAACCTGTGCTTTTACTTATTTAAACCTGTTCTCTTTTCTGGGACTTTCGGTCCATCAGGCGGTCCTACCAGTGATTGACAGGAACCTCTGTATGCACACTTAAACATAGAAAGCTGTCAGTCACTGATGGGACCACTCACTGGACCGAAAATCCAAATTAGTAAAACATGGGTTATACTGATTATTTTCTTACTAAACTATGTATCAATCGGCTCAGCTCCCCCTGCTCTATAACAATGTGCCTGCAGATTAGACTGCAGTTCATTGGTGATGACAAGTTCCCTTTAATGAGTCCAGCTAAAGCATGTGAGAGCTCAAGAGTCCAAGAGTATGCATTCACCACTCTTCCAGCCTGACTGACCATTGCAGCTTATACTGAGCAGAGTGAGAAATCAACAGCAACAGGGAGGAGGGGCACTGAGGAGCTGTCAATCAGGCTGGGTGGTTTTAGATTGAGTTTGACGTTTTACAAGCGATTATACAGCTATTCTGACTTGTATATTTGCAGTAAGTACACCAGCCTCACCAGGTCTAAAATATCTATTTAATAATATGTGCAGTTTGTATTGTGAAATCTGGTGATCTATCTCCCTTTAAGTGTAGGCATAGGTTTCCTTCTGGTCGTAAGTAGCATGCCATCTTTTCACCTACTGTCTTGTTTTTATTTGGAGCAGCCATCATCTCTTTAAACTCCCTTAATAGCATGTGTCATAAGCTCTCTTAACAAAGTTGTTACGGAACAGATCCTCGTTGGCTGACCATCTGTTATAAATAAACACTAGACGCTCGCTCTGGTGCAGCACGTCAGCGTTTATTCATTGTAGAGGACTCGGTACTAGTTCCCTCTTGCTGCCCACGTACAGAGAATCCTGCTGCTTGAGCGTTTCCCATCAGCAAATCCTCCAGGCGAAAGCATGACATCCTTATGTGCTGACAATGACGGCTGAATCCTAATTGAGTCTTTGCACACTACAGCTACACGGCAGTGCATGGATATCCCTGCAGGAGGGGGCCAGTAGCTGAGCGCTGGAGGTGGAATGATCACCTGGGCGGATAAAAGTTGTTCCTATTGACTTTGCATAAGCTAATAATATGCATCATTTCAGCGGTCTCCTTAGGGTTGTATTGTGTTTTGCATATAGCGTTCCATCTAAATGGCTAATATTTAATTCATTCCGCTTTAGTTGCTCTTTTCCTCCAGCTCTTGGCTAGATGTAAATTATTAACGCTCTAAATTAATATTAATTGTTTTCACATACACTTAGGGGGTTTCTACTCTTGAAGCTTTAAGTTCTTTGTTTGCTCCAGGAATAATAAGTTATTCCGCATCTGTGTTTTAATGTACAGCGTTAATCCCCCTCCAAACCTACGTGCTAAAAAGATTTTGGAAAGGAGAAGTAGACACGTTCCAATAAGCGATCACTCAGAAGTATTGAATCGTGGAAAACAACCCCAAACTATTTTCTCACATGGGAGGCACTCGGAAAATAGGATTAACACTTGTACTCAAGTGCGGAATAAATCAGTCCAAGTAATCAGCGCTGCTTTCTGCGCTCATCACTTGTAATGGTGTCGTCATTTTACTCTCCTAGATTCCTTAGCATTGAGCCGCGGATTGTTTATGCGTTCATCTTGCTTTTATGGAAGACAAATCTATTATTCATTGCTGTGCGGAGAGACTTTCCATCAGTGCCCATTGTTAACCAGTTTGTGACTAAGCAATTATCCCTATTAAGGGGATTGTTTAATTCATTAAAAAAATTTTTTCTAATATTTAAAGACCCCTTCTGAATTATTGTTTAGTAGTGATGAGCGAGCGACTCAAGTGAGTGAGCGTTATGCTCGAGATCCCGCCTTGCAATGTTTCGCGACTGTTAGTACCAACAATTCTCATTGCGCACCCCATCACCTTGATGCTCACTCGAGTGGCAAGCACGCGCGCTCATCACTATTGTTTAGTAGAAGAGTGTATTTTGACCTAAAAAAAAATTGCTGAGTTGCAGAATTGAAGAGTTTCATAATTTTTTTTAGTTTTTTTTTTGTTTGTTTTGGCTTCCAGCCTCTCTGCTTCACTGTGCATTGCTAGCTGCAGAATTAAGCCCCTGAAGGGTCCGTCAGTGAGCTCGTTCTGTCAATAGTGTTTGTCACTCTTTTCTGCCGTTTTCTCGTTTTAAGATGATTTTTGGTCCACATCAAAGTTTGAGCTGAACTTAAAGGAGTTGTCCATGGCTTAGTTTTTAGACCCATAGTAAAATAAAACAGACAGGTATTTGTTAACATGGGCAACTGCCTGTTATCCCAGGCTAAGAGCAGTCCCTGACTGCTCCTGTTAGCGATTCAGCTTCTCCACGTCAACAGAGCAGCTCTTTTTCTTGGCTGCTCTGTTGACGGGGCATGACGGCCGACGTCCTGCTGATTGACAGCTGGCTCTCCGCAGTTAGGCAGCGGGGAGATGGCTGTCAATCAGCATGATATCTGCAGTCACTCCCCTAGAAGAGAAGCTGCTCATCTGTTGACGTGACCTCAGCCGAAGCAGCTAAATCGCCTGTAGGAGCAATCTGTGTCGGCAGAGATTGGTGCCGGGCACAACAGGTAGATAGTTAGCAACTAGTTCTTAGGCCCGTAGTAAAAAAAAATAAAATGAAATTGTCCTGGATAACCCCTTTGTGTTTACACTAGCCAACCATGCTGTGTTAAAAGGCAACTGATTATTAAATATTTGCCAATCAGCGGTGATGTAAATGCATTAATAGATGGGCCGACCGTGATTCATATGTGCACTAAATATCTGTAACAGATCACATAGACGGTCATTATTCTTGTTTATAAAGGACTATGCGCTGCCGAGAATGATGACCTTTTCTGATCAATGATCATTTTGCTCACTCATCAGGCGATTGGCAGCCCGATCAGACCCGTTTATCGTCAGCCTAGCCGAGCATGGCAGGGAGAAGCGGGCAGGCACGTGCCTCCCTGACTAGTCCTCCTAGTCACCTCGTATCCTGCTCTCTTTTGAAACACTGCAGTGTTACAGAGTGAAACATACACATTTTCAATAACGGATCTTATCTCTGATTCTTGCTGTCCGTGGGTTGGGATTTTGCCGTTCACAAACCGTCCATGGTAAATGTCCATCTGCAGCACTGTACACTCACAGTATACAGAGGCTCTGCGGAGACTCAAACCTTCTGCTTCATGCAAGACTGCAACCTGGCTTCTTCTACCTGACTGCCACCCATACCTAATATTTTTATCCTTGCCATTCGATAGCTAAATTAATGAATTAATCTCAATATTTATTCTGATTATTTTATTGGAGTTATGGTTTTCCGTTTCTTCTACCCATTCCAATCTTATTTACATTTGAATACATACATGATTTTTCATGTGCCCGTAGACTTTTGTAGGAAATTTTTATCTCTGATCAAAAACAGACATGTCTTTTGTAATTTTTTTTTTTTTGTGGTCACACGACCTGCAAAAAAACACCATCAACATGTGAACTGCTCCATAGATAACGCGTGCGTGTTCAGTCCATATAACATGTGCATGTTCTGTCCATGAAAATCACAAATAGAACATATAAGTGAAAATCTGATGTCTGAATCAGGCATTAATAGGGGATATTCAGGCAATTTTTTTTTTTTTTTACTATGAGCCAAAAAACTAACAGGCAGGTAGATACAAATAGCGGCAACTACCTGCCTGTTCTATCAGGCGCTGGCTTGGAGCGGTCATAGTGTTCATTTTACTACTTAAGAAAATTTGAAAACCAATATCCACCAGGTACATTGTTATCCAAGAGAAAAAGGAGACTATAAGAACACCAAAAACTTAATTTGCCTCAAATGTCCTAGGTATTAACTCCATGCATAAGCATGTTCAGAATCAGGGAGACCAAATGGAGTTTTGAAAGCTTAAAAAATTACATTTTATTAATATAAAAAGTTACAAATAGACATAAACAATAATAATCAAAAGATTAAGACAGTGCATGGCTAGCTATGCGTCTGGTGCCACTCAACATATCATGCAGATACTACATCACAGTCCATATGAAAGTGAATGACATTCAGACACAATGGTCATCAGTATAATAAGGCAATGCCTGAGTCCATGGTAACAATTTGCATAACACCATACCAGTGATAGGACACCAAATGGAAGGTCAGCACAGAAAGAAATTACCCCCCGACGCGCGTTTCGCATGTTCAAGCAGTATGCTTCTTCATGAGTCCCCCTTTTTGTTATGATAAAGGAAAAGTTAGCTGCGAGTTTTCCATGTTCTTTACATATTGGGGGCATTCATACTTCCCAATGCATATTCTTTTTCTAGCTGGTCTGTTTACTAAGCACTGACCCTAAACATGTATGATATTTAAAGTGGATCTGTCACCAGATTTCTCAATTCAAACTGCATACATTAATGAATAGATCTTAGACCTGACGAGACTAGTGTACTTACTTTGAAAATTCATGTCAGAATGGCTGTATAATCCTCATTGAAAGTGTGAACTTGAGTTATACCCACTTAACCTGATTGACAGCTCCTCAGTGTCCCTCCTCCCTTTTTCTGCTGACATGTCACACTGCTCAGTACAAACTGAATACATTTGGACACGTGAGCATTAAGTTCTATAGCTGGTCTCATAAAATCTTTTACCAGGACCATCACTCCTCTCGGAGTATGGTGAATTACCGTTTGTGTTACTCTATAATGTCTTAGCTTATTGGTACAAGTTCCCTTTTAATTGTAAAGTGCTGCGGAATATGTTTCCGGTATAGAAATAAAAAATATTATTACTTTATCAGAAATATATGGCCTTTATGAGAATCATTTTCCAAATAAGGACACCAGCCTCATCAGGATGAAGATCTATGTAATAAAGTATGCAGCTTGCATTGTAGAATTTGATGACACATCTGCTTTAAATGTTCAAGTCCTATCAGCTTTGGACTTTAAAGAATAACAATACTGTGTATTGAGTGCAGATCTAATTATATCTCCTGAATGGACAATTTCTGGAGTTGCCGGGGCTGATAGCTTTCTCCACAGAAGTGTCTGTGATTTTCATTGCCTGCCTTGACATGTCTTGTACTTGTCTTCCTCTGGAGACTCCAGTTAACTTTGGATAAAAAGTGTTGAGTTTGTCAGGTTTCGGCGAGCCGTCATTTGCATTCGCTGAGATTGAAGGTCTGTACCCACATGAGAATATTGGGATTAATGAGTAGAATGAAAGGACTGGTACAAACAGTTCCCAAACTTTTTAATTCAAGTTTCATTTCAGGTATTGCGATCAAAACACAGACTGTGAGAACCCGGCCTAAGGTTATGTGAGTTTTTTGTGCATTTTTTCAGCGCAGAAATGGGCCATGAGCTCCTGGTGCTAAAGCAATCATTGCAAGCAAACAACAGCACCAAGCTTGAGCTTGATAAGAAATGCATCGCTGAAATCTGTGGTTTAACCCCTACAGCATGCTGTCTTCAGCTTGCATAGCAAAAACTTGCTGACAGATTCCTTTTAATACTGGGCTTCCTTGAAAATAAGCCCTCCTATATACTAATGATACGTGACCCAGCTTTCCCATCCTGATTTCCATGCTGATTTCTCTGTACCTCCCTGCTCCTATATACTAATGGTATGTTTTTCAACTTTCAATTACTACCCCGTACTCTTATTTATGACTGTTTACTTGGCTTTTGAATATCCAGCATATGGCTCAGCCTTAATCAGCTGGTCAAGATGAGCGCAGACCACTCCCCTCTGGTTCACAGCTGAATGCATTCTTTAGCAAATATATTGTGAACTAGGAGTCTGCTAGACTTTAGTCTGTGTCCATCACCTTAAGTGTGTCCATTGATTAAGTGTGAGAAATATGAATTATACATGTATAGAACCTGAAGGGAACTGGATGCTAAGTCACAGTAAATAATGTTTGTGTTTGTTTTCACTCGCACCCCCTTAATCCTTCAATTTTTACAACCACCCCTAATCCCTAGTAACTCTTCAGCTCTCCCTCCATCATCCCCATTCATCTCACCTCCTCCTCAGAACTATTCCTCAACATTCTATCCTGTGTCTCAAAACACAGACAGCCACCTCATGCTCTCTCCTGCTCCCATCTACTAACACTTTCTCTTCTCCTCCTCACTGCTGGCGATATCTCCCCAAATCCTGGTCCTCCTCACCAGATGCCCACAGTCACTTCCACCTTCTACCCACGATCTATCACAAACTCTTGCAGCCCTTCTAACCTTAAACCATCCGCACAGCCCCCGCTTCCACAGTCCTTCTAACAGGAGCTCTATGGAACTCCCGCTTCGTCTGCAACAACCTTTCCTACATTCACGATCTCTTCATCACTACCAAGCGTTCCTTCCTCCGGATCACTGAAACCTGGCTCACCCCCTCCGACATGGCCTCTCCTGCTGCACTTTCGTACGGTGGATTCCACCTTTCCCACACCCCACTGGCAAGCATGGTGGAGGAGTAGGTTTCCTCCTATCAGATAACTGCTCCTTCACCCAAATCCCACTGCTGCCCTCCGTTACTCTCCCCTCTTCTGAGGTGCACTGTCTGCGCATCTACTCCCCCCTCCAACTGGCTGTCATTTACTGTCCCCCAGGGTCCCTCCTTTGACCACTTCACCACCTGGCTACTTCATTTCTTTTCTACTGACATCCCCACTAGCCTCATGGGTGACTTCAACATCCCCATTCATACTTCCCTCCCAGCTGCCTCTAAGCTTCTATCCCTCACTTCCTCCTTAGGCCTTACCCAGAGGTCTTCCGCAGCCACCCACAAAGATGGCCACACTCTGGACCTCATCTTCACCTGCCTCTGCTCCCTGTCTAACCTCTGCAACTCACCCCTCCCTCTTTCTGACCACAACCTACTTACATTCTCTACCCTTTCCTCTCCAGGTCCTCAATCCCCACTCCACAAACTTGCACACCCTCGCAGAAATCTTAAACACCTTGACCTACACTCACACTCTGAATCTCTTCTCCCTCTTACAGACATTAGTTCCTTACATGATGCAGACTTTGCTGACACTTTATACAACACCACAACAGCTGCAGCTCTCAATTGGGTCGCCGCCCTCACACATACCAAAGCTCGCACAATCAACAAGCAACCCTGGCACACCAGCCTAACTAAAGAACTGTGACGGGCCTCCAGGGTCGCTGGGCGTAGATGGAAAAGGTCCCACACCAATGAGCACTTCATCGCATTCCAACAGTCCCTCACTACCTTCAAGTCCACACTCACTGCAGCAAAATAAACATACTTCTCATCTCTCATATCCTCCCTGTCTAACAACCCCAAACAGCTATTCAACATTATCTCTTGCGTCCCCCAGTCCCTCCACCCTCTCCCCTTATTTCAGCTGAAGACTGCCTCATTCTTCAAGCAGAAGATTGACACCATCAGACAAAGCGTTTGCCTTAAGTCCCCACAGCCCCTCCTCATATCCACTAAACCCTCCTCCAAAACCACCTTTTCCACCATTACGGAAGATCAACTTTCCTCTTTAATCTCCAAATCACACTTCATCACATGTAAACTTGACCCAATCTCGTCCCACCGCATCCCAAACCTTACCACCATCTTCATCCCAACCCTAACTCACCTCTTCAACCTGTCACTAACAACTTGCATCTTCCCCTCATGCTTCAAACATGTCTCAATCACACCCATCCTCAAAAAGCCCTCCCTTGACCCTTCCTCTCTGACTAGCTACCGCCCCATATCACTTCTTCCATATGCCTCAAAACTACTGGAACAACACGTCCATTCTGAGCTGTCCTCCCACCTCTCCTCCTACTCCCTCTTCGACCGCCTACAATCTGGTTTCCGACCGCAACATTCTACTGAAACTGCACTGACCAAAGTCACCAATGACCTACTAACTGCCAAATCTAAGCGACACTACTCTGTCCTCCTCCTCCTAGACCTGTCATCTGCCTTCGACACAGTGGATCATTCCCTCTTACTACAGACTCTTTGATCTCTCGGCATCACAGACTTGGCACAAACCTGGATCTCCTCATACCTAACAGACCGGACATTCAGTGTCTCCCATTCACACACCACCACCTCATCTCGCCCCCTAACCGTCTGTGTTCCCCAAGGTTCAGTTCTGTAACTCCTGCTTTTCTCCATCTACACCTTAGGCCTGGGACAGCTCATAGAGTCTCATGGCTTTCATTATCACCTCTATGCCAATGACACACACAGATCTACTTCTCTAGACCCGATTTGTCTATTTCATCCTTCTTCTCTGCTAGATTTCTAAAACTTAACATGGATAAAACAGAATTCATCATCTTTCCGCCATCTCACTCAACCCCCCCAACTGACCGATCTATCAAGGTCAATGGCTGTCCACTCTCCCCAGGCCCGCAAGCTCGCTTCCTGGGGTAAACCTGGACTCTGACCTCTCCTTCAAACAATATATCCAAGCCCTTTCTACTTCCTGCCGACTCCAACTTAAAAATATCTCCCAGATCCGCATATTCCTCAACCATGAATTTGCAAAAACACTAGTGCACGCCCTCATCATCTCCCGCCACGACTACTGCAACATCCTGCTCTGTGGCCTCCCTTCCAACACTCTCGCACCCCTCCAAACTATCGTAAACTCCGCTGCCCGACTAATCCACCTGTCCCCCCCACTATTCCTCCTCTCTGTCAATCTCTTTACTGGCTCCCCATTACCCAGAGATTCCAGTTCAAAACCCTAACCATGACATACAAAGCCATTCACAATCTGTCTCCTCCATATATCTCTGACCTAGTCTCTCGGTACATACCTGCACGCAACCTCCGATCCTCACAAGATCTCCTTCTCTACTCCCCTCTTATCTCCTCTTACCACAATCGCATACAAGATTTCTGACTCTAGCCTACTGTGGAAACCTTCAAAAAGAACCTGAAGTCCCACCTCTTCAGACAAGTGTACAACCTGCAGTAACCACTGCTCCGCCATACCACTGCATCACCAGCTCTACCCTCACATACTGTATCCTCACCAATCTCTTGTAGATTGTGAGCTCTCGCGGGCAGGGTCCTCGCTCCTCCTGTACCAGTTGCCGTCACGTTTTGTTCAAGATTATTGTAATTGTTTTTGCTATGTATACCTCTTTCTCACATGTAAAGCGCCATGGAATAAATAGTATAATTTTACAGGATTTTTTGATTGTTTGAAATATAAGCCCTACTCCAAAAATAATCCCTAGTTGCAGTAAGTGCTGGGGTTGTGGGGTGGGGTGGTCACTACACTCTTGAGGGCCCCCCGCATTTCTATTTTGAGGTTGACTGTTTATGGACCTTTGATGACATCATGATCATGTGACAATGATGTCACCAAAGATCCTTTAATTGTGGGAGTCTAGAGGAACTGAAGAGTACAGGTTGGTATGTGGGTGTATATATACAGGTGCTTCTCACAAAATTAGAATATCTTCAAAAATGTAATTTATTTCAGTTCTTCAATACAAAAAGTGAAACTCATATATTATATAGTCATTACAAACAGAGTGATCTATTTCAAGTGTTTATTTCTGTTAATGTTGATGATTATGGCTTACAGCCAATGAAACCACAAAAGTCATTATCAAAGTAAATTAGAATACTTCATAACAACAGCTTGAAAAATGTTTTGAACCCCTTTAAAGCCTTGGGTGTAGTAGTACGCCCCAGGCCATCACCCCCGGTTCAGTGAGGGCTCCAACGCTGAGCCCGCACTGAACCGGGCACATGTCAGCTGATTTATACAGCCCCCACCAGCCGTGGGTGGAATCGCGATCCACCCGCGGCTGTTAACCAGTTAAACACCGCTGTCAATCTCTGACAGCGGCATTTAACAGCTCCGTGCCGGAAGCGCGGCCTTAGCCCCGCCCATCGGTGACCCCCGTCACGTGATCGTGGGTCACTGCTGGGTGGGCATAGCCCCTGTGGTTGTCATGTCTCGCTAGCTATGAGCGCCCCCTAGTGGTCGGCTCTCATAGCACAGGAGCATTTCTCCTGCATACAGGCGATCTGCTCATCGCCTGTATGCAGTAGAAACGATCAGGAAACTGCTGTTTCTAGTCTCCTATGAAGACTATTGAAGCATGCAGAAAGAGTAAAAAAAAAAAAAAGTTTTAAAAATATGAAAAAAATTAAAGTTTAAATCACCCCCCTTTCGCCCCATTCAAAATGAAATAATAATAAAAAAAATTCCCACATACACACATTTGGTATCAGAATCGCCTGATCTATCAATATAAAAAAAAATTAATCCGATCGGTAAACTGTGTAACGAGAAATAAATTCTAAACTCCAGAATTACGTTTTTTTGGTCGTCGCAACATTGCAATAAAATGCAATAACGGGCGATCAAAACATCGTATTTATCGCAAAATGGTATCAATAAAAACTTCAGCTCGGCACTAAAAAATAAGGTCTCACCCGGCCCCAGATTGCGAAAAACTCTACGGGTCTCGGAAATTGCCGTCATTTTTTTTTTTTTTTTTTTTTTAGCTTACTTTGGATTTTTTTTCACCACTTAAATATAAAATAACCTATACATGTTTGGTGTCTACAAACTCGTAATGACCTGGAGAATAATAATGGCAGGTCAGTTTTATCATTCAGCGAAAGTGATAAAGAAAACCCCAAAAAACTGTTGAATTGCATTTTTTTGCAATTTCACCGCACTTGGAATTTTTTGCCCGTTTTCCAGTACACAATATGATAAATCCAGTGATGGCGTTTAAAAGTACAACTCGTCCCACAAAACATAAGCCCTCACATGGCCATATTGACCGAAAAATAAAAAGGCTATGGCTCTGGGAAGAAGGGGAGCAAAAAACAAAAATGGAAAAACCCAAGGTCCTTAAGGGGTTAAAATCTGAAATGTTGGCCTACTGAAATGTATGTTCAGTAAATGCACTCAATACTTGGCCGGGCTCCTTTTGCATCAGTTACTGCATCAATGCAGCGTGGCATGGAGGCGATCAGCCTGTGGCACTGCTGAGGTGTTATGGAAGCCCAGGTTGCTTTGATAGCAGCCTTCAGCTCGTCTGCATTGTTGGGTCTGGTGTCTCTCATCTTCCTCTTGACAATACCCCATAGATTCTCTATGGGGTTAAGGTCAGGCCAGTTTGCTGGCCAATCAAGCGCAGTGATACTGTTGTTTGTAAACCAGGTATTGGTACTTTTGGCAGTGTGGACAGGTGCCGAGTCCTGCTGGACAATGACATTTCCATCTCCAAAAAGCTTGTCGTCAGAGGGAAGCATGAAGTGCTCTAAAACTTCCTTGTAGACAGCTGCGCTGACTTTAGTCTTGATAAAACACAGTGGACCTACACCAGCAGATGACATGGCTCCCCAAACCATCACTGATTGTGGAAACTTCACACTAGACCTCCAGCAGCTTGGATTGTGGCCTCTCCACTCTTCCACCAGACACTGGGACCTTGATTTCCAAATGAAATGCAAAATTTACTTTCATCTGAAAACAACACCTTGGACCACTGAGCAGCAGTCAAGATCTTTTTCTCCTTGGCCCAGGTAAGACACTTCTGGCGTTGTCTATTGGTCATGAGTGGCTGGACACAAGGAATGCGACACTTGTAGCCCATGTCCTGGATACGTCTGTGTGTGGTGGCTCTTGAAGCAATGACTCCAGCAGAAGTCCACTCCTTGTGAATCTCCCCCAAATGTTTGAATGGTCTTTTCTTAACAATCCTTTCAAGGCTGCGGTTATCCCGGTTGCTTGTGCACCTTTTTCTACTACATTTTTTCCTTCCACTCAACTTTCCATTAATATGCTTGGATACAGCACTCTGTGAAAGCAAGCTTCTTTAGCAATGACCTTTTGTGGCTTTCCCTCCTTGTGGAGTGTGTCAATAACTGCCTTCTGGATATCTGTCAAGTCAGCAGTCTTCCCCATGATTGTGGAGCCTACTGAAACAGACTAAGGGACCTTTTTAAACGCTTAGGAAGCCTTTGCAGGTGTTTTTTTATTAATTATTCAAACTTACTGAGATAATGACTTGTTTTGTGTTTTCATTGGCTGTAAGCCATAATCATCAACATTAACAGAAATAAACACTTGAAATAGATCACTCTGTTTGTAATGACTATATATAATATGTTTCACTTTTTGTATTGAAGAACTGAAATAAATTAACTTTTTGAGGATATTCAAATTTTGTGAGAAGCACCTGTGTATATGTGTATGTATGTGCGTTGTGTGATGACATGATTATATTTGAATAAATGTGGACTCTTTTTGTTCAAGAATAAATGTGGATTTTTGTTCATGGAAAAATATAATAAGGGATCCCCTGAAAATAAGCCTTATCCCATCTTTTGGAGGAAAAAATATCTTATTTTCGGGGAAACTCTGCATCTGTTGGCCGAGACCTCACTTAGCTGTCTACTTTATCTCAAGACCCCATCTAATGGGGGTAGAGTTGGAAGCCCCCACATGGACATTAGACTTATGTCATCCAAACCCGCCGCTATCGACAGGTTCGGCTGACACTCTGTGTATAGGAGGATTATTCGGCCAACAGCCTTCTCATGTGAATGACTGCTAAAGATGGTCACCTGGTTTAAACAGATTGTGGTTCAAGTACAAGATAAGTGAAACAATACACAGTACATTTCTCTTATCTACCTTCAAGGATCCTATCCTTAGGGGTCTGACTCCCAGAGCTCCTGTCAATCTGATGTTTACAGTGACTGCTGCTGCCCTTTCCCTTGTTGTTCACCAGCCACAGCTCAGTAGCTTTGGTAATGGTGCTCTGGAATTGCCCATCAGTTCTTTCATAGCAGCTACAATTTGTACAGAGAATTTCCCTCATTTACTTCCAGTCACCAAGACTGGCATTTCCTACATTTCCTACTCCAGTGTAAAGGGCACCTGTGGGGCATGCAACGCCTTGCACTGAAGCTGTGACAAGGGACTGAAAAAGATGTCAATCACGCTGAGGATGAGTGATTATAGCACCTGAAACTGGACTGGTCCCTGGTTATTAGCAAATCATAAGCGGTGATATAAAGAGTTTTTGCCACTTATAGCAGCATAGTTTTGGAACAACACAGTTAAATATACTGTTTACAGCTTTGAGACCTTGAGGAACCGGACTGCTTTTCTTTTAAGGAAAGTCCTCAGGCGTAAGGTGCGCCACATTCATTAAGAGGTCATGCCTGGCGTAGATTTCTTGTATGATTTACCACAATTTTTGGTGAGATTATGACTTTGCCAGGCCAAGATTGGAGAATGCCCCCTTCTGCTAAGCCTACCCCAGGAAGAGGAGATAAAAATGTACTACTGTCCATATGTTATGTATGTATTTTCTGTGCTGGTGGAAGTGAGGATATGGTGGCTCTATTGGTGGCTTATAGTCGTAGTCGCTATTGTCATCATTTCTGTATGAGTGATGAAATTTGGTATTTTACAATATTGAGCGTTTATTCAAGTCTTTATCGTGCAATAAACTTTTTTCTTTTAATAACTAGGGAACGCAACGTCTCCCCAAGCACCGCGGCCTTCCTTCATGGACTACTTTGATAAGCAAGACTCCAAAAATAAACCTCACGAGAACCACAACCGGAATGTCCATGACCAGTACCACATATCCAAGAATGTATTTCCCGACAACTGGAAGGTTCCTCCTGATGGCGATTTTGACTTTGTGAGTAATTCCATGTTTCAGCGTCTGTCATCGGTTCGGTCACACTGCCCTCTCTTCTGTGGCCGATCAGGTACACTTCCAGGTGTAGCAAATCAACTGCAGCACAGAAGAGCGAGGGCTCTCGTTCGGTACTTCAAAAGTGAGTGCACTCCCCAGAATGTAGTCAAGCCGCCGCTGTCAATCAAGGCAGAGGGAGGCAGCCATATGCAAAAGATAGTGGGCAGAATGGTGCATTGAGCCTCTCTGGGCCACGCCAAGGGTGCACCGAGCACCCTAATATGCAGAAAAATCACTTAATCAAATCTGCACATGAAGGCAATGATTAATAAAATACCGGTCCTAGTCTCACATTAAAGAAACACTCTCATCAAAGTTTCTATCCTCTTAATATATTGCAGTCATCACGTGATATAGCGCTGTGTACTTAGAATTGCTCATTTTTCCTTTCTACCCAGTTAATTCTTCTCTTTTGTCTCCTCTATGTAGAGACAGGAAGTCTCTTTTCCCTGTATGAGTCATCCCCCTCTTCAACTTCTGACCCAGCTGCTCCCTCCTCCCTCTGCCAGGGACTTTTACAGTGATGACTCATGTAGGGAAAGAAACTTCCTGTTTCTATATAGAAGTTAGAAGGATTCAGCTAGTCACATTTTAATCATGTAATGTCCTAGACCTAATGGAAGAGAGAAAAATTATCTCTGTGGAAAGGCAAAATGAGCAATTGTAAGTACACAATGCTATATTTATATTATGACCGCAATATAATGAGAGGGAAAAAAAAATTGGTGGGAGGAGAAGTGCTTCTTTAATGTGACCTGTGCACAATAATCTGCTGCTTTAGGGTAAAAAATGTACATTTCCGCTCACTTTATGCAAAATGGTGTCACTAAGCCTCCTTGGCTATTCAGAAATAAAGGAGAACATATGTCCTTTCCTTCCATATTGTCTCTTTGGCTTCCATCTGGCTGGAATACATTTATATACAGAAAAAATAGCCATTCTATATCATATAATAGGAAAAACGTGCCATGCAGAGGTCAATATATGAACACATCAGTGCAGTGTTGAAACAGGTTGCATGGACTTTATACCACTACTAATTTGATGCCTGTTGTGTTTTTTTTTTATACTTTTCAGTAATATTTTAACAATTAAATACCTATTCATATTACTTATTTCTTGATCCACTTTCTATTCCATCTAGACTTGCCCTGCCGGTAGCGCCCAAGGCTCAGTATTTGTTTCCGTACTTTGTCGTTTATATAGCGTCTTAGATTATTTTACTAAACGTTCAGCTCATACAGTTTGTGTAAAAATGTAAAATGTGCCTTATTGACAGTCACTATGTGAGCGAATAGGATCTACAAACTCTGGTAAAGACCTGTGTGATCAGTTCCTATGTCTGAGAAGTGCTGACCCCTGACAGCGTCCATGTCCCCCTATCTGGGGACTGATGTTTTCTTTGTGACGTTTTGTGCTCTTCTAATTAGTATATGCTGTGATGTTTTGGGAGGATTGGCTTCTGCAGCTGTGAGAAGAAACATCTGTAAATGCCGATAGTTTTCCCTATGAGCGGGCGGTTTGCATAATAAATTGTCCATTTTTCAGAAAACTATAAATATAAACCTCTGCCACACTGTCCATCAAACATTCATAAGAACTTTACATAATGCAGAGGTTCCATCAATGTCTGATCGGTCAGGATCCAACACCCGGCACATCTGCCTCCTATTCAGATCAGTAGGTGGCGAATGTGCAGTACCTAGCCGTGGCCACTATCAGAGGATGGAGCAGCTCCGAAATTGAGCAGCTCCGGGCTGCGGCTGCCGCCACCGGAAACAGCTGATCGGCGGGGCTGCCTGGTGTCGGACCCCGACCGATGAGACATTGATGACCGATCCTATGAAAAAGTAGTGGACACCTCTTTAATAACATTTTTTGCAGCTTTTTATTTAAAGGAATGTTCCACGATAAGTCTATGATCAGTCCCCTCTCTCCATAACTTCTATACACTTGCTTCTATTCTTCAAAAGTTTCGTAGAACTTTTTTAGTGAATTTGTCACAATTTAATCTCATTTAATAGATAACGTGATGGTCAGTCTGCAAATCTCTTTATTTAAACACAAGGTTGTGTTATCCCCCCGAAGATCCCCCCCCAAAGTGCCAGCCAATGAGGTGCTCACTTTTGCCTATTGCAACCACCTGTTATGTATAATCCATCTATTGTACGGACTCAGAATTCAGGAATTAGGGGTAGGTTTGCATTGCTTCGCTCCTGCTCTCCTGTCTGTCAAACTGCATACAGGTATGACAGGCAGACAGACTTTCAGGCACACTATTGGACATTGGTTTGCACAGTGCTTCCTGGAAAGTGAAAGCAAGGAAGTTCCAATATCTATAGTGCTGGTAGAATGCTGATACAGAAAAACCATCTATTTAAAAAGTGTGGGTTACAAGTTAGACTGGTGTGTGTACCAAAATCAGCTTTTGGTAGGCAGGAAGACCACTCTGGATTTGTATGAAAGTAAAGCTGTGCATTTAGGAAGGTCAAAATTTTGATGAATTGCTTCCTATAGTGGCCAAACTCTGATTTTGTAAGGAACAGTTAGCAATCCAATGTGCTTACTGGTGTCTGGACTGTTTCACTGTGGTAGATGTTCAAATAAAACAGGATCAGGCATGCTGGATTTCAACATGCCTGATCCTTTCATTGTCACAGGAAATAACCTGGGCTGTGTTCGCACATTGTGGAATATTTCAGCTGCGGATTCGGTTGCAAATCCACAATGAATAATGAATCTGCAGACAGAATCCGCATGTGTTACTTGTGGATTTGGCAATTATTTGTTTTGTACTGTAAGTAGTTGTGGATTTGCGGTGTGTAATTCTGCACCGCTAATCTGCGATGTGTGAACTTGGCTTTTTTGTGTGAACGGTTTCTGGATGCGACTCTCTTCCTCCTTGCCTCTGAGAACACGTGCCGAGCCGAGCAGGTCAACGGGGTTAGTACTAAAGCTCATTGCGGGCAGGTTAGTGGCTCTCTATGTAGGAATCCGGCTGTACTACTGCCTATTTGAACAACTTCCGAATAAAAAAAAATAGTCTAAAATAAAAATTCCTATACCAAGAAGTAATACCAAACTGAAAAAAAAAAAGAAAACAGATCCAAATAGCATAAACATATAAGGTTTACTCTGTTCATACAGAAAATAAACCCAGAAAAATAATAAAAATAAATGTAAAAATTCCATTCCACAGTAGTTAAAAAATTAAAAGTACACAGTAAATAAAAAAAATTCCACAGTGGTTTACATTTCTTAGTAAAATTTTAAAACCAAAGCAAAACTGTCAAGTAGCTTTGTAAATACTTTTTCTGATTTGTCCTGGCAATTGCCAGTCCTCAGTTTCTTGCCATTCCTGATATTAATAACACCTTGGATTTGCTTCCATCTGCTCCTCGCAGGACTTCCTCCATATGTCCTTTCCAGTTGGATACAAGCACAATTTTAATCCTGACCTAGAGTTCCTGAATGATTTATTTTTTTTTGTGTATTTTTTTTTTCTTCCTGCTTATCCAATATTTAAAGGTTTTGTGAATAAAGACGTGAAAAAAATATTAGTTTCTTCTTCCCTATATAATTTTACCTTGTAGAAGTCTTCCCTCCGCCTGTTTTTAATCTCCGATATTGCAGGCAATAACTTTGCAATATTGTGCTATTAAAATGTAAAGTTGCTCTCCAGCCCGAGGGTTTTCTATTTCTGCAACGATTGAATCAATTAGTTTTAGATGAAGCAACGAGAAAAAAAAAAAGAAAAAAGACGTTGCACTGCGTTCTATCAGTTTCCTCAGCACCAGAAACGACGTACCATGTGGAATGAAAATCTGTTTATTGCAGCAACACCAGTGTAATGATTTCTGTCACTTTGATGGAACTGTTTCCAGGCGGCCATGGTTTCCAGATTGTCTGGCATCGGACAGCAGCGTGCACATCTTTGGGATTTTTTTTTTGTCTTCTGTAAGCTTCCTGTTTTATGTACACAAATTCGAGGTCCTTCTAAGGATTCTGGAACAGTAACAGAACTTGAAAGAGCCATCTGTTAGGAGCAAGACAGAACATTTCAGTGGTTTAATGAGCAGAGGAAATAAATTGGAAACATGGCCGACTGTGAAACACGGGAGTTGTGACCTTAAGCTTAAGGTTGCCACCCGGGGATGCAATCTCCCCGTGGAATGTGGGACACGGGGGCTACTGGTAACAAAGCATTACTGCGCCACGTAATTAATAAAGCATGGCGTTTCTTGGCCTGGATACAGTACAAATCTGCCTTCTGTGTTGAGTTTACTCAAGTTTAATTGCTTGCCATCATTTTTTCCACTTCATTGATTTTTTTTTTTTCGTTTTTTTTTTTCCGTGTAGCTTTGTTCGGACCATTAATATAAATATTCATAAAGATTTAGCACCCGTATGCTATTACTTAGCCGTCTTATTTATGATGGTGCTTACCCTTTTGTTTGCCTCCATGGTCTTATTACTTGTTATGTACTCACCTCGTATGCCCTCCTGACACGGCGCACTCTCGTGACACATCGGATGACGTGTTGGAGCGTTAAATTGGGATTAGGTTTAATTAATTTTTTTTTTTTTTTTTTTTTTTAGAAACGAGAACATTATAAATGAAATAGTATTTTACAGTTGTATTCCTTCTCTAATAAATCTGTTAAAGATGGTATAAAATAACAAAAAGGAAAGTTCAAGCGGTGCGGCTGAGCGCATGCAAATAAATCATGCCCACGTGTGGTCGCTAGTGGCTGTATGATTTACCTGCAAAATTTATATAGGCATTGGCCACCATGGCTGGGTCTGAGTTGGCCACCTACATTCAACCTCACCTTCTGGTCTCACTATTTTTATATTCAAAATTTCATGCTTCCTAGTCCTTCAGTCCTATATCGTCAAGCGACCACTGCAGCCTTTTTGACAATGGTATTCATGTAGAGCAGGGGTGGGGAACTTTCTTTCTACCAAAGGCCATTTGGATATTTATATCATACTTCATGTGCTAACCCCGCCCATAAAGTACATCCTGACGCTAGCACTGGTGTCGGGATGTAATTTTTTCATTGCGCGCACCTCAACGCGCGTGCAATGAAACGCTGCATGTGCATGCTCACAGAATAAGAAGAAACTAAAGGGCTGGCGGCCGTCAACATACAGTTACCGGCCGAAGCACTGTAGCCCTCAAGAATCTGCTTGAGGGTTGTAAAATGGCCCTCGGGCCTGAGGTTCCCCACCCCTGATGTAGAGTTATACAGATCTAACAAAGGTTATCTTGACTCAGATATCACGGTACAAAAAAAGTGTAGTTCAACCACTCATTTGGCATCGCTCAATGGCTTGAGCAATGTTATCTTCATCCTCTTAAAGAGAATTTGTCAACAGGTTTTGCTATGTAATCTGAGAGCGCTTTAATGTAGAGGCCGAGACCCTGATTCCAGCAATGTGTCACTTGCTGGGCTGCATGCGGTAATGTTAACACAATTACCACTTTCTGTGCAGCAGAGCTCAGAATGCTGAGCCCTGTATAACCCCGCCCATTACACTGATTGGCAGCGTCCTGTCTAAACTGTATATTGACAGAAAGCTGCTGATCAGTGGTGAGGGTGGGGTTATACACAGCAGGAGGACTATGAGGCACCTAGTCCTGAAATGATAATCTACTGCTGATAAAACACTGATTTTATTGACACAGCACACAGCCTAATAAGTGACACATTGCTGGAATCAGGGTCTCTGCCCCTTACATTATGCTGCTCTCAGATTACATAGCATAAACTGATATCCATACAAAGCACTATTATTTTCTTAGAAATGGATTTTCTATTTGCATCCAGGAATGTAGACTGGACTCTGGAGCAGTGGAAAGTGTTCTGTGGAGTGACAGATCACGCTTTCTGGTGTCTGATGGACGAGTCTGGGTTTTGTGACTACCAGCAGACCTTGACCTGCCTGACTGCATTGCGTCAGCTGTAAAGTTTGGTGGGGGACTGGTAATGCTATGGGTTTGTTTTTCAGGGGTCCACTAATCCCCTTAGTTCCAGTGAAGGGATATCTTTTTGCTTCAGTATACCAAGACATTTTAGACAGTTGTAACTTCCAACCTTATGGGACTAGTTTGGAGAAGTCTCTTTTCTGTTCCTCATAACTGTCTCCCAGTGCACAAAGCAAGGTCCATAAAGGCATGGGTGGAAGAACCGGCCGGAGCCCCCAACCTCAATACCATCCAACACCTTTGGGATGAACTAGACCTGAGATTGTGATCCCGGCCTCTCCTCCAACATCAGGGTCTGACCTCACTAATGCTCTTTTGGTTGAATCAGCAAAAATTCCCACAGACACCTCTAAAATCTTACCGTTTACTTTGCGGAAAAGAAGTAATTGTTAAGGGGGAGACCAACTCCCTAATGATGCCTATGGGATTGGGATATGAGGTCATGCAAGCTCCTCTAGGTGTCTCCATACTTTTGTCATTACTTTTGTGACCCTATGGCTCCTGACTGATCCCCTCTAAGATGTTAACTCGAGACTGGAAACATTTGTGGCCTCGTCTGTCATTTATTGTGTCCTGTATTCTAGTACGGGATGAGCCAAGTGAGTCTGGAACATGGAGGAGCCGAAACAAACAGAGGCTCTGAGGAACATTTTATTTTGATTTCTGAAAACTGTCTTAAATTAGACATTACGACTTGACTTGTACCAAATGTATGTTACAGTAATTATGTCATTTTAAGGAAATGTGGAGAATATGCAACAGCTGCTAGAAACCAGCACCAGATCAGACCTCAGTAATAAATAGCCCGGAAGCCTGTTGCTTAGCAGAATATTCCATTGTCTGCTTTGGCCGGAACTGACAGAACTATTTAGTAAGCTGACCAGATCTGTCTGTACGCTTATTACAAAGAGTTGGCAGCCACTTTGGGTCATAATTTATATCCACTGCGAGACCTTAATCCATGTCAGTAGGGGCTTCTGGCTCCCGGCTTCAGCTACTGATTCATGAAGATTTTTTGAAACATTGAAAAAGTATTAATTAAAGAAAAAATAAGAACACAAAGCAGTGCGTCCTTACATGCAAAGAAGTTGGGCAGTTATTTTTTTTAAAAGTAGCCGTAAAAATTTTAAAGTCTACGGAATTACTCTTCAAAACTTACAAGAGTAACTGCTGTTTTAAGATTTATGTCATAAACCAATAGCACACGTAAAAATAAGAAACTTTGTAATATATCTTATCAGAGAAATCTGCTTCTTTCTCCCGTGGAGACTTCAGTTCAGGGGTAAAATCTGTATTCAGTGAAGACAAATGATGGGAGATGACAGTTGGTGCTTTTCAGATTCTATGGAAAGAGGAGGCGCTAGAGGTGGAGACTTACATTCTGCTACAATTCTATAGAATTTCATGAGTACCAACTGCCATTTTTTATCTCCATAATGGGAAAATCTGTATCCACTGAAGACACATTTTACCTGTGAAAATTTTAAGTGAAAAATCAGTCCAGGTTGAGAAAAAGATGGTTTCTTTGGCAAGATATATTACAAAGTTGCTTATGTTCACGTGTACTATTGATTTATGTACATAAAATTAAAAACTTAAAACAACGGTTATGCTTTTAAAGTGTTTTTTTTTTTTTTTTTGTTACTACATTTTATTCTAGATGCTTCAGTAGATACTGGCTTAGGAACAGATGGCAATATGGTACATCATTGTGAATCCCCTACAAAACTACAGTGCAATTAATTGAAAAAAGAGCTGTAGCTTCTGAAAAAACACTTAAAAAAATACTGCATGTCAGGGTTTGGTACAGGAAAAGGTATTGCAGAACTGATCTATATACTGCTTCTACAGGAAGAAAAGTATGTCCACCCTTAAATTCCCTTTTCTATTTTTTATTTTAATGATTCAATTCTGTGTTTTTTTTCTTAATATTATGTAGGTAGGCAGAAGCACTTACTATAGGGATCGTCCTGCATGCTGTTTTCACATTAAACATAACTCTGTATACAAGGAGCGCCCTCTAGTGGCGGCCACACGCAGCTAGAATGTTGTTTTTAATTCTCTGTAATGTTATCAAGCTCTTTCTGACTAATATACTGAATGTTCCTGTATTTTATACGGCAAAACGCTCCGAGCCAGACACAGATTTGGAGTTTGGAATCAGAAACATTAAGCTATGACCGCTAGAAAAATATTTTAGGAAAGTATAAAATTTTAGACTCTAAAACAACATGATGATTAAAATAAAGGTTGTGCTGTTGCAATTCATTAATGTCCTTTCCAAAAGGACAGGACACTCAGCACATCCACCGCTCAGCTGTCGTAGGCTCCGGTCGGATGTAAAGACTTAGAATGAAGCTGTAATTCTCCGCTCCATTCAATGTGTAGCAGCCACTGCCGAGTGCTGCAGAATTGCTCCCATGGTGCCACCGACAATTCGAGAGACTGAGCATATGCATCCCGCTCCATTCATTATCTATGGGCCTGCCAGAAAAAGCTTCTCCACTATCTAATTAGTCCCATAGAGAATTGTCTACCCCCGCTTCATTCATTTGGGGTTCTTCAGAGCCCTGCTCTTAGGATATGCCGGGTCCTAGCGGTCAGACCCCCCAGTAATCAGGAATTTCTATCCTAACCTACGGATAAGAGATTACATCAAAACTTGGCACAAAATGTTACTACTGTAAACACATAATTAGTTATTTTTCATTCCATGTACCTCCCCTTTAATCATATATTATATTGGATATGCCTTTGTGTAGCTACAGTTGTACAATTGAGACTTCCGGCAGCTTCTCCCTCTGTCTTGTTTCCTAGATAATATTATTGATGCCGTTCTGTACGGCTTATGATCTGCATTACTGCCATAATGGTAACGCGTCTTTCCCAGCAGGACATTCCTCCTGTATAGATAGAGCTACTAAAGCTTCAGCAGTCCCATGCATTAAATATGAAGTTGTCATGCGAATATATCCTGAATTATTGCATGCTCAGTTAAATCCCTACAATATTACTTTGTGCAGAGGATTGAGGTCCAGAAGCAGCATTTTAATGTGCTGGATCTACATCTAGGTTTTATAAACTTTATGTTTTTTCTTATTACATTTTAAAATATGGAGTAAGAAGGAATCTTGAATCCCTATAAAGGCTATATTGCCTATTGGGCAGCACGGTGGCTCAGTGGTTAGCACTGCAGCCTTGAAGCACTGGGGTCCTGGGTTCAAATCCCACCAAGGACAACATCTGCAAGGAGTTTTTATGTTCTCCCCTTGTTTGTGTGGATTTCCTCCGGGGTCTCCGGTTTCCTCTCACACTCCAAAGACCATACTGATAGGGAATCTACATTGTGAGCCCCAATGGGGACTGTGCAAATAATGTCTGTAAAGCTCTGTGGAATTAATGACGCTGTATAAGTTAGTAAAATAAATAAATAAATATTGTAAGCATCTAAAAATAGGGGGTGAAGCCTGAGTGCAAATCTGCAGCAAAAATTGACATGCTATGCATTTTGACGGCCAGTTACGGTAACTTTCCTGCTCACAATTTCTGCATCATGTGACTGTACAGGCTGCGGGTGCAATGTGCCATCCACATGTACGGTAATCTACTGATCTGCCATACGCGAACCTACATGGACAATCTGCATTTTTGCCCTGTGTGGACGTACCCGAAGAGTGTTTACACTGCTGGTATAACCTTTGTAAATTGAGTTTAAATGGTAATTTTATTTTTTTAAATTATTTATTATGCTGCTTTATACAGTGCCGACATGTACTGCAGCGCTTTACAGACATTATCACCATCCCTATTGGGGCTCACGATCTAAATCCCCTATCAGCGTGGGAGGAAATGGAGGAAACCCACGCTAACACAGGGAGAACATAGAAAATCTATTCAGTTGTACATAAACACATTCCAAATTCTACCTTTGTCCCATGACGGCAGGAAGGCTGTATTGATGTTTTATCCATCAATTAATTTAATCGTGACTGTTATCCATTGGCTTTAGTTCTGTACACACATAGCCATTTGATGACTTAGTCGTGAGAATTAAAATCAGTGTTGAGAAAATGCATTTGATGTCTTCTACTACAGAACTAGACTGTTGTCTGCTTTTATGGGCCTTTTTTTTTAATTCATGCATGTATTTGAGGTTAAAAATAATGTTGCACTGTTTGCCTTTTACAGACTGTGTTGCACTGTCAATTGCTGCCTGCAGAATGGGATAACTGAGAATCCGTCAGTAAGCCCGCTATGATGGAGTGACACAAGAGTTTCTTAGTCTGAGCTGTTCTCAGCTGTTTTATGACCACAGACCAGTTCAAAATTGAATGTGCAGAGAAAGCGTGGAAAAGCCAAGTGGTGCTGTCACGTAAGGTGTGGGAAAGACTAAGTGCAACACAAAGGGAAGAGGGGGAGGAAGCCCAAACACTAGGGAAAGGGGGAGTGGAGACCCCTAGGCAGATCAAATATCACCCTTTCTACCCTACTGTCACTATGTAGGTTCCACACCTATTGCCGAGCAGGACCCTCAACCCTGTATGTTCCTAGAGCTTGGCCCTAGAGGGGGAGGGGTGAGCGCTGGTCAGGCCCCACTACAAACTAAAGACAACAAAGTAGACAAACAAAGGTGACAAACTTAGCTTGAGCAGACACCAGAGGGGAAACACCAACTGTCCTCCAAGGGCACCAGAGAAGAAGTCCGCTAACAGCTAGTGCTCCAAGCCTGCGCAAAGGTACATAGAACTATCACCGGCAATTGCCTGGAGCAAACAGAGTTTTTACAGTGCCTTGTGAAAGTATTTGGCCCCCTTGAACTTTTCTACCTTTTGCCACATTTCTGGCTTCAAACATAAAGATATAAAATTCTAATTTTTTGGGGAAGAATCAACAACAAGTGGAACACAATCGTGAAGTGGAACGAAATTTATTGGATATTTTAAACTTTTTTTTAACAAATTCAAAATTGAAAAGTGGGGCGTGCAATATTATTCGGCCCCCTTGAGTTAATACTTTGTAGCGCCACCTTTTGCTGCGATTACAGCTGCAAGTCACTTGGGGTATGTCTCCATCAGTTTTGCACATCGAGAGGCTGAAATTCTTGCCCATTCTTCCTTGCAAAACAGCTTGAGCTCATTGAGGTTGGATGGAGGGCGTTTGTGAACATCAGTTTTCAGCTCTTTCCACAGATTCTCGATTGGATTCAGGTCTGGACTTTGACTTGGCCATTCTAACACCTGGATACGTTTATTTTTGAACCATTCCATTGTAGATTTTGCTTTGTTTGGGATCATTGTCTTGTTGGAAGATAAATCTCCGTCCCAGTCTCAGGTCTTTTGCAGACTCCAACAGGTTTTCTTCTAGAATGGTCCTGTATTTGGCTCCGTCCATCTTCCCATCAATTTTAACCATCTTCCCTGTCCCTGGTGAAGAAAAGCAGGCCCAAACCATGATGCTGCCACCACCATGTTTGACAGTGGGGATGGTGTTTTGAGGGTGATGAGCTGTGTTGCTTTTACGCCAAACATATCTTTTTGCATTGTGGCCAAAAAGTTCGATTTTTGGTGTCATCTGACCAGAGCACCTTATTCCACATGTTTGGTGTGTCTCCCAGGTGGCTTGTGGCAAACTTCAAACGAGACTTTGTATGGATCTCTTTGAGAAATGGCTTTCTTCTTGCCACTCTTCCATAAAGGCCAGATTTGTGCAGTGTAATACTGATTGTTGTCCTATGGACAGACTCTCCCACCTCAGCTGTAGATCTCTGCAGTTCATTCAGAGTGATCATGGGCCTTTTTGGCTGCATCTCTGATCAGTCTTCTCCTTGTTCGAGATGAAAGTTTAGAGGGATGTCTGGGTCTTGGTAGATTTGCAGTGGTCTGATACTCCTTCCATTTCAATATGATCGCTTGCACAGTGCTCCTTGAGATGTTTAAAACTTGGGAAATCTTTTTGTATGCAGATCGGGCTTTAAACTTCTCCCCAACAGTATCTCGGACCTGCCTGGTGTGTTCCTTGGTCTTCATGATGCTCTCTGCACTTGAAACAGAACTCTGAGACTATCACAGAGCAGGTGCATTTATACGGAGACTTGATTACACACAGGTGGATTCTATTTATCATTACCAGTCATTTAGGACAACATTGGATCATTCAGAGATCCTCACTGAACTTCTGGAGTGAGTTTGCTGCACTGAAAGTAAAGGGGCCGAATAATATTGCACGCCCCACTTTTCAGTTTTTAATTTGTTAAAAAAGTTTAAAATATCCAATAAATTTCGTTCCACTTCACGATTGTGTCCCACTTGTTGTTGATTCTTCCCGAAAAAATTAGAATTTTATCTGTTTGAAGCCAGAAATGTGGCAAAAGGTAGAAAAGTTCAAGGGGGCCAAATACTTTCACAAGATACTGTAACTCCCATGCAAGGGTGTGTCAAACAGCAGCAGGAGGGAGGTCGCCGCTGGGTCTTAAAGGAAGGTGGTGTCTACAATGCCAAGCGCAGTGACCGTCTACAATGCCAAGCGCAGTGACCGTCTACAGCCAGATCCAGAGCGACTGTCTATTACACCTGACACACCCGTGACAGGTGCAAAATGTTAGATTTCTGGTTGGTAAATCTGCAGCGTTTTACTGTTGCAAACTGGATGAGAATTTAAAATTCTAATCTAATCCACACGCTGTGGATCTGTGGTGCTGATTGGCTTTCTAATCTATAGCATGTCAGTTTCAGTTGTGGATAAATTTGTCATTTTATTGGGGAACTTCCTCATTAAGTTCAAAGAGGATATCAAGATCTACAAAAAAAACAAAAAAAAAACACGCAATTTTTGTAGATTTTTTCTCCTATTACAGATGGGTCAACTGCACAATCTACAAGTGCAGTGTATATGTATAAAAAAAATTGTATAAAGCTAAGCGCTCTGACTTTTTACATGCTTTTCTCTGTAAAGTCTGGGCCCCTGTGCTGACGCTTCTTAATATGTGACTGCAGCCAAGCAACCAAAGGCTGTGACAGTCACGTAGGACAAAACAGGAGACAGGGATGTACCGAGAGAAAGAAAACCGTGATATCCGCACTAGTGTCCCATGTGAATGTATTCTAAATAATTTTTGTAATTGGTTTTCATTAAAAAATGTTGCTTCTTTTTGGCTTTTTGTTACAATTTTGATGTAGTCTGTGGTCATAAGCTTAATATGAGCAGAGTTTAGAGAAAAAAAAAGCAATATGACAATTGCAAACTTTCAATGAAGACCATCAGATGAAGCTCACCGACTGATTCTCACTTAACTCATTCTGAAGAAAGATACACAGAGGCTACAGAAGGCAAAAAGTGCAAACCTTTTAATGAAAACCTTTTGTAAAAATTATTTATTAGCCCAGTGTACATACGGTTTAAGGAAAAAAGAAAAAAACTTGTCCTCTATAATGGACAACTTTTAAAATCTGCAGCATATCCCACCCGTGTGAACAAGGTGTAGGTCACTGGAAAGTACTAATGAGTCTAGTGATTGGGTGTCTCCACTGCCTACGCTGTTAGTGTCCCTGGTCGGTTGTCAGCATTTGTGGATTTCGGGTCAAAACATTTTTAACTGTTGATTAAGGGAATTCCTGATAAAAAGAAGAATTCTTTCAGATCAATTGCCGAAGAGGCTCTAAGGTGGAACATGACCCAAGAAGAGCTAAAAAACGAGAAACCGGTTGTAGATCTCCTTAATAGTTATTGGCTGTGATTTTTGCATTTGACTTTTTAAAAAAAAAATAAAATTGTATATTATTATTATGTTTTTTCTAATTTAATACTTTGTGTCTGTAGCAGGACTGGAGTCCTCTGGTTATAATTTCACACGATAAATCATGGCTCTGTGACTAAAGCACGGAGTGTCTGATTTTTACTCTACATCTGTTTCCTCCTAGGGATGTAACGCTGCCTTTGTGTTGCTTTTTTGGTTTTCTATTGTTTTTCTCCAGTTCTGTGTTCTTTTATGCATCGTGATTTATAATACATCATACACAACTGTTTCTGGTCTTGCATAAGAATAATAACTAGATGATTAAACATCGGTTACAGCATTCATCAGATACAAGAGTGACTGTTCCCTTATTAAACTTCACCGGGGAGAACTTACCACATAAGTCGCCTGACTCCAGTCTGGAAATGCTCTAAATTATCTTGGTTTTTGCTCTTTCTAAAACATACTGAAAAGACAATATTCCTTAAAAAAGGACAAATCTCTATCAGTTGGGACAAATTAAAAGATTAACTAAACAGCCCCCACTTCTCAAGTTAAAGGGGTCATGATTTTTTCTCAGGAGTGGGTGATAAATGCAGAATTGGTGACTTGTTTCTATTATACCTTTTCTCTGATTGTTCCTCACCTGGTTTTTGTGAGGAATGGGAGATTCCTGAGAAAAAATACTGACCGAATACTGAAAGTGGGGCCGTGGTCTTAGGGTTAGGCTGCGTGCCCACGTTGCGGATTACAAGGGTTTTTGCTGCGGATTTTCCGCAGCGGAAACGCTTGTAAAACGCTTGGTAATCCGCATCCCATTGTCCCCAATGAGAATCCGCAAGTTCTATGCCCATGCTGTGGATTTTTCCGCAGCGTTTATGCCGCGCTCAAAAATCCGCAGCATGTCCATTAATTTTGCGTTTCCGCATGCGGAATTGCCTTGTGCAATGCATTAAAAACGCAAGGCAATTCCGCATGTGGAAAACGCGCGATAAGCGCGCAATAAATGCGTGCGGAATTCCGCATGCGTTTTTCCGGGAGAGGACATGCGGAAATGAAGCAGAAATTTTCTGCTTCATTTCCGCAACGTGGGCACATAGCCTTAGGCTCACAGTGTAGTGTGCGTGAGCTAAAAGGAAAAATCCATTTTAAATCCATCTGGGGACTTTGCCAAAAATCTGGATCGAATTCACAAGGAATCTGTCTGTAGCATGCTAGTTTTGCCGTGCAGTTCACTAGAAATGTTCATGCCTCTGCATAGAAAGTGACTATGTTGTCATAGAAAACCTGCAACAGAAAATGACTTGCAGTGTGTAGATGAGATTTGTTGGCGAATCTCATCCATTTGGCTGGGACTGCAGATTTTCCACGTGAAAAAAAAACAAAAACGCACAGAAGATCCACGTTTCCGTTTTTAAATTGTCCATATAGCTTAGTAAATCAGACCATAAAGGAAGCAAAGATTTGGTGTGTTTTTTTTTTTTTTTGTCTTTTTCTTTTAGTATTTCCTTATAAAGATTTTGCCATTTTTCTTTTTTCTCTCCAGTCACTTTTTTGGCCAAGGGAAGTAAAACTCTTAAAGTTTACTATTGGGGCTCATGCAGACGACCCTTTAAATAGCCAGTGCTATTTGTGGTTTTGACATATATCACTAGTCCCCATGTTATTCTATGGAGCTGGTGCACATGTCCAATTTTTTTCCTTGCACCAAGTGGTGGGAGGAAAGGAATCGGAGCGTGCACAATTTGCCTCCGATAACCGGACCGTACTTTGATGAGATCCGAGTGTGGTCCGATTTTAACAGACTGACATAATCTATCAGGTGGAAAAAGCTTTTATTTTTTTCCCTGACCACCTCCAAAAAAAACGGTTCTCACTCTGATCAAGCTCTGATCAGTCTGATCTAGCATAATCTGACTTTTTTTCTCAGAGCGAAAACTGTCGAGTGGCCCTAGCCTTACAATCATCATTTTCTCTGGAAGTTCAAATACAAAGTGATACTTTTATCATCACTTTCAGAAGATGGTAAAATGGTTGGACTTTGCCGTCACTTCCTTTTAGAAAATCATGGCCACCTTCGATGAGGGAAGAGCTGCTGCATTCAAGAAAATTGCCAAACCATGGAACAATTTTGTTCCCCAGTTGCAGTCTCAGAACCTTTTCTTGTACAGCTAGGAAAAAAATCCCATAAGTAGAATTATTGGATTATTAATTCAAAACTGAGTAAAGAAGAAATGGATTTGCTGAAGACTGTTTGATGGCTCCATAAAAATGAGGACATGCTCCCCTTAGCGACACATAAATGTTGGTGTTTTTTGCCGCAGGAAGACAAAGGCTCCCAATGACTCGTCTCCATTATTTATGGGAATGTGCATCTTCTCTCTGCAGCGGGATGAAACATTCCTTTCTATCTATTTTCCAAGACATCTGTTTTACTTTAGTGCTTAACTTGATTTGGAATAATGTTTGTGTGTATGAAGATGCTTGCAGTCCTTTGTCTCAGGAGGGCTTCACCTTAAAAGGGCCGATGTGTTTATTCTTGGCTGCTGTTGTGTTTTTGAGTCAGATGTTGAAAGAAAAGAAAAAAAACAACTTTTTTTTTCATCCTGGTACTGCCAACATGGTGGCTTGTACAATTTAATGAGGAAGGCCCCAGCTCCTTGCAAATGTTTGTGCACGTGCTGGATAACTTCATTCTTTGTTGCAGGTCTAGAGCAACAAATCACTACCAATCAATTATTAATAGCCTCCTACGTGGTCCATGCATCTCATTGACGCTGGTTGTCTCAGTAAAGGTATGTGCACATTACGGAATTTTCAGGCGGAGTCCGTCTGAAAAAGCGTTGCGAAACAGCCTCAGAAAGTGAACATGATGCAGTGTAAAGACAACATTGCTGTGTACACTTTGTCTGCTTTAAACTTGTTTTAACCACTTCAGGGTTCAGAAACGGTCAAAAGAGTAGCATGCTTATTCTTACAGAAGTAAAAATGCAGGTGCCATAGAGACAAAGACCGCTGAAGTGGCTCCGCCTAGGAAAAGCTTGGCGGGTCCTCGAGTGTCCTAAAGATGTCAAGTGCACATACCCATAGTCTACCCCTTTAATAATGAGGTATTTTAGGATTGATAACCCAAGGGGTAACGTTTCTTCTTGCGGAGAGTGACATGTTAAGCATCTCAAAGTGAGGAGACTTTTAAGCCCAATGCTCCTCTGGGAAACATCCAAATTGTCCCTTCAGAGAGGAAGAAGACTAGAACTCTAGTGTCACCTATAGGAAGTAGCAATCCTAAAAGTCAATGTCGACCCTTTAACGAGCCTTGTCACATGAGTTAGGATAATAGCCACAATCAAAATCTCAATTTGCAGACACTGTGTTTCGGGTTACTGGCCCACGTCAGTGCAAAGTGTGAGATGTGGTTTGGCTGGGTGAGAGGCGTCTGACCGGTATCCAAGGGGTAATGTTTCTCCTTGTCAGACGCCTCTCACCCAGCCTAACCATGTCTCACACTTTGCACTGACTGGGGGCAGTACCCCAAAACGCAGTGTCTGCAAATTGAAATTTTGGTTTTGGCTATTATCCTAAGTCATGTAACAAGGCTCGTTGAAGGATCGATATTAACTTTTAGGATTGCTACTTTCTATAGTTGGCACTAGAGTTCTAGTCCTCTTCCTCTCTGAAGAGACAATTTGCATGTTTCCCAGAGGAGCATTGGGCTTAAGTCTCCCCACCTTGACATGCTTAACATGTCACTCTCCTCAAGAAGAAACGGTACCCCTTGGATATATTGGTCAGACACCTTTCACCCAGCCAAACTATATCTCCTATATCTCACACTTTGCACTGACGAGGGGCAGTACCCTGAAACACAGTGTCTGCAAATTGAGTTTCTGCTTCTTGGTTATATCCTAAGTCATGTGATAAGGCTCGTTAAAAAGTCACTATTGACTTTTAGGATTGCTACTTTCTGTAGGTGGCACTAGAGTTCTGGTCCTCTTTCTCTCTGAAGAGACAATTTGCATATTTCCCAGAGGAGCATTGCGGCTTTAAAAGTCTCCTCACTGTGACATGCTTAACATGTCGCTCTCCTCAAGGAGAAATGTTACCTCTTAGCTCTCTAATAGCTTACACCACTTTTTCCTCCTTTTGACCACTGCTATTAGAATTCAGTGTATTTTCCCTGGCAAAAGCAGCTGGTCATGGATGGTCCTATGGGTGGAACCCAACATTTTATTTCTTTCTAGATGAAAATAATCTATACAAAATAGTAAACCAGTGGTGTTTTTTGAAACTTGTGGGCCCTAATGCAAAACTTTACACAAGACTCCCAACTATCAAGGGTCCTGAATAGTATTAGTCAGCTTATATGGGCCAAAGGGACCTTTTGGGCCCCTCTACGCGCCATTTTCCATTTCTGACTGCACGCACTATAGTTTCTATCCCTGTACTACAGTCAGTAATGGTTTTTGGATTTGCTCAGATAACCTTCCTGACAACAGAATATTCCAAGAAGCCGTATATTTGTGATGTGATTGTGGATGTCTGTCTTGTTGGCTGTAACCCAGCGCAGTAAGTGAACATATTAGTTTCTGCATTATGCATTCTCCGTCTTCCCCTTGAAGATATGCACTCCAGACAAGCTCGCAAATTCATGCAGCCTGTCATGTTGTTCCTTGGGGATGTTTCTGCTGTGTTCCTGAGTGTTTATAAGACAGCGGAGAATAACGATGAATATTAATCCTCTGCTTTCTTAAGGGTGACTATATTAGACAGTTCATCATTCTGCTGTAGCTTTGAGCAGCCCTGTCTATTTTATATACTTTATATGCATTTCATTTCTTAATTCTTTGTTGATGTTCTTAAAGTACACCTCCACTTTGTTAAAGGGAATCTGTCACCAAGTTTTTGCTATGTAATATGACAGCAGCATGATATAAGGGCAGAGTCCCTGATTCCAGTGATGTATCACTTAGTTTTTTAAGTTCAGCAGCTGTGATATAATCAATGTTTTCTCCTCTGATCTAGCAGTGCTAAAATGCTGAGCTCTGCATAACCCTGCCCACACCACTGATTATCAGTTTTCTGTGTACTTTGTATATTGACATGTCAGTGGTGGGGCTGTGGTCGGACTAGGAGGCACGAGACACCTAGTTGTGTAATTATAATCTCCTGCTGATAAAACACTGAATTAAATGAAATGGCAAAACACAACCTAGTAGATGACACATCATGGGAATCAGGGTCTCTGCCCCTATATTATGCTGTTCTCAGATTACATAGCAAACACTTGCTGACGGATTCTCTTTAAGAGGGTTGTCTAAGACTTTGGTTGTTGATATACTTGACACTCCCATCGATCATTGGTTTGCATCATCTTTGGTGACTGTATGTACACAGTAGGACACCACAGCTTCGTACAGTGTGTTCTGGCTTTTTTCAGGTGATGACACTCGGGTCCTATTGAAGTGAATAGGAGCTGAGCTGCAGTACTCTAGAACAGGGTTCCCCAACTCCAGTCCTCAAGGCCCACCAACAGGTCATGTTTTCAGGATTTCCTTAGTATTGCACAGGTGATGTAACTATTGCCTGTGCTGATGATGGAATTATCACCTGTGCAATACTAAGGAAATCCTGAAAACATGACCTGTTGGTGGGCCTTGAGGACTGGAGTTGGGGAACCCTGCTCTAGAACGACCACTAGAGTATACGGATCTGTGCTGTTCTGTGTATGTCCGGCCTGTTGAAACAACGGATATTGATGACCTAAGCACTGGACAACCCCTTTAAATACGTTAAAACTAATCTGAACTAAACATGAAACACTTATAGGTTTTCCAACAAATAAAACTTAATTTTAATAAATAGATGTTTGAATATTAAGTTCCACAATTGAATGTATTTAAATAAAATGTTCCTGTGCTGAGATAATCTTATAAATATGCCCCTGCTGTGTACTGTGTAATGGCTGTGTCTGACCGTGCAGGAACATGGTCTGATCATACCACAGCTCCTGGGCAGGGGAGGACGGGGGAAGTATACAGACAGGACAGCAGGGGTCACAGCTGATTCTTTCTTTGAAGTAAAACATTGTTTAAAAACAGGCAGTGAAATATTTTACCTCACAAAAAGAATCAGCTGTGATCCCCTGCTGTAATGTCTGTATACTCTTTTAGTTCCTCCCCTGTCCAGGAGCTGTGGTATGATCAGACCATGTTCCTGCACGGTCAGACACAGCCATTACACAGTACAGTCATGGCCAAAAGTATTGAGAATGAGACAAATAGTAATTTTTCCAAAGTTTACTGCTTCATTTTTTGTAATGGCAATTTGCATATACTCCTGAATGTCAAAGAGTGATCAGCTTAACAGCAATTACTGTACTTGCAGTCAATGTTTGCCCAGAAAATGAACTTTAACCCCCAAAACACATTTCAACATCATTGCAGTCCTGCCTTAAAAGGAGCAGCTAACATCGTTTTAGTGATTGATCCATTAACACAGGTGTGGGTGTTGATGAGGACAGGGCTGGCGATCAGTCAGTCATGATTAAGTAAGAATGACATCACTGGACACTTTAAAAGGAGGCTGGTTCTTGGTATCATTGTTTCTCTTCAGTTAACCATGGTTATCTCTAAAGAAACACGTGCATCCATCATTGCACTGCACAAAAATGGCCTAACAGGGAAGAGTATCGCAGCTACAAAGATTGCACCTCAGTCAACAATCTATCGCATCATCAAGAACTTCAAGGAGAGAGCTTCCATTGTTGTCAAAAAGGCTCCAGGTCGCCCAAGAAAGACCAGCAAGCGCCAGGACCGTATCTTAAAACTGTTTCAGCTGCGGGATCGTACTACCAGCAGTGCCGAGCTTGCTCAGGAATGGCAGCAGGCTGGTGTGAGTGCTTCTGCACGCACTGTGAGGCGGAGGCTCTTTGAGCAAGGGCTGGTTTCAAGGAGGGCAGCAAAGAAGCCACTTCTCTCCAGAAAAAACATCAGGGACCGACTGATATTCTGCAAAAGGCACAGGGAGTGGACTGCTGAGGACTGGGGCAAAGTCATTTTCTCTGATGAATCCCCTTTTCGATTGTTTGGGACATCTGGAAAACAGCTTATTCGGAGAAGAAGAGGTGAGCGCTACCACCAGTCTTGTCTCATGCCAACTGTAAAGCATCCTGAAACCATTCATGTGTGGGGTTGCTTCTCAGGCAAGGGAATCGGCTCACTCACAGTCTTGCCTAAAAACACAGCCATGAATAAAGAATGGTACCAAAATGTCCTCCAAGAGCAACTTCTCCCAACCGTCCAAGAGCAGTTTGGCGCCCAACAATGCCTTTTCCAGCATGATGGAGCACCTTGCCATAAAGCAAAGGTGATAACTAAATGGCTCATGGAACAAAACATAGAGATTTTGGGTCCATGGCCTGGAAACTCCCCAGATCTTAATCCCATTGAGAACTTGTGGTCAATCATCAAAAGACGGGTGGACAAACAAAAACCAACAAATTCTGGCAAAATGCCAGCATTGATTATGCAAGAATGGACTGCTATCAGTCAGGATTTGGTCCAAAAGTTGATTGAGAGCATGCCAGGGAGAATTACAGAGGTCTTGAAGAAGAAGGGGCAACACTGCAAATATTGACTTGCTGCATTAACTCATTCTAACTGTCAATATAACCTATTGGTACTCATAATATGATTGCAATTATATTTCTGTATGTGATATAAACATCAGACAAACACTAATAAAAACCAGAGGCCAGCAGATCATGTGAAAATATCATTTTGGTGTCATTCTCAAAACTTTTGGCCATGACTGTACACAGCAGGGGCACATTTATAAGATTATCTCAGCACTGGAACATTTTATTTAAACACATCCAATTGTGGAAGTTATTATTATTCCAAGATTTTTTAATTAAAATTGACTTTCGTTCATGAGAAAACCCCTTTAAGGATCAATTACATTAAGACCCCTCTCACTTTCACGTAGACACAGATGAGTGACTGTACCATTGCCCCCCGATTATTATTGTAAGGGCACTTCCTTTGTGTCAAGTCCTTTTTAGTATTAAGTTCTGTTACGATATTGGGATTACAGTGTAAACAGTTGAGAAAACATCAGAATAATATCTTTGTAAATGCTCCACATATTCCATTTGTTGTTCTCCGTTCTGCCGAGATTGATGCTGATAGTTCTCCTTGAGGTGCATTTATGGGTATATGCTATTGTGGTACCAGATGTACCATACTAATTTGTGTGTGCTGTCTTTCCACATAAACACGCCTGTATACTATGTGCTGTAACACCAAGACGTGTCTGAAAACACTGGAATTCTCTGGTACAAACGGTGTTATCAAGAAAAATGCTGCCTGCTACAAAGTTGGGAGGAGGGGTTTTCTTCACGTGTTCCTCCCCTCGCCCTGCTTATATAAGCCCCTAATGCTGGACATACAGGCTCGTGCAATGCGCCAGACTGGGAGAATTTCACGGCTCAACCATCTTGGAGAGTTTAACTGTCTTAGGAGGAAAACACAAGATACACAAAGTACTGGCAGCTTGACAAAATACTAATTAGGGCTGTTAAATTTTTGATGGGGTAGCGATGACTTGACAACCATGGATAACATAGTGTCACCTGGAGCAGGGGTTAGTAAAACACCTCTTTCCTGGTCGTTGGAGGTTACAGGGTAGACCCCAAGACTATAAATCACCTGAAACATATTCTGTTGATATGCTATAAATGTGTAATATGGAAAGACTCTTATTGGATTTTTAAATCTCTAAGATAAATATTGTGATATGAAAATACGCTGCATCCAAAGCGCTGCTTGTTGCTGATCGTGGGGACATAGCGGCTAACGAAACAGCTGTGAGCTGTTTTTAATAGCCAGGGAACATGTTTGCCTAATGGCACCTTCCTAGGCTAAAAATAGCAGCTCTCAGCTGCCAAAAAAATTGCATTAATGGCAATGCTAATGAGATTGATTGTATGGGATTAGCTGACACCTAGCCCTTTTGTTTAGTGATGACAAGGTGTCAATCAGACCCTTTCATTGCTAAACCTAATTAAAATAAAGAGTTAAATAAACACACAGAGTAAAACACTTTATTTGAAATACAACCGACTTTCTTTAATCATTTAAATTAACCAGTATACTCAGGTCTGACATTAATCCAAGGGTTAAAGCGATGTCACACGTTTCTTTTTTCAAATATCTTTATTTAGCTCCAAAAAGCATTAATTGATGTACAAAAACATCTAAAAAAAAAACGCATCAAAATTGCGGCAAAACGCAAGTTTTTTCTGCAGCGTTTTTCTGCCAAGAGATGCAGAACACTGCAGAAATTGCTGCAATCAAATCCTGAACGTGCGCACATAGCCTAAGGGTTAGTGAAAATCACGTGGATGGCATCAGTGTGCAATCTGTGAATAAAGTTGTAGTGGATAAGGAGAAGCTTTCCAATTTATTGTTATATATGAGAAAATCATTGATGAAAAACTAATGAAAATCGGATGAAAAAACACAGCTGACACTCCGACTGTTTTTTGTGTACGTGAAAAATCACTGTCGTTTGAATACGACCTAAAGATGATCACATATAGTGCATTTACCAACCCTCTGTAAGGCTACATTCACACATTGGTGACAGTGAACCGAACGCGGTAAACTGACTTCAAGGGAACCAGTTACGTTGGAAATTGTATCTGATATGTAAGCAGTATGTAGGCAGAGCGTGACATTTTTGTGTAAAATTTCACAAAAACTTAGATTTTATTCAGTGAAATCCCAGGTGTTTGTATGAATGGAAGTTCAGTGAGCGGTCCTACTAGTGATTGATAGTTTTCCCTATATGACTGTTCATGCAGAGAGAGCTGTCAGTCACTAGTAGGAACGCCCACTGGACTTGTATACATACAAACACCATGGCTTTCAGTGGAGTCCAGTGGGCGGTGCTATTCAGTTATGGTCTTCCCTGTAGGATTGTGCTTGAAGAGCGAGCTGTCAGTCACATGTTGAACCGCCCACTGGACTCAGTTTCTCAGATCAGACGTACGGATCCATTTTACGTGCTGTCCAAGATAAAAACAGACTGCACATGGACATGTATAACTGATGTGTGAACACAGCCCGAATCCTAGCATCTCTGCATTGAGTACATCTCTTTTATGTAGCAGCCACACACTCCATTGTTTCGGGCATATAGTGAACTTGGGTCATGGTGTTTATGTAGCCTTTGCTTTCTCCAGATGAAACCCTTACGATGATAGCGTGTTGGCCACCTGCCCCAGTAAAGGATTGTTTTAATTTTTTCTAAATACTTGAACATGGAAAGTTTTTTTCTCTTTAATAAATCAGGCACCGTAATGTTTTTTCTTTTACCAGAACAATGCCCTTGGTGGGGTCCTTCACATCTATACTTAGTAGGAAAACCAGAGCAAATTGAGAAGAAGCGCCATTCAGCTGCAGTCACATCCAACTCCCTGACTGTATAAGTGCCAGATATTTTCCTTGCATGTGTAAGATTCAAGGCCTGGCAATCAGAACCAATTTCAGTTCCACAATACAATTTGCATTGAGAATTATTGTGATAATAATCAGTGCCACCCCGCTGAGTCTTTCTGCTAACATGCCGAAAACAAGGTCTGCTAAGTATTAGGAGCAGTCAGGGCCCGTGATTTACACGTTGCAGCGAGCGCAGCTACTATTATCTCCGAGCTGTTCAATAGTTTTTAGGAGAACTGACTAATGATTAGCTTAATACCTCTAGTCACTTGACTAAGCCTTTTAATTCCTAATATACTTTTCATGAATCTGGCAGTAAAACTCTGTTACTGTGTCTTTCTCCCTGCAGTGGAAATTCATTGCATTGTGCCCATAGAAATATTGACGCACAGTTAGGGTATTTTTACATTGTGAAAACCGCCATTTTTGCTTTGAATTCTATTCATGTAGAAACATTTCCTATTTTCCCTTGGGTGACATGATACTTATTAAAGGCTTATCAAGGACTGTTTAATTTTATTTTTTTTTAATTACGAGCCTAAGAGCTAGCAGGCAGGTATTGGCTAACTACCTGTCTGTTGTACCTGGCGCTGATCTCTGCCGGTACCGAGCGATCACTGACTGCTCCTGCCGGCGAATTAGGGGCTTCCACTAACACCACATTGACAGAGCAGCGGCTTCTCTTCCTTTGTGCTCTGTCAGGCTGATTGACGGTCTGCTCTCCGCTGCCTAACTGCAGGAAGCCAGCTGTCAATCACTATAACTAGGGATGAGCGGACCCGTGTGAGTTTAGGTTTTGGTACCTGACCCGAACTTTAATCAAAAGTTTGGGTCAGGAGACCTGTTAACGGTTCGGACATCGCAGTCCGCATATGGTCCGTGAATTGCGGACTTGTGAAGTTGTGCCTTTTAGGGTTTTATAGGAAAACCTTTTAACCAATAATAACAATGGGTAACCTCATTTTGACCAAAGTTAGAATTTGTGAAATATCAAGGCAATGTAAAGGATACCAATACCTTGAATGAGATTTATTTACCTTGAATGCCCTCTTTGCCGCAATTACAGCATTGCAGACCTTTGTCATTCTAGCTGTTAATTTGCTGAGGTAATCTTGAGAAATTTCCCCCCATGCTTCCTGAAGCCCCTCCCACAAGTTGTATTGGCTTGATGGGCACTTTTTGCACCATACGGTCAAGCTGCTCCCACAACATCTCAATGGGGTTGAGATCTGGTGACTGCGCTGGCCACTCCATTACAGATAGAATACCAGCTGCCTGCTTCTTCCCTAAATAGTTAATGCATAATTTGGAGGTGTGCTTTGGGTCATTGTCCTGTTGAAGGATGAAATTGGCTCCAATCAAGCACTGTCCACATGGTATGGCATGGCGTTGCAAAATGGAGTGATAGCCTTCCTTATTCAAAATCCCATTTACCTTGTACAAATCTCCCACTTTACCAGCACCAAAGCATACCCAGACCATCACATTACCTCCACCATGCTTGACAGATGGCGTCAGGCATTCTTCCAGCATCTTTTCAGTTGTTCTGCGTCTCACAAATTCGTCACAGATTCGTCTGTCCATAAAACTTTTTCCAATCTTCCTCTGTCCAATGTCTGTGTTCTTTTGCCCATATTAGTCTTTTCCTTTTATTAGCCAGTCTCCGATATGTTTTTTTCTTTGCCAATTTGCCCTGAAGGCCAGCATCCCGGGGTCGCCTCTTCACTGTAGACGCTGACACTGGTGTTTTGTGTGTACTATTAATGAAGCTACCAGCTGAGAAGCTGTGAGGCAACGATTTCTCAAACTAGAGACTCTATTGTACTTGTCTTGTTGCTCAGTTGTGCAGCGGGGTCTCCCACTTCTCTTTCTACTCTGGTTAGAGCCTGTTTGTGCTCTCCCCTAAAGAGAGTAGTACACACCGTTGTAGGAAATCTTCAGTTTCTTGGCAATTTATCGCATGGAATAGCCTTCATTTCTAAGAACAAAAATAGACTGTCGAGTTTCACATGAAAGTTCTCTTTTTCTGGCCATTTTGAGAGTTTCATAGAACAAACAAATGTAATGCTCCAGATTCTCCACTAGCTCAAAGGAAGGTCAATTTTATAGCTTCCCAAATCAGCCAAGCCGTTTTCAGCTGAGCGAACATACTTTTGCAAGGGTTTTCTAGGGTTTTCTAAACATCCATTAGCCTTCTTACACAGCAAACACAATGTACCATTAAAACACTGGAGTGGTGGTTGTTGGAAATGGGCCTCTATACACCTATGTAGATATTGCAATAAAAACAAGACGTTTGCAGCTAGAATAGTCATTTACCACATTAACAATGTATAGAGTGTATTTCTGATTCCTTTAACGTTAGCTTCATTGAAAAAAAAAAGTGCTTTTCTTTCAAAACTAATGAAATTTCTAAATGACCCCAATATATATATATATATATATATATATATATATATATATATATATATATATATATATATATATATATATATATATATATATATATATATATATATATAATACACAGACAAACAAGCAATTACGTGCAGGGATAAATGAAAATACCAATCACAAAATATGCTCACAGACAACAGAGGGAAACACCAGAGAGATGAGGCAGGTAAACGAAATCTGAAAGGAAGGGGACTTTGCACGCAGCCAAAATTCCAAGCAACAGTCACAGAACAATTCTCCAAAACGCCAACAACCGACTCCTCGCTTCTCAACAGGCTGTACAAGACTTAACACTGACAATCCAGATTGTCAGAGGCGAGTATATATAGGAGAGGGGAGTGGCCAACACTGAAGAGCTAAGCTCCTCCAAGCAGGAATCTTCAGACTCCAAGCTGAACAGTTTAACACTTGCACTGCTGACAGAAACCTGCACCGTTTAATATGAGGGAGAAGTGCTTCTAATCAGTGCCGGAGTACGTGAAATCAGATGCTGCAGTCTTCTGGCTCCTCTTTGTCTCGGTAAACCCATGACAGTCATACTACCTTGTGTTAAATCCTCACTGCTGATTTTTGGACAAAGCATTGAAAGGACTGTTATAAATAATGGCGTATGTTTCCTGTGTCTTATTTAAGTTAAATCCCAGTGACAGACAGCCCACTTTAGATTTTCCTCCTGATCAAAAGCTACGGATAAATTAGGAGACATTTGGGCAGAGTTATCAGAAGGAGCTAGCGCTGCAGGCTGGAATCACTGTGCTCCTAATTGATTGCTCTGACAGTAGTAGTCTTCCCTCTGGTCAGAGCGGAGTCCAACTGTCAGATGGTTTCTCATATCTCGTTATAAGGTTCTAGAAAATACATTTTCTAATTTACGGTATATAAACATAGATTATGCCCATGGTGCATATACAATCAGGAAAACAGTATATGAGCTAGCAGTGCGTCATACTTACGGGGAGTCCTTGCTTTCAATGGATAATTCTTTGTATGGTGATCCAGTCTGATCACCACATGGAACTGGGCGGCACAGTTTTTTTTTTCTCTTTTTAAAGCAGACTAATTCATGTTTTTTTTTTTTTTTTTTTTGTTTGCTTTTTTTCTTGCCTTCCTTTGGATCATTAGAAAATAGAGATGATCAAACCCAAACTTAAAAGTTCAGGGTTTGTACCAGACAGTTAGTGTCCAGTGCTAAACGTCGAACACTGACTTCTCCCGGAAGTCTGTTGCAATGCTCGGAGTTCCGGAGAAAGTCCGTTGCAGATAGATTTTTTTTTTTTTTATTCCCCAGATACATAGTTCGGGTCTCCATTGTTTTCAATGGGGTTCAAGTTCGGGTACAGTTCTGTTACCTGAACCGAGCTTTGGACTAAGGTTCGGGTCGGGTACCACGTGTCCGCTCATCCCTTTTAGGGAACAAAGATGAAAGATTTGCCTCCTTGCTCCTCTTCATCTATTTACTCCCTTTGCTTGGTTAGACACAGTTTCTAATGCCATTGGCAACTATGTGTTAACATTTAGGAGCCAAATTATTTGTTTTTGAGCATCAAATTAAATATCAGTGCTGTTACATGTGCAGTCAAGAAAACATTAATACTAAGCTGTGAACTGAATGAAGTATATGCAGAAAGTGGTGGGATGAACATGATGATCTGCATACCTGAAAAAAAAAGCGTAGGGGCTTATACCATCCGATTGTACATAACCAGGGTTATCCTATTTGACAATTTTTTTTCTTATAGACTCTAATATAGAGGCTCAGAATGGCTTAAAAAACAGAGATGCTAATGACTCGCCCCGTGGGGCACCCGGACCCGGGCTTCTGTGCGATGCTGGGGGTAGTAGTGGCAACCCGATCCCGTGGCTCAGGGTGGTCAGACCAAATGCTTGTGGCAGTCTATTTATAGAGTTATGAATGTCCGACTACGCCACCCGTGGATTGCGGTCAGAGATAACCGCTGCTGCAGGGCAGACCGCTGAGGCTGGTGTTGGTGTGCAGCACAGGGATAGGATAACTCCCCACGGGAAGAGTGTAGCCTCAGGGTAGCGTATGTGAATGCTAGGGGTGATAGTGCAGGCCGCAATAGTAACAGTTCAGAGTCCTTTTCAAACAGTCCAGGGTCTTTATTGTAGGTATTATTAATGACCCAACAGGAGTACCGGGTAGGAATGGGCCTGGGTATGTGAGAGCATTCGGGCGAGCCCCACTGGTCAGGGTGAGTGTGAAGGCCTACCGTTCTCTCTCTGCCCTTGCTGACTATCCCCCTTTTCGTGGTGTAATAGCCCACGTCCCTGAGCTGGCCGTGTACTTTGCCTGTATGGCTTGCGACTTGGGCCTTGGGTACCTTTTGCTTCTCGGTGCTGTACTGGTCCCTCTGTGTGGCGGAGCCTCCAGGCTTCTTAGGCCAAGGGACCTGAAATCCCTCGCGGGTTGGTTCTCTGCTGCTGGGCTTGCAACCCTGACAGCCTTGGACCCCAATGTCCGGTAGTGTGGTTCTCTCAGCCAGGACCGGCTCTCGTCGCCTCTGTCCCTGGCTCGCAGTCTCTCCTCTGCCTCACGGACTCCTCAGCTACACCTGAACTGTCCCTCCTTCTCTGGGACTAGTCTCAGTCCTGAGAGAGGTCGTCCAGTTCTCCCTAACCCTGCCCCCAGTTCCAGCTTTTATAGGGGCAGCCAGCTCCCCCTACTGGCCTGGGACAGGAGCTGCTGTATGCTAATTGTCCCTGACCAGGGAACCTCCCTCCTGCTCTCAGACACAGCCTTTAATATTTGTGGCATCCAGGCCTGTGGTGACACACTAACATCACTGAAACCTCATTGCACTCGTTCTGATGCTTCTTGGGCCCCCGCTGGTCTCTACTTCCTGGTCCACAGACAGGAAATTGCTTCTCGACCAATCACCAGCTGCAGCAGTGACTTACTTCAGTCTGTGATTGGTTGCTGCATTCACATGTTCTTGACATAATTGCTGCATCTGGAAGTAGAGACTGATAGATCCACAGGCAACATCGGGATGGGGGTCGTGGGGGATTATTTTGTTTATTGCTTCTTTTATTTAAATTTTTACATTTTCAAAGTAGACTGCCCCTTTTATGCTCGATCATAACACACTATGAAGTAAGCACCTTCAGGTGGCTGCAGGCAATACAGAATCGTATGCTTTACATCGGTCTGTGCAGCAGAGCTCCAGGCTTAAAGGGAATCGGTCACCCCCTGGGACTTATCAGACCTCTACTTATGGGCGTACAGGTGATTGAAATGTAAATCTACAGTACAGACCAAAAGTTTGGACACACCTTCTCATTTAAAGATTTTTCTGTATTTTCATGATTTTGAAAATTGTATTTTCACACTGAAGGCATCAAAACTATGAATTAACACAAGTGGAATTATATACTTAACAAAAAAGTGTGAAACAACTGAAAGTATGTCTTATATTCTAGGTTCTTCAAAGTAGCCACTTTTTGCTTTGATGACTGCTTTGCACACTCTTGGCATTCTCTTGATGAGCTTCAAGAGGTAGTCACCGGAAATGGTCTTCCAACAATCTTGAAGGAGTTCCCAGAGATGCTTAGCACTTGTTGGCCCTTTTGCCTTCACTCTGCGGTCCAGCTCACCCCAAACCATCTCGATTGGGTTTAGGTCTGGTGACTGTGGAGGCCAGGTCATCTGGCGTAGCACCCCATCACTCTCCTTCTTGGTCAGATAGCCATTACACAGCCTGGAGGTGTGTTTGGGGTCATTGTCCCGTTGAAAAATAAATGATGGCCCAACTAAACGCAAACCGGATGGAATAGCTTGCCGCTGCAAGATGCTGTGGTAGCCATGCTGGTTCATTATGCCTTCAATTTTGAATAAATCCCCAACAGTGTCACCAACAAAGCACCCCCACACCATCACACCTCCTCCTCCATGCTTTACGGTGGTAACGAGTCATGTAGAGTCCATCCGTTCACCTTTTCTGCGTCGCACAAAGACACGGTGGTCGGAACCAAAGATCTGAAATTTGGACTCATCAGACCAAAGCACAGATTTCCACTGGTCTAATGTCCATTCCTCGTGTTCTTTAGCCCAAACAAGTCTCTTCTGCTTGTTGCCTGTCCTTAGCAGTGGTTTCCTAGCAGCTATTTTACCATGAAGGCCTGCTGCACAAAGTCTCCTCTTAACAGTTGTTGTAGAGATGTGTCTGCTGCTAGAATTCTGTGTGGCATTGACCTGGTCTCTAATCTGAGCTGCTGTTAACCTGTGATTTCTGAGGCCAGTGACTTGGATAAACTTCTCCTCAGAAGAAGAGGTGACTCTTGGTCTTCCTTTTCTGGGGCGATCCTCATGCGAGTCAGTTTCTTTGTAGCGTTTGATGGTTTTTGCAACTGCACTTGGGGACACTTTCAAAGTTTTCCCAATTTTTCGCACTGACTGACCTTCATTCCTTAAAGTAATGATGGCCACTCGTTTTTCTTTACTTAGCTGCTTTTTTCTTGCCATAATACAAATTCTAACAGTCTATTCAGTAGGACTATCAGCTGCGTATCCACCTGACTTCTGCACAACACAACTGATGGTCCTAACCCCATTTATAAGGCAAGAAATCCCACTTATTAAACCTGACAGGGCACACCTGTGAAGTGAAAACCATTTCCGGTGACTACCTCTTGAAGCTCATCAAGAGAATGCCAAGAGTGTGCAAAGCAGTCATCAAAGCAAAAGGTGGCTACTTTGAAGAACCTAGAATATAAGACATATTTTCAGTTGTTTCACACTTTTTTGTTAAGTATATAATTCCACATGTGTTAATTCATGGTTTTGATGCCTTCAGTGTGAATGTACAATTTTCAAAGTCATGAAAATACAGAAAAATGTTTAAATGAGAAGGTGTGTCCAAACTTTTGGTCTGTACTGTATATATACCTGTATGGCCCATATTAGAGGTTTGCTTTCTTTGAAATTGTTCTTTTATTAATTCAGTTTTCACATGGTTCCTGTCCGGGGGACACTAAGAAATCCCCGTCTATCTACTCAATTTCCATATGCCTCCCCTCCCCTGCACTCTTCTCGCTCACATCCCGCGCATGCGCAAAGCGCCTCTAACGCAAGGCGCGCTTTTTTTTGCTACTGGACTCATTTTTCCCTGCAGTGGTCTTGTGTGCAGGCGCCGGGGAGTCCCTGTGACTTCCGCTCCAGTGACCTCCAGCGTGCGCAACAATAAGGTTTTCTCCCCACTTCCTCCCGGCATCCTGATTGGAACCACAGTGTATACATGTATACACATTTATATACATACATATATATATGTATGTATATACATATACATGTGTATTATTAATCTCTGACCATGCTTATCTTATTTCTGGTTTGTACTATACCATGATGGTTACCATTGATATATATTAAATCAGGTAAAGCAGTCCTGATCTGTCTATGTGCATGTGGTTTTCTATCCTTTATTATCTATCCATTGCTCCTTCTCGTCTTCCGCATACACTACATCCCAGACTTCCCCGCCAGCCGCACAATGCCGTTGCCACCACTTTCTGCTTTTTTTTTTTTACAATCCGTCTGGTTGGCAGGTTCCGATTGTATTGCAGCGTATTCTGTTTTTCCCTTTAATAGCCCTCTGTTGCTATGGAAACAATACAAATCTTTTTGTGTTAACATCTAGGTTAGATAGTTAAGCACTATAATCTTCATGCAGCATTATACAGAGACAATATTTCAGCATAAAAAAGTCTATGTACAAACCAACATGTAAAAATATGGCTTTGTTTATCAAAAGGAAGGTACCCCAGGGCTCGTGTACCTGGGTGTATTCCTAGACCCACAATGACAGTAAATCCAGACTGAGAGAAATTGGAAATGCTAAGTAAAATTTTAGTTTTCGTTAACGATGGATGGTTGAAGTGGATTCTAAATCGTTCAATTGAGGGTCCCTTTATACAAGCAAATAATGTGCCTATAACTAGTGCTAATTGGCAATGTAGCAGGTCGATTGGCATTCCTTAAAGGGAACTTGTCAGAACCTCCCCATCAAACCGTTAATGTAAATCTGTAAGTTCAGCTGACTTTTTTTCTAATGTGTTTTAGTTTTTTACTTTCATTTATAGGTTTCATTAATTGTGAGGGTTTTTGTGTACACGAGCATTCATGCAATTCATCTTTCCCCTCTAATCCAGTTTTCGTTTTCCGTGCCGTCTTAACACTGAGGGAATGTGCTGATGACAAGCAATGAATTCTATGTCAGTATAAGATGTACGATCAATGTCGAAAAGCAAACTATCATTCCGTTGCTGGGCTTATTTACCCTGGGCAATGATTGTTCACGATTAGTTGGGTGATTATCGCCCCGTGTAAGAAGCATTTGTCGTTATTGTGTGCTTGTGCTATATTTTAATATTTTATTAGCTGTGCCTATGATTCTGATTAGCTACGTTACTGCTGACTTATCGCATCTCCCTTATATCCTTGAGATAATGTAGCGCCCTTAAATGTTCTGTTGCCATTAGTCATAATACAGTCAGAAGCTTTTTGGCGACTTTTTAGTGACATACTGGAAGCCTTTCAAAAAACTCTTGGTGTTATAAAAGGAACCATATAATTAAATAGGGTGTAGGTGAGGAAACTTTCTTAAATAAGAAACTTGGTTCCGCTCACTTCCACATCGGGGGCTGAGCAGTGCATGTTACATCACATTTTTACTGATACTTTTTCTAATTGGAGAAGCGCACAATACCTGCCAATTGTGCATACAGCGAGGCAGGTATCCACAGACACTACGTCGCCTACCTTGTTCGGTTCACGACGCAGAAGAAAGCAGAGCTGGAATAGATGAGAATGTGTCAAGTTGTGTAGGGAATGGATTCATCCTATTCACAAGAGGAACATCAAGTTCTCTATTTATTCATCCATAGCCAGAGAGACTGCACAATTCTCAATGTGGAAAAGATGTTCTAAAATGATTAGTTCGCAGGGAATAGAATCATAGAATGATAGAGTTGGAGGGGACCTCCTGGGTCATCTAGTCCAATCCTCTGCTCAATGCAGGATTCACCAAATCATCTCAGACAGATGTCTGTCCAGCCTCTGTTTGAAGACTTCCATTGAAGGAGATCTCACCACCTCTTGTGGCAGCCTGTTCCACTCATTAATCACCCTAACTGTCAAAAAGTTTTTTCTAATATCTAATCTGTGTCTCCTCCCATTCAGTTTCATCCCATTGCTTCTCATGTTTCCAGGTACAAATGAGAATAAGGATGATCCCTCTACACTGTGACATCCCTGCAGATATTTGTACACCGCTATTAAGCCTCCTCTTAGCCTTCTGTTTTGCAAGATACATTCCCAGATCCTTTAACTGTTCCTGTAGGACATACTTTACAGTCCGCTCACCATCCTGGTTGCTATTGTCTGAACTTGCTCCAGTATTTCTAAATATGTATTCACTAAAGCAGTCTTGTCAAGCGAGAACCTTGGTTCATTTCATCATTGTATATTCATGGCATTTTACTACTGATAACCGTTTATTGTAACCTGTATCAGCTCAACATCTTAGAAGAAATAAAACATCGGAAAGTCAGAGTCTCCTAAATTTACCATAGAAGTCAAAGGTAGTAGCAATCACAGAATTGGTTCACCCCCTTTTTAATATTGATTGTGGACATCATTCTAGTTATCAGCACTTACTCTCACTTTATGGCACATAGTGATGGTTATTTTTACTTTATGGCAGTGACCATCCCTCTGCTTCACTCTTTGACATTAAAGCCAGAAATATTGTTGTTTACGAAATTACACACTATTTAGTTTCCTGGTAGCCGTCACTTTGTAATGTGATTTACTGTAGAAATCTATTGTACATTTCAGATGTAAATTATTGTGGTAACCATCACTGGAGATAAAAGCTTTGCTCATCTCTACACACAGAGGGGTGGGGGTTTGGGGAATTCGCATCAGATACTTTTTTCCAAAATGTTTGTGTCGTGACATTCAAATGTCCTTCATCCCACATTATAATTCAGGCCTCGCAAATCCATTAATCTGAAAATTACAGTTATTAAACAGGTGGAGAAAGGAGAACTTCATGCCATGTCAGTATTTATTGTGTGGGTTACTCTTTCGAGAGATGTTCTGTTTTTCAAGAAGCTTAATCTCTGAGAAGGTGATGTTTCTTGAAAGTTTTTTTTTGAGGTACACAAAATGCTATACAATACCCTACATGATATAACCCAGAATACTATCTTGTACAGCACAATGCCCGACATACCACCGGAACTGATGATCAGATTGAAGCAGTGGCATTGATCTTCGACCTCCAACTCAAACTTCTCGATTAGGGGGACCTTTGGGACACTCCTTTGTCTTAGATCAAGATGATGTACAGATTTTGTTTTGTTTGCTAATCTATTTAGGAAGATCATATGCAGCCTGTTTTATTATGCCTGTGTAAAATCCATTCCAAACCTCAAGCCTAATTTACATGGAACAATTCAGTTCCTAATTGGCCAGGCTTTATTAAAGGGGTTGTCCACTACTTTTACATTGATGCCCTATCTGTAGGATAGGGCATCAATGTATGATCGGCCGGGGTCCCGCACGCGACAACCCCTTTAAGAAATGGATGAGTGATAAATTTGAATTTCTTTTATTCATCTCTAATGATCTTGCCGCCATAGAGTTGTGATCCACAGGACCTGTAAAGGAGGCCAGTAGCAACTTGTACCATAATCATTACTGTAAAGTTGTGTTCGTCTGCATAGATTTGCATGACCTGATCTGTTGGCCACATTAGTTATTTTTGCCTCTGGACAGGATCCGTTAGTACCGCCTTCATCAGTGGTTCTTTTTTTATTTAGCCGGTCTGGTGCGACATCACCGTTTCGGAGTGAAGCACAAGACTTCTCGCCAGGCTGGCTAACCATAAAAAGAGCTGGGGATGCCGGCAGGCAAGAGGCTGTTCTCACGGCTAGAGACCACTGACGTGGCTGATGGACCAGGTCGTGCAAATTGATTCGCACCAACTCTATTGGTCAAGCATACACATCAAGAATCATCACTAATGAACATTTTAGTTCTTCATCCAGTAAGGAGGAGGTTCTTCACTGTCAACGCTGAAAATAGGTCTACTAAAAATGCCATCAAATCCTTATTTATTTATTTTACTCACTTATATAGCACCATTAATTCCACAGCGCTTTACATACATCATCATCACTGTCCCCATTGGGGCTCACAATCTACATTCCTCATCAGTTTGTCTTTGAAATGTGGGAGGAAACCCGCGCAAACACAGGGAGAACATACAAACTCCTTGCAAATGTTCTCCTCTGTGGGATTTGAACCCAAGACCCCAGCGCTGCAAGGCTGCAGTTCTAACCACTGAGCCACTGTGCTGCCTAGATTCTTAAATTAATTTTCAGTTCACTGATTGCTTGTCGTTACTTTATAAAGTAATGGTCTGTGAATTGGCCTTCAGGACATATAGAAGGCGCTAGAAAGCTCTTTAGAGATTCTTGATGGTCCACAAGAAGATTCTGCAACATCCACTTCAAAATAAACTCTTCCTGGAGCATCAGACGTCCTCTTTTGTATGGTGCCTCTAACCTTGAAGGATGTTTGAAACAATGAATTGATTGACGCTGCGATTTATTTCTATTTTTCAATTTTTCAGCAACTATAATTTTAGAATTTTTTGTTTATTTTAACATATACTTTTTTTTTACATTTTTCGATTGCAATGTTTGCGAAGACTCGTTAATAAGCTCCACTCTGTTGTCTCCCAGATCTAGATTATTTCCATAGTTATGCTTCTTTCAGCCACTTTTTGAGAATTCGCTTAAAACTTCTTGAATAAGCATTAATGGAGATAGTCTACATTTTCAAGTTGAGCCCTCGTCTTGAAGTGTTTATAAAATGAACGCTAAAGAATTAAGCAACTTCTTTAGCTAAAGTGATTGGAAAAAGATGTGAAGCCACCTTAGAATTTAACAGGGCTGTGGAGTCGGTATAAAATGGACCCACTCCTAAAATATATATTAAATTTTGTACAATGCAGGATGTGCTGTAAATGTTTTCATAAGAATTTGTGAAAGTTATGAAGTGTCCTATAAATGTCTGTTCTGTCCCTGATCTAAGGATCTCGGCTTTTAGTGGAAATGAACCTGTGCTGCACTTTATATACACGCTCAGTAGTGAGGTGGTGCTGTGGAGTCGGAAGTCCGGGAAATTGAGGCGTCTGAGCCGGTGGTTTGGCTTACCGACTCCACAGCCCTGCTTAAAAGTTATGGGCAAAGTAATTCAGAGCAATTTAATATTTCTTTGGGAAGTTTTTGCCATTTCTAAATATGGATCCCAAAAAAGATACAACCGGCATGTTGCATATTCCCAAGGAGACATCTTAAACAATATTATATACGGTAGGTATAATAAAATCACTTATCTAGTCCAGCAGCCCCATAGACAAAGAATGGAGGAGAGGTTGAGCATTCCTACTGCTGTTTCATTCAAGACGGGGATCTTACAAAGGCCTAGAGCCCCATTGTCAGAATTGCCTGGGGTCTCGGCAATCGGAATCTTAGTGGTCTGTAAAGTATCCACCATTCTGCAGGATAATTTGCTAAGGACTTTAATCAACGGCTGCATCCTTAGTATCATATTGGTGGAGGTCCAACACTCTGCTTACGGACTCTGATCGGTAAGAATGCATACGGCACAGCTCTGTACGAGTAGGTACCATTCACATTGATAGGAGCTGAACTGCAGTAATTAAGAACGGCTACTAAACCAGTATTTCTTCTGTTCTGACTGCAGACACTGAGTACTTTCAGCCGCCATGGGATATGGTAATAGCCGATTGGTGGCAGTGGCGGGTGTCAGACTCCCACTCATCCGATGATGACCTATTCTAAGGATACACCATCAATATAAAAGGCCTGGACAACTCTTTAATAGGGCGTGTAGTAAAAGTTCTGAAATCCTATCCCGATCTTAGTTTAAATGCAGACTTCTCGTAATAAAAAAGTTGTAAATGTTATTACTGGAGTATAAATCAATATGAAGAGTTTGCAAGTCCTTCCAACAAAGTAACACAGTCATTTATCATACAGGTTTATGCATCTCTCACTGACACTTTGCAAAACCTTTGCTACAGCAATGTAGGAGTTAAATTAATTACACGGAGGAATATATCTGATATATATTGATCAGATCATTGTGCTACACCAGGGATGTCAAACTCAAATACACAAAGGGCCAAAATTAAAAGCTTGGACAAAGTCGCGGGCCAACCTTGATATTTATTAAAAGAATGTCTACAATTGAGGAAGTTTTTCTTTATCAAATATAACAATGAACTTTTTAATATGGAAACAAACCTAAAGGGGTTGTCCCATGAACAAAGTATATTCTTTTAATAGATTTTAAAATAAAAATATTGGAATAATGTTATGTAAGAGCAGTAAAAAGCATATTTGCGAATGGCCTTGTTTTAAATATGTAGTAACAAAGTATAAAGAAAACTTTAATACAGATAATAAAGTATGATGTAAACAAAATTTCCCCCAAACACACTATAAATTCCTCCCCAGTACCCTTCACATTCACGGTATGATGAGCCTATTGTACATCCCCTCCCTCAATTCCCCTGACAAAGAATGGTGACTCCATCACAGTATGATTCTCCAACTGTGTTCCCCACATAGTTATACTTACAGTATAATGGCCCCATATAGTGCTCCATACAGTATAATGACGCATATAGTGCTCCATACAGCATAATGGCCCCATATAGTTTTCCATACAGCATAATGGCCCCACACAGTGCTCCATGCGGTATAATGGCCCCACACAGTGCTCCATACGGTATAATGGTCCCACACAGTGCTCCATACAGTATAATGGCCCCACACAGTGCTCCATACAGTATAATGGCCCCACACAGTGCTCCATACAGTATAATGGCCCCACACAGTGCTCCATACAGTATAATGGCCCCACACAGTGCTCCATACAGTATAATGGCCCCACACAGTGCTCCATACAGTATAATGGCCCCACACAGTGCTCCATACAGTATAATGGCCCCACACAGTGCTCCATACAGTATAATGGCCCCACATAGTGCTCCATACAGTTTCATGGGCCACACATAGTACTCCATACAGTATAATGGCCCCACTTAGTGCTCCATACAGTTTCATGGCCTCACATAATCCTCCATACAGTATAATGGGCCACACATAGTACTCCATACAGTATAATGGCCCCACATAGTGCTCCATACAGTATAATGGCCCCACATAGTGCTCCATACAGTATAATGGCCCCACATAGTGCTCCATACGGTATAATGGCCCCACATAGTGCTCCATACGGTATAATGGCCCCACATAGTGCTCCATACGGTATAATGGCCCCACATAGTGCTCCATACGGTATAATGGCCCCACATAGTGCTCCATACGGTATAATGGCCCCACACAGTCCTCCATACAGTATGCCCCCACACAGTCCTCCATACAGTATGCCCCCACACAGTCTTCCATACCGTATAATGACCTGACATAGTGCCCCATACAATATAATGGCCTGACATAGTGCTCCATACAGTATAATGGCCTGACATAGTGCTCCATACAGTTTAATGGCCTGACATAGTGCTCCATACAGTTTAATGGCCTCACATACTGCTCCATACAGTATCATGGCCTCACATGATCCTCCATACAGTACAATGGTCCCACACAGTGCTCCATACAGTATAATGGTCTCACACAGTGCTCCATACAGTATAATGGTCTCACATAGTGCTCCATACAGTATAATGGCCCCTTATGGTGCTCCATACCGTATAATGGCCCTACACAGTGCTCCATACAGTATAATGGGCCCACAGTGCTCCATACAGTATAATGGGCCCACAGTGCTCCAAACAGTTTAATGGTCCCACACAGTGCTCCATACAGTATGATGGCCTCACATAGTGTTCCATACAGTATAATGGCCTCACATAGTGCTCCATGCAGTATAATGGCCTCACATAGTGCTCCATGCAGTATAATGGCCTCACATAGTGCGCCATACAGTATAATGGCCTCACATAGTGCGCCATACAGTATAATGGCCTCACATAGTGCGCCATACAGTATAATGGCCTCACATAGTGCTCCATACAGTATAATGGCCCCTTATAGTGTTCCATACAGTATAATAGCCCCACACAGTCCTCCATACAATATAATGGCCCCACACAGTGCTCCATACAGTATAATAGCACCACATAGTCTTCCACATAGTCCTCCATATAATATAATGGGCCCATCATAGATTGTGAGTCCTCGCTCCTCCTGTACCAGTCGCTGTCACATTGTGTTCAAGATTATTGTAATTGTTCTTGTATTATACCCCTTTTTCACATGTAAAGCGCCATGGAATAAATGGCGCTATAATAATAAATAATAATAATAATAACATAGTCCTCCATACAGTATAATGTGTCCACATAGTGCCCCATACAGTCTAATGGGCCCCACATAGTCCTCCATATAGTATAATGGCCCCACATAGTGCTCCATACAGTATAATGGCCTCACATAGTGATCCATATAGTATAATGGCCCCACATAGTCCTCCATACAGTATAATGGGCCCCACATAGTCCTCCATACAGTATAATGGCGGCCCCATACTGTGCTCCATACAGTATAGTGGCCCCATACAGTGCTCCATACTGTATAATGGCCCCACAGTCCTCCATACAGTATAATGGCCCTACACAGTCCTCCATACAGTATAATGGCCCCACACAGTCCTCCATACAGTATAATGGCCCCACACAGTCCTCCATACAGTATAATGGCCCCACACAGTCCTCCATACAGTATAATGGCCCCACACAGTCCTCCATACAGTATAATGGCCCCACATAGTCCTCCATACAGTATAATGGCCCCACATATTCCTCCATACAGTATAATGGCTCCACATAGTCCTCCATACAGTATAATGGCTCCACATAGTCCTCCATACAGTATAATGTGTCCACATAGTGCTCCATGCTGTGTAATGGGCCCCACATTGTCCTCCATACAGTATAATGGCCCCACATAGTGCTCCATACAGTATAATGGGCCTCACATAGTGCTCCATACAGTATAATGTGTCCACATAGTGCTCCATACAGTATAATGGCGGCCCCATACTGTGCTCCATACAGTATAGTGGCCCCATACAGTGCTCCATACTGTATAATGGGCCCACACAGTGCTCTATACAGAATAATGGGCCCACACAGTGCTCCATACATAATAATGGGCCCACACCTTGCTGTGCTACTTAGGGTATAAAGCCAAACCAGAATCTTCCCCCAAAAGGAAAAGACCCTCCGTCTGCAACCCTATAGGTCAATATTGACCTCTAGAATTGCCCCTTCCAATAGTTGGCGCTATGCTGGAATCCCTACGCTCTGTGAAGGGGCTTTTGGCATATCCTGCATTGGCTGCTACTGGAGAATTCTATGATGACCTTGTGAAATGTCTTTTCAGCAGCACTTTGCTGGCTATTCGAGGGGAGGTCTCATGCAGGGGACTCTGATGGGATATTATAGTTTCTTTGTTTCTGTTTTCATTTCCATTTCCCAACTAGCTGTCTGTTCATGTATCCATTAGTCATTATTTTTAATAACGGCCTTCAGCTTGATCTCGAGCCATGGTGACTTGATGGATGAACGATCTGTAGGAATATCGATCTTGTGCAAAACTAGATGAGTCCTCTAGGGTCTCCGCCGTTGTCTTGATGGTATCAAGCGATCAGGTTGCTGGTCTTCCTTCTTACCTTATTCCTTCTATTCTTCTGACCATGATGTCCTTCTCCAGTGATTGCTCTCTTCTTCCATTAATCATAATTCCACTAATTTGTGTACCCCTAGCTTTCTGATGACTGATCTATGAGGAGAATGTCTGAATTGGGGTCTTCATTAGTAGAAGCTACTGGAATCTACAGAATTTTCACATATATTTTGAGCTGAGAATTGTCGATTTGTCATATCACATACTCATGACATCTCATTACTTGCCATTAGTGCCGAGCTCCTGACCTGTGCTTGGGATAATAGCTATTATTATTTGTCTATATAGCACATTATCTGCAATTGTCCATTTGCTTGAGCTCCCGAGTCGCTTTTATGCTGTTTTCTCCTTGCCGTGGTCCCTTCATTGTATTCAAGCTGCAGTATCCTCTGGCGGCATTAAATATGGATGAGCATGTGAGTGTATGGGCTCCAGTTTAGCAGTAATTATACTTTCTATTTATTTGTAGTATATCTATATCACTAGAATGGCGTGTCCATTCATTTATGTTAAAGTACTGCCTAAAATGCGGATATGTCTGTCTGTGTGCCTACTCACAGTGACCCTGTAATGTTCAACATGTCCTATATGTGACATAACAAGAGGAGCTGCTTAAACTAAGATAATAATGCATGCTTGCCTTACTGATCTCTGCTTCTCATCTTGCACCACTGCTCAGGTTTCCTGGGGCTTGAAACCGAACTGGCGTGTGACTGCTGCAGCAGCCAATCACTGGCGCGTGGCTGCTGCAGCAGCCAATCACTGGCGCGTGGCTGCTGCAGCAGCCAATCACTGGCGCGTGGCTGCTGCAGCAGCCAATCACTGGCGCGTGGCTGCTGCAGCAGCCAATCACTGGCGCGTGGCTGCTGCAGCAGCCAATCACTGGCGCGTGGCTGCTGCAGCAGCCAATCACTGGCGCGTGGCTGCTGCAGCAGCCAATCACTGGCGCGTGGCTGCTGCAGCAGCCAATCACTGGCGCGTGGCTGCTGCAGCAGCCAATCACTGGCGCGTGGCTGCTGCAGCAGCCAATCACTGGCGCGTGGCTGCTGCAGCAGCCAATCACTGGCGCGTGGCTGCTGCAGCAGCCAATCACTGGCGCGTGGCTGCTGCAGCAGCCAATCACTGGCGCGTGGCTGCTGCAGCAGCCAATCACTGGCGCGTGGCTGCTGCAGCAGCCAATCACTGGCGCGTGGCTGCTGCAGCAGCCAATCTCTGGCGCGTGGCTGCTGCAGCAGCCAATCTCTGGCGCGTGGCTGCTGCAGCAGCCAATCACTGGCGCGTGGCTGCTGCAGCAGCCAATCACTGGCGCGTGGCTGCTGCAGCAGCCAATCACTGGCGCGTGGCTGCTGCAGCAGCCAATCACTGGCGCGTGACTGCTGCAGCAGCCAATCACTGGCGCGTGACTGCTGCAGCAGCCAATCACTGGCATGCTACACCAATTTAAAAAAATCGGGAGGACAATCCCTTTAACGAGGGCCTATCACTTGTGATAAATATGGATTTTTTTAAACTCGTCTAAATGCCGTTGTTCTCCTGAATCCAGCGTTTTTTCTTTTGTTCCTGCGCCTCTCCATTCCTGAGATAAGGTCCTTTCTTCCCTATATATAAATCTAGTCTTGTTAGCCAAGTGGGCAATAGAATAGCAACATAATAGAATATATGACTACGCCCACTTGACTAACAAGAATAGATTTATACCCAGGGAAGAAAGGGACCTATCTTAAGAAGAAGTGCAGGAGCAAAAGAAAAACCGCGCTGGATTCAGGAGAACAGCGGCATTTACAGCGGGAAACAAAATACCATATTTATGGCCAGAGTCCGCTTCTATTTAAGCCCCAACTTTACTGTCTCTGGTTATATTAGGTCACCTTATATTACTTGTGTATGATAGTTTCTCTATAAACAGGCTCTGGGTAAGGGTCGCTGCATGGATAATGTGGTCTTTCATCCACCTGTCAGTCAGAGGTTGGTGGTTTTCCATGTTATCGCTCAGGAGTACAAGGGACATAAAGTGTTATAATAATGATTTGGCTGCACATATTATGACTTTTCTGCATAAAGCCGCTTGAACATTTTAAGAAGAATTTGTGAATCCTCAGGTTTTAGTCTCCTTTCCTTTCAAACTTCTCTGTTGGTAGAGAGTAGCCCTGAAAAAACGATTGAAGATGAAATGTGGACTTTTCTAGTTCTGAAGCAGCGGTAAAAGCTGATGTATAGCATGTCAAGCTCCTGAGCCGCGCATTCACCCAGCTCTGCATATATTAAGACTTTTTTAAAGCTCTTGAGACTTCACTCCTTGACATTTTTTTCTGCACTTTTGTCATCAGATTTTCAAAAGCTTTTCATGAAGTTCTGTAGTCTAAGATGGCATCTAAAAGCTGAAGACACTGGCTGGGCTGACAGCAGACGGTTGTCTTGGGTACACGGATACATTCTTTTTCTTTTATTACCTTGGGTACACGGATACGTGCTTTTTGTTCTGTATTGACCCCATAGCCTTGGGTACACGGATACGTTCTTTTTCTTTTATTGCCTTGGGTACACGGATACATTCTTTTTCTTTTATTACCTTGGGTACACGGATACGTGCTTTTTGTTCTGTATTGACCCCATAGCCTTGGGTACACGGATACGTTCTTTTTCTTTTATTGCCTTGGGTACACGGATACGTTCTTTTTCTTTTATTACCTTGGGTACACGGATACGTGCTTTTTCTTGTGTATCGACCCTTACTGTTGAAGTATAGGCTGCCATTTCTATAGATTAAAACCTGCAAGTATGAAATTTACCAGCTGCCTCTCCAGAATTGCTTGGGGAAAAACGGTGACCATTTTTTTTCTTTTACCATGCCAGGGCATCCACATGCCGTTTTATCAATTATATTGATTGATTCTAGAAAAATATATTTTTCAAGCAAGCCAGAAAACATTCAGATATGTCCTTATTGATTGTTGTTGGATTTCAGAGAATCCATGACCAATTTCATGCCAGATCTGACCTGTGTGAACATCCCAACTTTTTGGAGTTGTATGAAAAAATAGCAGTCAGCTGTGCTTCCACCCTGCCACCCCAGCATCGGGGACATAACGTGACCGCTTCAGCCACAGGGCTCGGCCGATGTGGATGTGGAGCTGATGACGTTATATGGGGTTATTTATATTTGTTTTATGACGAGGTATTGGAGCGGAGTGTGTACAGGCTGTTCTTAGTGTCACGTAAGTGGCAAAATAACAATGAAATTCAAATAATTTTTGATACAAACTGAGTGCTCATAATACCTGTATAGAAATATCTTTCTTTACCATTCTTCAAGCATTACAGCCTTGCGTCACGCTCATGGTCAGGTCGGTCATTGAAATGCATGTCTGTATACGGCTCTGGCAAATTATCCAGCTTTACAGAGAGATATGTTGTTCATATGCATAAATGTATAAGAAGCGTTGGAGAAGATTCCCTCATGGTGGGAGAAAATCAAATTGGTAGCCGAGGAGGGAGCTTGGTGTGGAATTGGTATTCATACAAGTTTGCGGTGAAATGCAACAAGAACGTGACCAGCCATATAGAACATGAAACTTTTATCAAGAGTTGAGTAGAGAGATGCCTTGTTTTATAACTGTTAAGGTGTGTATTACAGATTAGTCCAAATTTTTATATGTTTAAATACTCCCTTAATTTGTGAGTCCACTTAACTTTCACACTCAACAGGCACTGAAAGTTTCAAACTTTTTGTCCTGATGATGAAGTTGGAAATGTGTTGACCAATAAACAGCAGAAATTTATTCCTGTCTCTTCATCCTTCAAAGGCAGCGCAGTTTAACCCATTTGTTTCCAGTGCCTGTTGAATTATTTCCCGTGGGTCTGCAGCAGCCTAAATCTTTCAGTGGTTGTGTGCATACAACCCGATCACTTGAGCATGCCAGTGCACATTCCTTTTAAAAACTTTTACCCAGATAAGACCCTATTGCACTTTTTGTCCCTTCCAGGTTTTTACTAGCTTTAACTTTTCAAACTTTGTACAAATTATCTCCTATCCACAGAATAGGGCATAACCTCCAGATCGCTGGTGACCCAACCACTGGGACCTTCACCAATCCCAAGAATCGGCCGTGTAAATGGGAGTGGTGGTCGACCATGCTTTCCTTTGCTCCATTCTTTTGCTTTTGCACTTGTGTAGTTAGCCGAGCCCAGCATTTGGCTGGTCTTCGACATTTCCATTAAGAATGGATGGAGGATCGATCACCACTCCATTCACATGAGGCCCTTCAGTATCCCGGTTCTCAGGATCAGTGGGGAGCCAGTGGTTGGACCCTCAACGATCAGGTACTTTATCCCCTTTCCACGGATGGGGTGTAACTTTCAAACATTGCACACCCTCTTTAAGTGCAAGTGATCAGTCTTGTAACATCAGAAGGGATCAGCAGACCCATTCATAGTTCTGTCTGTAAACCATAGTCCTGGATCAGGACTTGCATGGGAATAGCTGTACATAATTTCAAACTTGAACTGAAATCTGTCAGGGTGAAGTAAAATTGTAGTTTTTATTACTGACGTGCCTTTTAGTACACAAAACGTTTGAATACATAGACTTTCTATTAAATCTTTATGCTTTTTTTTGTACACTCCAATCTTGAGGATCTTTTGGTGGTGGTCTCAGAACCTGGATCCTACCAGTTTCAAGGGAATTAGAGGGTAAAAAAAAACAACTTTTTGCAAATGTTTAGTTATTCTTTAAAGCAGAAGTTATTTGCATCTGAAATGTGAGAGATGGGTTATGCGGTACATATAATGACAAAGTGGATTAACTAGTAATAAATGTCAAGTGGCTCTCCTGAATTAATTTCTATTCCTCCCAAAGCTTGATGTCCACAGATGTCTGGCACACAAAAACCAGACGCCCAGGGTGTCTTCTCTTATGTCGTCTGTTGCACACAATAATGGGGCACAGATGTCCTATACAGTGTGCCCGATATTTGCCCTGCACACGTCATTGAGCTCCTGAACATGAGCATTTCATCCCCCATTGTTCCTCCGTCTCCTCCTCAACAATGGGACTGAGCAGACTAAGCAGGTATAATCCTAGTGTCACCTGGACGGCTTTCAGTTTCAGCTCAGTGTGCAGTATATGAGAAAGTTGGACTAAAGATTTTTTTTTTGTTTTTCGTCACGTTCTTGTTGCTACAATAAAAAGCTGTCTGTATAAGGAGATTAAGGGTCTCCGGTGATAATGTCCTTGTAATGAGATACTTAGTATCAGTGACAGATGGGGCTTTAAATGGATTTGCCATTTACCTCTTAAAAAAATCCTTTATGTTCGAAAGAATGGAGGGATTTTTAATTTTATGGTTTACTGCTCATTGGCTAGGTTACCGACCACTTCTGCCAGTCTATCAGCGGTGGCTTTTCTCCTATGCTAATAGCGCAGTACTTGCATGCACTTGTCAGCAGAGCATGTAAGCGTTGTTCTGAAGGTGGCTGGATCTGGCCAGCTTCAGTCCCCCTGCACTCCTCTGATGCTGCGAAAGCAAAGACCCCAGCTTCCGGGAACTAGAGATGCTTCCCAGTCCCTGATACTTTCACAATTGCTAGTCAAGTTTGGTGATACGACAGTAACTACTGCATTTGTTTGCTGAAAAACATCATGGTCACACCGATGCATATTTTACTTCCAAATTTTGTCTATTTCTATTGAGCTTTCTATTCACAATTAAAGGATATTTCACTTTATTAAAAAAAATCGCAGATATGTCTTTCCTTATCTTTGCTCTTATCTTGCCATATCCTGAGATATATGGCACAAAAAGACCAGTTTTGAAATAAAAACATTTATTTTGTGATACTCTCTCAGGAGATGTTTATACCATATGTCTAAGGCTATTTATGTTTATACCTTATGTCTAAGGCTATGAGCCCACGTAGCAGATTTGATGCAGAGCGTTTTTGCCTCTCTCTGGCAGAAAAAAAATGCATGCAGATTTACATGCGTTTTTTCTGCCAGAGAGAAGCGTTTTTTTCAGCGTTTTCACATGTGTTTTTTTCAAGCAGTTTTCCAAGCGATTTTGAGCATCACTTGGAAAAGTGCTTGACAAGTTGGTCACACAATATAAATCCATGCAACCGGCATGGATTTATAACGTGTGAACAACTGATGCTTTAAATGCAGCATCTATAGTAAAAAAAAAAAAAAAAAAAAGAGAATTAAAACGTTAAAAAAACAAACAAACAAAAAAAAACCTGTATACTCACCTCTCCGGTCTCCTCCAGTCTGCTCCCCGCGGCGATCCTCTCTCCTTGGCGTCCCGCGTTGTACTGTCAGGACCTGCGGTGACGTCATTTAGTCAGCTGATGGTCACGCGACCATCACCTGACCGCTGACGTCAGCGGTCGCGTGACCATCAGGTGACTAAATGACGTCACCGCAGGTCCTGACAGTACAACGCGGGACGCCAAGGAGAGAGGACGTGGGCGGGAGCAGACCGGGGGCCGCCGGAGAGGTGAGTATACAGGTTTTGTTTATTTTTAACTTTTTGATTTCTTTTTTTTCACTGCGTGGTAGCCGGGATGAAGAGGAGTTGTAGTCTCCTCTTCATCCTGGGTACCACACGCACCGCGATTACGCTGCAAATTCGCGGCCATTGAATTTAATTGAAACGCAGCAAATCCACATATACCTTCGAGTTTGCTGCGTTTCAATGTTCCTCAATGGCCGCAAATTTGCAGCGTAGAAATGGTCATGCTGCGTTTTGCAACGCAATGTGAATTCGGCGCGCAAATTAGCGCATCATGTGCACAGCACATCAGAATTCACATTGCTTTGCATGGCAGACTGTTTTACAAGCGTTTTCGCAGCCGCAAAAACGCTATAAAGACGCCACAAAGACGCCAAGTGGGCACTTACTGTAAATGTGGCCATCTAGTGGTTGTGATGTACAATTTTGTGTCAAATTTAGATGTTTTATAGAAGCAGACAACTAAGTTGTATTTCTTCCTGGGAGAAAGCCAATGTGAATAATGCTATAGTTTTACATAGTTACTGGAGGTCCAGATATAGATGTGAAACACAATATTAAAACCGAAGGCTTGTATCGACCTCTAGTGATTAAAGAAACCGTGTGTCATCTGACAAATGACCATACTGCCAAAATAGTGATCAGCCAGTGTGATGGTGGGAGTGCAGCCTGACATATGGCACGTAAAGACCCCCGATCTGCCTTAACTGGAGGGTGCACACAGCATAAAATACATCATGGTGCATGTAAGAACAAGCCATGGCTCTGGCCAGTAACAGAGTGTCGTTGGTGTCGTAGTGCGTGTCTCCGACCTCTCGGAGAGATGAAATGCAGCAGTAGGTGTACGGACTTATCGACCATATTTTCTTGAGTAATTCTTAATGAGGCTATAAAATTCCACGGACTGTGACTAGACCGAGCGAGGGTCATAAATGCAGCCGAACTGTGTCCGGATTGATTCCTCATGTCAGAATTGCTTCTTATAAAAAAATACGAAGCCTTATAGGGAGTAATTGTGCTTCTTGTGAAAAATGTGAAGATGTTACACAATGTAACATTGTGATGAATGGTGTTATGGCCGACACCGTGTCTGTGCCACATGCAGAGAACATTAGAGGCGCCGGAACGCTATACTAGTTTGCATTCGTGACATTTATTTTACTCATTTATATTGGGCCATTGATTTCCACAGCAATTTATATACATGATCACTGTCCCCATTGGGGCTCACAATCTACATTCCCTATCAGTATGGTCTTTGGAGTGTGGGAGGAAACCGGAGAACCCGGAGGAAACCCACGCAAACACAGGGAGAACATACAAACTCCTTGCAGATGTTGTCCTTGGTGGGACTTGATCCCAGGACCCCATCGCTGCAAGGCTGCAGTGCTAACCACTGAGCCACCGTGCTGCCCCTAGAGCTAAAAATCTAATTTAGTTTTTTTAGAAAGGAGCAGTGGAGGGATCTGCCATAGCTTGCCACACACATGTGATAAGTCAGCTGAATCAGCCATCCGCTATCTCTCCCGACTTCCCTCTCCCGCTCAGCTGAACGTCCATGTGTTTTCTACAGCCAGACCCCTATGTTCCCCCCGAGAACAGAAGGATCGGATGTTAAAATTTCAATTGCTTGATCCTGATCATTCCCAATATCATGTTTCATTGGAGTGGTGGGATCCCCGTGGGTTCACCATGTTTAGTAAACTTTTATCTAATGTGTTTGATGGTCTTTAGTCACCTACTCAGCTACACTCTGGTGGGAGAGACTTGTCCATCACCTAAAGCGGTGCAGGGAGAAGCTGGGTCGGGGCTTCAAACTACTTTTTTCTCTTAAACTCTAGAGTGTTTCAGAAAAAAGTGTACCTAGCTGTAATCATGCAGTCTGTCTTTGATTCATGCTGACCACTCTTTGGGCAACATGAATCAGCTGACAGGTTCCCATTAAAGGGGTTGTCCAGTACTTTTATATCAATGACATATCCTTAGGATTGGTCATCAATGTCAGATTACTGGGGGATGCGACACCTGGCACCTCCTGCGATCAGCTGTTCCCAGTACCGTACTGCGTGGCTCCATCCACTATGTAGTGGCCACGGCCGGGTACTGCAGCTCCAGCCCCATTTGAATGATCAGGATTGGATCTGCAGTACCCGACTGTAGCCACTATATAGCGGATGGAGCTGGTGCTGTTCCACTCCACAACTGATCACATCTGGATGATCCGGGCATTGGGAACTGCTGATCAACAGGAGTGTATGTGTGTTACTTGGTAACTGCAGTGAATAGTGGAGAAAAACTGAAGGTATTTTCTCATAATGGACTTCAATATATTGGGATAATCCATCAATGTCTAATGTCTATTACAAAACGATCTGGATAAGATGTCTGAATGGGCAAACACTTGGCAAATGAGATTTAATGTAGATAAATGTAGAGTAATGCACCACGGCTGGAGTAATCCTATTGCTGCATACACATAAAAGAGGAATATACGTGGGACTACAGAACAGGAGAAGCCACTTCTAGAATATTGAATCCAGTTTTGGACTCCACATTTTAAAAAGGATATTCAGAAGTCAGCGCTGTGGAGTCTGAGTCTGTATAAAATGGACCGACTCAGATTCCTAAAATATATAATAAATTGGGTACAGTAGTTCATGCAGTTTGTGGGGAATATTTTTTCATAAGAATTTGGGAAAGTTACGAAATGTCCTAAAAATGTCTATCCTAAACCTGATCTAAGGGTCTAGACTTTTAGCTGAGATGAATCTGTGCTACAGTAAATTTATCCCTTAAACATGAGCCATGTATGGGGGAGTCGGAGTCATGGAAATTGAGGAGTCGAAGTCTGAAGTTTGGCTTACCGACTCCACAGCCCTGTCTGAAGTTAGTCACTTCAAAAGCGGCAACTAGATTATTACAAGGGATGGAAGGCCTCTCTTATTTATTATTATTAATTTATTATAGCGCCATTTATTACATGGCGCTTTACATATGAAAAGGGGTATACATAATGATGAGAGGTTGGAAAAGTTGGGCTTCTTTAGCTTACGAAAAAGACGCCTCAGAGGAGATCTCATTTACAGGTATAAATATATGTGTGGTCAGTATATAGGACTAGCACATGACTTATTCCTTCCAAAGACCATACTAAGGACCAGGGGGCACTCATTACGGGTGGAAGAAAAGCGATTCCGGCAACTAAATAAGAAAGGGTTCTTTACAGTCAGACTGTGGAATGCCGACCACAAGAGGTAGTGATGGCCGACACTAGAACAGCTTTTATACAAGGGCTGGATGATTTCCTCAGTACACATAACATTGTGGGTTATAGATAATTTAGTGCCAAAAATGTAGAATTGGTGGAGAAAGGTTGAACTTGATTGGCCTGAGTCTTCTTTCAAGCTATGTAATAGGTGGCAGGCTTTACTTTGGTTCCGGTTTGCTCCTCTTATCTTTTTCTAGAGACCGTGTCGTCAGTCCTAATGATCCGACCATGGTTTCTCTGGAAAAATCCAAAGCAGAAGGATTGCTCAATGCTTTTCCGGGGACCCCCTTTGTCATTTCTAACGGTTGTCAGATATCAGTGGTCTGACCTTGATGATCGAGCATTGCTGGAATGACATTGATGCACCCAGCACAATACTGCTACACATTGTATAATATTCATCTTAATTTGCATTTGGGTTTCTTTTACGGATTTTTGTTTTCATAGCACGTACTGGCATAGCTGCACATGGCAGGTGGTAGTGGTGACCTGTAAATAATGCTCCGGGTGTTACTTAGAGAAGCGTTTGCCTGCGTTCATTAATCACAGTGGATGCTTTTTCCTTTTGATGGGCCAGACAGCAGCTTCATGAAGCAATTATTTATGTCCGGAAGCTCTGTGGCAAAATATAATATCTGCAAGGCTCCGATCAATAGAATACAGCGCCTTCAGGCAGCTTTCTTTAAAATAAATAGCACCCTGCTGGATACCTGAAGTCTTCTCGCTCCGTGACAGTGATATCCAGAGTGGCCTCTGAATAATTGAATAACTCCTAAGAGATGTTGGTACAGAATAGCAGGAACACCGGCAGCACAGGATGAGACCGGGGACGGTAGACATCTACGTCCAGGACAGTTGGATCATTATAAGCTCAGGTAATTGGTCCTGTGCTTTGGTCATATATGGTTTAGTTCTCTTTTACATGGGGTGATAAGGCACAGATCAGACCCCATCATTGTACCATTAGCTATCGGAATGCTAAAAATATTTTGTTAGGACTAGTGATGAGTGAACATGCTCGTTACTCGAGATTTACAAGCATGCTCGGGTGTTTTCCAAGTATCTTCAGCGTGCTTGGTTGTTATGTTTTAGTCACTCCGTGCTCATGATTTGCGACTGTTTGACCGCTTTAATACTTGTGAGGAATGCCTGTTTCTTAGGCATTCCTCACATGTATTAAAGCTGTCAGTCCCAAATCATGAGCACGGAGTGACTAAAACATAACACCCGAGCACGCTGAAGATACTCGGCGAGCACCCGAGCATGCTTGCTCAAAGGGTTAACAGAACGTACTCGCTCATCACTAGTTAGGACTTAAACAGGAAAAAAAAAATCCCACCCTTGCATGATAGACACCTGCTATTCCTATGATAAAGCTTTGCTTCCACCGAGTTGTTATTCATAAGCTCCTGTTGCAGCCATAACAGTGATCAGATCAGGGAAATGACCTCTAATTCTCAGCAATAACACGTTGTGATCATTATCGCGGTCTGATATAATTTAGATCGTAGCTGCTAATGTTGCGTTAGAAAATGTCCTCATGTAATGTGTTGGATGATGTGAGGTCACTAAGTATTATCTCATTAGCAGTTCCAGAGATGGTGGAGGTGAAAGCTACCTATGTTCTCGGCATCCTATACAGAACGGATTTCTTCACAAATCGGCTACAAAGTGCAGTTGCCTTGGGCCTCCCGATATGAGCCATAATGGAGAGCCAGACAAAAGTTTCAGCTAAAGTTGTCTGAATCCACCAATATCGGTGACTTCACCCAACAGTCTTGGTACGGAGGATCCCCAACTCGCCCTCTGACAGATGATGTTAGGAGAAAGGGACCTGAAGAAGTTCTCTGTGATAAGCAGTTGCCAGAGCCGAGCGTTCCTGTGTCTAGAAGAGTCATGAGAGATAGGTGTCGGACGAAGGATCATTCATTCAGCAATCCGTTATCCAATGTGTATGGGGGGGGGGGCCATATCAGTAGCTCCTGTCCTGTGAACCCACCATGTCCAAGTATTACAAAGAATAAGTAAAACCAAGCTCCGCTTTACTGCAGTTGAAGAAGCATGACCGATTTTTATAGGGTTGTTTATTATGAGACCATAATATTAATGGTAACTTATTTTTTATGTGAATGATTCAGTAGTCGACCCATAGCTTCTTCTGATTTCTTTCTGCGGGTGGCTCCCATAAGCAATTATTTGCCCTACAAATTTCAGGCTTCAGATCCCTACTCTCCACAATATAAAATGTCTTTGGTACCTGCACCCTCAGCATTCAACTGCAATCTATAGGCAAGACTGGCAGGAAAACTCCCTGCAGCACCTCCACAGGATAAATGAAGCATTACACAGTGCCCATTCAAATCAGTGACTAGACTGTATAATACAGGACAGGTCCTCCAGAGTGAGAGATGCTCTGTGTACCCACTCTCCACCCTGACCTAGAAATAAAGATCCTGAATAGTGGATGCCACTTTATTAGCCTAGTAGTTTCTTATAAGGTATATAAAAATGGGTTGTCTAAACTGAACAACCCCTTTAAACAGGGGAAAAGGTATTACAATTAAAATACAACACTCTGGCCCGGACTCCTCAAAGCTTTTACCCCTAAAAAATAAGTAGCATAGAAGCTTTGAAAAGTCACAAAATTTTGGTGTAACTTTAAAATTTTGCATATTTTGGAGTTTTCATACCAGTTTTTCCCAGCTTTGCCGAAATGGGCTGAGCTGAGTTGGGACAGGAGTCTCTCCATTATCAATTATTCTTCTGATATAGGGTTTGTCTGCTGGATCAGGCTATCTTGGCTTGATCCAATTCTTGATGCTCTGGTATTCTTACATGTATGAGTATGAGTCTTTCTTCCATTATGTGTATTTCTGTGGTACCCTATAGTACTTTTCAGGATTTGTTGGATGTGTCCGTTCACATGATTGATATTTGGGAAACCCTATTTACTTTGGGATATTAATACTTTAGGATTCATATTTGGTTGCTACTATCTATCTGTCTGTCTGTCTATCTATCACATAGACACATCTATCTATCTGTCTATCTATATATATATATATATATATGCACACACACACGTTATATTACGTTACACATACGTTATATTTATGTATATTTTTTTTTTTTCCAGTGCCTGCCTATTGTTATAGTATCTCACTCATATATATGCATTGATTTATGCTGAGAGATTTTGGTTTTGATTGTTTTTAATCCTGGAGTCACATTGTGTCAAATTATTACTTTTTACGTTTATAGGTGTGAAACTGTTTCTGTATTCCCTTTATTTTATTTTTTTTCTTTCATGTGGTTGTTTACAGTGGTAGCATCCTATTTCTTATTTATTTTGGCTGTGCATGTTTATAGTTTTTCTTTGTAAAAGCTTTGAAAAGTCACAAACTCAGAGTTACGCCAAAATTTTGCATCTTTTGAAGTTTTCATACCAGTTTTTCCCAAGGAGCGCGTCAGGAGTGTGAAGCCACAGTTAATTTATAACACACTGTGTTGTTCCATACTCCAGAAATCTCCCTTCAGTCCCTGACTGGAGTAAGATTTCTGGTGTAGCGCATGGAAGTGCACACTGCTTGTCAGACCCTCAAGATCCATGAAGAGGTGTGCACCTCTACATGAATGAGGAGGGTCTGACTTCAGCACACCCCCTCATCAAATCCGGTGAGAAAATCACCGGTCTTGATGACTTGGTGGCCTATGTCTTCTCTTTGGAAAACAAGGATGGGGATGGCCTTGCTACTCTACTTGAATCTTGACTATATGAATTACAATATGTGTCCTGATTTATGTCCACTGTATTCCCATGCTAACCAAAATGTATTTTCTGATTCTGCCAACAGCTGAAGAATTTAAGCTTTGAGGAGCTGCAGATGAGACTAAAAGCTCTGGACCCCATGATGGAGCGGGAGATAGAAGAACTGCGGCAGAGGTACTCAGCAAAGAGGCAGCCCATTCTTGATGCAATGGACGCCAAGAAGCGAAGGCAACAGAACTTCTGATAAGGATCAAGCCTCCTTTTCACAAATGGACATAAGCAGTTTCTAGGAACTTCAGAAATGAAACCTGTGGTCACATTACAGAGATGTTTTCCCTGGCGAAGCAATGATTGAGTAAACTCGTGTAACTTTCTCCATCCTTACAAAGAACATTGCATTCTTCCCTCCTCTTTGCTCGTTAGCCGCGTGAGAAGTCCTGAGAATTAAGCCTTTAGGTCCTACAGATGACTCCCCACTCTCCCTTTGCTTTTGCTCCATTGTTTTGTCAATGAACTTCTCCCCCCCCCCCCCCGATTCTTTTAACTAGCATTATCTACCCTAGTCTTTGCATGTCGTATTGTGGAGGATTTGGGAAGACCTTTCCAACAATCCCATCTGGAGCAGCAGCCAGCATAGTCTTTTAATATTCCTTCATATCAGAGTTTTCAGGGACTTATGTTCGCACCTTGGTAAATATTCTTTTGCCTTAACGTTACAACATATCTATTTATTTCTGCGTGTTACATTTGAGTGTGTCGAACATTAGTGACCAAACGTGTTCTGTGCTTTTTGTCGTTTTGTGTTTTTTCTTTTTTTGCTGCATTTTGAGCCTGAATTCTAAACCTAATGTTTGTTAGTCTACTTCACAGGATCGCTCCACGTGGGTACTGAGAAGTGCTTACTTTCTGAAGAAATTTACGTAGCTCGTCACAGGCAGTTTGCGGGTTCCAAATGCTAAATTAAGTTTTGATGCTGAAATGCTACTAGTCAGTGTAATTATCTGCGAGGGACCATAAATCCAGCTCGCTCCCCCCACCACCTCAATGTACTGCACCTAAAGAAGCAGCAGGAAACCTGAATATAACAGGGACGTAGTTCTGCAATCAGTCCATGTGTTTGTGTATGGTATAAAGATAAAAAAATCTTTATACCATATAATGTTCTTCGTGTCTAAAGTCTTTGGCAGATCACTTTTGTCTTTGCATCAGAAAAGCTTTAATTTTGGCCACTCTGCATTTTTTAATATTTCTAAGATTTAGGCTCAAGCTTGAGCTTGAAAACCCTTTAAAGGACAACTAAACAGAAAAATACGCATGAAAAATTCTGTAATTCTTCATTTTCCAGAAGTTTTGTGCCCAACGACTGCACAAATCTCCCCAATCTTTTTCACAATCCTGTGTGTGGCTGTGAGAAAATTGGCTGCAGAAGGAAAAATTGAATGTTAAGCCCCAGCTTCTTGCCTATATTTTGCTAGCTTAGCTGATGGTGGACGATTAACACCTGTGCTTTGAGATGGGAGCTAACATTTAAGCGTGTGATTTCCCTTGTCCAGAATGACTGTATTTCGGCTTCTTGATAATTAGTGTTTCTCCCCATTGGTCATGTGTGACCTTTACATCTTGTCGGGAAGCTTTTCATCTCTTCCAGCGTCACCACATAAAGCATTGCATGCTGTGGATAAGGCTGGATTCTTGTAATTTCGAGCCTATACTAGAATCCGTGACATTACTTTCGTTGTAAAGCATGTAATGATTTTCCAAGACATTTGGTATTGCTAAATGTTATGTTCGTGAGCTGCAGCGTTAAGCAGCGCTGATTCCTATACTGCAGAGCATAACATGGATGCTAAATGTCCACCACGCACTCCTGCACTGACATTTCTTTTTACTTTGGCAACTTTGAAGGATGTATTTCTTTCCCGCAATTCAGCCTGTGGACTATGTGCATAGTATTAGCGTTGTATAACATGTATGGCGGATGGAGGCCCTCCTATATGTAGCAGCTGCTGTGTGTTTCTTTCCAGTTTCTTATTTATTCTCTTTGTGAAGAAGTGCCCATCTGACTGTGGACTGTCTGCTATTGCATATCTTCCACATTAAAGTGGTTATTTGGCGACAGGTATTGTGCAAGCGTGTCCTCAGGCGTGCAGTCGCCACTCTGGGCGTCCCCAGTTAACCCCTTTAAAGAGGAGCTGTCACTCAGTCAAAGTGGCCAGTTTTTGCTCTGGAATATATTGCCGGTGCTCTCCTGATACTTGTGGGGGTTTTTTGCTATCTGCCATATGGTTCCAGAGATATGGGCCTTTTTAGTTAGCACAGGATCCTCTGGGGCGTGTCTTTAGGCTGCTCTGCATTATTACCCTATGAGCTACGCCCCCTTGTAAGGACCATACAAATTAGCACTAAATAAAAAGGCCCATATCTCTGGAACTGTGTGGCGGATTTAAATAAAAAAACAAAACAAGGATGTGTAAAGTAAGAGCCAAGGACTGGCCATTTTGACCTGGTGTGTCTCTTAAAGATTAATAGGACTGACCAGCTGTACCAGGTGCCGCTCAAGCTCAGCTATGCACACTGCACAGCGCACAAGAAACCACTAAGACGCATTAGTGTTACTACTGTTACATGACGGGTAAGGAGCTCTTTAATCTTATATTAGAATATTCTTATGATTTTATGCTTTTTATAGTTTGATTGCAATAATGCTTAAAGGATTTTTCCAGATCCTCCAGTGATAAAATGTGGTGTAAGACAGAAGGGAATTCAAAACTTTGGGAACATTTTGTATTCTGTTCTTTTAGGGATAAAGGAACAATGACTGAGCGCAGTGGAAGAATATTGGGGTGCTACAGGTGTTAACTATATGCTCATTGTCGTAAAAAAGCAGCCCCTATGTTGTCTCCTTATTCTAGATTTCAACCCATTTGTAATGTACAGACCAAATAATACTGGTGTACTGAATAGGTGACCTTAAAAAAATGGCATTGGAGGAGAGCGCGCCAGTGTACATAGGTGTGCTAACATTCATTTGAAATCCGGACTGGCCATTAAGCCGCCCTCCTCCCCATACACATTAGACGGGTTCTTCAGCGCATTGTTCGGCCGGCAACTATCTCACCTGACTCTCAAGCGCTCCTGATAAAGCCGCTGCCAAACATGTCTGGCGGTGGCTTATATCAGGGAGAACAAAAGGATCCGCAGTATGAAATCGGATATACTGGATCCTTAACGTTGTCAGGGGCCCCCATATACATTAGACTGTCGGCTCAACCAGTCGTTATTGGCAGGTTCGGCCGACATTAGTCTAATGTGCACGGGGGCTTTATGCCTTATGCATATGGCAGAGCACCTGAGTACTGCAGAGCCGTAGGACATACTGAGCAGATAGCAATGCTGCTAGGGGAGAATACCGCTATAATATGGCATTCGATGAAGCTCACCATAGGGTCTCAGACGTACCCTTGTAGGGAGCATTAAAGCCTGTGGGTGCCGGATCACGCCTGTCACCTGAGGTTGCGTGTTCACATGTATGAGCAGCTTGTGTTGACCTACTCCCCTCCAGCAGTTGGGGAAACTACAACTCCCAGCATGATTTCTGCCTCTACATATTAACTAGAACAATTCAGTTTCCTATACAATACACCACTCAAACTATCACTAGTCCTTGGCCAGCGAGCCCAATAACACCTTGGATTAACCACAAATGGTCAAGCTGCCGGATCATCAGGGATCAGACTCTGAAGCCATCGTAGTGTATACCTTTCACCAGATAATAGACATAAAGTGATCACGGCCCAATGTCTATGGCTGTCCTAATGCAGAGAGCTGTACATTCCCCACGTTTTGGCTCCTTGGATTTAGGACTGAGGTTACGGAGGAGGACAGTTTTATTTCATAAACCGGTGCTTTTTATCGGACGACAGTACAAAATGTAAAGATTACATTAAGGGACCATTAGCCGCGAGTAACCAAAGATATAATGTCCCTGCAATGCGGACAGCGCGTCCTACAAATGTTATCAGGGCTTTCCTTTTTATCCTGCCATTTACATGGTCGGCAGGCACAATGTCACATTGCTGCTAGCAGACGTATTCTTTCTTTATTGCACCCTTACACTGTGGGCATTCATATTCTCTGCGTCAGCCTGCTTAGCCGTCTGGCATTGTTAGTCGTGAATCCAGCAGTGTGACCTTGAAAAGGCAGCCTGGAAAGTCTGCGCAGGTCTCTGCGTCTGTAGTGCTGCCTGCTTGGCATTAGCGAGTGATCTACTGAACTACTATTCTTAATACTGCCTTATAAAAGCCAAGTGTCTTGTTGTGCCTTCAGCGTATGACGACACCCGGCTGACTAATTCTTCGCTTGTGGAGCAGAGGTATTAAAGGTGACTTGTCTGATCTCCTTACATGTTTGGTTTAGTAAATACTTGTTTATTTCAGAAATTAGCATTTTCCATTCCTCCATTAGGCTATGTGCCCACGTTGCGGACCTGAAGCATATTTTTTACGCTTCTCCCTGGCGGGAAAATCGCATGCGGATATTACATGCAGTTTTCCCGCCAGGTAGAAGCGTTTGTGAGGCGTCTTTGCATGCATTTCCGCATGCGGGTTATCAAGCACTTCTCCAAGCATCACTTGGAAAAGTGCTTGACAACTTGTTCAGAATGGTAAAAAATAAAAAAATAAACTTTATACTCACCTTCTGATGCATTCTCTGCCCCGTCCGGAGGCTTGAGCGGCTCACGCTGTTGTGTGCAGGACCTGCGGTGACGTCATTGAGTCATGTGGTGGGTCACATGACTCAATGACGTGGCAGGTCCTTCAGACAACAGCGCGACGGAGGGAAAACATCAGAAGATAAGTATAAACTTTATTTTATTCTTTTTTTTACAGGTTCTTTGGTACCCAGGTCTGGATGAGAGTCTCCTCTCATCCAGACTTGGGTACCATCCGCACATTGATTCCGCTGCGCTTCCGCAAAATTAATGAACATGCTGCGGATTTTTGACCGTAGCATATACGCTGCGGAAAAATCCGCAGCATGGGCATTGACATTGCGGAATGCCATTGGGGACCATGGGGTGCGGATATACATGCGTTTTTCAAGCGTTTACGCTGCGGAAATTCCGCAGCATATACGCTTGAAAAATGCTACGTGGGCACACAGCCTTATTCCTCTTCGACCCATTCTCCTTGTCAGTAGGGTGGGTCCCCAACCTTGTCGGTACTGATTTGGACAGTGTAAAACTGTTAAGGGATCCAAGGGATAACATTTCTCCTTGTGGAGAATAACATGCCAAGACTGGCATGCCAATATGAGGAGGCTTTTAGGCCTTGCAATGCTATGCAAATTGCCTCTTCAATGAGGAAAAAGACTAGAACTATAGCGCCACCTATTGGAAGTATCAATTCTAAAAGTCAATATCTACCCTTTACCGAGCCTTGCCACATGAATTAAGATAAAAACCAAACCAGAATCTCAGTTTGCGGACACTGTATTTCGGGGTGCTGCCCCTCATCAGTGAAAAGTGTGAGATCTGGTTTGGCTAGGTGAGAGGCTTCTGACCGGGATCACTCTCCACAATGAGAAACATTATCCCTTGCATCCTGGTCAGAAGCCTCTCACCTAGCCAAACCAGATCTCTCACTTTGTGCTGATGAGGGGCAGCATCCCGAAACAGTGTCTGCAAATTGAGATTCTGGTTTTTGCTTTTATCTTAAGTCATGTGGCAAGGCTTGTTAAAATGTTGATACTGACTTTTAGGATTGCTATGTTCAATAGGTGGCACTAGAGTTCTAGTCCTCTTCCTCTCTGACCTCTCTGTTTTTACAATTTGCACTGTAAAGGGACAAACCCCTCTTTTATGAGGCGAATGGTAACACCTAGTTAGTTTATTCATGTTTCATGGAAGAATAACTGAGGACCATGAAAGTGTTCTAAGATCAGTTTTCTGGCAAAGTAATTTTAAGGTGAATTCAAATATTTACTAAAACTAATATTGGAGGAGGAGGACCTCGAATATCTCATAGACTCGGTCATCCCAGCTGTTAGGCACCGAACAAGCCTATAGGTGTCCTACTGTTTTGATGTAAGTTCACCTCTATATTAAATGGATGGGTGTTGGGAAACCTACCGGTATCGTTACTCAGGTTTTTAGAATTCTCATCCATCCCAGCGGAGAGATGTCTACACGGGTGGGAACCCCTCGTTCGCTGAATCAATGGTGTGTCCAGCTGCGGGGTCCCCAATCATCTGATTCTTATGAAAACGCTGATTGAAGATTCATGAAGTATTTCTTAAAAAAAACACCCTAGACCCAAAATGGGGAAAATGATGGGGGGTGTTTCTGTTTTGTTTTCCTCTCATCAGATGTCTAGATTTGCTTAAGCGCCGGTTCTTGTGTTATGTTCTGTTTGCCGAGTTGTGTGTGACTTTGTTTGTACACATTCATTTTCCCTTGTTTTAACTTCCATTATGTTTAAAACCACTTAAGAACTATTTCTTCAATTTTACTTTTTATGAGATTTCATTTTAATATATTATTTACATGCAGAACATATTAAGGAAAAAATAATAAAAATCTAAAAAAAAAAAAACCCTTTCACTTGTCTGTCTTATTGTTGATAATATAGTGTGAATGTATCTTCTTTTTAATTAAAGTTCAACTGACTTCAATGAAATTTGCGGGGCATCAAATGTGTTATTTTGTTACTTTAAAGGGAATCTGTCAGCAGGTATTTACTATGTACATTGCGGACAACATGATGGATCTGAAACACGGATTTCACAATGTGTCACTTATTAGGCTGTGTGCTGTTATGTCCATACAATGAGTGTTTTATCAGCAGGAGATTATCACTACAGGACTAGGAGTCCTGTTCATCCTGGTCCAACCACTCCCCCAGCACTATTAGCAGCTCGCTGTCAATATACAATGTACACAGAAAGCTGTGGTGTGAACAGGGTCAGCTTTCTGAGCTATGCTACATCTAAAAAACTCTGATTGTATCACAACTGCTGCACCCAGTAAACGAAGTAATACATTGTTGGAATCTGGGTCTATTTCTCTACATTATGCTGCTGTCAGATGAGGTAGCAAAAACGTGGTGACAGGTTCCCTTTAAGGAAATATAATCTGCCTCAAACCACAGAAATAATCCCAGACAGATCTGGTACCATTTTTTATGCTGTAGTTTAGAAATAGATTTTTTTTCCCGATCATAAAATGTGTGGAATTTAAAAATTACGATTTTTAAATTAAATTTTGAACTTTGCAAATACAAAGGATCTCAGTTTTTTTTGTTTTCTAGCTGTGGTGGGATCTGTTCTTTAAGTTTGCAAAATAATTGGTGGAGATCAGTCAGAATTACTTTTTGTTTTGTCTCATGGGAATTTTTATTGCTTGGCTACCAACAGTAATTAGCACCAAAAATGTAAATTAATTTGTTTGGACAGTGGTGTAATTTATATGGAAGTCTCTGATCCATATTCAAGTCCTGGTGTTTGTGTTTTTTTAGCTTAATGAGCATTGAGCAGCATCTTTTGTGAAAAAAAGAGAAAGCAATTCTGCATATATGGTACATGGACGTGGGTCTGTTTTTTGTAATAACACAAAAGCCCAAAGAAATGTTAGCTTTTTTTTTTTTTTTTTTTTTTTTTTTTTTTATATATATGACTGCAAAAGGAACCAGATATAGTCACATCTACGTGTGGAAGTTCTATGTGATTTCCCTTTTGCATTTAGGCTGCCCTAGTGCCATTTCTGAAAGAAGGGATTTACATTTAGGCTGTGTGCCCACTATGCGGTTTTCAAGCGTTTTTGCCGCGGAATTTCCACAGCGTAAACGCTTAAAAAACGCTTGGTAATACGTGCCCCATGGTCCCCCAATGTGCTGTGTACATGCTGCGGAAATTTCCGCTGTGGATTATCATTGCGGAAAAATATGCAGCATGTCCATTAATTTTGCGGACACGCAGCGTAATCGCCGCCATTGACTTGCATTGGACCGCGTGACATCCACATCACTGCATCTGCACAAGCGGATATCACACGGTTCAATGTGCGGATGGTACCCGGGTCTGGAGAAGAAGAGACTCTCCTCCAGACCCGGGTACCATAGAACCTGTAAAAAAAAAGAGTTTAAAATAAAAAATAAAGATTATACTTACCTTCAGATGTCCTCCCGGTGTTTTCTCCGCTCCGTCTGGTCTGCTGTATGGGTCGCGGTGTTGTGAAGGACCTGCCATGACGTCATTAAGTCATGTGACCGGACACATGACTCAATGACGTCACCGCAGGTCCTTCACACCACCGCGAGCCGCCCAAGACACCGGACGGAGCGGAGAAAACATCGGGAGGACATAGGAAGGTAAGTATAATCTTTATTTTTTACCATTCTTATTCTTTTTTTTTTTTTTAACTAACTAGGTCACACTACTATAAATCCATGCCAGTTGCATGGATTTATATAGTGTGACCAAGTTGTCAAGCACTTTCCAAGTGATGCTAAAATCGCTTGGAAAAGCGCTTGATAACCCTCATGCAGAAATGCATGTAAAGAACGCTTGACAAACGCTTCTACCTGGCGGGAAAAATGCATGTAAAATCCGCATGCGTTTTTCCTGCCAGGGAGAAGCGGAAAAAATATGCAACATTTCTGCGTCGTGGGCACATAGCCTTATAGATCTTCTCATGTAAGGCATTATTTACCTGAAACACAAAATTGGGGATAAGATATTTACAACAGTTGTTTTCAAGTAATAAAAGTCATGAGTTTCAGAGCATATATACAATTTACATCTAGATTCCTTACTTATGATTCTGTTATTACATGTATTAAACCTAGAGCTGCATTCACAATTCTGCAGCCTTCAGTGTTGAACTCTTACGGAATTCTTTACCTGAACATAGCGCTGGTTATTTGAACTCTTGGAGGTGTTATCTTAATACCAGCCACTGACTTCATTATAGGAAGTCAATCTGTTAGAAGCAAAGACAGTATTTGAATGCAAAATAAAGAGAAAGCGAAGCTGAGAAAAATAGAATGGAATAATCTGCACCTCTTTCAGATATGGACATGCTTGAAGTTTTGACTTACAAATACTAATATAAATTGAAGATGGGTGAAAGTGGGGTACAGGACCTGTACGGTTTCTGGTCCCTTTCTTTTGCTGGAACCTCATTTGCTATTTAACTGCCACCATCCCGGTCAGATGCCACTGCTCTGCTTTCGTCAGACTGTTGGCATCGACATTCATCGGGGTACTGGTTTTCTATTCTTATGAATTGAGAAGGCTGCTGCTGTCATGTAATGCCCCCCCTGAATGTTGATGCCAGCATTCTGGGTGGGAAACAGCTGCAAGAGTGGAGCTGCAAGGTGCCCACCTTGGAGATGCATTCAGGTTTTGTTTTTTTTATTACACCTCTTTTTGCCATTTACCATCATTATTATGTTAGAAAACCTTTTAACAATTGCGTCGTGGCTCCCATTTTACAAAATGAAGCCACAGTGCGCTGCCATCTGGTGATGGGACCAATGGACCATTTGGCTTATAATATGGTCCATCAAGTTCCATTGAGGTGTCCATCATTTTTAGAAAATAAAATGCCGCACGTCAACTTGTGGACCGAGCCCAACATGCGCACTCCTCTTAAAGAAGGTGGAGACAAGTAAATTGCACCCGTCAAGGATTAACCACATATGTGATGGAATTGAGCCAAGGTAATCATTTTGGTTTGGAGAAGACTTGAGATCTATCCGTTCAATAACAGCAAAACATGACTTCATTTCTTACCAGGTATTTTGTTGAGTGTCTGTACCCTTCATCCTCTCCAGTTCTTTTCCTTCAATAAAACCTTTTCTCTGAAGACAGAATATAGAAATAGATTTTCTAAACCATTTTTCACAGCGAAGAAGAGATTATGGGTAGTGTTGAACTAATTTTTTCGGCATTTCAAATTCGGGTTCGTGTTCGGGGTTTCGGCTTGTTCGCACCAAAAAAATCTGCTCCGCCCATGAACATCCCTGATTTGCCACACTGTCACGCAGATGTTATCACACTGTTATCTGTGGAAAAAAAACACTTTTTGATTTTTACGGATTAATTTGTGAAGCACCTGGGGGTTCCAAGTGCTCATTATGCATCTAAATAGGTGCCTTGGGGGGTCTAGTTTCCAAAATGGGGACACTTGTGGGGGAGCTCCAATGTTTAGGCACACAGGGGCTCTCCAAATGCCACATGGTTCCAATTTGTTAGCGGACACCATGTCGCGTTTGGAGAGCCCCTGTGTGCCTAAACATTGGAGCTCCCCCACAAGTGACCCCATTTTGGAAACTAGACCCCCCAAGGCACCTATCTAGATGCATAGTGAGCACTTGGAACCCCCAGGTGCTTCACAAATTGATTCATAAAAATGAAAAAGTGAAAAAAAACAAACACTTTTTTATTTTTACGGATTAATTTGTGAAGCACCTGGGGGTTCCAAGTACTCACTATGCATCTAGATAGGTGCCTGGGGGGGTCTAGTTTCCAAAATGGGGTCACTTGTGGGGGAGCTCCAATGTTTAGGCACACAGGGACTCACCAAATGCGACATGGTTCCAATTTGTTAGCGGACACCATGTCGCGTTTGGAGAGCCCCTGTGTGCCTAAACATTGGAGCTCCCCCACAAGTGACCCCATTTTTGAAACTAGACCCCTCAGGGAACTTATCTAGATGTGTGGTGAGCACTTTGAACCCCCAAGTGTTTTGCAAAGGTTTATGACGTGGAGCCGTGAAAAAAAAAAATCCCCAAAAGTTGTTGTGCAATTTCTCCTGAGTACGCTGATACCCCATGTGTTGGAGAAAACTACTGTTTGGGCGCATGTCAGGGCTCGGAAGGGAAGGAGTGACGCTTTGGGATGCAGACTTTGATGGAATGGTCTGCGGGCGTCATGTCACGTTCTCAGAGCCCCTGATGTGCCTAAACAGTGGAAATGCCCAACAAGTGCCCCCTTTTTGGAACGGATACCGGATTTGTCAATTTTATAATGTAGTGTTATACGCCAGTTGTGTAGGGTTACCTGACAAACACTACACAACTGAAATAGTGTTCGTCAGGTCGTCATACGTCAGAAATTAATTCAATAGTCCATGGAAGTATGGTACCTTTTGAAGCAGTCTTTCATGCAGAGGCCAGGTTTGTCGGGGCAGGTGTCACATTGGTAAATGGTGTCCTTGCGTATTCCCCTTCGGTAACACACTCGGCACTTCTTTTGTGACTTACCTTTTTTTCCGCTGTGAGGGATCTGCCCCGGGAAATGCTGGCCCGGTACAATTCGAGGTCCTTCAGTTCCAGAAGTAGTGGGGCCCGCTCCGCCACCACTGCCAAATATCAGGGCCTTGATAACTGTCTCCTGGAGGTGAAGGTACGACGTAGAAGTCTGGCCTGCACATTTTGACAGAAGGAAAGCGTTGTGCATTGCCATCTGAACATTGTGCACGGCCAGCTTCTTATACCAAACCTTGGCCTTTCTCAAAGCACTGTACGGCTGGAGGACTTGATCGGAGAGATCAACTCCCCCCATGTACTTGTTTTACCCCACTACACAGTCTGGTTTGGCGACCTGTGTAGTGGAACCTCTTACGGTGCTGAGGGTGCTGCCATCACCATGTATGGTGGTCAAGAGAAGGACATCCCTCTTGTCCTTGTACTTGACCACCAACAGGTGGTCGCTACATTGGGCTCTGCTCTCACCCCTTCTGAGCAGCTGCCCAATTAGCGTCTTTGGGAGGCCTTTCTGATTTTTGCGGACAGTACCGCAAGCTGCGGTATGTCGCGCAGAGAGGGACTTGAAGAGCGGGATACTTGTATAAAAGTTATCCACGTACAGGTGATAACCTTTATCCAGCAGTGGGTGCACCAAGTCCCACACAATTTTCCCACTCACTCCCAGAACAGGGGGGCATTCAGGGGATTCAATCCGGGAGTCCTTCCCTTCATAAACTCTAAACTTGTGAGTGTTCTCTGAGGTACTCTCACAAAGTTTATACAGCTTGATCCCATACCTGGACCTTTTACTGGGCAGGTACTGCCGGAATCCAAGCCGCCCCTTAAAAGAAATTAAGGACTCATCCACGCAGATGTCCCTTTGGGGCACGTACACTTCACCAAACTTTTTGTTGAAGTGCTCGATGACCGGCCGAACTTTGAAAAGACGATCAAAGTTCGGGTCATCGCGTGCAGGACACCTTGCATTATCTTGGTAATGCAAGAACTTGCGGATGGCCTCAAAACGTGTCCGGGTCATGACCATTCGGAACACTGGAGTGTTATACAAAACGTCAACACTCCAGTATTGCCGAACCTCTGTTTTTTTCAGGATCCCCATATGAAGGACCAGGCCCCAAAACTTCATCATTTCTTCTGCGTCTACAGGAGACCAGTTAGAAAATGATGAAGAGGGGTTTTGTTCCAAAAATTTATGAGCATGCAAATTAGTTTGGCCCACCATGAGGTTTATAAAATCCTCAGAGAAAAAGACTTTGAAAAAGTCCATTTCTGTGAGGCCAGTGGTGTCAAACTTGATTCCTGATTCCGCCACGAAATCAGGAATCGGTGGCTCAAAATTTTCGGGGGGCGAGGTCCATATGGGGTCAGTAGTGGGGGGCGCTGGAACATCTCTCCTGCGACGACTGCGGGGCGGTCCAGCAGCACCTGAGGAGGAGGAAGAGGAGGAGGAAGAGGAGGACGATGAGGCGTCGGAAAAGTAAAGAAATGTGGGATCCTCGCCCTCGCTGTCAGTCTCCGTGTCGGAGGCAACAATAGCGTATGCCTCCTCCGCTGAATAGCGAGTTTGGGATGAGCTGGACATTTTTTTTTTCTCGTGTATGTGGTGCGTGTGTGTCAGTACTTTATTTAGAGTGTGTGTGTGTGTGTGTCAGTGTGCTTGGTGTGAACTTTTTTTTTCTGAAAAAGAAAAGAAAAAAAGGAACTACCGTAGGTGGTGCAAACAGCGAGCACGAGTGCGGATCGGTGAACTATGTCACCAATCAACTCTCGGCAGCTGCTGGGTGTGTGCGCGGATGTGGTGCAAAGGTGGGGGGGGGAGAATTGACAGGGACAGGAAAAAGTCCTGAAAAGCAGCGAGCACGGACATTGATCAGTGACGTAGACACTGCTCAGCTCTCGGCCGCTGCAGGACGCACGAAAAAAAAAAAAAACTGGGGGGAGGAGGATTGGGGGTAAAAGGAGGGGGGGAGGGGTGGATGAGGGGAGAACAGAGATGGACTTAACAAAGTCTTCTCTGTTCTTCTTTCAGCAGGATCAGCAGCAGGTTCTGGAAGAGGCTCTGGAGCAGGATCCGCAGCAGCAGGATAAGGAGCTGGAGACCCAGGACCCTGGAGACAGCAGCAGGACGCCGAAGCTGGAGACCCAGCAACCTGGAGACAACAGCAGGACGCCGGAGCATGAGATCCAGGACCCTGGAGACCGCAGCAGGATGCCGGAGCAGCAGCAGCGACTGGAGCAGGTAGCAGAAAGATCTTGTAGTGTAACAGAAGATTCTGTGGCACTACAAGGCACAGCGCAGATCAGACGTGACCGCTCTGTAGAAATCCTCACCAAGTGTGAGGATCTGCAGGGCGGTCACAGGGGGGTGACAGGCAGGTCACAGGCCGGTCAGGTACTCTGATTGGTGCGATCGATGATGACATCGATCGCACCAATCAGAGATGGCTGGGGCCTGGGCACGCACCACAGGGGGTCACAGGGAGGTGACAGGCAGGTCACAAGCCGGTCACCGCCCTGTGACCGCCCTGTCACCTGTGTTCAGGTACTCTGATTGGAGCGATCGATGTCCTCATCGATCGCTCCAATCAGAGCTGGCTGGGGCTTCTTTGACATCACAGGGGGTCATGGGGAGGTGACAGGCAGGTCACAAGCCGGTCACCGCCCCGTGACCGCCCTGTTACCGCGCGGTCCCGCTGTGATCAGTGCGATCGATTTGATCGGCGATCGCACCGATCCTAGCAGTTTGGGGAGAGGGCTGGGGTTAGTAGGCAACAGCTTAGGATCGGTGCTGTGATAGGATCGGTTCAATCTGATTGCCGGAAACAGTGAGAAATGCTGTGATTGGCTGCTCAGAATCACAGCCAATCACAGCGATCATGGGTGTGAAGGGGCTGCGACACCCCCCGAGATGCCAGCGCCATCTACCCTAAGGTAAGATGGCACCGGAATTTTAATGCTATCACCGCGACTTCGGTCGCGGTGTCGCATTAAAGATAGGGCGTATTAATACGTAAGGCCCAGGGCACAGATACGTACTAATACGCCCTATGTCATAAAGGGGTTAAAATACACTCTGCACCACATCTTGACTGAAAAAAACAGAAGTGTAGAATTTTTTGCAAATTTATTAACCCCTTTCTGACGTATGACCTAATAGTACGTCTTGGTGACCTGGGCCGATTGGACCAATGACGTACTATTAGGTCATACGGCGATCGCGCCCGCACACAAGCGGTGCGGGGCGATCGCTGCCGGGTGTCAGCTGATTGTCGCAGCTGACACCCGGTACTATGTGCAGGGAGCGGTCCCGCACCGCTCCCGGCACATTAACCCGCTCAATGCTGCGATCGAAGTCGATAGCAGCATTGCGGTGGCAAGGGGAGGTGATCGCAGATACTCACCTCCTCTTCCGGCCTCCAGCGCTGTCTGCCACGGCCTCCCGGATGTTGCCATGACGACCCGATGTCGTCATGACAACATCTGGGTCACCAGACAGCAGGAAGATTCTTTGGTCACGCGCAGTGCATGACCAAATGATCTTCTCCCTGTGCAGCACTGACAGCCTGTATAGCACAGGAATGGTGCTGCATTCCTGTGCTATACAGGCGATCAGAATAAAAAAAGTGAAAGTCCCAGAGTGGGACACAAAATAAAAGTCCAAAAAGTGCTAAAAAATGAAAAGAAAAAAAAAAAATTGTAAAAATATATAAAAAAAATAATCCATGAAAAATAAAAATATAATGTACCCATCAATAAATATTATTCTGAAAAAAAAACAAAAAAACAATAAAAGTACACACATTTGATATCGCCGCGTCCGGAACGACCTGACCTATAAAACTGTCCCAATAGTTAACCCCTTGAGTGAACATGGTAAAAAAATAAAATAAAAAAACGAAGCGAAAAACAATGCTTTATCATCATACCGCCAAGCAAAAAATGAAATAACACGCGATCAAAAAGACGAATATAAATAAAAATGGTACCGCTGAAAACGTAATCTTGTCCTGCAAAAAACAAGCCGCCATACAGCTCCATCAGCCGAAAAATAAAAGTTAAAGCGATGCAAAAAAATATTTTTTTCTATAAAATAGCTTTTATTGTGTAAAAGCGCCAAAACATAGAAAAACAATATAAATGTGGTACCGCTGTAAACGTACTGACCCGAAGAATCATGATAATGTGGAGTGGTGTGGGGGGGCCGGGGTATGTTTCCAATCTTATTGTTATAATCATGGTCTCCTCTGTGTGATATACCATTTATGTTACCCCTTATTTAAGGATTTGTGTACGACTCGATTTGATTCTTTGCAGCCAAAACTTTCAGTTAAGGCTTTATCATCATAGCAGCATTTCATTATCATGGTAACTAAACACTTGTTAATCAATTGCATATATACATATGCTTAAGGCACAAGCACTTTACATGCATCTATATATATTGGTTTTTTGATATAATATTTACTGTTTTTTGAATATTATGCTGCTATTAGAGATGATTATGTGTATTTAATTTATTTTTATATGTATAATTACGGTGAATCAAATTTGTTTGTCATACACGTCTTTATATAGGAGATCCATGTGGAATATTTATTGTGAGCATCCCCCTCCCCCCTCCTGAGCTGTATTTTAATTATGTTTTATTTATTTTTATTGTCTTGTCTGTTTTTTTTATTTGTATTTGAATGAAATAAAATATTGTATTTGATACTATTGTAGTTTCTTTATACCTCCTTTTTTTTGGGTTTGCATAAAAAATGTCAATTGTCTAAAATGGCACCAATAAAAACGTCAAGTTATCCCACAAAAAACAAGCCGTCATATGACTCTGTGGGCCAAAATATGGAAAAAATTATAGCTCTCAAAATATGGCAATGCAAAAACTAGATTTTAGTCTTTTAGTGTGTGACAGCTGTCAATCATAAAAACCCGATATGATTCTGGTATCGCTGTAATCGCACCGACCCGAAGAATAAAGTTGTCTTATCACTTATACCGCACGAGGAACGGCATCAAAATAAACTCTAGGGCTGGGGTTGGGCTAGGGATTTTTTTCAAAAGTAAAAAAAAAAAAAAAGAGCTCGCTACTTGAGTTTGCATCGGGTGCTCAGGAATGCGCTGAGTATCGCGGGTGCTCAAGTGACATGATCGAGTCTCTGCCCCATATGCTTCGTGGCCAAAAAAACCTTGCTGGGATTGCCTGCCATGCACAAGCGATCCCCGCATGTTTTTTTTTTGGGTGTCTAATAACCATGAAACATGCGAGCGGGGACTCAAGCATGTCACTCGAGCACACGCGATACATGGTGCATACCCGCGTACCTGATGCAAACTCAAGTAGCGAGCACTTGCGCTCAAGACTAATGACAACTTATTCAATATGATGACCTAATGTTATCAAATTCTGTGTCGTACCTCTGGGTTCAAAATGTTCACTATACCCCTTGAAAAAATCCTTGAGGGGTGTAGTTTCCAAAATGGGGTCACTTGTGGGAGGGTTTCCACTGTTTAGGCACATCAGGGGCTCTCTAAACGCGACATGGCGTCCGCTCTCAATTCCAGCCAATTTAGCGTTCAAAAAGTTCTTTCCCTTCTGAACTCTGCCGTGCGGCCAAACACTGTATTTTCCCCACATATGGGATATTGGCGTACTCAGGAGAAATTGCACAACAGTTTTTGGGGTCCATTTTCTCCTCTTACCCTTGTGAAAATAAAAAAATTGGGGCTAAAACATTATTTTTGTGGAAAAAGTTTGATTTTTTTTATTTTCACGGCTCCATGTTATAAACTTCTGCAAAGCACTTGGGGGTTCAGGGTGCTCACCACACATCTAGATAAGTTCCCTGAGGGGTCTAGTTTCCAAAATGGTGTCACTTGTGGGGGGTTTCCACTGTTTAGGCACATCAGGGGCACATCCACTAAGTATTCAAGTAAATTTTACATTCAAAAAGTCAAAGGGCGCTCTTTTCCTTCCGAACCCTGCCGTGCGCCCAAACAGTGGTTTTCCCCCACATATCGGGTATCTGCTAACTCAGGAGAAATTGCACAACAAACTGCATGGTGCAATTTCTCCTCTTCCCCTTATGAAAATGCAAAATTGGGGGCTGAAAAACATTTTTGTTGCAAAAATGTGAAAATTTTATTTTTACGGCTCAATGTTCTAAACTTCTGTGAAGCACCTGGGGGTTCAAGGTGCTCACCACACATCTAGATAAGTTCCCTGAGGGGTCTAGTTTCCAAAATGGTGTCACTTGTAGGGGGTTTCCACTGTTTAGGCACATCAGGGGTTCTCCAAACACAACATGGCGTCCGCTAATTATTCAAGCAAATTTTACATTCAAAAAGTCAAATGGCGCTCCTTCTCTTCCGAGGCCTCTGCCGTGCACCCAAACAGTGTTTTTCCCCACATATGGGGTATCTGCGTGCCCAGGGGAAATTGCACAACAAATTTTGGGGTCCATTTTTTCCTGTTACCCCTGCGAAAATAAAAAAAATTGGGTCTAAAGTAACATTTTTGTGAAAAAAGTTAAATGTTCATTTTTTTCTTCCACATTCCAAAAATTCCTGTGAAGCACCTGAAGGGTTAATAAAGTTCTTGAATGTGGTTTTGAGCACCTTGAGGCGTGCAGTTTTTAGAATGGTGTCACTTTTTGGTATTTTCTGTCATAAAGACCCCTCAAAGTGACTTCAAATGTGATGTGGTCCCTAAAAAAATGGTTTTGTAAATTTTGTTGGAAAAATGAGAAATCGCTGGTCAACTTTTAACCCTTATAGCTCCCCAATAAAAAAAAAAATTTGGTTCTAAAATTGTGCTGATATATTTATTGACTATTTTGTGTGACATATCTCTCTGATTTAAGGGCATAAAAATTTAAATTTTAAAAATTGCAAAATTTTAAAATTTTTTGCCAAATTTCCGTTTTTTTCACAAACGCAAGTGATATCGAAGAAATTTTACCACTATCATGAAGTACAATATGTCACGAAAAAACAATCTCAGAATCAGGGGGATCCGTTGAAGCGTTCCAGAGTTATTATGACGCGCCCCCTGGGCCAGTGCTATTTGGGGATTACCCGGAGCCGGATCAGATGGGGGTTGTAGTCTCCGAGTGGCGGCGACCCGGTCCGTGCCCAGGGTGTCAAACTCAGTGTGTGGCAGTCTTGATAGATGTTATTGGTGTTCTTTAGTGTCGACTACGCCACCCGTTGATTTGCGGTCAAAAGGCCGCCGCTGCAGCAGGGTCCGCTGAGGCTGTTGGTATGTGTGCAGCTGTGGTAGTATAACCCCCAACGGGAGGGGTATAGCCTCAGGGGGTCAGATGTTGAGGAAGGTGGTTGTGCAGGTGCAGGAGAGCTAAGCAAGAAGACTCAGAGTCGGGCTGTGCAGTTCAGGGGTTTTTACTTATGGGTGTTCTTATGGTCACTCTGGCCTGAAGCGACCACCCGAGCCGTGCTGCGTCCACCAGGTCCTGGACTCGGCCAACCCCCAAGCAATTCTGGAGCGTGGTCCTGAGCTCCTGTCTGACTTTCCCTCTCTTCTGGCCGTTCTCACTAGGGATCCACTTATGTCCGGCTCCCTCGGGTCTCTTGGTGGGTACACCTCTTCTGGGTTCCCTGACCCTATACTTGGTATGCCTTCCTAGTGGATTTAGTGAGGGTCGTGGCAGATCCTGCCCACGACCTCCGGTCTCTGGCTGAGGATTAGTGGCCTCCACCAGCTTGGGATCCGGTACCCTGGGTGCCAACCCTTCACCCTGCTGTTTGTATTCTGGGGTCTTGGGGTTCCTTCTTCTTCTCTCTGGGTCCTTCTGACTCCTCTCTCTCTCTCTCAGACTTGGCCTTGGAGCTGGGCCCAGCCGGAACCACAACTCCCTGTCAGCCCTTCTGGCTGAGTTTCTCTGCTCTGCTACAGACTGACTCACTCTACAAAAGACTGACCCTGATCTCAGATGGTGCCCACCTTATATACTCCCTCTATGTGTGAGCTCAGGTGACCAGCACCCAATGAGCTCCTATCTTTACCCAGACTGCTCCCCCTATCTGCCCCTACACTACTGGGATGTTCCACCCCCCTCCCACTCCAGCCAGGGACAGACTCTATCGTACCTGCACATATATTGGTGGGAGTACCGTCGATCTGTCCCCCGGAAATGGGATGTATGTAGTGTATGCAGCTATCTGAGCTCAGTTCCACACTCCATCCTTACCCGGGAGTGGAATACCACACCTCTGGCTTGAGGTGTAATACCCCTGTAGCAGCCGAGTCCTCAGGGTGCTACAATTACCTCATAAAGTGACAGTGGTCAGAATTGTAAAAATTGGCCTGGTCATTAACGTGCGAACCACCCTCGGGGGTAAAGGGGTTAAAAAAGAAAAACTGAAATATCACATGGTCATAAGTATTCAGACCCTTTGCTCAGACACTCATATTTAAGTCACATGCTGTCCATTTCCTTGTGATCCTCCTTGAGATGGTTCTACTCCTTCATTGGAGTCCAGCTGTGTTTAATTAAACTGATAGGACATGCCCTTGTTTTGAATGAAGGGCATGTGGGATTTTACTGTATAGTCCATGGTACCTTTTTGTTACATTTCTGTTTTGTTTTTTTCAGTCAAGATGGGGTGCAGAGTGTACTTTAATGAGAAAAAAATGAACTTTTTAGAATTTACCAAATGGTTGCAATGAAACAGAGTGAAAAATTTAAAGGGGTCTGAATACTTTCCGTACCCACTGTATGCCACACATCAGCACCATTTTTAAAGTGTTCTTTTATTTTGTTTGCATTTTAGAAGGTTTAAAAATGTAGCAGTAATTTTTCATTTTTTCAAGGAAATTTACAAAACTTATTTTTATAGGGACCTGTTAAGTTTTAAAGTGACTTTGGGGGTCCTATATATTGGAAACCCCCAAAAGTGATATTTTAAAAACCGCACCACTCAATGTATTCAAAACTGCTTTCAGGTAGTTCATTAACCCTTTAGGTGCTTTTCAGGAATTAATGCAAAGTGGCAGGACAGGAATTAAAAAGTTTATTTTTACCACCTAAATTTTGATAACTTCTGAACAGGCCGGGGGATGCTAGTCTCGCAGGTCAGTAAAAAGACGTATTGGTGGTCACTAAGGGGTTAAATGCTGAAAAAAAGTGGAACTCCTAGCAACCCATCCAGTTTCATCAATGACTGCAATAGCCAATTCTCTTAATGCTACCAGTTTTGATAAAATCTCCAGCGCATTAAAATGTCCTTCGGGTTTGAAAAGCTATCCAATATGAATAGGGTTCATCTTCTGAAAGCCCATTCTAGTTTTTAGCATTGTACAAGGTGTATTGTAAGGAGTCACATTTTTGACATTTGCAAAAAAATAAAAAATCAAATAATGTCACTAATGTTGTTAATTTTGTCTTTGAAGAGTCACTTTGTATAAAATTTAATTTTTGGGCACTATGCCCACTTGTCAAGTAGGAGGTCAAATACATTTCAGGAGACACGTTTAATGGCTTTGCCAAATTACAGCATCAATGTAGCCAGAAAAAAAACTGATTAAAATTCCATTTCCCAGACAAGATAATTCAAACGGTATAAAATGATTCCATCAGAATTCATAAAAGATCCTCCAAACAAGGGAGGCTATAAAGAGGGGAAATGTCTGCTATAAAGTGTATCATCTAAAATCGCATAAATCTGCTCCAACCTTTGTAGTGGCATTGTTATACAGCTACAGCATGTCCCCCGGGATGCAAAGTACAAACTTCTCGGGACAAAAAATAATTAAACAAAAAGTTCATGTTTTGTTTCCTTTTTCTAATTTGAAATCTGTGTGCTAATTAGATCAAATCCTAATAAAAAAAAATATGGTACCCAAACAACGCTAGGGTATGTTCACTCAGATTTTTTTTTTGCTGAGGATTTTGACTCACAACCACTCTAAAATCCATGTCAAAGAGTATTAGAGCTGGATTTTGGAAAAGCTCAACGTCATCATACCCTTAGGCTACATTCATACAGTGCATTGTGAAAGTATTTGGCCCCCTTGAACTTTTCTACGTTTTGTTACATTTCTGGCTTCCAACATAAAGATATAAAATTCTAATTTTTGGGGGGAAGATTCAACAACAAGTGGGACACAATCGTGAAGTGGAACAAAATTTATTGGATATTTTAAACTTTTTTAACAAATTCAAAACTGAAAAGTGGGGCGTGCAATATTATTCGGCGCCTTTACTTTTAGTGCAGCAAACTCACTCCAGAAGTTCAGTGAGGATCTCTGAATGATTCAATGTTGTCCTAAATGACTGGTAATAATAAATAGAATCCACCTGTGTGTAATCAAGTCTCCGTATAAATGCACCTGCTCTGCGATAGTCTCAGGGTTCTGTTTCAAGTGCAGAGAGGATCATGAAAACCAAGGAACACACCAGGCAGGCCCGAGATACTGTTGTGGTGAAGTTTAAAGCTGGACTTGGATACAAAAAGATTTCCCAAGTTTTAAACATCTCAAGGAGCACTGTGCAAGCGATCATATTGAAATGGAATGCGTATCAGACCACTGCAAATCTACCAAGACCCGGCCGTCCCTCAAAACTTTCATCTCGAACAAGGAGAAGACTGATCAGAGATGCAGCCAAAAGGCCCATGAATACTCTGGATGAACTGCAGAGATCTACAGCTGAGGTGGTAGGGTCTGTCCATAGGACAACAATCAGTCGTACACTGCACAAATCTGGTCTTTATGGAAGAGTGGCAAGAAGAAAGCCATTTCTCAAAGAGATCCATAAAAAGACTCGTTTGAAGTTTGCCACAAGCCACCTGGGGGAGACACCAAATGTGGAATAAGGTGCTCTGGTCAGATGAAACCAAAATCGAACTTTTTGGCCACAATGCAAAATGATATGTTTGGCGTAAAAGCAGCACAGCTCATCACCCTCAAAACACCATCCCCACTGTCAAACGTGGTGGTGGCAGCATCATGGTTTGGGCCTGCTTTTCTTCAGCAGGGACAGGGAAGATGGTTAAAATTGATGGGAAGATGGACGGAGCCAAATACAGGACCATTCTGGAAGAAAACCTGTTGGAGTCTACAGAAGACCTGAGACTGGGACAGAGATTTATCTTCCAACAAGACAATGATCCCAATCAAAGCAAAATCTACAATGGAATGGTTCAAAAATAAACGTATCCAGGTGTTAGAATGGCCAAGTCAAAGTCCAGACCTGAATCCAATCGAGAATCTGTGGAAAGAGCTGAAAACTGCTGTTCACAAACGCCTTCCATCCAACCTCAATGAGCTCGAGCTGTTTTGCAAGGAAGAATGGGCAAGAGTTTCCGCCTCTTGATGTGCAAAACTGATAGAGACATACCCCAAGTGACTTGCAGCTGTAATCACAGCAAAAGGTAGCGCTACAAAGTATTAACTCAAGGGGGCCGAATAATATTGCACGCCCCACTTTTCAATTTTAAATTTGTTTAAAAAAGTTTAAAATATCCAATAAATTTCGTTCCACTTCACGATTGTGTTCCACTTGTTGTTGATTCTTCCCCAAAAAATTAGAATTTTATATCTTTATGTTTGAAGCCAGAAATGTGGCAAAAGGTAGAAAAGTTCAAGGGGGCCAAATACTTTCACAAGGCACTGTATATTCCCTCAACCGTATGCTGAAGAGTTTAACGGAACCTTTCACATATTCATTTTTTTTTAATGGCTTTCCATGTCTGTTCCGTTAACCCCTCCATCACCGGGCCATTTTCCGTTTTTGTGTTTTCGTTTTTTGCTCTCCTTCTTCCCAGAGCCATAACTTTTTTTATTTTTCGGTCTATATGGCCATGTGAGGGCTTATTTTTTGCAGGACAAGTTGTACTTTTGAACGACACCATTGATTTTACCATATTGTGTACTGGAAAACGGAAAAAAATTCCAAGTGCTGTGAAATTGCAAAAAAAAGTGCAATTCCACAGTTTTTTTTTCTTTTTTTACCATGTTCACTAAATGCTAAAACTGACCATTATGATTCTCCAGGTCATTACGAGTTCGTAGATGCCAAACATGTATAGGTTCTTTTTTATTTAAGTGGGGGAAAAAAATCCAAAGTTTGTTTAAAAAAAAAAAAAAAAAAAAAGGCTGAATTTTCCGAGACCCACAGCATCTCCATTTTGCAGGATTTGGGGCTGGATGATGGCTTATTTTTTTGCACAAGCTGATGTTTTTATTGATACCATTTTGGGGTAGATACGATGTTTTGATCGCCTGTTATTGCATTTTATTGCAATGTAGCAGCAGCCAAAAAAAACGTAATTCTGGCATTTTTAATTTTTTTCTCTTTACGCCGTTTACCGTTTGGATTCATTATTTTTATATATTGATAGATCGGGTGATTTTGAACGTGGCGATGCCAAATATGTGTATATGTGATTTTTTTTCTCATTGTTTTATTTTGAGGGGGCTGATTTAAACTTTTATATATTTTTTTATATAGATTTTTAAAAAACTTTTTTTTTTTTACTTATTGCATGCTTCAATAGTCTCCATGGGAGACTAGAACCTGCAATTGTCTGATCGCCTTCATCCATTTTTAACTGGTCTATTGCTAAGTGTCAATGGAAAAAAAAATTCAGATCAATATGTAAACCCTTATTGACTCTGTAACGCGCAACTTCACATCCTTTGCGCAGTTGTTTTTGAGCGGAGATTCTGACTTGGCACCACTAGTCGTGGCACTCCAGATAGCACCATATACAGTGAGTAGACATCAAGAACCACAGCAAGCACTTGGAGAACAGTGTGATTACAAACACATTGGGATAGTAGACAGGAGGAACTATCATTTGACAACGCTGATTCATTGGCACTCAATTCACTTGTATTGAGCGAGGCTGCACACGTCTAGTCGGTATGTGACTGCATGTATGCAAATTGCATACTTGTGGTCACGCACTCACACCAGAAAATTCTGATAGCGTGCAGTGTGCACACTATGTGAGGATTCGTAAATTATCAGTCACAGAGAGTGACTGCAGACTTGAACCCCAAGCCTGGACAACCCCTTTTAGATATTGATGACCTATCCTGAGGATAGGTCAGATCAGATTGGTGGGGGTCTAACAACCAGTCAGATACCACTGCCCTGAACACTGTTGTTGGGTTCTCTGATGCAGCTGATCTCTCATTTACTTCAATAGGAGCTGAGCGGCAGTTCCCAGGAATAGCCAATTCACAGCAATCAGAATCGTAGTGTTCGGCTCCATCTGGGCCGCTGCTGAAAATAGCAAATTGGTGAGAGTTTCAGACCCCTACCGATCTAATATTGATGACCTATGCTAAAGATAGGTGTTCAACATACTAAGCCTGGAACCAACCCCCTCTTTAATGCAATATAAAAACAGTTTTTATCTTCTGCGCTCCCCTAGTTATGGTTGCAGCTAGCCAGGAGCTTATCCTTTAAAAAGCGGTCCATCTGGATTAGAAATTGATGACTTATCCTTAGGACTCTCATCACCCCAGACAATTAGCTGAGTGAGGGGTCCTAGTGCTCAAGTAAGTGCTATGTCCCAGCTCAGCTTTGTACATTATTTTAATGACTGTACTTGGTGTTGTAGCTCCATCACTTTAATATACACAGTGATGTCACAGTGCTGGTGTAATATACACAGTGATGTCACAGTGCTGGTGTAATATACACAGTGATGTCACAGTGCAGGTGTAATATACACAGTGATGTCACAGTGCTGGTGTAATATACACAGTGATGTCACAGTGCTGGTGTAATATACACAGTGATGTCACAGTGCAGGTGTAATATACACAGTGATGTCACAGTGCTGGTGTAATATACACAGTGATGTCACAGTGCAGGTGTAATATACACAGTGATGTCACAGTGCTTGTGTAATATACACAGTGATGTCACAGTACAGGAGTAATACAGTGATGTCACAGTACAGGGATGATGAACACAGTGACGGCACAGTGATGTCATAGGAAAGGGTCATAAACATAACCATATAGTATAGAAATGATGTGACAGTGATGTCATAAAACAATGTGAATGTTATACAACAGGGTCATTAAGCATACTGATGTCATAGCTAAAAACCACAGTGATGTCACATCACAAAGATAATTAAGCATTATATTAAAATAATACTAACACTACAGAAAATAGTTCTTCAATATGTGTCAGATCACTGAACATTGGGCCCCCTCAGACCGAAGGCACAGGTCAATGCATGTCATTTAAGACTAAAGTTCATGTCAGCTGCTAAGAAATTAAATAAACTGCATAGTAGAATAATGACTGGGACTTGTGGCTGATTATTGCACAAGCCTCTGCAGGGAAATCCGCTGATATATGTTGGAGATCGTGATCCATGTATAACAGGCGAGATTACCTAGGGATCAGAAACCAAAGGTTCCTATCTTTGGGACTTGAAGGAGCTTCATACAGATTTCCCTGAAGACGTAATTAAGTCATAATTCCATATTCCAGTGTTTAACGGCATTGTAATTTATATTGTAAATGAGGATAACCTTCGGGAACCTACCAGAGAGAGGAAATACTCTGTTACTAGCAAGTCTGATTGAAGGCGCATAAAATCAACCAAAATCCAACCGCTGGGGCTCCAAGCGATCACGAGAATTGGAAAGAACACTGTTTGATTGGAACAGTGGTCAACAGATAACATCTGTTTCCCTGTAATTAACAGTCAATGTCCATAATTCGAAATGCTGCAACAGCCAACAGGTGGGTAAAAGAACATTCAAAATTGTACTGATATACTGTATAAAACATTATACACAAATTTAGAACTTATATCAGAAGTTACTGTCCCTGCAGATGTTAATGCACAAGTTTTTCTTTAACATCAAAGCAGTCCAATATAGATCATATTCGAGTCTTCTCTCCCACAGGAGCCGATAGGTTCTTGTTTGTTCTCCGAAAAATAAGATGAATGCAACACAATGATCCACAATAGTGAAGATCCACTGAACCAGAATAAAGGTGCATGATTTTTTTTCTACTTTCAAAGTGGCATAGATAAAACTGCATGTCATAGAAACCAACCTATCAAAGAGATCTCAGAAGCCCGACTCAAGTTTCACCTTTCAGCTTCTTCTGGGGCTTCTACTCTGGCACTGGATGATGACCTGACCAGGTAACTGGTACTATGAGACAGGGACCCCTATGTACCTGTGTCCAGGATTGAAGTAAGCTCTGTAAAAATAGTGACTGCCATGTACACAGGAGCCGGAGAAGCAGATTGTTCGGCCGATGAGATCAAGTGTCTCTCTCTATTATGCTTCAGTGCTCTGCGCTGTCTGAACGTTAATCCCTCAAATTGCCGTGTAAGACAGCTTTCTGTTCTGTCCCATGTCTATTCACAATTGCTATTGCCAGGCCATATTCACATTAAAATGCTCTAATCTCTCAGAAATGGTTAAAAAACACTAAAAAAGAAATATACACTGCTCAAAAAAATAAAGGGAACACTCAAATAACACATCCTAGATCTGAATGAATGAATATTCTCATTGAATACTTTGTTCTGTACAAAGTTGAATGTGCTGACTACAAAATCACACAAAAATCATCAATGGAAATCAAATTTATTAACCAGTGGAGCCTGGATTTGGAGTCACCCCCAAAATTAAAGTGGAAAAACACACTACAGGCTGATCCAACTTTGATGGAATGTCCTTAAAACAAGTCAAAATGAGGCTCAGTATTGTGTGTGGCCTCCATGTGCCTGTATGACCTCCCTACAACGCCTCGGCATGCTCCTGATGAGGTTGCGGATGGTCTCCTGTGGGATCTCCTCCCAGACCTGGACTAAAGCATCCGCCTGCTCCTGGACAGTCTGTGGTGCAACGTGAAGGTGGATGGAGCGAGACATGATGTCCCAGATGTGCTCAATCGGATTCAGGTCTGGGGAATGGGGGTCCAGTCAATAGCTTAAATGCCTTTGTAAGGGGGAAGACCGGGGTGTAAGTGCTTTCAGAGCAAGGGATCCGGAACTGCCTGGGCCGTACCTCCTGTTTGCAGGGGGGAGACAGACTGCGAGCACAGGAGTCATGTGACTTGGAAGTTCGGGGTGTGTCCAGAGAGAGAGCTAGGAAGTCAGGTGACCCAGGGACTCCTGGTGTGACTGGGGAGAGACGAGGACGTTTTGCGCGGGAAAGCGGAGCTGAGTCCTGCGCAGTAGAACAGTGTAGAGGGTCCAGGCTCCTGGCTCGAGTACTGGGAGCAGGAGTCAGGTGCAGTGGACCAGAGGAGTCAAGCACGACTATAGGGACAAGGGATGCAGGGTCCGTGTAGTCGAGGCACGTCAGGTGCCGTGTTATGGACTAGGGGCTCAGCGGGTAAAACCGGAGACCGCCCGCTGCCGCCAGAAGACGGAGCATTGTTTGGGCGGGGAAGCCTGAAGAAATCATCACCTGCATCTGCTGGCGACTGCCTTGTGAGGAGCCAGAGTCAGCTAAGTGTACAAACTAACGTTTACAACCTGTTCGGCTCTGCTACATCTTGCCAGACTGTGAACTGTTAGTTATAGACTTTCACCTGCTATTTTCCTTGTTTTCCCCCCATATTTTCCTTGTTGCTCCCTGCGTGGAGATTTACCTTGTTCTTATAAACCCTCCTTGTTTATTAACCCCGTATTGGCTGCTCTGTGTTTCTGTGTCACTGCATCTAAAGTACCCGTGTCTCGTCTCTCCGTCTCTCCAGACACACCAGGAGTCCCTCAGTCACCTGACTTCCCAACTCTCTCTCTGGACACACCCCCAACTTCCCAGTCACATGACTCCTGTGCTCGCAGTCTGTCTCCCCCCTGCAACAGGAGGTACGGCCCCGGCAGTTCCAGGTCCCTTGCTCTGAAAGCACTTACACCCCGGTCTTCCCCCTTACACCTTCATCTTGCAGGAACTGCCGACTCACTCTAGCCACATGAGGTCTGGCATTATCCTGCATTAGGAGGAACCCAGGGCCAACCGCACCAGCATATGGTCTCACAAAGGGTCTGAGGATCTCATCTCGGTACCTAATGGCAGTCAGGCTACCTCTGGCGAGCACATGGAGGGCTGTGTGGCCCTCCATAGAAATGCCACCCCACACCATTACTGACCCACTGCCTAACCGGTCATGCTGAAGGATGTTGCAGGCAGCAGATCGCTCTCCACGGCGTCTCCAGACTCTGTCACGTCTGTCACATGTGCTCAGTGTGAACCTGCTTTCATCTGTGAAGAGCACAGGGCTCCAGTGGTGACTTTGCCAATCCTGGTGTTCTGTGACAAATGCCAAGCATTCTGCACGGTGTTGAGCTGTGAGCACAACCCCCATCTGTGGACGTTGGGCCCTCATACCACCCTCATGGAGTCGGTTTCTAACAGTTTGTGCAGGCACATGCACATTTGTGTCCTGCAGAAGGTCATTTTGCAGGGTTCTGGCAGTGCTCCTCCTGTTCCTCCTTGCACAAAGGCGGAGGTAGCGGTCCTGCTGCTGGGTTGTTGCCCTCCTACGGCCCCCTCCACGTCTCCTGGTGTACTGGCCTGTCTCCTGGTAGCGCCTCCAGCCTCTGGACACTACGCTGACAAACACAGCAAACCTTCTTGCCACAGCTTGCATTGATGTGCCATCCTGGATGAGCTGCACTATCTGAGCAACTTCTGTGGGTTGTAGAGTCTGTCTCATGCTACCACGAGTATGAAAGCACAACCGACATCCAAAAGTGACCAAAACATCAGCCAGAAAGCATTGGTACTGAGATGTGGTCTGTGGTCCCCACCTGCAGAATCACTCCTTTATTGAGGGTGTCTTGATAATTGCCTATAATTTCCATCTATTGTCTATTCCATTTGCACAACAGCATGTGAAATTGATTGTCAATCAGTGTTGCTTCCTAAGTGGACAGTTTGATTTCACAGAAGTTTGATTTACTTGGAGTTATATTCTGTTGTTTAAGTGTTCCCTTTATTCTTTTGAGCAGTGTATTTGCAAAGATATTTTTACGTTACCCCACACAGTTTTGAGATGGAAATTCCGCTTTAAAGCTAGACCATAGGTTTGTCTTATATCTTCTGATACTGTATATGTTCAGTATAGCTGTAAGTAGACGAAAAAAATAGAGATTTTACTAAACTAGTCTCTGCTGGATTTATGCAGTAATTGCATTCTTCAGGAATACAATCTCATTTCTCCTTGCAGTAGCTGGGATGAGTCACACATCCAAGGAATCTATGCGACTTCTAGAAGAAATGATAATTTATTAGCGTAGGTTCAATTTGTTGTTTCGTGTTACTTTGCAGAGGTCGGACCTTCAGATCAAATTCTGTGCAAGGTGAATATACACTCATATTTCCTCTAGTCGCATCTCTCTAAATCTGATGTCATCCTTCTCTTAGCATCACCTGCCCTGCTTTCTTAAAGAAACCGTAACCCTAGAAATGAATGCTAATAATAAACAAGAGGTAATATTTGATAGTCTGCACAATTTTCTGCATGTTCTTGAAGCACTCTGATATGGTAAACACACAAGGTTTTATATATACAGTGGGGGGAAAAAAAGTATTTAGTCAGCCACCAATTGTGCAAGTTCTCCCACTTAAAAAGATGAGAGAGGCCTGTAATTGACATCATAGTTAGACCTCAACTATGAGAGACAAAATGAGAAAACAAATCCTGAAAATCACATTGTCTGATTTGGAAAAAAATTCTCAATACTTTGTTATATATCCTTTGTTGGCAATGACAAAGGTCAAACGTTTTCTGTAAGTCTTCACAAGGTTGGCACACACTGTTGCTGGTATGTTGGCCCATTCCTCCATGCAGATCTCCTCTAGAGCAGTGATGCTTCTATAGGGTTTAGATCTGGAGACTGGCTAAGCCACTCCAGGACCTTCAAATGCTTTTTACAAAGCCACTCCTTCGTTGCCCTGGCAGTGTGCTTGGGATCATTGTCATGCTGAAAGACCCAGCCACGTTTCATCTTCAATGCCCTTGCTGATGAAAGGAGGTTTGCACTCAAAATCTCACAATACATGGCCCCATTCATTCTTTCATGTACACGAATCAGTCGTCTTGGTCTCTTGGCAGAGAAAAAGCCCCAAAGAATGATGTTGCCACCCCCATGCTTCACAGTAGGTATGGTGTTCTTTGGATGCAACTCAGACAAGTTGCGTTTCTACCAAACAGTTCTACTTTGGTTTCATCTGACCATATGACATTCTCCCAAAACTCTTCTGGATCATCCAAATGCTCTCTAGCAAACTTCAGACGGGCCCACACTGCAGGATATGAGTCCCTGGCGGCGTAGTGTGTTACTGATGGCAGCCTGTGTAACGTTGGTCCCAGCTCTCTGCAGGTCATTCACTAAGTCCCCCCGTGTGGTTCTGGGATTTTTGCTCACCGCTCTTGAGATCATTTTGACCCCACAGAGTGAGATCTTGTGTGGAGCGCCAGATCGAGGGAGATTATCAGTGGTCTTGCTCGCACAGTTGATTTCTTCACACCAAGCTGCTTGCCTATTGCAGATTCACTCTTCCCAGCCTGGTGCAGGGCTACAATTTTGTTTCTGTTGTCCCTCACAGCTCTTTGGTCTTCACCATAGTAGAGTTTGGAGTGTGACTGTTTGAGGTTGCGGACAGGTGTCTTTTATACTGATAACGAGTACAAACAAGTGCCAGTACTACAGGTAATGAGTGGAGGACAGAGGAGCCTCTTAAAGAAGAAGTTACAGGTCTGTGAGAGCCTGAAATCTTGCTTGTTTCTAATTGACCAAATACTTATTTTCCACTAAAATTTGAAAAAAAATTGTTTCCAAATCAGACAATGTGATTTTCAGGATATGTTTTCTCATTTTCTCTCTCATAGTTGAGGTCTACCTATGATCTCAACTACAGGCCTCTCTCATGTTTTTAAGTAGGAGAACTTGCACAATTAGTGCTGACTAAATACTTTTTTTCCCCTCTGTATATATTGTATGGAGCACTCTGGCAGCATTTCAGGATATACACAGGCACAAAGTTTCTTGGTGAAAACTGGTAGTCTTATTATAGTTTAAAAATCTTCAGCATGAGCACAAACCGCCTTTGCTCCAGTATAAAGGTGAGCAAAAATAAACAAACAGTCCTTACGGCAATACGTGATCACAGAGCGGACTCACCCCTTCAAAATTAAGTCCAGTCTTAGTCAGCCTTTGGCAGAGACTGACCAGCATACAATAGGTCTTTCCATCTCCACACACAGACACCACTGTGGCAGGAGAACTGCCTTAAATAATCCCTTCAAATTCTGTAGTGGAGGTATTGTAGCGACCAGCCCCACCCAGTTCTTTTGGCCGCTCCTAAAACTCAGACCCCAAAATCTGGGCACATTAAAAAAAACTTCTGAACAACTTATCATTGCTGGAGCCTTCTTTTACGGGACTCACATAACCGAGGCTAGCCAGCTAGCCACCTCGGTGACACATACCTCCCATCCAGGACCTTGCCAGTTGCTTTCCTACAATATATATTTGTACTATGTGTAATATCAGACAAAATAGGATCCAAAAAGAAGAGAAAATGAAAAGTGGAAGCTTTGTGATATATTTTCATGTTTTGTGCATTTTCTATGTGTAGTATACTGTTGCGTTATAAAAAGAAATAGGATTCCACCGTGGTTGTCCAGAGAAAGAAGCTTGTACACTTTGAAACGCATTGACTAAACAAACCACTTACACTCGGATTGGCATCCCTCATACTTTCTACATGGCAGCGCAGAATTAACCCATTTGTTTCTCCATTACCTGCATTTTCATCCCCTTGTGGGTCTGCAGCAGCCTAAGCGTTAAGAGTGGTTGTGTGCACACAACCCGACCAGGTGAGCATTATCAAATTATTCTCTCAATATTGTTACCCAGATAAGACCCTATTTTTGCGCTTTGTGTCTTTCCAGTTCTCCCTTTACTTGGTTCCTACAATATATATTTGTACAATGTGTAAAAGCAGACAAAATAGGATTCAAGGAGAAGAGGAAATGAAAAGTGGAAGCTTTGTGATACAATTTCATGTTTTGTGCATTTTCTATGTGCAGTAAGTATACTGTTACATTATAAAAAGAAGTGGGCTAATATAGAAATGGTCAATTTACAATAGAGGAAAAAAATCACTTTCTGCTTTAGTAATGCAGAAAGATACTGACAATATGCAGTGTATGTGCTGTCCAATAATACTTAACTTTTATTGCTAAATTTTAAAGAGCCTAAGTATGAAAAACCTGACTGAATTCTGTGACGGCTGATATCTCTGAACCCTGGTAGTACAATATAAAAAAAATTGCAATGGCTATCATATCTCAATAGTAGACACGAGGATGTATTTGCAGATGGCAACCCTCTTAATTTCTTTTAAATAGAATCTTTGATTATTAAAACATGGTGTTAGTGTCTCCTCAACCTCCCCCGACATGTTTCACCGTATAAATGGTGTCCCCAGGGGCATTAGCTAATGTGCCTGTACCACTATTCTTAAAGGGAACCTGTCAGGTGTCAGCACGATTTTGTAATGGAAAGTAAAGACATGGCTGTAATACAGATTAAATTAATACCATTGATGAAGAAATCCACTTTGTGGTTCTTTAAACACCATTTTAAGTTTTCTGCTTATTAGATTTTGGTGCACAGGAACTGGACTGTGCATTGGGTCTTCTCCTCCAAGTCTGTGATTCCCCGGCCCCTCTATCTGCCTCTAACCTTTGAATTATCCACCTCTTCTGTTTTAAATCTCATCAGTGACCTGTCATTCACAGATCTGAGGCAGTGGAGGGGCCGGGGAATCACAGACAGGAAGGAGAAGACCCAGTGCACAGTCCGGCCCCTGTGCACCGAAATCTAATTTGCAGAAAATTTAAATGGTGATTAAAGAAGAACCACAAGGCACATTTCTTCACCAATGTAATCATTATTTCAGTGTCATTACAGCCATGTCTTTACAAAATCGTGCTGACAGCTTCTCTTTAATGTGTCTTGTGAACACAGATTCATTTTTCAGCACTACACTACTCAAATATAGTGGCTCCATATAGGTAGGTACATACGTTAAACCCAAGGGATACAGAAATTCTCACTATTAAGAATCGTAATGTAAACTATCTGAAAAAAAGCCATTCTTCCACTTAAAAGCTATGTACACCCTTTTGTCATGGAAAATTGACTCGCCCCCTGGACCTGTGCTGTGCAGGGGATACCCGGAGCCGGATCGCTGGGGGTTGTAGTCCTCCGTGGCTGTGACCCGGTCCGTGCCCAGGGCGGTCAAACCAGTGGCAGTCTTAATAATGTGACAAATGTCCGACTACGCCACCCGTGGATTGCGGTCAATGGGGACCGCCGCTGCAGGGCAGACCGCTGAGGCTGATATTATGTGTGCAGCTTAGAATGGGATGACTCCCCACGGGAGGAGTATAGCCTCAGGGCAGTTAGTGTGGAGATAATGGGAGTGATGGTGTGAGCGTCCCAGTACTGATGGTGCTCGTGCGACGATGAAACACAGAGACGTGGGGCTGCAGTTTCCAATGCTTTACTCACAGTTGTTATTCGTGTCAATCCTGCAGGCGATGACTGCCCAAGCCGTGCTGCGTCCACCAGGCAAGGGGCTTGACCAACTCCCAGGCAATTCCAGAGCGTGGCACAGGGCTCCCTTCTCTTCCCTTCTCTGGCCGTCCTCACCAGTGACCCATCTTTGTCCAGCTTCCTCGGGCCTTCTATTGGCGAAACCTATCTCCGGTTTCCCTGACCCTATGTGGTATGCTTTCCTGGCGGATGTAGTGAGGGGTCGCACCAAGATGTGGTCACAACCTCCGGTCTTTGGCTGAGGAATCTGTTGCCCTCACCAATTTGGGTTCCGGTACCCTGCTCTGCCAACCCTTCACCCGCAATCTCCTGGGCCTATGGGGTTCCTTCTGTCCTCGTGTCTCTGGGCCTTTCTCCGTGTTCCTGTTCCCTTATCTCCTTTCTGTTCCAGTTCCAGTTCCTACTTCTCCTTCTCCTCTCAGGCTCCGGCCTCTTCTCTAGGCCTGCCTCTGGAGCAGCACCCAGCCTGAGCTGCTGCTCCCTGTCTGCTCTCCTCACAGACTGCACTGAACTCGACCCTGTCCTAAGATGGTGCCCACCTTATATACCTCCCTTATGTGTGAGCCCAGGTGACTAGCAACCAATGGGCTCCTACCTATGCCCAGAGACCCACCCCTATCTGCTCCTACACCACTGGGTTTTCCTTCCCCTCCCCACTCCAGACAGGGACAGATGCTGTCGTGCCTGCACTCCTGTCTTGTGGGAGCACCGTTGACCTGTCCCTCGGAAATGGGGTGTGTGTGGTGCATGCAGCCTAACGAGTCCTGGTCCACACTGCATCCTTACCCGGGAGTGGAATATCACACCTCTGGTTTGAGGTGCAATACCCCTGTAGCAGCCGAGCCCTCGGGGTGCCACAAAATGATTTTTACATATGTTTATGGTTACCTTTTTAGTAAAAAAGCAAAAGTTGCAAAGAGTCTAAAATAGCAGTTTGATGCTCCTAGTTTCAGAATTTTCTCATGTGGACAGGTCTCTTCCAATAATATATGCTGAACTGCTGAATTTAAGGTCTGTGTCCAGGATGTTGATATCCTCACTGGCTCTTATGTTTCAGCACAGCTTCATTCCTGGAGGGATTTCCCCTTCTATAGTTCATGAAATGTCATGTGGTTTTCTCTTTTTTTCTACAGCCTGAGTGAACTGCCTTCTCTAATAAATTGAATGGTTTCCTCTCTTTTTCCTCTCTGTGTAAAATACCCCCACTTCCCCGGTCCCTTTGGCTTTAAAGGGATTGTATGATACATTTAATTGTGTCTCTAATTAACTTTCATTAAAAACTAAGCATTTTTCTATTTGACAGTAGTATAAAAGTCCCTGGTGTTCCCGTTCAGATGTATTTGTTTTCTCTACCGATGACATTTTGTTTGAAACTCCCAGCATGCAAAAAGGAGTCTCAAATGGAATATCAGCCCTGACATTGGTTCAGTGCACTGTTACTCTCTAATTCTTGTCTCAGTGCTCCTTTGTTGTTGAAACAGAATGTCATCAGTGATGGGGCTGGTCTGTTCTGCTCTTCTCTGACTTTTCTACTGCAGAGTGTGTCCTCTCTTTATGTCAGTGTTCGGTCAGTGTGCTCTGCTCCGAAGCTGACAAGTTAAGAGAATCCACTGAGTATGCAATGGTAGTCTATTCCAATGCATACTCTGTGCGTTTTTTCTCTTTAACAGTATTCTGTCAGTACGCTCTGCTCCAAAACCTCTCTAAACACGCGCAAAGAGAAAGAACACACTGAATATGCATTGGAACAGACAACTTATGTTCAGTGGTTTCTCTTTTCTTGAAAGCATTCAGAGAGGCATCACAGCAGAGAACACACTGAGTATGCAATGGCATAGACATCTGTTGCATACTCAGTGTGTTCTCTTTCCTTGCCGGCTTCAGAGCAGAACGCAGTAACAGAACACCAGTAAGAAGAAGAGAACACACTTAGCAGTAGAACAGTCAGAAGAGAGCTGAATAGATGAGCAACGTCACTAATGACATTTTGTTTCATGGAAGAAGCGACATAGAAGCAAGCAGGAGGTTGGGACTATAGTGCAGGGACAGCCCACTGTTGTGGGAGTTTCCAACAAAACATCATCGGAAGTGAAAATAAAAATCCAAAAGTATATCAAGAGAACGTTAGGGAATTTTAAATTAGTGTCAATTAGAAAAATCCTTAGTTTTTAAAGGTAATTAATTAGAGATAAAGGGGTTGTCCGATACCTTACACTGTAACAATGAGCAAAGTGAGAGGGAGAGCAGTCAGAGCCAGGAGCAGGGTTATGACGCATGTGTGTCACATTGTATACAGATCATCTGTTGAAGTGCAAGACTTAGGGCTCGCACACACGAGTGTGTAAATCAGATGAGTGCAATCTGATTAAAAAAAAAGAAGGGATTTTTACTCGGACCAATGTTATTCAATTAGGCAGAGCATTTCTGCTGTTTTTTTCCCAGCTGTATTTGGCATGAGAAAAATCTGCAGCATGCTGCGATTTTAACCTGAAATCGATTCAGATGCCATACGGACCATCAGTGGCATCCGATTTTTATGGATAAATTGTAATTCTGTAAGATGGGAAACTGTAAATGGTCCTTTAAATGATAGCTGCTGAGTAAAAGAAACGGATTACGTATGGACGACACGTGTAGGGATGTGGACTGTCTTACCCTGTTCCTGCCACCTGAAGACAAAAAACGCGTCGTGTATACTGTCATGCGGTTTTTATGTAAAAGTGATGTGCGTCTTATGTAATGTATTACGGTAATATACAGCATGTGAAGTGTCAACACATAATGTGAGTATAATATAGGATAAGCTTAGGATTGCATAAGTGCGGCTTATACAGTAAGTGGTTTAGTAGCAGCATATGAGATAAGGAAATGGTTGATGATAGAACTAGCCCAGTGGGTGGCCACTAGTTTTAATAAAAAGGGGGGCACTTCCTGATAGGGAGAGTTCAGAGAGAGTTAGTGAAATGCATAGTGAAGGTCAAGTTTAGGTGCGGTGGGCTGCGAGGGGCAGCATGTGTCACTTGTTCCAGACAGTGGGAGGAATTACTGGGATCCTGAGCAGTCGCTCCTGTCACGGCCGGAGCCCAAAGTCTGGCGTAGTGGCCTCCAGACACATCATATCCTCTGGCGTACAGTGGAAGATGGACAGGAACCTGCATAGACTGAAGGTAATGGCCGATCCCGGGTGCACTGCTGAGGTGGACGGGAAATCCCTGAGACTGATAGAATCAGTGGGTTTGGGGGTGGTTTGGGGGTAGTCCAGGACAATCTAGCGACTGGACTTAAGAGAAGTTGTACTAAGGAGGAAGAAAACGTGAATTCCTGTGCCCAATACCACCTGTCACCACATGATGAACTTGGTTCGCCTAGTAAACGTTTGCCTGTTGTAAAGAACTTGGTGTCCCCTGAATTGTGTGTGGTGGCTCCTGAGGACTAAAGCCTGGAGGCAGCGGAGGCCTGCGGCCTACAAGTGAGTGTGATGCACCCCACACCCTACAGCACACTGGGACACCATTTGTCTGTAACGTGCCAGAGCAAAACCGGACAGCAGCTCGGTCATGACTACCGCTTTAGGCCGCTTTACAATTGGCGTAGTCGGCAGGATCGATCCATACATCAACATAACTTGGAGAATAGAACCCCAGATCTGGCAAAACATATATAATAGGGAAATCAGGAGGCAAAATTACCCCCAGAGTACCCATAGTCAAACTCCATCTACAATCATAGTAATTCAAGAGAAAACGAGGAGTATTATAGACTCAAGGAATAAAAGCTGAATTTTATTGAAGTAGTATTAAAACCCCTTAATGGCCCAGGGCGTATTAGTACACCCCAAGCAATCACCCCCGGTTCAGTGAGGGCTCCGGCGGTGAGAAGTGGCCAGCAGCAATAGAAGAATCCACCTCAAGGACCTCTACGCACGTTTCGCTGTGTTGTGTTGGCTCCCTGGGAAGGGAGGAGAGCCAGGGCTGGGAAGGGAGGAGAGCCAGGCGGAGGTGACCGAGCGGACCGGGAGGACCAGTAGGAGGCGACCGGAGGGACGAGCGCAAGAGAGCGCTGTGGCAGCGTGCAGTGCCGGCCAGCGGAGGGTGCCAGGTGGTGGTTACCAGGAGGTGATCAGGAGGACCGGTAAGAGGCGACCGGAGGGACAAGCGCGCTGTGATAGCGTGCAGCGTCCCTAGAGGAGGTGAGTGAGGGGCAGGAGGCCGCGATAAGCGGCCCTACTGAACCCAAGTGTGTACTGTACTGTATTGTATTTGTATCTGTATTGTAATTGTATTGTATTCCCTAGTCCATATTTAATTGATTACCCCCCCGTCCATATTTAAATTGATTCCCCTGAACACCCCCGTCCATATTTAACTGATCCCTCTGACCACATTAAATTGACCCCCCCGTCCTCATTTAATTGATCCCCGACCACCCCCCGTCCATATTAAAGTGATCCCCCTGACCACATTTAAATGATTGACCCCCCCCAGCCCATAATTGATTGATCCCCCTTGTCCTATTTAATAGATTCCCCTTGTCCACTTTTACTCATCCCCAGTCCCTATCTATTTGCCTTATCCCCCACCATATTTAATTAACCCCTGTCCATAATTAATTGATTGATTCCCCAGACCACAATTAATTATTTCCCCAGTCCATATTTATTGATATTATTGATACTTATTGATCCCCAGTCCTTAGTTAATTGACCCACCGTCCATACCTATTTTTTTGCTTTACCCCCCATCCTATTTAATTAAACCCCCTGTCCATAATTAATTGATTGAATCCCTAGTCCACAATTAATTATTTCCCCAGTCCATACTTATTGATCCCAGTCCATAGTTAATTGACACACCGTCCACACTTAATTAATCCACCTGACCCACTCAGCTGATCCCCCGTCCATACTTAATTGATACTTAATTGATCCCCCGTCCATACTTAATTGATCCCGCGCCGATATCTAATCGATACACTTGCACATCCCTAATTGATCACCGTCCATACACCTATATATAAATAATTGTGTTTTGTACTTGTACATATATACTGACTGTATCCCCATATTTAGAATGACGTCCATGTTGGCCGGAGCCGTGCAGTGTACATCTTGCGCAATGTATGCATTCCCTGAGCTACCGCTCAGGGATCCATACTGCTGCGAGAGATGTGAGCATATCGTGCACTTGGAAGCCCAAATCCTGGATCTAAGTGCTCAGATAGCGGTACTGAGGAGTATCGACAACATGGAACGGAGTTTGCTGCTCACCGAGCAGACACTCAATGGGTCAACACTGGGGGTGGAGCTTAGTGGGGAAGCGCAGGCTGAACAGGCAGGGAGCTGGGTAACGGTTAGAAGGGATAGAGGGAAGAAGTATAGGAAGGCTGGTTCAGAACCGGCATTATTGGAGCACGACAGATCCTCTGACCGCCGGGGGAGTGTATGCTCCAGTAATGAGGGGGAGGGGGGAAGTGTAGGGCAGGCTAGACAGGTCCTGGTAGTGGGTGACTCTATTATTAGGGGGACAGACAGGGCAATCTGTCACAAAGACCGGGATCGCCGAACGGTGTGCTGCCTCCCTGGCGCTCGAGTCCGGCACATCGCGGATCGGGTTGACAGGTTACTGGGTGGGGCTGGCGAAGACCCAGCGGTCATGGTCCACATTGGCACCAATGACAAAGTGAGTGGTAGATGGAGGGTCCTTAAAAATGATTTCAGGGATCTAGGTAGGAAGCTTAGGGCAAGGACCTCCAAGGTAGTTTTCTCAGAAATACTACCAATCCCGCGAGCCACACAGGAGCGCCAACGGGAGGTTAGGGAGGTGAATAAGTGGCTAAAGAGTTGATGCAAGGCAGAAGGGTTTGGGTTCATGGAGAACTGGGCCGACTTCGCTGTCGGCTACAGGCTCTACCGTAGGGACGGGCTGCACCTCAATGGGGAGGGTGCAGCGGTGCTGGGGAAGAAGATGGCTAATAGGTTGGAGGAGTTTTTAAACTAGAGACGGGGGGGGGAAACCAAGGAAATAGGTGGGATGTGAGGCAAGCAAGGGGGAAGGGGAGAAGTGAATATAATGAGGGTGGAGAGGGGGGTGGGGATAGTACAGTTAGATCGTTAGAGAAGAATAGGATGCTAAATAACCCCAAAGTTTTATCTTGCATGCTGACCAACGCAAGAAGCCTGACCAATAAGGCGGATGAGCTGCGGGCGCTTATATCGGAGGAGAGGTATGACATCGTAGGTATAACAGAGACTTGGCTAGACGATAGCTACGACTGGGCGGTAAATTTAACAGATTATAGTTTATTTAGAAGGGACCGGAAACAGGGGAAGGGCGGAGGAGTCTGCTTATATGTAAAGTCACGTCTAAAGCCCAGACTAAGGGAAGATATAGGAGAGGGAGAAGAGGGGGTCGAGTCCATGTGGGTAGAGATAGAGGGGGCAAAAAATAATAATAAAATATTACTGGGGGTCTGCTATAAGCCACCCAATATAACAGAGGAGAATGAGAAACTGCTATTAGGACAAATAGACAAAGTAGCAAAACATAATGAGGTGATTGTAATGGGGGACTTCAACTACCCGGATATTGACTGGGAAACAGAAACCTGTAGATCGCAGAAAGGAAAAAGGTTCTTGACAAATATCAAGGATAATTATCTCTCCCAACTAGTGCAGGAACCAACGAGAGGGAAGGCAGTGTTGGACTTAATATTGACTAATAGGCCTGATAGAATAACTGAGGTACAGATAGGGGGGCACCTAGGTAATAGCGATCATAATATTATCAATTTCAAAATGCCCTTCAGTAGGGTTATCAATAAGGGAACAACTAAAACATTAAACTTTAGGAGGGCGAAGTTTGATCAGCTGAAAGAAAACCTTCAACTTATAGACTGGGACAAAGTTCTTAATCAAGGAAATACGAATAGTAAATGGGAAACCTTCAAAAGAATTCTGAATACTCAGTGCGAGAGGTATATACCGTATGGGAATAAAAGGGCCAGAAATAAGAGGAAACCAATATGGTTGAATAAGAACGTAAAAGGGGCGTTAAATAGCAAAAAAGAGGCATTCAAGAGATTAAAACAGGAAAACAGCAAGGAGGCACTAATGTGTTACAAGGAAAAAACGAGAACCTGCAAAAAACAAATAAAAATAGCAAAGGAGGAAACAGAGAGACGTATTGCTAGGGAAAGTAGATCAAATCCCAAACTGTTCTTTACGTATATAAATAGTAAAAGGATTAAATCGAATAATATTGGACCGATAAAAAGTGATGAAGGCAAAATCATAGAGAAAGATGAGGATAAAGCTAATCTATTAAGTAAATTTTTTTCGTCAACTTTCACAAAGGAAAAAGAACTAACAGGCGAAATGAGAAGTGACAAGCTTAATCCTCCACTAAGTATGACAAATCTAACCCAAGCTGGGGTACAGAAACGCCTCAGTAACATTAAAATAAACAAATCACCAGGACCTGATGGCATACACCCACGGGTACTAAGGGAACTAAGTAATGTGATAGACAGACCGTTATATCTTATATTTAAGGACTCTGTTGAGACTGGGTCTGTACCACTTGATTGGCGACAGGCGAATGTAGTGCCAATATTCAAAAAGGGAGCAAAAAGTGACGCCGGAAACTATCGGCCGGTGAGTCTGACGTCCGTTGTGGGCAAAATTTTTGAAGGCTTTATTAATGAGGCAATCATGGAGCATCTTGACGCTAATAATCTATTAACCCCGAACCAACATGGATTCATGAGGAATCGCTCCTGCCAAACAAACCTGATTGACTTCTACGAGGAGGTTAGCTCTCGAGTAGATCAGGGGGAACCAGTGGATGTCGTGTATCTCGACTTCTCAAAAGCGTTCGATAGCGTGCCACATAATAGGTTGGTATACAAAATGAGAATGATGGGGCTGGGGGAAAATGTCTGCAAGTGGGTAGCTAACTGGCTAAAGGATAGAAGGCAGAGGGTGGTTATAAATGGAATATACTCAGATTGGGTAAGCGTCACTAGTGGGGTACCACAGGGGTCTGTACTAGGCCCAATGTTATTTAATATCTTTATTAACGACATAGTCAACGGGATAAATAGTAAAATATCAATATTTGCAGATGACACAAAGTTATGTAAAACAATTAATACAAAAGAGGATAGTGAAGACCTTCAGAGGGATTTGGATAAGCTGGGTAGGTGGAGCATTAAATGTCAAATGAGGTTTAACGAGGAGAAATGTAAGGTCATACATATGGGAAGGAAAAATGGAAGTCACCAGTACTCACTGAATGGGAAATCATTGGGGAATTCAGAGATGGAGAAGGACTTGGGCATCTTGATTGATAGCAAACTAAATTGGAGTGCCCAAAGTCAGGCCGCTGCTGTAAGGGCAAACAGGGTAATGGGATGTATCAGAAGAGGTATAGCTGCAAAGGATGAGAACATTGTTCTTCCACTGTACAAAGCACTGGTCAGACCACACTTGGAATACTGTGCTCAGTTATGGGCCCCAATATATAGAAAGGATATAAATGAGCTTGAAAAGGTACAAAGGAGGGCAACAAAATTAATAAAGGGAATGGAGGGACTGCAATACCCAGAGAGGTTGGCAAAACTAGGACTATTCAGCCTGGAAAAGAGAAGGTTGAGGGGGGACATAATAAATGTGTACAAATATGTTAGGGGACAGTATAGAGACCTTGCCCGGGATTTGTTCAAAAGGAGGGATATTACGGTAACAAGAGGGCACTCACTAAGACTGGAAGAGAAAAGGTTTCAGCACCAGCATAGGAAGGGGTTCTTTACGGTAAGAGCAGTGAGAATATGGAATTCACTGAGTGAGGAGACGGTAATGTCGGATTCACTACACCAGTTCAAGCGGGGACTGGATGCTTTTCTAGATACCAGGCAGATTTCTGCATATACTTAAAAATAGAATAAAATAGTAGGTTGATACAGGGATTTATTCTGACTGCTGGTTTCAGAGTCGGGAGGGAATTTTTCCTCAGGTGAAGATTGGCTAAATCATTTGGGGTTTTTGCCCTCCTCTGGATCAACTTTAGCAACTACAGAACTTACAGGTCGAACTTGATGGACGCAAGTCTTTATTCGGCTTTACAAACTATGTATGTGTTCACCGCTTCATCATGGGGGATATGTGTAACCTAGCTGACAGGATCCTTAAATCCTTAAATCTCTGTGACAGCGTGTCACATGGTAAATACTGGTCAATAGTAACAGACAAACCGGCGCATGCGCACCTAATTATTAGTCAAACTGAAGGCCAGGACCTGAGACTAGTGAGTCATGTGCTCATATAGGAGCCACCCCCTCTCAGGTTGTGCATAGCGGCGCATGCGCGCCCTGGCCCAAGCGTCCCAGCAACTCGCCGGTGGCGTCACTACCCCTGCGCGGGAGCCAGGAAGCGTCACCATAGCACCCACGCACGTGTGCGGCAGACACAGACACTCCGGAGAGCACGGAGCACAAGGACAGGGAAACGCACGCGCACTGCACCACTAATGACCTAATAAAAATCAAGGTGAGGAGGCCACATCTATGCTTATTTGTACACATTACAATATAATAATAGCTAATTAGAAAGCAGATCCACATTATATCAATAGGTATCCGGATAAGTCCACAGTAATAAGATAATTGCACAGATGCCGAAGTCCCCACAGCAGAAGATTTCTTTAGTATATGATGTCTATTTTCAAAGGACATCAGAACGAATAAAGGATCACTGTCAGATAGGGAATATGATAATATAATAAATATGTATATCATCAATGTGAATAAAAGAAAAGGAAAAACAAGAAAAAGGAATCTACATAAAATAACTTAAAGCAGTAATGCATGTCTACAGGAATGATGAGAAACTAATAGTCTCATTAAGACCATATGGTACAATAGACAATATTGTGCTAATACACCACGTCTCTTTTTGGGCGAGCATTTTCTTGAGGTTACCTCCTCTAATTCCACCTTTCACCACATCAATCCCCCTGACAGTCAATGATTTAGCACTACAGTTGTGAAATAGCCTAAAATGGCGTGGTAATATTTTCAAAGTTGAAATATCAGTTACTGATCCTGCAGTCACTATGTCACGAACGTGCTCCCCGGCCCTGATAACTTGGCGGATGCGGGGAAGGATCCAGTGAAAACAAAGATGGCGCTGAACACCAACAACAAGATGGCGGTGAGTGGCGCGAAATGGCAAGACAGACCTGCCCATCGTGGGTGTAGCATAAGAGAAATTGCTCGAAAATCTGTCCAGCCTAGGAGAAGTCTTGTCCAGAGTGGCTGGTCAGTGGTAAGCAGCACCCGCGCAACGAAAGGAAAAGAAACCACACCCATTGCAGCAAGTCAATGGAGAACAGGCAGAGGCTGCCAGAAAACAAGCTGCTGAGTCAGAAGTAGCTCCACCCAGGAAAGGCAGAGCCATGACGGGTCCAAGGAGCTGGAGGTGATAATGCCACTCGTGGGTAGTGAATCAGCGAAAGAGCTTTTCTGGATGAGAATTTATTTATTTATTTTTCTCACTTATATAGCGCCATTAATTCCATAGCGCTTCACAGACAATATCGGCACTGTCCCTATTGGGGCTCACAATCTACATTCCCTTTCAGTATGTCTTTGAAGTATGGGAGGAAACCGGAGAACCTGGAGGAAACCCATGCAAACACGGGGAAGAACATACAAACTCCTTGCAGATGTTGACCTTGGTGGGATTGAACCCAGGACTCCAGCGCTGCAAGGCTGCAGTGCTAACCACTGAGCCACCATGCTTGGACCAATTTTTTTATAGTGTCGGGTGTCCCCAGCCTTATATATATTCTCCAGCAGCAAAATGGTATAAATGAAACCATTTAGAAAAATGATTAATTTTGCATTTAGGAAACAAATGACCAATAAAATAAGTGCAATGGTGTACACAGCCTTTGGGCAGCATTTATATTTTGAGGATATTTAATTAATTTCTAAGTTTATCACATTCTTGGCTTAGTCTTTGCTCGATATTTGTAGTTTTAGCAATTGATTTGTCCTGAGAATTTTCTTATTTTTTTTTTATAAAGTTTCTTCCTTGATTTTTTAATTTATTTTGTGGCTCGTGTCTTCTCATATCACAACAGTTCAAACTATTGTGCTCCATATTTCTTTGAAGCTAAAGGGGCTTTTCATGTAGAAAGGGGGTTGACAAAACCATGCTATTTATGTCTTGGCTTTAGTCCCATTCAGACCACAAGCGACACTGAGGAAAGAATGGCTTACTGCAGCGACAACAGAATTCTTTCCACAGCTTTTAATTTTCTCTGGTCCCATTTCTAACAAAGCCAGTCACAAAGCAAGGTTTCCTTTTTTGCAGGAACAGTATACGCTAATTACCCCTCAACCTCGGTTCTAGTTATGTCTTTTTTTGTGATCAAGGGATCTGCCTGCCAGAGATGAATAAGAACCCTGCAAAATACAATAAAGTCCTCTACCCAACAACTACTGTATAGCAAAGCCTTACATAAAGCAATAAAGTATATAAAAAGTATGTAAAATACATAAACAGCAACCTTTAATTAGTTTAGCAATTGTAATGTTACCAAATTTTAAAATAACTAAACTTCATAAAAGAAAACATGAAATGGTTCATAGTATAGATGAGTAAATCTTTTAAAAATAAAATTCGCCAACTGAATTTATCCAAAAAGATTTATTTGCAAGTACTCCAAATGCTGTGACAAAAATCTGTATAACACTCTGAGGTCTCCTAGGATTTTCTTGAACACTTTTCAAGCTCTTAATAATGTCAAAGGGACTTCAAGATACAGCTAAAAGGAGGTTAACCGTTCACTTACAGTACAGACCAAAAGTTTGGACACACCTCATTTAAAGATTTTTCTGTATTTTCATGACTTTGAAAATTGTACATTCACACTGAAGGCATCAAAACTATGAATTAACACATGTGGAATTATATACTTAACAAAAAAGTGTGAAACAACTGAAAATATGTCTTATATTCTTGGTTCTTCAAAGTAGCCACCTTTTGCTTTGATTACTGCTTTGCACACTCTTGGCATTCTCTTGATGAGCTTCTAGAGGTAGTCACCGGAAATGGTTTTCACTTCACAGGTGTGCCATGTCAGGTTTAATAAGTGGGATTTCTTGCCTTATAAATGGGGTTGGGACCATCAGTTGTGTTGTGCAGAAGTCAGGTGGATACACAGCTGATAGTCCTACTGAATAGACTGTTAGAATTTGTATTATGGCAAGAAAAAAGCAGCTAACTAAAGAAAAACGAGTGGCCATCATTACTTTAAGAAATGAAGGTCAGTCAGTCCGAAAAATTGGGCAAACTTTGAAAGTGTCCCAAAGTGCAGTTGCAAAAACCATCAAGTGCTACAAAGAAACTGGCTCACATGAGGACTGCCCCAGGAAAGGAAGACTAAGAGTCACCTCTGCTTCTGAGGATAAGTTTATCCAAGTCACCAGCCTCAGAAATCCCAGGTTAACAGCAGCTCAGATTAGAGACCAGGTCAATGCCATACAGAGTTCTAGCAGCAGACACATCTCTACAACAACTGTTAAGAGGAGACTTTGTGCAGCAGGCCTTCATGGTAAAATAGCTGCTAGGAAACCACTGCTAAGGACAGGCAACAAGCAGAAGAGACTTGTTTGGGCTAAAGAACACAAGGAATGGACATTAGACCAGTGGAAATCTGTGCTTTGGTCTGATGAGTCCAAATTTGAGATCTTTGGTTCCAACCACCGTGTCTTTATGCGACGCAGAAAAGGTGATCGGATGGACTCTACATGCCTGGTTCCCACCGTGAAGCATGGAGGAGGAGGTGTGATGGTGTGGGGGTGCTTTCCTGGTGCCACTGTTGGGGATTTATTCAAAATTGAAGGCATACTGAACCAGCATGGCTACCACAGCATCTTGCAGCGGCATGTTATTCCATCCGGTTTGCGTTTAGTTGGACCATCATTTATTTTTCAACAGGACAATGACCCCAAACACACCTCCAGGCTGTGTAAGGGCTATTTGACCAAGAGGGAGAGTGATGGGGTGCTACGCCAGATGACCTGGCCTCCACAGTCATCAGACCTGAACCCAATCGAGATGGTTTGGAGTGAGCTGGACCGCAGAGTGAAGGCAAAAGGGCCAACAAGTGATAAGCATCTCTGGGAACTCCTTCAAGATTGTTGGAAGACCATTTCCGGTGACTACCTCTTGAAGCTCATCAAGAGAATGCCAAGAGTGTGCAAAGCAGTCATCAAAGCAAAACCTGGCTACTTTGAAGAACCTAGAATATAAGACATATTTTCAGTTGTTTCACACTTTTTTGTTAAATATATAATTCCACATGTGTTAATTCATAGTTTTGATGCCTTCAGTGTGAATGTACAATGTTCATAGTTATGAAAATACAGAAAAATCTTTAAATGAGAAGGTGTGTCCAAACTTTTGGTCTGTACTGTATGTGCTGTCATACACTACTGCTAATGTTTGTTCAGTGTTTTATGGTCTTTTCTCCCTATCTCTATGGCTAAACAGTGAGCTGTAATGTCTTCTTCCAGATTCACTTTAAAATGGCTGCTGCATTTCTTAAAGGAGACTCTGTCAGCACAGAATGACTGTTGAAACCAAGTACATGCGCTCAGTGCATTATGGCGGGGCCAAACATTTAAATACATCTCTCCACCTGTTTTCCATCTAGCTCCACCCTTCTCTAGCTCTATTAAGTCAGAGCTGTAAATCAATGAAGAGGGGGAGGGGATAGAGGGACAACCAGCATGTGGGAAGCTGTATATAAATGATTGCCCGCACTGTGAAGCACCGACTGCCTGTACTTGGTGTGAACAGTCATTCTGTGCTGACAGAGTTCCTTCAATGGGATCGCCGGAGATACATTCTCAACAGAAATAATACCACTTTAATATTATTTTGTTCTAGTTCATGTATTTCATGACCTGGTGACTCATATGACCAAATTTCATTACTTTTAAGAGAGCAATAGCAGAATAGTACGTCGTCTTTTCTGGAAAATGATATACAGTCATATGAAAAAGTTTGGGCACCCCTATTAATCTTAAGCTTAATGTTTTATAAAAATTGGTGTTTTTGCAACAGCTATTTCAGTTTGATATATGTAATAACTGTTGGACACAGTAATGTTTCTGCCTTGAAATGAGGTTTATTGTACTAACAGAAAATGTGCAATCTGCATTCAAACAAAATTTGACAGGTGCATAAGTATGGGCACCCTTATCATTTTCTTGTTTTAAATACTCCTACCTACTTTTTACTGACTTGCTAAAGCACTTTTTTTGGTTTTGTAACCTCATTAAGCTTTGAACTTCATAGCCAGGTGTATGCAATCATGAGAAAAGCTACTTAAAGTGGCCACTTTGCAAGTTGTTCTCCTGTTTGAATTTTCTCTGTAGAGTGGCATCATGGGCTCATCAAAAAAAACTGTCAAATGATCTGAAAACAAAGATTATTCAACATAGTTGTTCAGGGGAAGGATACAAAAAGCTGGCTCAGAGATTTAACCTGTCAGTTTCCACTGTGAGAAACATAGTAAGGAAATGGAAGAACACAGTGACAGTTCTTGTTAAGGCCAGAAGTGGCAGGCCAAGAAAAACATCAGAAAGGCAGAGAAGAAGTATGGTGAGATCAGTCAAGGACAATCCTCAGACCACCTCCAGAGAGCTGCAGCATCAACTTGCTGCAGATGGTGTCACTGTGCATCGGTCAACTATACAACGCACTTTGCACAAGGAGAAGCTGTATGGGAGAGTGATGCGAAAGAAGCCGTTTCTGCAAGCATGCCACAAACAGAGTCCGCTGAGGTATGCAAAAGCACATTTGGAGAAGCCAATTTCTTTTTGGAAGAAGGTCCTGTGGACAGATGAAACCAAGACTGAGTTTTTTGGTCATACAAAAAGGCGTTATGCATGGTGGCAAAAAAAACACAGCACTCCAAGAAAAACACTTGCTACCCACAGTAAAATTTGGTGGAGGTTCCATCATGCTTTGGGGTTGTGTGGTCAATGCTAGCACTGGGAATCTTGTTAAAGTTGAGGGACACATGGATTCCACTCAGTATCAGCAGATTCTTGACAATAGTGTTCAAGAATCAGTGATAAAGTTGAAGTTACGCAGTGGATGGATCTTTCAGCAAGACAATGATCCAAAACACCGCTCCAAATCTATTCAGGCATTTATGCAGAGGAACAATTGCAATGTTCTGGAATGGCCATCCCAGTCCCCAGACCTGAATATCATTGAACATCTGTGGGATCATTTGAAGAGGGCTGTCCATGCTCGGCGACCATCAAACTTAACTGAACTGGAATTGTTTTGTAAAGAGGAGTGGTCAAAAAATACCTTCATCCAGGATCCAGGAACTCATTAAAAGCTACAGGAAGCGACTAGAGGCTGTTATTTTTGCAAAAGGAGGATCTACTAAATATTAATGTCACTTTTCTGGTGAGGTGCCCATACTTATGCACCTGTCAAATTTTGTTTGAATGCAGATTGCACATTTTCTGTTAGTACAATAAACCTCATTTCACGGCAGAAACATTACTGTGTCCAACAGTTATTACATATATCAAACTGAAATAGCTGTTGCAAAAACACCAATTTTTATAAAACATTAAGCTTAAGATTAATAGGGGTGCCCAAACTTTTTCATATGACTGTAGCTATATAGTCAATATTTTTGTCCTTTGGAGATGTACATAGGGAATGTAACTTACTAATAGCATCTTTATATGTTTATTATGAAGAAAAAGCAACGCAAAGAAAAAGTGGAGACATTTTTAAATGTAACCAATCAGAATTCAGCTCTCATTTTTTTTGAAAGTTCTTTGAAGAGTTAAGGCAGAGCCTCCACTTTACTTCTCTGCTCGCTGAGTCTCCGCTTCTTGAAGGTCCAACATGTGCCAATACTCTCTAACCTTGACCAATGCCCTGTAGTCACAGGCTTCATATGGACAGTTCTCCGATCTTCCTGTGCCTGACCAATATGCTCTGTTTGGTTATTGATCTGTGCAATCGATTTCATTTACTGTGTATCACTTAGCACTGTCCCTGCTTGTTTCCTGACCAAAACTATTTGTTCACTGCCAGCCCTGACCTTCTGCCCACCTTCCATTTGTGACAGTCCCTGGCCTGTCAGACTACGCATTCTACCTATAGCTTTGGTACAATATATTGGAGTCTTCTATGTATCAGCCGTTGCTGGGTGTAACAACATGAGGATTTCCTGCTGTCCACTTCTTTTAAAGGGTGAAAACAATACATCTGAGACTTCATTCCTTTGTTTAGCTCAGTGCTATATCTGTAGCCCAGTGGATTCACATCTTCTCAGATAGGGCTCAGGACAGTTTTACATTAGAAAAAAAACACTAAATTTGAGCTTGGTTTAAAATGGTATACATGCAGCACATAAATGCATGTTTCACAATGGCCATGAATCAGAAAAACCTACAAGAAGCAAAATGAAAATAAACCCTGCTGTAAATAAATAAAAAGCAAGTGCATTTAAATAAAATAGGGTTCTTTTATCCTAGAGCTGGATAACACATTTAAAAGCTCCCCATGGCTGGTGTTCCCAGTTTGGGACTGGAGCCTCAGTCTGCCCTTATTCACACAGAGGTCAACTTTGACACACGGTAAGGTTTTTAATATTGGACTAAGTAGGTTCTATCCTGAACGGGTTCACCTTGTCGCTGGTGGGATGACTTTTATACTATTTTTGATCAAAAACTGTGTTACTAAGAGCCCTATTTTATTTAAATGCACTTGCTTTTTATTTTTATTTACAGCAGGGTTTATTTTCATTTTGCTTCTTGTAGGTTTTTCCAACTTTACATTAGGACTTGTCATGAAGTAAAATGGTCAGTTTTTGCTATCATTTTATTCCCACTAAGCCCCCCTTCCCCCAAGAGCATTCTTTTTTTCATTTTTTAAAACCACCATATGTTTCCATAGACATGGGCTTTTTTTATTTAGTGCTAATTTTTATGCTCTTTGCAAAGGGGCATGGCTCACAGGATAATTATGCATAGCAATCTAAAGACACGCCCCAGAGGAACTTGTGAGCCACGCCCTCTCGGTAAAGACGGTAAAAATTAGCAATAAATAAATAAAAAGGGACATATGTCTGGAACTGTGTGGTGGATTTAACAAAAATAAATGGAATACTCAGGTGAGAAGTTGGAATAAAATAAGAGCAGAAACTGGACACTTTGGACTTGGTGAGAGGTCCTTTTTAAGGTAAACAGTATTAAAAAGGGTGGTCCAGATTTGAGATATGTTTGCAAATGGGGAAATGGTATAGTATATAATGATAAAGCATTGTTTGCCTGATAAAATCTGCACCTCTCTATCGTTGCAGCATTGGTGTTCTCTAACCATCTTTGTTAAGTTGGCTGCAGAGATGACCACAACCCATGTACTGGCTGAAGCCATCTTAACGTATGCAATTATTCTAGATTTATTCACAAATGAGTGCATATAAATATAAGCTGTGTTGGATATGTTTTGGAGCTAGGGAGCATTTTCTTACACAGTGATCAAAGTGTTGTTAGTTTGGGTAAATCATGAATATCATCGACCTCCGTTCCTGCAGTTTTGCATATATAACTATTGATTAATGCAATCAACCTTAGCATTACAGAGGCTGGTGAGCAGTTTCTGGAAATCATTGACTCATCTCAGAATAGTTCCAAAGAGTACATTCAGACAGGAAATGTTTCATAATAATGAGAAACATATCCATAGATGCCTACCATATAGATCGAGTTTCACAAGGCCTGACCCTTCCAGAACACACAGATGCCTGCTTCCTGTTGGGAGCAGAACAGAAGCCAAAACACATGGCTAATTATTATTTCAATCCATACATGCAGAAATTTATTTATAGATGTCATTTTTGGCCTGCACATTGTTGATGGAAGCCCCAGAAATCATCTGTACAAGGTCTATTTTTTGGGTTTTGTGTAAATAAAACTCTCCGAGCTTCTATGGAGAGCATCTGGGCTCAGCAGTGTTTGTTTTTCATCGGTCTCACGTTGTGGTGTTTGACATCTAGTAGGCATTATATAATGCAGAGGTTTTGGCACTAACCTAGGGAATATTTTATCCTACTAGCTATGCTCGCAAAATCATCAAAGTTTTGTTATTTTTCTGTTAGGCAAGGCGGGGGAATATATGAAGTGAACAGAGCCGTGAAGTTTTATTTTTCTGTTGTAAGAACCAAATCCCTCTGAAAATCTTTATACAAGTAAGTCCAGCTTTAATGAAATCAGTTCTAAAGGTTAAGTGTATTTCATTTTAATTAATGTGCTTTACTGAACAAATGATAAAACAGTAGTGCTCTAACTCATGGGACCATTCCTCTTGTTACATAATACAAACTAAAAATGGACTTCTTGTCTAAAGGTAGCTCATTTTAGTTTAACTTTCAGAGACAACTTTTCTCTTTATGACCATGAACATAGGGCCCGATTCATCAAGGCCGGTGTTGCTCTCGCCAGTCTTGATGAGGGGGTGTGCTGGAGTCAGACGTTCCTAATTTTTTTTAAGAGGTGCACGCCTCTTTTGTGAATCTGGAGCATCTGACAAGTGGCGTGTGCCTCTGTGCGCTACGCCAGAAATCTCACTCCAGTGAGACTGGAGCGAGATTTTTGGCGTTCGGAAGGCCACAGCTCATCATGAATTAGACGAGCTGTGGTGTCATGCCCTACCGCATCCCCATCCTGCACCAACTCCGCCGATTTCAGTGAAGCTGGGAGAAGCTTGCGTGAAGACGCCAAAATTTGCAAAATTTTGGGGCAACTCTGAATTGCGTCTAAATTTTGTGACCTTCCAAAGCTTTTACACCATAATTCTAACCTGAAACCTTTACTGAATCTGGCTCATAGTGTTTATATCAACCAAATATTATTTTCCCTGACCTCCAGTCCCTATAAGTGTGAATGACTGGCTGGTGGCTCTGCCGACCCGAGAGTGACAGCTGCATAGGTGAGGAGAGCGGCTGGCCATTCCGCGCACTGCATTCCGATCTAGCTCCGATTTATATGTCCGTCTGACTGTATTCTAAAGGGAAGCTATCATCAGAAAATGACCAATTGTTGAAATCAGTTTTTTGTATTAAATGTACAGTACAGACCAAAAGTTTGGACACACCTTCTCATTTAAAGATTTTTCTGTATTTTCATGACTATGAAAATTGTACATTTGCACTGAAGGCATCAAAACTATGAATTACCACATGTGGAATTATATACATAACAAAAAAGTGTGAAACTACTGAAAATATGTCTTATATTCTAGGTTCTTCAAAGTAGCCACCTTTTGCTTTGATAATTGCTTTGCACACTCTTGGCATTCTCTTGATGAGCTTCAAGAGGTAGTCACCGGAAATGGTCTTCCAACAATCTTGAAGCAGTTCCCAGAGATGCTTAGCACTTGTTGGCCCTTTTGCCTTCACTCTGCGGTCCAGCTCACCCCAAACCATCTCGATTGGGTTCAGGTCTGGTGACTGTGGAGGCCAGGTCATCTGGCGTAGCACCCCATCCCTCTCCTTCTTGGTCAAATAGCCCTTACACAGCCTGGAGGTGTGTTTGGGGTCATTGTCCTGTTGAAAAATAAATGATGGTCCAACTAAACGCAAACAGGATGGAATAGCATGCCGCTGCAAGATGCTGTTGTAGCCATGCTGGTTCAGTATGACTGCAATTTTGAATAAATCCCCAACAGTGTCACCAGCAAAGCACCCCCGCACCATCACACCTCATCCTCCATGCTTCACGGTGGAAACCAAGCATTGAGAGTCCATCCGTTCACCTTTTCTGCGTCGCACAAAGACACGGTGGTTGGAACCAAAGATCTCAAATTTGGACTCATCAGACCAAAGAACAGATTTCCACTGGTTTAATGTGCATTCCTTGTGTTCTTTAGCCCAAACAAGTCTCTTCTGCTTGTTGCCTGTCCCTAGCAGTGGTTTCCTTGCAGCTATTTTACCATGAAGGCCTGCTGCACAAAGTCTCCTCTTAACAGTTGTTGTAGAGATGTGTCTGCTGCTAGAACTCTATGTGGCATTGACCTGGTCTCTAATCTGAGCTGCTGTTAACCTGCGATTTCTGAGGCTGGTGACTTGGATAAACTTATCCTCAGAAGCAGAGGTGACTCTTGGCCTTCCTTTCCCGGGCAGTCCTCATGTGAGCCAGTTTCTTTGTATTGCTTGATGGTTTTTGCAACTGCACTTGGGGACACTTTCAAAGTTTTCCCAATTTTTCAGACTGACTGACCTTCATTTCTTAAAGTAATGATGGCCACTCGTTTTTCTTTACTTAGCTGCTTTTTTCTTGCCATAATACAAATTCTAACAGTCTATTCAGTAGGACTATCAGCTGTGTATCCACCAGACTTCTGCACAACACAACTGATGGTCCCAACCCCATTTATAAGGCAAGAAATCCCACTTATTAAACCTGACAGGCCACACCTGTGAAGTGAAAACCACTTCCGGTGACTACCTCTTGAAGCTCATCAAGAGAATGCCAAGAGTGTGCAAAGCAGTAATCAAAGCTAAAGGTGGCTACTTTGAAGAACCTAGAATATAAGACATATTTTCAGTTGTTTCACACTTTTTTGTTAAGTATATAATTCCACATGTGTTAATTCATAGTTTTGATGCCTTCAGTGTGAATGTACAATTTTCATAGTCATGAAAATACAGAAAAATCTTTAAATGAGAAGGTGTGTCCAAACTTTTGGTCTGTACTGTATATATTTTTTTTTTGGCCATTTTTTCCATTTCATAGTCTGTTTTAAAAATAAAACAATAGAAATCTTCTATTTCACACTCTGGCAACTGGGTGTTTTTTTTTAGATTCTAACTTCCTGTTTTAGGAAACAACACATGTACATAGCAACAATGAATAGACTTCGATCCTATCTTTTGTTTTGAAGCATTTGATGAGCATGTGCAAAATATATTGTGAGGGGAGGGGGAGCAGGGGCAGCTGTGACATCGCCTATTGTGATTGGTGGTCCCCGTGTTATCAGCTGTGTATAGAGGTGTTACCTGTCATTTTAATCCTGTAATTGATTATAAGCAGCCTGCTGAAAACTCATCCTGCAAGAACAGGAAGTGTGAGTCTAAAATAGCCCCAGTGGCCAGTGTGAAAATGGCAACATTACTAATTTATTTATTTATAAAAATCTTGATATGAAAAAAAGTTGGCAAAATAAAAAATATGTAATTTTTTGATGAAAACTTCCCTATGATATGATGCTCAATACTTTAGTTTACTCGAGAAATATTTAGTAGTTGTAGGATATGGATACATTTGGACAATTTTTTTTTTACTTAAATGCATATGTTTTGGGTTAAAATAAAATTTTGCTATTGGGCGTCATTAAAAATGTTGCACTCTGCTTTACAGGCTCTTTGTTTCCTTGTTTCCCTGCACATTGCTGGCTGCAAAATATGTTATCTGAGAATCCAGAGAATCCATCAGTAAGCTTGTGAGAGTTTTTAATTCTTTTATCTTTCTTTTTCTGAATTCCTCTAAGCTGATTTATTTCATGTATTCTATCACTGTAAATCATCCGAGAGGAGCACATTCTCAAACAGATAAGAAAAGAAGTTACAAACTCTCCAGTTAAAACCCAAGAAAAAAAACCCCAAAAAAACAAAATGAGCATATACCCTTCAACAAGTAAATAAGTAAATGGTAATAGTACATGTAAATAACCTAGGGTACTTGATTAACGTTATTTTTATCCAAAAAGCATAAAGCCATCCCACCACGACAAGGTGTACCAATCAAGAAAGTCCTAACCTTTCTAGTATTAAAACCTTATCATGTGTCATACGACGCCAATGTGAATAAGGGCAGAGCAAGGCAGGGCCGGACTGAGCACCATCCATGGGAAGCTATACAGATGGAATACTTAGCTCAGAGAGGGGGGCACAAGAGATAGAGTACAGTTTGCAGCTCTCAGAATGCTGAGCTCTGTATAACCCCACCCACATCACTGATTGGAAACTTACTTTGTACACTGTGCATAGGCAGAAAACTGCTAATCAGTGGTGGGACTGTGGTTATACAGGACTACTTGTCAGCAGGTTTACTAGTCATCTAGTGATAATCTCCTGCTTAAATGTCAATACTATTGCAAGAATAGGCATTCCAAGTGTAAAGCCTTGCCAGTTTGCTAGACTCCCATGGATTGTAATGAAAAGAGTAGCATGCATGTGTGGCGCCCCTGAGGGTTCGGTCGCCACAGAGTTATTGCATCTCATCCAGAGATGTGGTACCTCACTCTCAGGTAAGGAAGGAGTATGGCTCAGGACCCTAACACTACATCCACTACAACACCACATTTCCGGGGGACAGGGAGAGATTGCTCCTACGGGAGAGCACAGTCCCTGGTCCCTGGCTGGAGTGGGGAGGAACCACTTAGAAAGGGGGAACTATGTAGTGGATGGGTGGAGGACATAGATCCTGGGAGCACTGGAGTAGGAGTATAAGTATGGGAGCCATCTTAGATCAAGGGAAGTCCAGACGGACTGAGGTGAAGACAGGGAGCAGGGGCTCTGTATGAGCTCTGCTCCACAGGGGGTCTAGTTAGGAGGCCTGAGCCTGAGAGGAGTGGGAGCAGGAAGGCTCCAGGGGTACGGGCCGTGCAGCAAGCCACCCGTACGCCCGCCGCTACTAGAAAGTAGGGGGGGGTCAGGCCAGAAAAAGGGAACCGGTCCCTCAACTAGCACGGAGCTACAAGGCCCAACTAGGAAACCGGAGGCTGCAGCACTTCAAGTACCGCAGGCCACAAGTCCACACCAGTACACTAAGAAGGTAGCCGCATAGGACCCAGGGGACGGAACACACGTCGCCCACCAAGGCCCGAGGATACCGGATAGAAGGCCAGAGAGAGGACACACAGAAGGGGGTCCTGTAAAATGCTCCGGAGTTACTTGAGGGTCGGCTGAACCCCTCACTGCGTGAACACAGGATGCTGTGGGCCTTGCACTGGCGCCTGTAACTGGAACTGCTATAATCGTGAGTAAAGACCCTGGGACTGCACTATCTGACTCCGTGTTATTACTGACTACCTGCACCATAACCTCCATCATCTATACACGCTGCCCTGGAGCTACACTCTTCCTGTGAGGAGTTACACTACGTTAGCTGCTATACCACCAGCTTCAGAGGACTGTTCCGCAGCGGCGGTTTCTATTGACCACATTCCACAGGTGGCGTAGTCGGACATTAAACACCTTTACACATAGACTACCCTTGGTTTGACCGCCCTGGGTCACGGACCGGGTCGCCGCCACAGTGACTACTACCCCCAGCGTCTACAGGCCCGGGTCCGGGTACCCCACGGCCCAGGGGGCGCGTCACATGCATGCTCTGGATTCTCTCTTTTGCTTGTTCTCTCTTGTTTTCCGAAGAGATATAAAACATGTATTAGATATCCTACAGATATTCTTCAAATGGCTATGGGTGATATGCCCCTTCATATGAACACAGTCCAATTACTCCAATCCATTGGAGTTCCTGTTGCGGGTTTGGCGGTCTGCGCGCCGCAACAACTACTGCAGGATTAGGTAAGTCTGCCATAAATAGTGAGCCTCTGTGACCCTTCCCCACACACCCTGGAAGAAGCAATACGTGAAACGCGCGTCTGGGTTTCTCGGGCCCATACAGGTTGTCGTATCCTTTCATTACACGTGCTTTTTACCTATGCCTATCTCCTGCCTTTTGTTCCTCCCAACAGGGGAGGCTTGGTAATGTCTTCACAGTACTTAGTAGGATCTCTATAGTCCCTATTAGCAGTATTGTTACTTTGTGGGATTACTATCCCTCTGCTTATAATGTAGGTTTACATGTTCCATACAAACTGTTATAGGACCATGTCCGTTTTCATTAGTATGTATTACGTGTTTGCACAATTGTGAGATATATATTTATGAATACTTCTATATTTGAAGAATGGTGTCAGGATTTTTACAGGGTTTGGTTATCATCCCTGTTGGACGTAGCAAGGATTGGAGCTGATCTGTATGGTGTTTGTCTTTTGTGTGATATCTCCTTTTATTGTGTATTTTACCATTGTTAATAAAGATTTGAACTCTTAATTATTTTGGCAGTTTCACTCCATTTTGTATGTTGTAGGTTTAGACAGTCCAATTACTATTGGCATGTATATTTATTTGGAAATATACAGCATATACACACACACAGTGGGGAAAATAAGTATTTGATACACTGCCGATTTTCCCACCTATAAAGAATAGAGAGGTCTGTAATTTTTATCGTAGGTACACTTCAACTGTGAGAGACAGAATCTAAAACTAAAAAGACAGAAAATCACATTGTATGATTTTAAATAATTAAATTGCATTTTATTGCATGAAATAAGTATTTGATCAGCTACCAACCAGCAAGAATTCTGGATCTCACAGACCTGTTAGTTTTTCTTTAAGAAGCCCTACTACTCTGCACTCATTACCTCTATTAATTGCACCTGTTTGAGTTCGTTACCTGTATAAAAGACACCTGTCCACACAATCAATCAATCACACTCCAACCTCTCCACCATGGCCAAGACCAAAGAACTGTGTAAGGACACCAGGGACAAAATTGTAGACTTTTCGATACTCACCCTGGACACAAAATTCCCAAATGGGATGAAATATAAAAATGTACTCTTTTATATTTCTTAGTTCAGAGTTACGTTGCTATGTTTAATGATTTCTGCTGGATGTTTAAGGATATTATATTTACATGTATATGTAGATTATATGTATGCTTGTACATTTCAAGCAGCATAATTCATCTTGTCTACTCACGTATCTGCTTTTGGAACTTTATTCCCCAGAAAAAAAACTTTTTTTTTTTTTACAAAAGGTTTTTTTTTCCTCGTTTTCATGTTTTTTTTCCAATCCAATGTCTTGGATTTCGCCATTGGTTCAGTATCTTGTTTGTGATTGGTTCTTTCAATCTATTTAATGTATGCCAATGTGATTTTTTTTATCATGCTATGATTACGAGCAGTTTACCGCTCGAAACGCATCAGTTTTTTATCCCCCTGTATGTGTTTTTGTCATTTTTTAATGGATCTACAATAAAATAACTTTTTTATATTACCTACGGACGGACGTGCGGAATTTACTCTTCTACTGCCTAGGTACCACGATAATCGTACTGATGAGCAGAATCATATTGCAAGGTCATTTTTGCCACAAAATGTACACCAAAAAAACAATGTCAGAATTGCGTTTTTTTCCACGATTACTCTCCACTTTGAATTTTTTTCCCGCTTTCCAGTACACTGTGTGGTAAAATGAATGATGTCATTAAAAAGTATAACTCGTCCCACAAAAAAACAAGCCTTCATATGTGGACAGAAAATTAAGAGTTATGACTCTGGGAAGAAGAGGAGGAAAAAAAGAAAATGCAAAAATGGAAATTGGCCCGGTCATGAAGGGGTTAAAGCTCACATGCCTCCCTCCCTATTCCCCGCCCACTGCACTTGCAGCTCATTAGCATATAACTTCTACTATGGATTTCTCTAAACCAGCAAAACGGATTTCTACAACACAAGTGAGGATTTAATCCGCATTAAAGCACCTTTACATACGTGGGACATAAAATGTTAATGACAGGTTCTCTTGAAAAAGTTTTTGAATAATCAGCTTTTTTGTCCCAATCCATAAATGTGTAGTATCAAAAATGTAGTACTACCGTTTGTATAATGTCAAAAATATTTGGATGTATCTCTTGGATTGAATGCTGAACATCTGGGCTTCATCCATGACCACCCATGAACATGATACTATCAATGTACCTGTCAGACAGATGATTACTTTTCAGAGCTCTGCCTCAAGATCTGGAAAAAAACTTTAAAGGTCACGGACAGCATACTTGCCATGTTAATCCTATAAAACCATTACAATAGTAATAACAAACAAGCACACAAACAAGCAAACAGACAGAACGACCCAGGAACGTGCATAAATCACCTAACTGTAGAAACACGTAGCCAGCCAAGTTCATGACATTTAGCTAATGAAATCATCAGGAGTAAACTCACTTCTCATGGCTGCCCAGGAGCATTTCATACTAAATGACCCGAGAAGATGTAATGAGATTTTGATGACTACCAAGTCCATGCAATGAATCACGACATGGCACAGGATAAACTCTGGGCGTATGAAGGATGACCCACCAAAGACGTCCATACACTACTGCATTACCAAAATCCTACCTCGTACTGCTTGGAAACCACAAAAGCATAATTACTACCTTAATTGGTTACAGAAAAGGCAAAAGTATTTGTAATAAATGTTGGATACAAGACTTTAAAAGACTTGAGTGATATTTCTTTTCTCATGGTTTGTTTTAAAGGGGTATTCTGAGAACTACAGGTGTTTCTCACTAAATTAGAATATCATCAAAAAGTTAATTTATTTCAGTTCTTCAATACAAAAACTCATATATTATATAGAGTCATTGCAAACAGAGTGATCTATTTCAAATGTTTATTTCTGTTAATGTTGATGATTATGGTGTGACATGCAGAAGTAGTGCTGTTGCTTCAAAAGCATCCAGCAACTATAAGAGTTAACACAGTCACAGGAGACAGGAAGTGGTGTGCTTCAGAAGCATTCAGCAACTAGAGGGGTTAACACAGTCACGAGAGAGAGGGAGTGGTTAGCAGAGCCCCAGGGGGATTGTGGGAAACTTGTTTACTATTCTGGCTGTAGCCAAAGGGAGAAGTAGTGTGTGTGATCTGTATCTCACAGAAGAGCAGAAAAGAGAATAGGATTCAAGTCCAGGGTGAAGCTCAACACAGGTCAGATACCCTGCACTGTTAGTTCAGGAAGTCTATCATCAGGCAGGAAGATAAGGACTGGAAGGAATTGTGTTGCAGAGATCATCTCCCTCATCAAACCCCCCCTCCATCTCCATGCAGGATAAAGAATGCTGTGTACTAGTGAGCCTTTGTGAAGGAAAAGCCTGCTGTTTATGCATAGAAGTGTGCTGCCAAGAGATCTAGTCTGTGCTGAATTATGCTACTGAAGAGACTGACATTACTGTGCCTGCTTTATGAGACTGCCCTGCAATGAAGACTTTTGCTGTAATATCCCTGAATTGCACTGGCCGTGCCTCAGATTAAATTCCACTGTTAAACTGTTGAAAAAGACTCTTATCAGATGTGTCTGGTCAGCAACTGAATCTACTGCGTGCCTGAGAGAAGCTGCAGCCTATGGTCGCCCTGAGTAACGGTTCACCCAGGATTCCAATGAATTCATGAAACCCGTCTCGCCCTATCTGAACCTAGTGGCGTGCAACAATGGCTTACAGCCAATGAAAACACAAAAGTCATTATCTCAGTAAATTAGAATACTTTATAACAACAGCTTGAAAAATGTTTTTAAAATCCGAAATGTTGTCCTACTGAAATGTATGTTCAGTAAATGCACTCAATACTTGGCAGGGCTCCTTTTGGATCAATTACTGCATCAATGTAGCGTGGCATGGAGGCGATCAGCCTGTGGCACTGCTGAGGTGTTATGGAAGCCCAGGTTACTTTGATTGCAGCCTTCAGCTCGTCTGCATTGTTGGGTCTGGTGTCTCTCATCTTCCCCTTGACAATACCCCATAGATTCTCTATGGGGTTAAGGTCAGGCGAGTTTGCTGGCCAATCAAGCACAGTGATACTGTTGTTTTTAAACCAGGTATTGGTACTTTTGGCTGTGTGGACAGGTGCCAAGTCCTGGTGGAGAATGACATTTCCATCTCCAAAAAGCTTGTCGGCAGAGGGAAGCATGAAGTGCTCTAAAATTTCCTGGTAGACGGCTGCGCTGACTTTGGTCTTTATAAAACACAGCGGACCTACACCAGCAGATGACATGGCTCCCCAAACCATCACTGATTGTGGAAACTTCACACTAGACCTCAACCAGCTTGTATTGTGGCCTCTCCACTCTTCCTCCAGACTCTGGGACCTTGATTTCCAAATGAAAATTGGAATGCTGGGACCCTGTGGAGTGTGTCAATGACTGCCATCTGGACATCTGTCAAGTCAGCAATCTTCCCCATGATTGTGGAGCCTACTGAAACAAACTAAGGGACCTTTTTAAATGCTTAAGAAGCCTTTGCGGGTGTTTTTTGTTAATTATTTTAATTTACTGAGATAATGACTTTTGCGTTTTCATTGGCTGTAAGCCATAATCATCAACATTAACAGAAATAAACACTTGAAATAGATCACTCTGTTTGTAATGACTCTATATAATATATGAGTTTCACTTTTTATATTGAAGAACTGAAATAAATTATCTTTTGATGATATTCTAATTTAGTGAGATGCACCTGTATAACGAGCTGCTCAACTATCACATGGCCAAGACCAGAATACAAAAACAACAGACAACTTTTGTGTGTGATCAAAAAAATAAATGCCCCCATATACATTAGAGACATGTTTTGTCTCCCCCTTGATTACAGTGGGAATAGCCAATAATGTGTTTGGTGACTTCATGACTCTGCACCCAACAGATGATGTCAGGGAAAAGAGCGATCGGGCGTGTGGAGTTTAACCATTTTGTTCTCCTGGGAGATGAGGTTTCTGGCTGGAGCAAACTCTACTGCAGCCATTGAAAGCACCTGCACCCTCAGATGAACCAAGAATGAATGTTTTTTTGGAGGTGAAGAGACATTTTGTTTTGGCAGACAGTTTTCTAAGGTTTCAAGATATGATTACACACAGTTTTTTCAGGATTTTTTAGAGCGGAAACTCTCCAAAATCCTACTCGAAAAGTCTTGCAAAAGTCTTCCAATTAATTTCTATGACAGATCCGCTTTGATGTTCGAGGAGTTTTTTTGAGCTTCAGAAAGTAAATGTCACTTCTTTGAAGCAGATTCTGAAGGAATCTTCTCTTAGGTTTCTGCTTGAAAACCTTGTGGCTTTTGAACTTCTGAAAAAAAAAACAACCCTCAGTGTGAACACAGCCTGGGAGCAAAACACTGTAATAAATCATACTCCACTGAAAACCTCTCTATACTCAATAAAGTACTGCACGTTCACGAGACATCCTAGTCCACACATGCCACAGTCAGGATGGATGCTGAGGCATCTGTCCACCAATGGGACCAATATAAAGAATTATATACGGCATGGCATATGGTTCTTTGTGTTGTGATAGGCTACAAGCACTAAGGAAAGACAGGAGATCTGTCCCTACAATAGAACTAAGCTAGATCCCTACGATGTAACGGGGAACCTGATCCTGCGATCAGACCCGCTAAAGTCCTCAGCTAGTCTGAACGAAGACCTATAGATGTGAGGGAGGGATCCCTACAAGAACTAGGGACTGGGAGAAAGATGGACACCTCCTAGCAGAAATTGTAGCAGTAAAAAGACAAACACACAACATAGAACATAAAGGTCAAAAGACCTAGCTAAACTGACTGAGAAAGGTTACAAAGCACATGGCTAGCTTAAGAGTAAAAATTACAATGAAGTCCAGCATGGCCAGAAGGGCGGAGCAGGATTAAATAGGCAAAAAGGTCATGTGACCAGCAAAATAGAAAAAACCTAACAGGAGAGTTCTAACAGTACCCCCTCTTCTATGAGGATCCTCCGGATCCCCTAGGCCCAGGCTTATCAGGAAACCTCTTGTGAAACGCTCTGACAAGTCTGGAAGCAGAAACATCATCCGCCCTCACCCATGAGTTATCTTCGGGACCGAAACCCTTTCAAGCGATGAGATACTGCAAACTCCCCCTATACCGTCTAGAATTAAGGATGCGGGAAATTTCATATTCCCCGTCCTCCACCACCGGAGGAACAGTGGCAGTGGCGTCTCTATCTGATACATCAGCTTTTTTCAATAGAGAAACATGAAACACCGGATTAATCTTCCAGGGGGTAGGAACCTCCAACCTAACAGCAGATTGGTTAACTACCTGAAGCACCTTAAAGGGCCCTACAAACTTGGGACCCAATTTTTTAGAAGGAATCCTCAACCGCAGATTCTTAGAGAACAACCAAACCATGTCACCCACCGTAAACAAAACCTCTTGACGTTTCCTGTCAAAGTACCTCTTAGATTTTTTGTTAGCCTCCTGAAGATTACCACGCACATCCGTCCAAACTCTCTCCAAATCACCGGAAAAACTCTCCTCCTCAGGCACAGCCGATACCAATTTGGAGAATGACCCAAAAGACGGATGTCTCCCAGAACAACAAAAAAAAGGCGAACACCCAGCAGAAGAGGATGTATGGTTGTTAAGAGCAAATTCAGCAAGCGGCAGAAACTCAGACCACCCCTCTTGATTGTCTGGCACAAAACAACGCAAGAACTGCTCAACATCCTGATTCTTCCTTTCTGTCTGGCCATTAGACTCAGGATGATATCCAGATGAAAACGACAAATGAACTCCCAACCTGTCACAAAAGGCCCGCCAAAAACGAGCCACGAACTGAGGTCCCCTATCAGAAACACTGTCAGTAGGAACACCATGGAGTCTGACAATTTCCTTGACAAAGGCCTTAGCGAGTGTCTTAGCGCAGGGCAGTTTGATGAAGGGAACCAAGTGACACATCTTGCTAAAACGGTCCACGGCCACCCAGATGACCGTGAAACCCTCAGAGGAGGGAAGGTCAGTAATAAAGTCCATAGCCAGATGTGTCCAAGGTGCACTAGGAACCTCCAGAGGGCAAAGCAACCCCGCAGCAGGAGTATGAGAAGACTTAGATCTAGCACACACAGTACATTGACACACCCACTTAATAACTTCCTTCTGCCATCCAGGCCACCAAAAACTGCGACCCACAAGTCTCTTGGTCTCAGAAATTCCTGGATGACCTGCCAACCGAGACTCATGACACTCAACAAACAAATCTCTCCTAAAGGTCCTAGGCACAAACAACCTCCCATGGGGAGTGTTAGATGGGGCATTCTCCTGTGCTTTAAGAATCTCATCTTCTAAAACGGAGTCCAATGCAGCAATCACAACACCTACTTGTAAAATGCTCTCCTCCTCCTCAGCACCGACCATGGGAGAAAAGCTGCGAGACAACGCATCAGCTTTAACATTCTTGGTACCTGGGATGTAAGTAACGGAAAAATTAAACCGCGGAAAAAAAAGTGCCCACCTAGCCTGACGGGCATTCAAGCGCTTGGCAGCATCAAGATAGATCAGATTTTTATGATCAGTGAAAACCTGAATGGGAAATTCAGCACCTTCCAAGAGATGACGCCAGTGTTCAAATGCGAGTTTAATCGCCAGCAATTCCCGATTACCAATATCGTAATTAAGTTCCGTCTCAGAAATTTTTTTTGAAAAAAAGGCACAGGGATGTACTCCATCCTTGTTTTCCTGAGACAACACCGCACCGACCCCCACAGAAGAAGCATCAACCTCAACCAAAAACGGCTTAGTCACATCAGGCTGCATAAGGATGGAGGCAGAGCTGAACCTCTCCTTTAGAAACACAAACGCTTCAATGGCCTCAGTAGTCCACTGAACCATATTAGCACCTTTCCTGGTGAGATCGGTCAGTGGTTTAACAATAATAGAAAATTTTTTAATGAATTTTCTGTAATAATTGGCGAAACCCAAAAACCTCTGTATCGATTTCAAACCAATAGGCCTAGGCCATTCCTACACAGCTTGAACTTTCACCGGGTCCATCTCAAAGCCCTCGCTGGAGATAATGTAGCCCAAAAAACTAATTCTCTGTACAGCGAACTCACATTTCTCTAGCTTAGCAAAAAGAGAATTGTCAATTAATAACTGTAATACCTCACGTACGCTCCGCCAATGAGACTCCAGATCAGGCGAATAAATCAAAATGTCATCCAAATACACAACCACATTTTTGCTGATCAAAGGTCTAAGGATGTCATTAATAAGATTCTGAAAAAATGCTGGTGCATTGGTAAGACCAAAAGGCATAACCAGATTCTCAAAATGACCCACAGGAGTGTTAAAAGCAGTCTTCCATTCATCATCCTCCTTCATGCGCAACAAATTGTATGCCCCCCGGAGATCAATTTTAGAGAACCACTTGGCCCCCACTAACTGGTTAAACAAATCAGGAATCAATGGCAGTGGGTAGGGATTACGTACAGTAATTTTATTAATCTCGCAAAAGTCCAGACAAGGACGTAAACCGCCATCTTTTTTTTTAACAAAAAAAAATCCAACAGCCACAGGTGACTTAGAGGGTCTGATATGACCGGCGGCCAAGCTCGTCTGTATGTTTTCCTCCAAAGCCTTTCTCTCGGGAATAGTAAGATTAAATAAATGACTTTTAGGAAGAGTCGCTCCAGGGACAAATTCAATGGTACAATCATAGTCTCTATGGGGAGGCAAAATTTGCGACTCCTCCTCAGAAAAAACTTTCCAAAAATCCTGAATAGGTACAGGTAATTCACCTTTATCCACAGCAGCAATGCGCCCGTTACAACACTTGTCATAACACTTAGGGCTCCAGGACTTAATTTCATTAGTAGACCAATCCAGTACAGGATTGTGCAATTTTAACCAGGGTAACCCCAAAATTACTGGAGAAGGCAAATTATTTAATACTACCAAATCCAAATTTTCTTGGTGAATACCATTAATAGTGAGGGGAAATTCATAAACCTTGTGAGTAACACATTTCAAGGGAGAGCCATCGACAGAAACCACGGCAATAGGGGATGACAAAGGTTTGGGTTTTAATTTAAGTTTTTCCAAGAATCCCCCATCAATCACATTCAGAGTAGAACCACAATCCACAAATACCCGAAATTCAATTAATTCTTCCTGAGCTGCAGTAGTAGCAGCAGAAAGAAATACCCCCTTAGTGTTTAAACAGGCTATACGGGCGTAACTGACCTTTTTTTTTTTTCTTTGTTCATACGAAGCACACAGTTCTTAATGAAATGGTCAGATTTTCTGCAATAAAAGCACAAACCTTCAGAAAACCTGCGGTCTTTTTCCTGAGAGCGGGGTGACATCGCCCCAATCTCCATCGGCTCTCCAATGTCAGTACAGACCCTCTCAAGACTAGGAGCTGACATGGCAAAGGATTTACTCTCATTAACCCTTGCACGCAGTCTCCTGTCCACCCGTATAGCTAATTGCATTGCCTCCTGCAAGTTTCCAGGTGTAGGATAAGCAATAAGCAGATCCTTAACCCTTTCACCTAGCCCAGCAAGAAGCAAACTTTTCAGAGCTGAATCGTTCCACCCCACCTGAGCAGACCACCGACGGAAGTGAGTACAATAATTTTCCACATTACCTGATCCCTGCTTCAAATGTCTCAATTCCGTCTCAGCTGATGAGACACGATCAGGATCATCATACAACAACCCCAAAGCAGAAAAAAACTATCCACTGATCTAAAGCACGGATCACTAGGTTGGAGAGAAAAGGCCCATCCCTGAGGTTCTTTGCGCAAAAGTGACATTATGAACCCTATGCGCTGTGATTCATCACCAGAGGATCTGGGTCTCAAATGAAAATACAATAAACAAGCATTTTTAAAGGAAAAAAAATCTTGTTGTTCACCAAAAAATAAATCAGGCAATCGTACCTTTGGCTCCACAAAATGCGCTCCAGAACAGCTACTCACGTGTTGTTGGAGCTCGGCCTCCTCCAGAGAGAGTCCCTGCAGGCGTTGAGCCAAATCCTGAACCGACACCATGATGGAAACTGGAGGTCTTTCCTTAGAGATATTTTTGGGCTGGACTTACTGTTATGATCTGCTACAAGCACTAAGGAAAGACAGGAGATCTGTCCCTACAATAGAACTAAGCTAGATCCCTACGATGTAACGGGGAACCTGATCCTGCGATCAGACCCGCTAAAGTCCTCAGCTAGTCTGAACGAAGACCTATAGATGTGAGGGAAGGATCCCTACAAGAACTAGGGACTGGGAGAAAGATGGACACCTCCTAGCAGAAATTGTAGCAGTAAAAAGACAAACATAGAACATAAAGGTCAAAAGACCTAGCTAAACTGACTGAGAAAGGTTACAAAGCACCAGGCTAGCTTAAGAGTAGAAATTACAATGAAGTCCAGCATGGCCAGAAGGGCGGAGCAGGATTAAATAGGCAAAAAGGTCATGTGACCAGCAAAATAGAAAAAACCTAACAGGAGAGTTCTAACACTTTGCAGTGGCTCTATGTATAAGAAAGAGCAGCCTGCTGTGCTTTCCTATACAGTTTAACAAACAATGCAAGGTAGAAAGAACACACTTTTGACTGTTATCTGGTGAATGGTCACCTATGGGCACATTACAGTATATAGGATGTCTGGAAAAGCTCCGTACATATACTGTAGGGTAAGTGCACTGGCGCAATGAACACCTAATATAAGCGGGATTGTCCAGAATAGAGAATTTCTTCTCAAGTCAGCTGACTTATTGCTGCAATTAAAAGTGTGTGAGGAGGAATTTATCAGGGGCTTTATGCTCATTCCTAGTTTAAAAAGTTGACCATTTTTGCACAAACCACATTTGCACAAAACAATTTGTGAATGTTTGTGATTTTGCACTTCACCACTTTTGAAGAGTGATGGAAGTCGTGGGCACAATTTAGTGGGTGAGGAAGGGGGTCTATCGATGCCAAACAGACTTACTATAGTTTAAGCCAGAAATTGTAGAAAATTATAGCACAAATCTTCGCCAGATCAGACACATATACAAAGATGTGCCAAATGTATTAAGTGGCATATTTTCTACAGCAACTGAGTGTAAGGGCTCGTTCACACATTCAATTTTCTCGTACGAGTATTATCTGTGGTTTTCACGGAAAGCACTCGTACCTATAATAGTCTGTGGGTCCATTCACATGTCCGATTTCTTCCTTGGTCCGCAGAAAAAATCGAGGAGAGGACCGATGTTGATCTGAGAGTCGGACCAAATTTGGCAATGCAAGTCTTTGAAAAAATCGGACTGCACTCGGATGACATCCAAATTCAGTCCCATTTTCACAGACTGTCTGGAGAAACTTTTTCTTTTTCTTTCCACATACAAGAAAAACTGAGATGACACTTGGACTACACTGTGATCAAACAATGATCAAGGTCTGATCAGAATAATCGTTCAGTTTTTCACGCACGTGGAATAAACTGGCGTCTGAATGAGCCGTAAATCTTAGAAAATTTCCTCCATAATTTTAGACATGATTAAATTAGATACAAGGTGAGTAAACAGTATCAGTAAAGTCTCTATCATTTACAGTTTATATATTGTGGTAGATACATGTTTCCAGGTGCCCAAGCTCTGCTGACAAGGGACAGAGAAAATCAGAAGAAGCCCATTGCTTCTACAAGTTCAAAACTGCAGAAAAAAATAAAGGTCAAGGTTTAAAGTCTACTCAAAAATGCTTTCTCAACAACATTGATGGACATCAATAGACACAGACATTGGAAATAGTCCTCCTTCATTGAGCCTCTATTATGGATTTACTATTGGATTCGTAGAGGGAGACTCTGCCTTCCTGGACATCTGATGACATATCAGCTGCTCACTCACTGCCAGATGGTAACGTGATAAGAGAATGGGAGACATTTTTTATGGCACCTAAGAGCACAGCTCTGTTAGGCTTCCTACTCACATCCGTGTTTCATGTACGTGTTCTTTCCATTTTTATGCAGTTAGAAAACAATCCCATTATGGTCTATGGACGTGTTCACATGTCCTTTTTGTTTTCCAGCTAATTGTCATCAAAAACACAACATAGACATACGATTTTGACAAGGTTTCAGTGAAAAAAAACAGACAGCACACAGATACCATCCATGTTGCATCCAATGTTGTCTGTTTTAAAAGGATGCCACAATGACAGTAGAAATGAACGCATTGACCAAAAATTGGATGATAATCAGTTAAAAAAACACTGATCAAAATTGATTTGTTTTTCTTGTTCGAAAAAAATCCTCAAGTTGGTATGTGATAAAGCCTTAACTCCTGAATGTTTGAAATCTTCATGTTTGGTTTCTAAGAACATCTTGGGACAAGATGTTGTAAACAATTGCCCCTTCTGCATTTCCTATATTTCGACTCTGAGTTTCATGGAATATTTGCTCCAAAAGCCTTTGTTCCAAAATTAAACCAAGGCCAAGAGACTCCCTAAGGGTTCTTTCAGACGTCAGTGATTTTTCTCAAATAACAAAAAATTGTTCCAAGTTTCATCAATATTTTTGATCAGAATGTCATCAAAGTTTGGTCAGTTTTTCTCTGATGTAAAAAAGCCCCCGACAGTGACACGATACGCATGCAATATTGCCCTTTATGGAGCACTTTGACCTGTTACAGTCTCTTGTGCTAGGCATCTCAGAGGTTTCATAGGCTCCAGATGTCATCGATTGTATCCAGTGATATCTTCATACGGCCTCTGACATGGGAAAGGATCAATGATCCCATTGGTTCCAGTTTCCATGCCATCTTCTGAATAACGCTCTTTGAGGGTAGGTAACGAAAAACATATTTCTTTCTAAACTCTCTCTGACATCGCTTAAACAAATTCTTGACCCAATAGCTGTGCACCATGAAGACACACTGCTCAATACTGTATACCACCATCCTGATGAGAAGTAAAGTGATTGAAAGTGTACGAGGGTTTGTAAACAAAGGTTTAATGATGCGACGGCTGTCCGGCACCTGCCTAATCGCTCTGACACGGGGGCATCCTGGCTTGTTCGAAGCTCTATATACTGAGAAACACATTGTACGTTGTTTCATTAAGATTGCTTTGTCCTAGCGAGAGTTATTACAGAATATTTGGAGCCTCTTTCGAGTGAATCTTCCTGTAGATACGAATTCTATCCGTGAAAAACACTTATAGAACTCGTACGAGAAAAACTGATGTCTGAATGAGCCCTTATGTCTGCAAACATCTGAGATTTTCAGCTTGAGGTCATAGTCAGATGAGCATATGAAAAATCTTCATCCGCACGCTCTGTATGCTAGGTCCATGTGACATCCGTGTGGCATCCATATTTATACATCATCAGTGTAAAATGTACATGATCAAATACAGTCCTTAGGTTAATAATGGCAGTGTTTCCATAAATATGGGATTATATTCAGATGATCCGTATGGGATCCGATTTTTTTTTGGTCTAGCTATAGACTTGAATGGAGGAATCTCATCCAAGACTCGGCAGAGACTAATGCATGCTGCGATTTTTTTTACATAGCCACCCGGTTCCTGGTCCATGTGAAAAAACTTGTCTGAACAGTGCTATTACAGTGAGTATGGAAAGTATTCAGACCCCTTTAAATTTTTCACTCTTTGTTTCATTGCAGCCATTTGATAAATTCTAAAAAGTTCATTTTTTTCTCATTAAAGTACACTCTGCACCCCATCTTGACTGAAAAAAAACAGAAATGTAGAACTTTTTGCAAATTTATTGAAAAAGAAAAACTGAAATATTCCATGGTCATAAGTATTCAGACCCTTTGCTCAGTATTGAGTAGAAGCACCCTTTTGAGCTAGTACAGCCATGAGTCTTCTTGGGAATGATGCAACAAGTTTTTCACACCTGGACTTGGGGATCCTTTGCCATTCTTCCTTGCAGATCCTCTCCAGTTCCATCAGGTTGGATGGTGAACGTTGGTGGACAGCCATTTTCAGGTCTCTCCAGAGATGCTCAATTGGGTTTAGGTCAGGGCTCTGGCTGGGCCAGTCAAGAATGGTCACAGAGTTGTTCTGAAGCCACTCCTTTGTTATTTTAGCTGTGTGTTTAGGGTCATTGTCTTGTTGGAAGGTGAACCTTCGGCTAAGTCTGAGGTCCAGAGCACACTGGAAGAGGTTTTCATCCAGGATATCTCTGAACTTGGCCGCATTCATGTTTCCTTCAATTGCAAACAGTCGTCCTGTCCATGCAGCTGAAAAACACCCCCATAGCATGATGCTGCCACCATCACTGTTGGGATTGTATTTTGCAGGTAATAAGCAGTGCCTGGTTTTCTCCACACATACCGCTTAGAATTATCACCAAAAAGTTCTATCTTCATCTCATTAGACCAGAGAATCTTATTACTCATAGTCTGGGAGTCCTTCATGTGTTTTTGAGCAAGCTCTATGCGGGCTTTCATATGTCTTGCACTGAGGAGAGGCTTCCGTCGGGCCACTCTGAGATAAAGGCCCAACTGGTGGAGGGCTGCAGTGATAGCTGACTTTGTGGAACTTTCTCCCATCTCCCTACTGCATTTCTGGATGATCTTGGGGTTCTTCTTTACCTCTTTCACCAAGGCTCTTCTCCCACGATTGCTCAGTTTGGCTGGATGGCCAGGTCTAGGAAGACTTCTGGTGGTCCCTAACTTCTTCCATTAAAGGATTATGGAGGTCACTGTGCTCTTAGGAACCTTAAGTAATGCAGAAATTCTTTTGTAACCTTGGTCACATCTGTGCCTTGCCACAATTCTGTCTCTGAGCTCCTTGGGCAGTTCTTTTGAGCTCATGATTCTCATTTGGTCTGACATGCACTGTGAGCTGTGAGGTCTTATATAGACAGGTGTGTGCCTTTCCAAATCAAGTCCTATCAGTTTAATTAAACACAGCTGGACTCCAATGAAGGAGTAGAACCATCTCAAGGAGGATCACAAGGAAATGGACAGCATGTGACTTAAATATGAGTGTCTGAGCAAAGGGTCTGAATACTTATGACCATGTGATATTTCAGTTTTTCTTTTTTAATAAATTTGCAAAAATGTCTACATTTCTGTTTTTTTCAGTCAAGATGGGGTGCAGAGTGTACTTTAATGAGAAAAAAAATGAACATTTTAGAATTTACCAAATGGCTGCAATGAAACAAAGGGTGAAAAATTTAAAGGGGTCTGAATACTTTCCGTACCCACTGTATGTCATGATTCCACCGCTCAGTGTGTTTTGGGCGCAGTGACTGACAACTCAATCGTCCAATCTAGTGCAGAGGCATGCTGAGCTGTCAGTATTTTGATTGACAGCTCAGCCATCCAATCTACAACTGGGAGGTGCTGAGCTTCCTTCAGGTGCTCCTTGTTCCAAGTGATTACCCAGCTACTTAACTAAGCTGTCAAGCCCCGATAGCTGCCAGTCGTGGTTTTCAGCTCAGTGTGGTGTGTTCTCTGTACTTTGTGCTCTGAATTAAGACATTCTGATCTTTTGTTGCTGGACTTTGAATTTGCCTAATGACTACCCTTTTGTATTACTTGTATTACCCTTTTACCTTGACGCACTCTGACATTGGAATTCTGACCCCAGACTGTGATCTGACTACGCCTTTGTCTCTTCCCTCTCTTTATAACGTACCCTCCTGGCTTCTGACCTTGGACTCCTTGACTACCCTGACTCACGGCTTGTCCATGGGAAGTGACTCAGCGTCACATATTGAATGACATTGGTCCAAGTGCTGTCTGATTTTTACTCGGACAGCACACGCCCCTATTATATGCTCGTCTGAATGAGTCCTAGATAGTAGAAAGAGTATAAACCTAAGTATGTGCATGTTAAGATTGGATTTCATCTTGCAGGTCACAGCAATAATCGGCCTCTTTTAGAAGATGCTTCATTACAAGGTTTCTGAAATGAAAGGATGACAGTGTGCGAATTACATCTCATAGCTTTGAGCGCAGCCGTGTTGGTTTTATGAACCAGCTGTGATGTGTATAACCTGAATTACCCGAGGACTCTCACTCTATAGAGTTTTAGGAATTTCATTTAAAAATGATTCTCAGGTGTCACAGACATAGATTGCAGGTGTCATGTTGTATATCTTGTTAACCTCATTTATTTTCCCAATAGTTGCAGTTTGACACTAAAAATTAAAAATAATCCTAATATCTCAATGATTGCCAATCATAGCGATGAACTGATTCTACCAGGCTGGGAGCAAAGATAGAAAACATCAGTCTGTCACCTCCAACTCCCAGCTGAGGTTTTATTTTACTGCTGTCACAGTGCTGGAGATGATTTCTTTACTATATTAATACAGTTTGCAAAATGTAGATCAAATAATGAAGCATCTGAATGAATGTGAACATAAAAAAATAAATGATGTATTTAATATGCAAAAGAAATAAAAATGATTTAATATGAAAAGAAAAATAATAATTAAAAAAATGGATTTAATATTAATTAGCATAGACATTAAATGCATGCTGCCGTCAGTACCCTGAATGCTGTTCCAGGCTACTTTGCATGTGGCTTCAAAACTAAAAACATAGCAAAAATTTATAAGTTTCTCCATAACTGCATTGACTAACAAAATGTAAAAATAACCACATCAATTCTACCAAAAATCTCATAAAAAAAAATAAAAACCAAACCATGGCAGAATTACTAATTTTTGCTCATCCCGTTTCCCGAAACGGCAAAAACATAAAAAAAAAACATTTTATGTACCTTTAAAATAGTAAGAATGAGAACACAAGCTCATCCTGCAAAAAAAACAAACCCCCTATACGACTCTGTCAACAGAAAAATAAAAAAATTATGTTTTTCTGAATATACCAATCAACCATGACAGTGAGCACTGTAAGAATGTAACCTATAAAACAATGGGGTTGCTATTTTTTTCCCATTCTTCATCAAAAAAGAATCTCCAAACTTTTATCAATATCCCCAAATGATGCCATTAAAACCCCAAATAAAGTGCTTTTAATTAAACATCTAAATAATTTTCTTAAGGGATGTAGTTTCCATATTGGTGTTTGTTCTTTGGTGGAGAAACTTTTTTTTATCTCTCCATCTCTGAGAATAACTGATGTCTCTCTGATCAGAATAATTGGTCCTTTTTTCACGTATGTGGAGAAATCGGTCGTGTGAACCTACCCTAAAAATGCTCAAAATGGTTTTTATCTATTCACAAAACATTTCTTTCCATTGCTGTTTTTTAGTATTTTTTTAGATTTACTTGACTTCCATATACAGGTATTTTCATGGTGTCAGGTTCTGGTCTTTGTTTGTTTTCATTATTTCATCCTGTTTGGGGATAAATATCTTGTTAAGTTGATTTTAAATGTTGTTTTTTCTATCTGCTTTTATCATTAATAAATATGTGAAGTTACTTAACCCCTTCTCTCTGCTTGCGTTCTGGGCCTTTTATGTCTTTAATTAACAGGTTCTAACTTTGTATGTGTCTCATAAATTTGATATTGTTTTCTTTCTGAAGAAACAGCTTACCTTTGGTGGTAGATAATAATAATTGTATTTTTATAGAGCCAACATATTCCGCAGCACTTTACAATTAAGCATGTGCACAATAAAGACAATACAAAGTGACACACAGTTCACCGGTTACAGTAGGAGTGATGGCCCGGCTCACAAGCTTACTGTTTATAAGGAAATATGGAAATATGCTTGTGTAAAGAGATGTGTTTTATCAAGATCAAGCTTAAAAATGAGGGCGCTATGTATTAATCGGACGGGGAAGTAGAGCTATTCCTCTATTCCTCTCTGCTTTTTTCAAAAATCTTACCAAAAGGCAAAAAAGTGTAAAAAAACACAATATCTTCAATTTCAAGTGTAACATTTCTTAAATACTTTTTAATAAGAACAGCTCTTTAAGCAGGTCACTGTTTCACAAAATCACAGGTGATAGGAGAAGCGAAATGCTGGTAAAGGAAGCTGATTTATGGCAGTCAATAGAAAAGCGCTTCAGTGGTTATTTAAGGGTTAGACCACCATTGTCTACACACATGCAGTTTTGCGCTTTTTTGATGATTGCCACATTAGGCACCCGGTTTCTCTAATGATAGAGTTTTATGAGTGATGTGAATTCATTTTTACATATCTACAAACTGATCATTCATAAGATCTCAATAATGGGTCCTTCATGGCTTCAGAGGTCCAGCAGAATGAAACTCCCTTTGGAGCCAACCACTTGCCACTAGGGTCTATATCGGAGGGGTTTATTTGCCCAGTCCAAGGCTGTGTACAGGCCAAGCTGCATGATCTTAGTGAATAAGAAAAGATAAGAAAAAGGGAAAAAGGAGAGTCCGCTCACCAAATAACTGTGCACCTGTCATCTTGTTCAGGTCTTCCACGCTTGGTCATTTCCGAGTCAAGGCTCCAACAAATAAGGAATGTAGCATTGAAAAAAAGTATATCATAAAGCTTCACATTCATTGTAAATATTAAAAAAAAACTTTTTAACTGATAGACTGATCCACATTAGGACAATTGACCTATGTGTTTCAGTCTATAGCTTTAATCATGATTAAGGTTACATGCCAAAATGGTCAATTTTCCTAATGTGGATCAGTCTGTATTTACAATGAATGTGAAGCTTTATTATATACTTTTTTCCCTTACTTTTTTAAACTCTGTGAATATGGTTCCCACTAATGTGATGACTGCCGGTCTCCATCTAATGACGCCGTTCACTATTACATCAGACCTCGTGATACAACGTTTATTGTGCTCTTTATTATTCTGTGTGAAGAGGCAGCTTGTGTTGTTTTGTGATTGCTTTCCTAATAAATATGTTCTCAAGATTATACATGTTGACTAAAGCTTGAACTAATGTTTGACAGAAACTGCTTACAATAATAGGATTATTCTCATTTACATCTCTAGTACCCAGTGGAGGAGTAAATTATAACAGCAGACCCTGGTAATATAGCATACAGCTGCTGACAAACATGCGCTACATAAATGTAAGAAGGAGCTGAGCAATAAACCCAGTATAAAGCCGAGCGCTGGGAGGAACAGTTGGGGTTGGTTCAACTAAAAGTCTCATTTCTATTGTTGTTTTGCAAATTAAAGAGAATGTGTCATAAGATATTTTTTGGGTATTTTTTTTTTTTTCTCATTTTCACACCGTGACCGTTATAAAAATGTAATTAGAAATCTTACATTTTTTACACTGGCCACTTGACTTAATTCTAGAATCATACTTTCTGTTCTCTCAGGAAAACCACATTAGCAATTCACTGATTCAGACCAAAATTAATTGTATTGAATTATGTAAAGAGCATATAAAGTCTTAACATCACCCCTAGTGAATGGTGGATAGCTACTGTTTATAGACACGTTAACTTTCATTGCAATCCTGTCTGTGATGATAATGAGAGTGATGAAAAGACGTCTGTATAGAAAAGGAAGTGAGTCTTAAATTAGGCTTAGTGGCCGGTGTGAAAACGAAAAGATTTCAGATTTTTTAAAAATAGTGAAAAATAAAAAAATAACATTATCAAACATTAAAAAAAGAACATGTCACATTAAAACCTGATGTAAACAACAGGGCATTTTCTGACATTCTTTTTAGTGTGAATCAAAATTGGATAGTTCTGAGATACATCATACATTATTTTTTTGCACTAGTGGGTAAAATCCTCCTGCTCATAGGTTAGGGGCATGGGGAATGATTAATATCAGTTTCTTATGGTCAGGAACACATGATTTACAGCCTTAATGATATGCATCTCTATGCTGGCTTTGTTTCTTTGTTGAATAATTCATAGAAAAGTAAAATATGTGATTGTATGGACACAGTTACAATTTGTGAGAATTTATTAAGACTGATGTTTCATTTGCTAGGCACAATCTAAAGTCCACTGGAGTAAGATGCACCTTAATTATTAAAGAGAATCTGACACCCAAAAAATGCATATAAAATAGCTGTACAATGAAATAGAGGACTTAACCCCATAAAAGTCATACTAGTGTGACATGCAGAAGTAGTGCTGTTGCTTCAAAAGTATCCAGCAACTATTAGAAGTAACATAAGAACAGGAGACAGGAAGTGTTGTGCTCCACAAGCATCCAGCAACTAGAGGGGTTAACTCAGTCACAGGAGACAGGGAGTGTTTTAGCAGAGCCCCAGTGGGATTGTGGGAAAGTTGTTTACTGTCTGGCTAGAGCCAAAGAGAAAGGTGGTGTATGATCTGCATCTCACAGAAGGCAAGGGAACAGAATTCAGGTCAGGGGGGAAGCTAAACACAGGTCAGATAAACTCCCTGAGCTAACAGTGTGGAATATTATTGGGCAGAAAGATTAGGACTGGAAGGAATCCTGTCATAGGGATCATCTTCCTCATCAACCCCCCCCCCCTCAATCTCCATGCAGGATAAAGAATGCTGTGTAGTATTGAGCCCTTGTGAAGGAAAAACCTGTGGTTGTGTAAATGACGCGCCCCTGGGCCTGTGTCGCGCTGCGTTGCGCACGCGGGAGCTTACCCGGAGCCGGATCTCTTGAGGGTTGTAGTCCCGTGGCGGTGACCCGGTCCGTGCCCAGGGAGTCAAACTGAGCGGCGATGTAACAGCGGTAGATGCAGGACGACTACGCCACCCGTTGAATGCAGCTATGGAGCTGCCGCTGCAGGACAGTCCGCTGAGGCCGGTGGATGGATGGTGCAGCGTAGATGGTATAACCCCCAACGGGAGGGGTATGGCCTCAGGGCAGCAGATGTGGATGATGGGGGTAGCAGGAACCACTCAGAGACGGTGCGGTGTAATTCAGGGTCTTTACTGGTAACAACGATAGACCCTTCCGGAGTACTTGCTAGTGAACGGGGCCTGGTCAGTCCTTGAGCAGATGGGATCTCCCCTGGCCAGGCGGAGTTGTAGGCCTCCCAAACTGACTGTACTCTTCTGGCTACCTTGCTAGAAGCGGATATAAGTAGCCCACGTCCCTGAGTGTACCGTGTGGTGCTCACCCGTATGGCCGGTGACTCGGGGCCTTCTAATGGCTTCCGCTCCACGATGGCGGTGCTGGTCCCACGCGTGTGACCGTGCCTTCGGGTTTCTGGGCCTGAGGACCTGAAATCCCCTGCCGGTCGGCTTCTGCTGCTGGGTAAGAGTTAGTCCCCACAGCCTCGGACGCCGGGTCCGGTAAGAAAGCTTCTCAGTCAGGGCGAGCTCTGCAGCTGCCAGCCCCTGACTCGTAGTAGTATTGCTTCTGCTGTTTCTTGTCTCTACTCTCCTTGACTCCAGGCTCAGGCCCCTGGACAGGGCCTGCCTGTGGAGCAGAGCCCATAGAGCAGCTCTGCTCCCTGTGTTCTCCTCTCAGAACTCTCTACCCTGCCTCAGCCCCAGGTTTATATAGGGGAAGTCCTTCCCCTCCCAAGACTGGGCAGGAGGTGTGGCATGCACAGGATCCCTGACCAAAGGACCTCCCACCTGCTCTCAGACGTAATATCTCTATCACTGTGGCAACCAGACCCCTGGGGTGTCACATAAACATTAAAACTGTGCTGTACTGTGTTACTGGATAGACTGTGTACTACTGTGCTGCGAAGGAGATTGTACTGTTGTTACTGGAGCCTGTTGCTCAAAGAGACACTTAAATTGCACTGGCCGTGCCTCATTAAATGTTACTGTTCTACCATTTCTGAGGACTCTTGTCAATTGTGTCTGGTCAGCAATTGACTCTATCCTGTGCCTGAGAGAAGCTGCAGGCTACGGTCGCCCTGAGTAACGGTTCCCCCATGAATTCCAATGAATTCATGCAACCGGTCTCGCCCGTATCTGAACTTAGGCGGCGTACGTGTAACATTGGTGGCCCGTACGGGGATCATCATGGAGATCCTCCAAGAGGGAACCTTAAATCACCAACAAAAGAGAGGACCGCCAGCACTGACTGGGAGGAAGTAATAGGAGAACTGCAAGCCAAGTTGATTGAGGTGAAAAAGTTGATTCGTTCCAGGCCAGAACCTGTATCTCTCAGACCCAGGAGGGGGTTCCAAAATAGAAGATACCCGGCTTGTGAAGCGTGACGTTCATCAAATCAGAATACGGTGTGTGTCCACTGTCTAAGATGTGGTGAGAAAGAACATTATGTCAAGGAATGCCAATGGTCATGGTCGTTTGGGTTAAAAGACAGGAGGTTGCCAGTGCGGGGATACTGGTAACCACGACACGGAGAAGGCCCCAGAAGCAAATCCACATCTCACCAAACCCCAGAACGGCACATGAGGTAAAACGGCTGCGTCAGTACTATCCCCAAGTGTGTTCCCGTGTACAACAGCTGCAAGAGAGACAGGGGCATCAGTTGCTTAATGCCCAGTGCAGAGATCAAACGATGTACTCCTGGGAGGAGGATTCCTCGGTCAGTAAAGATAGCCTTATCTACCTAATCGGTGAAAGGTGCTTTATACAGTGCCAGCTAGATGGACTCCTGGTAAAAGCATTGTGGGACACAGGAGCCCTAGCGAGCCTTTTAAATGAAGACTGGAGAAGGCGCTACCTGCCACATACCTGCCTTTGGTCGCTAAAAGAACTCTTAGGACCAGTGGAATTCCACAGCAAAGCTGTCAACCAGACCGAAATCCCTTTCATAGGCTGGGTGGAAGTGACTTTCCAACTGAGGGCCACGAAGAACAGCAACACCATTGTGCTTTTGGTACCTTTTCTCGTGACCAGTCATCAGAACATGGCAGAGGATAATATCCTGGTTTATAATGTAATCAGTGAGGTCATCACGAAACACAAGTCAGGGACACTGGTGGTGGATGCAATTGCCACATCACTTGCCATACCCAACGCAGTGGCGGAAAATGTGATTCATAGAGTAAAGAAAGCACAGAATACAATGGACCTAAAAGAAGTCAAGGTAGGCTGGCACCCAACCATCATCCCTGCAAAGCAAATGGTGGGGGTGAGGTGTGGAGTCCGGGTAGAACTGGGAAGAAAAGCCCAGAAAAGACTGTTTGTGCTAAAAGACTCCTCACAACTTCCGGAAGACCTAGTTCAAGGTGAGACTGTGCTTACGATTTCTACTGGTGGGTTTGCTCGAGTGACAGTAACGGTGATGAATACTACGAAACATGAAATTAGACCTAGAAAAATTGGAGTAGTACACCCCACAAAACATGAATAGGATGATATTGATATATTTAAAACCACTTTTATTAGATAGAAAAATTTAAAATATATGTATCACAATTAAGAAAAAAGGTCATACAGGGTAGAAAACACACAAAGCAGGTACAGCAATTTATTAGTGGGTCCCTTTAAGGGGGTATATTGTCCCTTCGATGAATTGAATAATTCATAGGGTAGATACAATAATATGTATACAATGCACCTGGTTATGCAGCATGTATTAGAGGCTCAAAGAACTAACGGGGAACAGTGTTACCAGATATAGAAGGGAAGGCCAAATGACCAAGATAGGGAGGAAAGATCAAAATAAGGGACTCACCCATAGGGACTGAGGTTACCACACCGCCGTACTGCAGCCCCGACACGCGTTTCGCGTGGCTTCCTTGGGGGACTGTGGCTATAGATAGGGTGGGCGCCATTAAATACCCTCCTGGGGAGATCACTGATTGATGCAGCGCATGCGGGGTGACAGCGTCCCCCCGTACCGCGTCACGTCCGGCCAATTTCCCGGGGGGTCACGGGTAGCGACGTACTAAATGACGTCACCGCCCATAACCCCCACGTACGGAAGCCGGACGGGACTCAGCCAGAAGAGGACGGCACTGCGCATGCGCGGCTCAGCGGCAGCCATGACGCATGAGGGCAAAACTAGGGGCAAGGATATTTCCATGTATGGAGAATCCAAATGGCCATAATGATTGCCCCATTTACGCAACAAAAGCAGTAGTGCCACCAACAATATGCATATAAATGATGGTAATAAAAAACGGATACCGTTAAGAGCGGCACTGTATATACATAGTTCACTAGTAGCCATGACAGATGGAAGAACAGACAGAAAGCAAACATATTCATATGTATACAGTAATATATAAATTGCCATAATAAGGACAGATGAAAAATATATAAAAAAAATTATACAATTGCCCCATTGCTATATCAAAGATATCAATATTATAATAAGAACATGTTTATCAAGGGGCAAGGTATACAAATGGAGGAAGGTAGTAGATAGCCATCCATCAGATCGTTAGGGGTTGTTTGCAGTACTGAGTATTCATAATAGTTATAGCTGCCCATCCCATATGCGTCCAAAAGTCCTATATATGATGTAGAGATATAAATAATGGCGTCTAAATAAAGAATAATGGAAAAAGAAAAGATTAATATTAGACAATGAAAAAGATAATAAAAGTAAAAAACACCCACATTAAAAACAAAGGGGACAAGAACCTACAAGAATGAAGAAAAACTATTGTGTTCATTAAGACCCCCAGGGGTCACTGTGTCCAGTGTTGCAATCCAGCAGCACTCCAGCTGCGCCAAAGTGCGTTTGTAGTTGCCTCCCCTGGTACCCAAATGCACCATATCAATACCTATAAATCTAAGGAGTGAAGGATCGCAATTATGGCGCAGTCTGAAGTGCCGCGGGATAGTCTTGAGTACTGATACGTCCAAGGCATCCCTTGCAGCTGCCACTTCCCTAACGTGTTCCCTAACGCGAATCCGGAATTCGCGGGACGTAAGTCCCACATAATTCAAGTTGCATGGACAAGTGGCCAAGTAGATAACATACATAGAGCTGCAAGAGATATGATGAGTAATTTTAAATTCCCTGCCCTGATTGGCAGAGAATGACTTAGCGCGGACAATATTTCGGCAGGCTATGCACGATCCACAAGGATAGCATCCCCATCGCGCTTTGCTCACCCCAAAAGGGGTAGAAATGGGGGCGACATAATGGCTCCTGACCAATGAGTCTTTCAGACTTTTCCCCCTACGGGCCTTCATCAATGGTCTATCAGGCAAGATTATACTAAGTGCCGGCTCTGTTTTAAGGATGGGCCAATGCTTACTAAGAATCCCTCGGATAGTTTGCCAGTGGCTGTTGTACATCGATATAAATCTAATCGGGGGATCTCTTTCATGTGGTTTGCCAGAGTTGGTCAGGAGGAGATCCCGTGGAGTTCTCTTCGCCCGTCTGTAGCCTCTTTTAATACTACGTGCACTATAGCCCCGATCCTGAAATCTTTGATGTAGGTCCCAAGACAGAGCCTCAAACGACACATCAGTGGAACAGATGCGTTTGGCTCTAAGATACTGTCCAACGGGAATAGCCCCAATGGTGGCCGGTGTGTGAGCTGATGTCGCATGAAGTTCATTGACTGATGTTTTCTTACGAAAAACATCAGTCTGCAATAGGCCATCCCGCTGGACAGTAATACCAATGTCCAAAAAATCAATGTGGGTAGAATCCCATACATATGTGAGTCTTATATTAAGTTCATTGATGTTCAAAAAAGTAATGAAATTATGAAGCTCAGTCTCGGAACCCTGCCAGATGATAAAAATATCATCTATATATCTGTACCAGCACTGCACATGGGAAATGGCACACGCGCCATCCCCAAAAACCTCCCTCTCCCAAAAGCCGAGAAAGAGGTTAGCGTAGGATGGCGCGCATGCCGCGCCCATCGCAGTGCCGCGTTTCTAAAGAAAAAAACGGTCTTTAAATGTAAAACAATTGTGAGTAAGTATAAATTCGAGTAGTTCCAGGACCAGTGCATGGAGAGAGACATCCAGACTACTGGTCTCGAAAAAGAACTCCACCGCACGTAGTCCGTCTGTGTGACCAATGCTGGTATACAATGATTCGACGTCAACAGCCACCAACAGACTACCCGAGTCGAGATACACACCATCAATTTTCCCAAGGACGTCTCCAGTGTCCCTGACATAGGAGGGCAGCGTCTCCACAAGTGGATGCAAATAGTGCTCAATAAATTTACAAATGGGGTCGCACAGCCCTCCAATGCCAGAGACAATGGGACACCCTGGTGGGTCCAAGAGATTTTTATGGACCTTGGGGAGCAAATAAAACGTGGGGATTACCGGATGTTTAGTGCAAAGACCATCGAAGACTTTTTTAGGGATAATACCCTGTTCATATGCCCATTCTAAAATATCAAAAAGGTCGGCTCTGAAGGATGTCATGGGATTATCCGATAAAGTACTATAGGAGGCACGGTCCCTAAGGAGTTTGAAGGCTTCCTTCTCATACTTCAAGGCCGGCCAGATCACAATATTTCCCCACTTATCCGCGGGTTTAAAAACCACATCTTTAAATGATTGTAATTCATTTAAAGCTCTTCTCTGTTCAGTCGTAAGATTGTGGTACTTAGGTCCCCCGGACAAAGTTCTAAGGTCCCTACTGACCAATTTATTAAATATCTCCACCTGTGGGCAGAGGGAAAAGGGGGGAAAAGTTGAAGATCTGGCCAGGACAGAACATGGAAAAGTACCTGCTTGAGTTGAGGTGCCTTCTCCCTCTAACTCCTCCAGAGCCGACAGGGCTTCTCTCTCCAGGGTCGTATCCAGGTTCATGTCAGGTGTTGATTTCATATGTAATTTGCGTAGAGTCACTTTTCTAAGAAAAAGCTGTAAGTCCTTCAATACTGTGAAAAAATTGTAACCATTAGTCGGAACAAAGGTCAAACCCAGCGAGAGGACTTCTCTCTGACTATCAGAAAGGGCATGTGTGGACAAATTAATTACCTCTAGGTTGTTTGATTTTGATTTTTTCTCCAGAGAGTAAGGGGGTGTCATTTTGCGTTTAGAATAAGTTTTGCCCCTTGGTTGTCCATACTGTTTGTCACTCGTGGTTTTGGTGCCACCAACATTAGCTATGTTATTTCTAAGAGCCTCTTCATCCAAAGAGGATAGTGATGACACCGAGTCCCACCGATTGCCCTGTGTTTGTCTGTTGGGACCCTTTTTCCCTCTCCACTTATAGACCCGTTTAAGATTGAAGTCAGAGAGGTCCCTATGATATTTTTTGGTTTTAATGGTCACTATTTCCTTCTCCCATTTAAGAAAATCAGAATCCAAATCAGTATTAAATTTATTCCATGCCTCAGGAGTCAATTTAGTAGATAGAGTACCCTGAAGGCGACTAATCTCTGTCTCAATAGTCTCTAAAGAGGACTCATTAGATTTAATCAAAAGCTCCATATAGCCCTTAGAGCATGTAGAAGATAAATTTTCCCACATGAAATTAGACTGGATCCAAAAACTGTGTTAGGTCACATCGAAACCGTTAAAACTGTATATCCAGCCAGTGTGAGACCTGCCCAGGGGTTTACTGTGAATTCAGTCTCCCCACCAAGGAACAGGAGTTGCCCAGGGGAGGAAATTGCACAACCCACCTCGGGGTCCTGGGATCCCCCAGTACCCCTGGAACATTTGTGTGCTGAAGTGCGATCGGTAGCAAAACAGATGCTGAGAGAAGAGTGTCATGCATTCTCCAAAGATGACTCGGATATAGGTTGTATCCCATCGTTGCAGTTGAAAATCAATTTGAAAGACATGGCACCAGTAACCAGAAGTTACATGTCTGTGCCAAAACCATTACACCGTGAAGTGAAAGAGTATTTACAAGACCTAATCAACAGTGGTTGGGTCCAAAAGTCAAAGTCGTCTTATTCCTCTCCTATAGTTTGTGTTAGGAAGAAGGATGCTACGTTGAGACTCTGCTGTGATTACCAGGAACTAAACCGAAAGTCAGTACCTGATCGGCACCCGATACCAAAGATTCAAGATATGCTGGATAGCTTATCAGGAAGTACCTGATTCTCTGTCCTCGATCAGGGTAAAGCATACCATGAAGGGTTTGTTGAAGAGCCCAGTAGACCTTTGACACCATTCATCACACCGTGGGGGTTATATGATTGGATCCGCATACCGTTTGGGCTTACTTTAGGTCCAGCAGAATTCCAGAGAAGCATGGAGACTTGTTTAGAAGGATTGAGGGACGATTTCTGACAGCCGTACTTGGATGACAATGTGGTACACAACAAAACCTTCCAGGAGCATGTTGAACATGTGAGGACCGTATTACAGTGGTATAAACAATACGGAGCTAAGTTGACCCCAAAGAAGTGTGAACTGTTCAAAAGGCAAGTCTGATTTCTAGGGAAAATTGTGTCCGGAGAAGGATATACCATGGACCCAGCAGAAATCGCTCCGGTACTGGCCTTAAAAGACAAGCGGCCCTCTACCGTTGGGGAGTTGAGGTAGATATTAGGATTGCTCTCCTACTACCGTACTTACGTTCGGAACTTCTCCAGGATTGCCGCCCCACTATACCTCCTCTTGGGGGGGTCGACAGAATCAACAACACCCACGGAGAAAAAGAACGTGGGTAGGACCGGGCTTAAAAGAAACAACGCCGCTTCATCCCAACAACCCATTCTCTGAACAGCAGACCACCAGGAGGTATTGGAAGAACTAGTACACTACCTGGTAAAACCACCCATCTCGGGATATCCTGATTTCAACTTATCGTTTGTTGTTCATTGTGACGCTTCTCAAGTCGGACTGGGAGCTACCCTATATCAGCATCAAGATGGAAAATTGAGAGTCATCGGTTATGGTTCTAGAACGTTGACAGACACTGAGAAGAATTACCATCTACATTCCGGAAAATTGGAGTTCCTGGCATTGAAATGGGCTATCTGTGAATGATTTAGAGATTATCTCTATTACAGCAAAGAGTTTGAGGTATACACTGACAACAACCCTTTGACCTATATCCTCACTAAAGCCAAATTGAATGCAACGGGTCAGAGATGGGTCACTGAACTAGCTAACTTCAATTTCAGCATCAAGCACAGGTCAGGAAAATGCAATGCGGATGCTGACGGATTGTCGAGAATGCCACTAGAGCCTGAGGAGTTCATGCAAGAATGCTCAGAGAAAGACAGTCTGGAAGCAATTGAAGTCACTACCCAAGCAGTACAAGCTTATGAAGAGGAAGACACACCATTGTGGTGTCCGTTGACGGTGGAACCACCATAAAAGCAAAAGAACAAGATCACCTTGTCTATTCAACAACTACCAAAATGAAAAATCCATAGAACACAATGGGAAGATCAGATAATTGGTAGAATACTACTTTATGTGGACCAAAATCGGTTTTCAAGTAACGGGAGAGAGATAATGAGTCACTAGCAGTATCTGTTTTAGTTAAAGAATAGGCGAAGCTCTACCTCAGTGAAGATGGTATCCTGTATTGTAAAGGAGGACAAAACCGGAAGTTGGTACTTCCCAGAGTATTCCATAGGTTGGTGTTCAAAGAACTCCATGAAAACATGGGACACCTGGGAGTGGAAAGAACAACAAACTTGATCCGTGAACGTTTCTTATGGCCGTACATGCAGAGCGATATTGAGAGGTACGTGACCAGGGCGTGTGGGTGTCTGAAAGATAAACGTCCCAACACATAAACCCGGGCACCTATGGGCAACATCCAAACTACATTTCCGTTCGAGATGGTCTCAATAGACTCTCAACATCTCGAGACGTGCAAGGATGGCTATGAATACATCTTGGTGGTGATGGACTATTTTACTCGATTTGCTCAAGCGTATGCCAGCACCAATAAATCAGGTTGAACAGCGGCAGAGAAGATCTTCAATGATTTTGCTTTGAAGTTTGGGTTCCCTACAAGGTTAAACCATGACCAAGGATGAGAATTTGAGAACCAGCTCTTTGCCAAGCTAGGAAAGTACTGTAGAATTCAGAGATCCTACACAATGCCCTATCACCCAGAGGGTAATGAACAAGTGGAACGTTTTAACCGGACATTGTTGATGTTGCACACTTTAAAAGCTGATGAGAAGAAAGACTGGAAGAGTTCTCTGTCAAAAGTAATACATGCTTATAACTGTACAAAGAGCGATGCAATGGGTTACTCACCCTTCTTCCTATTGTATGGACGATAGCCAAGACTTCCAATCGACATCATGTTCGATACTCCGGTGTCAGAGACTTACAGAACGTATCCAAAGTACGTTCGGAAATGGAAGGAACGGATGGCAGAGGCATACAACATAGCGTCCAAAGAGGTTACGCAAGGGCAGAGCAAGAGTAAGGAGTACTATGATCGAAAATGCTATGGAGCAGAATTAGCACTGGGAAGCCGGGTGCTAGTCAAGAACGTACGTGAGAAAGGCGGTCTAGGAAAACTTTGTTCGTACTGGGAAGACAAGGTGTATGTGGTCGTAAGGAGGAAAGCTGATGACAGCCCAGTGTATGAAATCCCATTGGAAACAGGAGACAAGAAAACCAGAATAGTCCATCGGAAATTACTACTACCCTGTGATTATCTCCCACCACAACAAGACTTCCCAGAAGTAGACCGTCATCGTCCGAGATCGACTAAAAGACCACCACAGGCTGCAGCTCTGGAGATGGATAGTGACCTTGAAAGTTCCGATGAAGAAGAACACACCGTTACATTTCTCGGAACGGCAAGGAGAGTGTTGTACCATCCTCAGGAGAGTGAACTAAGTCCCAAGGCTCCAGAGTTTGTACCAAGGAGAACAGATGAAGTCCAATTCAGATCTGATGGTTGAACACCGGTCCCTGAAGAAACCGATCGACACTCAGGAAGAGTGGAATTACCAGACCGTGTGGAAACAGTTGATTCAGGAGAAGTACAGGAACTTACAGAGGCAGCTGCAAGAGTGTCTGAGGAAGCACGGGAAATGATTGCTGCAGAAGAAACTCCTGTGATCGAAGAACCCGTGGTATCTGAGGAACAACCCACCAGGAGGATGTCGACTCGAGAAGTGAGGAGGCCCGTGATGCTGACGTATGAGACACTTGGTGAACCAAGTCAAGTGTCAAGTACTGTCGACTGGAAACAGGTATCTCTGCCTATGGACCAGTTAAGCCCACTAGAGTGGTATTCACCACCGAGAGGCAGTATGGGAGATGTTGCCTACTGCAAAGACTTGTTTTCGTGCTTTGATTTTCCTTAAAAGACTTTGTAGAAACAAAGAACTATTAAAGCCTAGCGAGAGAGAGCTGGTTGAAGACGTACAAAAAGCTCCAGCTGAAGAGATGCTGATTGTTTTAATTTTGTTAATTGTTTATTTCTTACAGGTGTCCTATAAGAAAAAGGTCATAGGAATAGGTTGTTATCAATGTTTATGAACGTTATGCCAATTTGACAATGCCAATCTGTATATGAAGTTATTCAACTTTCACCACTGTCTCAGAATTGGTCAGATTGACTAATTAATCTGAATGTCGAGGACGACATTCAAAAAGGAGGGAAGAGTGTGACATGCAGAAGTAGTGCTGTTGCTTCAAAAGCATCCTGCAACTATTCAAAGTAACACAAGCACAGGAGACAGGAAGTGCTGTGCTCCAGAAGCATTCAGCAACTTGAGGAGACAATGAGTCACAGGAGACAAGGAGTGTTTTAGCAGAACCCCAGTGGGATTGTGGGGAAGTTGTTTATTGTCTGGCTAGAGCCAAAGAGAAAGGTGGTGTATGACCTGCATCTCACAGAAGGCAAGGGACGAGAATTCAGGTCAGGAGGGAAGCTAAACACAGGTCAGATAGACTCCCTGAGCTAATAGTGTGGAGTATTATCAGGCAGAAAGATTAGGACTGGAAGGAATCCTGTCATAGGGATCATCTTCCTCATAAACCCCCCCCCCTCGATCTCCTTGCAGTATAAAGAATTCTGTGTACTATTGAGTCCTTATGAAGGAAAAGCCTGTGGTTGTGTATGCATTAAAATTGTGCAGTACTGTGCTACTGGATAAACTGTGTACTACTGTGCTGCGAAAGAGATTGTACTGTTGTTACTGGAGCCTGTTGTTCAAAGAGACACTTAAATTGCACTGGCCGTGCCTCATTTGAATGTTACTGTTCTACCGTTTCTGAGGACTCTTGTCAAATGTGTCTGGTCAGCAATTGAATCTATCCTGTGCCTGAGAGAAGCTGCAGCCTATGGTTGCCTGAGTAACGGTTCCCCCAGGATTCCAACGAATTCATGCAACCGGTCTCACCCCTATCTGATCTTAGGTGGCGTATGTGTAACACTAGCACAATATATTTTGTGCAGTGCGTGAGAAAATTGCATTGAATGCAATTAGGGGACTTCGGTGCCGTCTTGGTGTGGCCAAGAGCTCAGTGCACCATTACACCCCCTCAATTTACATTTTGGGAACTTCCCTTGCTTCTGGTGGTTAGGGCTCACTTGCTCAGGGTGAGTGCTGACTGATCTCAACCTACGTGACTACACCTGTGCCTGGAGCACTGCCTGAGCCCAGCAGCATGCACACAGTGCCTGCATGCACAATGTATGCCTAGCTAATTCCCCACCCCGGACCCTCTCTGAAGCTGGTCACTTATTACACTTCCAGGTGTCAGTGTAGTGAGTGGCATCAGGGAGGAGAACACGCCTGTCCATAGTTTGTGCGCACCCACACTGACTGTGTGTGTGCATGGCTGGGCTCAGGCAGTGTCAGTGCACATGCTCAGACACAAAGGCTGATTTCAGGTAGCGCTCGGTCACTCAAAGGCAGGGGAAGTCCCCAAAATGCAAATTGAGGGGGTGTAAAGGTGCACCAAAAGGTCCTTATTTGCATTTGAATTAAAAATAATTATTTTCTCAGGCACTGCACCAAATGTAAAGCATTAGTATAATTTTTATAGGGGGTAAGTCACAGTTCTATTGCCAGTTTAATAGTCTTTTTGGGGCTGATAGACTCCCTATAAAAGGTTCACACATCTTAACAGCTTTCATGCATCCCTGGCCATCCATGTGATGCAAACTCCATGTGAGGCTCCATCCCCCCTTAATTCTCTTTTATTTTTTATAAAAATAATGACAGTAGCAGAAAATAAAGAAAAAAATGCAGATTTGTGTTCCAAAATTATTTGCAACTTTATTTAGCCACAATTCTACAGAGCCCTTAATAAGTTCTATATGATGTGATTTTATAAAAGGCCTTACATCGCCATCTAACAAATCCCATCCTGAGCTGTAACTTAAAGCTCCTGGGCCCCACAAACCATGTATCATTTATAATACTGGTGTGGCCCAACATTAAACAGAACCTGACAGCTGATACATGCTGCCCAATCTGTTCTGGCTTTGAAGCAATGCGGTGTTTCAGAAAAAATGTACTTTAATAGCCGCCGGTGACCTACTCGCGCACATAGGTAGAGACCTGTCAAGCCAGGGCAGCGGGCGGGGAGAAGCCGCCGGGGATCCTCCTGTCTGACTAGTCTCCAGCATGTCTCGGTCCCTGGTGGCTATAAAAAGTATGCAAAGGACCGCAGCATTTCAGAGCCAAACATACAGGCCTGAGTTCATAGAGCCAGTGTCTGATACTGTACATGCTGCTCGTGGATTGGGCAGCATGTACCAGCTGTCAGGTTCCCTTTAAGCTTCGATGTGACTGCTACTACTGCACCTCCTACACCTATAGCTACACTCCTAATTCCAACTACTTATTTTAGTACAGATCTCTCTACAAGACTATTTCCCGAATCTAAAACAACTTAAAAAAACACCATCCCTATCTCACCTTTCCCAGCATTATTACCCCTGCTAATAGACTCTGACCATCCTGATCCATTAGTATACTGGACTCAGAGTATTCTCTGGATATTAGCCTCTTATGATACAATATTTCTTTCTAGAATATATTACATATGGTATCATTTACTTGGGCTCAGTTTCCTGAAGTCACACAGCATAGAGGCCGTCAATCAAGCAGGAGGAGGCGGTGCTGGGTTAGGAATAGAGCTGGAGTGACAGAGGCTTCAGATCTACCAAATGTTCATATCAATTCAAATGTTGATTTCTCAGTAACGTAGGAACAGATTGACCATGTAAACCTATTGCTGGACTTGTCTTTGAAAGAGCTACATGCGCATGTGACGCGCCCCTGGGCCTGTGTCGCGCTGCGGTGCGCACGCGGGAGCTTACCCGGAGCCGGATCCGTGGAGGGTTGTAATCTCGTGGCGGTGACCCGGTCCGTGCCCAGGGAGTCAAACTAGACGGCAGTCTATTAGTAGTAAATAGTTGATGACTACGCCACCCGTTGAGTGCAGCCAGGAAGCTGCTGCTGCAGGGCAGACCGCTGAGGCCGGTGGTAGGATTGTGCAGCGTGATAGTATAACCCCCAACGGGAGGGGTATGGCCTCAGGGCAGCCGACGTGGATGATGGGGGTAGCAGGAACCACTCAGAGACGGTACGGTGTAGTTCAGGGTCTTTACTGGTAACAACGACAGACCCTCCCGGAGTACTTGCTAGCAAACGGGGCCTGGTCAGTCTTTGAGCAGATGGGATCTCCCCTGGCCAGGCGTAGTTGTAGGCCTCCCAAACTGACTGTACTCTTCTGGCTACCTTGCTAGAAGCTGATGTAAGTAGCCCACGTCCCTGAGTGTACCGTGTGGTGCTCACCCGTATGGCCGGTGACTCGGGGCCTTCTAATGGCTTCCGCTCCACGATGGCGGTGCTGGTCCCACGCGTGTGACCGTGCCTTCGGGCTTCTGGGCCAGAGGACCTGAAATCCCCTGCCCGACGGATTCTGCTGCTGGGTAGGAGTTAGTCCCCACAGCCTCGGACTCCGGGTCCGGTAAAGAATCTTCTTAGTCAGGGCGAGCTCTGTAGCTGCCAGCCCCTGACTCCTTGTAACTCTGCTGTTTCCTATGCTGCTTCTCTTCTCCACTCTCCTTGTCTGACTCACCCTGCCTCAGCCCCGGGTTTATACAGGGGAAGTTCTTCCCCTCCCAAGACTGGGCAGGAGGTGTGGCATGCACAGGATCCCTGACCAAAGGACCTCCCACCTGCTCTCAGACATAATATCTCTATCACTGTGGCAACCAGACCCCTGGGGTGTCACATTCCCCCCTAGTGAAATTTAGTACTCCGGGACTAAACACATTTAGAAAAACATAACAAAGTATAACAATAACAATACTATAAGAAAAACATATAAGATGGTTACGGCGTGTCCGCAACCGGATGCAGTCTTTGAAGAAAAGCAAAGGTGTCCATTTCACCAACACAGGGAGACATAACCAGGTAGGGGTCTGTCCTACCCCGAGTCCTTAACAGTCTCTAGTCCATCCTGGGTTACGCTCCAACTATATACAAGGATTCCCGGTAAATCCACCAAGGTTTCCTAAAAATAACTAGAAACACAAAATTATACACAAGCAACAAGACACAGAAAAACATAGATAAAACAATTTATACACTTTAAATTCTCCAGTGTGCGGGTAACTGGCCTCTAGTGGCCCGAGTGGACCTACGGAGCTGACTGTCTGGCCCTGAACTACAGGGTGTAGGAGCTGTCAAGGGTAAACTGGGCAGCTGTCTACCGGCTCTTTGTCTCACTAGGGGTACGGCAGGCTCACTATAAGCAGAGGGTTGATTCTCCTGTTCTGCTTGTGTGGAGTCTTCTGCCTCCTGGACCGGCTGTTCTTCCAGCTCTACCCGTTGCTCCGTAGGTTCTTGGGATGATGGTTGGAGGAAGGTGAGTACGGGTACCACAACTGCACCATTGACTTGAGTCCAAGACTGAGGAAAGTCCCCGAGCACGGTACTAACCATATCTTCCCTTTCTTCCACGGGTCGATGGTCTTCTTGTTCCTCTTCAGGGTTCCTCAGTTGTTCGGGACACTTCTTCAGGTGGTCCCGGGATACAATGGCTGTGGTTTCCCCTCCGTCTTTACTGATGGTACAGACCTTCGGGTTCTCGTGGCTTGAGGGCAGTACGGTGTACGGGTCCTTCTCCCACTGGTCGTCCAACTTGTGGAGCCGTCTCTTCCTCTTCAAGACCTGCTCTCCGGGTACCAGGGGAACAGCGGGAGCATACTGGTTGTAAGTTTTCTCTTGTCTTTCCCTAGCCTGACAGAGACTTCGCTCCACGCTCTCCTGTACTCTCCGGTACTGCTGCTGCCTCTCTGTGTCCCAGTCTGTTTCTGGTGAAGTGTCCTCGGGGGTCAGGACTCCCATTTCCAGGTCAACAGGTAACTTACCAGGTCTTGCCCTCATTAGGTAAGCCGGGGTACAGTTGGTGGAACCTACCGGGATGTGGTTGTATAGGTCCACCAGATCGGGCAACTTTTCAGGCCACAGACTGCGTTCTTCCAGGGGCAACGTTTTTAGAAGATCCATTACCACCTGGTTCATTTTTTCACAAAGTCCATTAGTCTGCGGATGGTAGGGTGTCGTCCTTATCTTCCGGCAGCCATACAGATTGCAGAATTCCTGAAAGACCTCCGCTTCAAAGGCAGGTCCCTGGTCCGTCAGCACTTGGTCCGGGTACCCGTGTGGACGGCAGAAGTGCTGCTGGAAGGCTCTAGCTGCTGTTTGAGCCGTTAAGTCCTTGACGGGGACGACAACCAAGAACCGGGAGTAATGATCCACGATGGTTAACGCGTAGACGTAGCCACTTCTGCTTGGGGTCAGTTTTACATGATCCAAGGCTACCAGTTCCAACGGTTGCCGGGTGACGATGGACTGCAGGGGAGTCTTCTGGCTGGCTCGGTCCTTCCTTCTCAGGTTGCAAGGGCCACAATCTCTGCACCACTTCTCGATGGTTCCCCTCATGCCTACCCAGTGGAACCGCTCGCGCAGCAGGAACTCCAGCTTTTTCCACCCAAAGTGTCCAGCTCCGTCGTGGTATGCCTCCATCACCATGGCTGCGTCTCTTCGTGGCACCACTACTTGCCAGAGTAATTCATGCGTCCGGGAGTTAACCATTCTGCGGCACAACTTCCCTTTGTAAAGGAACAGTCGACTCTTCTCTGCCCATAGTTGTTTGGCTTCCTCCGGAGCGTCTGGTTCAAGGCGAGCCTCCGGCCGAGTCAGCATCTCCTTCACCAGTCGGACGGCAGGGTCGCTGTCTTGCGTTTCCGCCCAGTTATAGTGGGGTAAGGGGTTCAACGTAGCAGCCTGCTTACTCCTTACCCGGTGGGAATACTGAATAGTCCCATGACGGTGGAACGCAGGGAGTTCAACTTCTTCCAGTCCCTCCGGATCTTCTCCTCCGTCCGGCAGGTTGGGCATCCTGGACAGGGCGTCCGCGTTGGTATTGGAGCGTCCTGCCCGGTATTTAATTGTGAACTCGTAGTTGGACAGACGGGCCATCCACCTCTGCTCCAGGGCACCGAGTCTTGCCGTGTCCAGGTGTGTCAGCGGGTTGTTATCCGTGTACACGGTGAACCGGGAAGAAGCGAGGTAATGCTTAAAGCGCTCAGTGATTGCCCATACTACGGCCAGGAACTCTAACTTAAATGAGCTGTAATTCTCGGGGTTCCTTTCGGTGGGTCGCAGTTTTCGGCTGGCGTAGGCGACTACTCGTTCCTTCCCCTGCTGGATCTGGGACAGTACGGCTCCTAGCCCGATGTTACTGGCGTCGGTGTAGAGGATAAAGGGCTGGCTATAATCCGGGTACGCCAGGATTTCGTCCCCCGTGAGGGCCATCTTCAGCTGGCGGAAGGACTCTTCTTCCAGCTCTTCCCATTTGAAGGGCGGCTTCTGGTTCTTGGCCTTCCGGGACTGGCCTATCAGGAGGTCCTGCATAGGTGCTGCCTTTTTGGTGAAACCGGGAATAAACCTTCGGTAGTAGCCTACCAACCCGAGGAACTGCCGCACTTCTTTTACGCTGCAGGGGCTTGGCCATCCCTTAATTGCGGTGATCTTATCGGGGTCGGGAGCCACTCCGTCAGCGCTCACCACGTGTCCCAGGTACTGCACCTTTGGTTTCAGGAGGTGACACTTGGAGGGTTTCACCTTTAGGCCGTAACTCGCCAGAGCCTCGAACACTTCCGCCAGGTGTTTCAGGTGGTCCTCATACGTCTTGGAATATACGATGACATCGTCCAGGTACAACAGGACCGTCTCGAAGTTTCTGTGGCCCAGACAACACTCCATTAGGCGTTGGAAGGTTCCTGGTGCGTTGCAGAGTCCGAACGGCATGCAGGTGAACTCGCTAAGTCCCATCGGGGTGGTGAATGCGGTCTTCTCCCGGTCCGCCTCTGCTACAGGAACCTGCCAGTACCCGCTAGTGAGATCCAAGGTAGAGAAGAAGTTAGCAGATCTTAAAGCAGCCAATGACTCCTCTATCCTTGGTAAGGGGTACGCATCCTTGTGTGTGATACGGTTGATTTTCCGGTAATCTACACACATCCTCATGGTGTTGTCTTTCTTTTTGACTAAAACTAATGGGGCTGCCCAGGGGCTACAACTATCCCGGATTACCCCAGCCTCCTTCATATCTCTAAGCATCCCCTTGGCGTGTTGGTAATGTGCAGGGGGTACGGGTCGATACCTCTCTTTTATGGGAGGATGATCTCCCGTGGGGATGCGATGTTCTACCCCCTTGACTCGCCCGAAGTCTAACGGGTGTTTACTAAACACTCTCTCATACTCTTGAACCACCCGATAGACTCCTTGTTTCTGATGTGAGGGAGTGGAGTCAGTACCCAAATGTAGTTGCTGACACCAGTCCTCCATGTCTTTCTTAGAGCCGTTACCTTCCTCCGGGTGAGATGGAGGCAAGGGTTCCACAGATTGTATAGAACTTTGATTAGTGGTATATAATTTGGCTAGCGTGGCATACCGGGGCAGGTACACTTCCCTCTCCCCGATATTTATTATGCGAATGGGCACCCTCCCATGGCGTACATTGACCACCCCCCGTGCTGTCAAAATGGTGGGCCTACTGTCTGAGTAAACTGGTTCTACCATTGCCTGGTAATCTCTACCTCTCAGACCAATAGCTGCCCGGCACCAAATCATCATTTCACTTTTTGGGGGCATGGCAATAGGAAAAGGGTCACACATTCTTACGCTACCAATCTCACCGCCGGAGAGTTCCACTTGTTGCCGTTGCATCAGTGCCCGGATCTCTTTCTGGAGCACCCGCTGCTCGCCGGAGCTGGCATTCTTGGCAACCTGCTGTAAAAGGAAAATCACCTCTGCAAGACAATTTTCAATTACATTAGTTCCTAGAGTTATTTTTGGGTGACTCTCATGTTTATCGATATCTACAATGATCAGTCCCTGTGCGGCCAGTTCGACTCTACCAATTTTGATGGTCACCTCTTTAAATCCGATCTGTGGCACGGGCTGACCATTGCTGGCGATGATACTCAAGTCGTCGTCGGGGTAGCGGGTAATATCCGAGTCATTCCAGTACTGCTTGAAGAGCACGTACGGGATGGTGGTGACCTGTGACCCGGTGTCCAGTAGGGCACTCATGGGAATGCCATCCAGTACCACAGGCAAGACTGGACGTCCTCCCACATATCTGTCGCGCCAGTTCGATGGGCCTGGTGATCTTTTTCCTGGGGGTTGGCCCTCTACCCCAGGTTGTGCCCGTTTAAAGAACAGTACCTTGCCATATGTCCGGGTTGATTGCAGCGGCGGCAGATGGGTCGTCCGTCCTCACTGTATCGGTCACTGGGTCTTCCTCTGGCCGGTGGGGTCCTCCTTGGTCGACGCCACGGGATGTCCTCCGGTCCGGATGCCAGCTGGATCTTCCCTGGGGTGGAAACCTGTAAAGACTGCACAGTTCGGGTTAGCGCAGCAACGCTCTTAGCTAGCCCTTGGACCTGATGGTGTAGGTCTGGAGCCGGGTCATTGTCCAAAGCCTGCGCATCAGCTCCCACAGGCCCTGCTGACAAGGGCGCCGCCTCCTGGTAGTAAGTGGTAGTGGGGCGTCTGTGGGTCACAACGCCACCTGGTGCCGGTTCTCGGAGCACCCGGATGGCTCTGTCCTTGAACTGTGCAAAGTCCAGATGGGGATCCTGTAAGGCCATTGCCCGCAACTGGGTTCGGTGGGCATTGCAATATAAACCCTCTATAAATTGTTCAGTCAACAGCCTGTCCTCGTTTCCCACCCCATCAGGGTCGGTCTGCTTTATGGCCCTCAGGGCCTCTTGTAGGTTTAGTGCATAGTCCCTTATACTCTCATGCGCTCGCTGCTTGCACCCGTAGAATCTAAGCTTAATCTCGGCTGAGGTGCGGGTATCAAAGGTGTCCTTCAGCCGGGTTAGTATCCCTGCGACAGTCTTCCTCCCAGGTGGCCAGGATTTTACTTCCCTTTTGGCTGCCCCGGTTAGTTGGGCCACCAGGATGCTCACTTTTTGCTCTTCTGTGAGGGGGTACACCTGGAAGAGGCTATCCAGCTTTTCTCTAAAGTCATGCAGGGTATGTGACTCCCCTGAGTACTGGGGTAGCCAAGCTGCTCCCGGGATATAGGGCATGGTGAAGGGCATAACTGCAGCAGCGGTAGCGCTGGCGGGGGTTGAGGCAGTGAAGCTCTCCTCCGTATCCGACATCTTCCTCCCCCCTAGTGGACCGTGGCCTACCTTGCGATGATCCTCTTCCGTAGGCCGCGGCTCCGCAGTGGATCGTCAGGGTTGAGGACCTTCCGTCGCGCTCCTGTGACGTCGGCGTCTGCTGGGCTCCTTCCAGGACCTTACGCAACGTCCGGACGTGAGGCGGGGCTTCAGTTCTCGCGCGCTTTCGGAGTCCACGCCCCTCTTCTTCCCGCGCGGCGTCCTCAAGATGGCGTCCAATGGCGGGAAAACTCCACGGATGGCGGGAAGAAGGTCGAAGATGGCGCCGGATGGCGGGAAAACTTCGCGGATGGCGGGAAGAAGGTAGAAGATGGCGCCGGATGGCGGGAAACCTTCACCACTGGTAAGTTTGAACAGTCTTTGCTTTTCAGGCACGCAGTACCCGGTGGTTGCGGGCACGAAATCCTGCCGACTACGCCAAAGTTGACGCGCCCCTGGGCCTGTGTCGCGCTGCGGTGCGCACGCGGGAGCTTACCCGGAGCCGGATCCGTGGAGGGTTGTAATCTCGTGGCGGTGACCCGGTCCGTGCCCAGGGAGTCAAACTAGACGGCAGTCTATTAGTAGTAAATAGTTGATGACTACGCCACCCGTTGAGTGCAGCCAGGAAGCTGCTGCTGCAGGGCAGACCGCTGAGGCCGGTGGTAGGATTGTGCAGCGTGATAGTATAACCCCCAACGGGAGGGGTATGGCCTCAGGGCAGCCGACGTGGATGATGGGGGTAGCAGGAACCACTCAGAGACGGTACGGTGTAGTTCAGGGTCTTTACTGGTAACAACGACAGACCCTCCCGGAGTACTTGCTAGCAAACGGGGCCTGGTCAGTCTTTGAGCAGATGGGATCTCCCCTGGCCAGGCGTAGTTGTAGGCCTCCCAAACTGACTGTACTCTTCTGGCTACCTTGCTAGAAGCTGATGTAAGTAGCCCACGTCCCTGAGTGTACCGTGTGGTGCTCACCCGTATGGCCGGTGACTCGGGGCCTTCTAATGGCTTCCGCTCCACGATGGCGGTGCTGGTCCCACGCGTGTGACCGTGCCTTCGGGCTTCTGGGCCAGAGGACCTGAAATCCCCTGCCCGACGGATTCTGCTGCTGGGTAGGAGTTAGTCCCCACAGCCTCGGACTCCGGGTCCGGTAAAGAATCTTCTTAGTCAGGGCGAGCTCTGTAGCTGCCAGCCCCTGACTCCTTGTAACTCTGCTGTTTCCTATGCTGCTTCTCTTCTCCACTCTCCTTGTCTGACTCACCCTGCCTCAGCCCCGGGTTTATACAGGGGAAGTTCTTCCCCTCCCAAGACTGGGCAGGAGGTGTGGCATGCACAGGATCCCTGACCAAAGGACCTCCCACCTGCTCTCAGACATAATATCTCTATCACTGTGGCAACCAGACCCCTGGGGTGTCACACATGTAAATACTTTGCAGGGTAAAATCCTGCTGACAGATTCTATTTAAAGGCTACATTACTTGGGAAATCTCATGCAAAATGGAGATTTTACAAGTAAACTAATTCAGCATAATTTACCACTTATCAACGGCTGAAATCTTCAGAAAAAAAGTTGTTTTTTTTATATACGTATGATACAACATATTAGGTAAGGTAATATGCACAGTCGAATAGAGGACTTCCTTATGATACTGTATAAAATCACACATAATGATAGTTTTTTACTGAAATACATCATTTGCTAATTACTCGCAGTAATTTCCATCCTGTTTCAGTCTCCTTTAGTTAATTAGGGTTTGTATATCTACCAAGAACAGACAACCGTGACTCAGGAATCGTCAATCCCCTAGCATTTCTACAAGAACAGAGACTTGTCAATCAGATAGGGCACAAGACATCTCCTGTGTATTACTCATAAATTGAAGCTTCTGGTGGTCACATACTGAAGATCCGGCAGTGACTTCACTCAATGATATAATATCTGTATATAAAATGGGTTTGTATATTACAGATGCTTTGCCCTCCTGTGGCAGAGGGGAATTGGTGCCTAAAACATAGGGTGACTGCAACACCTGCCCCCGTGCATCAGTGCCTTTATGCATATACTACAGACAGATCTATCAGTTCCTGCATCCTATGTATCTATTGTAGTAGTTTAGAGGTATGACAACCACATGTTGTCAGAGCAGGGCATAGATATGGTTAATGCAAGCTTGACTAGCACTATTTTAATCAATTTTTTATTTATGATGTATTTGATTTACTTGTATAGTTTACAGGGTCATATAATGTTCCCTGATACATAAAACAGCCAAGGAATCTATGATTAAGGTTCTAAATAACGCAATGATTGTGTGTAACAGGAGAGAAATGTGATGGCCGGCAGCCCCAACATCACGCTGCAGCCAGTATCATGCATATCCTATGTGTAATATGAGGATTTGGTCAGTATCATGCATGTCCTAGGTGTAACATGAGGATCCGGCCAGTATCATGCATGCTCTATGTGTAACATGAGGATTTGGCCAGTATCTTGCATGCTCTACACTCCCTGACAGAAGTTATGTCGCTTATCCATGTTATGTAAATAAAAGCTTATAACCTGACATTAAATGCATCCATTGGTTTTATAAATTACTCTTTTGAAAGCTGAAACCCTCCCAAATTTTGTTTAGGTAAAGAAAATAAATTGGCATCAATGCTGAAATTGTCACGGGTGTGTTGCCACGAAGATCGTCACGAGTACACAGCCTGACTTCTCGCAGCTGACTTGTTGGTGCTTTGTGTTTCTCGGCAGTGAGGGAGTTAATTCTCTCTCTCTCTCTGGGCTAGATGAGGTCCAGCCTCGCCCAGCTGCAATCAATACTTCTGTAGTTAGACTCCTTCATATACCTGCTGGTCTGTTTGGGAGGTGTCGGTGAAAGCATTTCATTCAGACTGACAGAGCGGATCGTGGTGTTTGGAGTTGCTGAGATAAGTGTATTTGGAAGTGTTTTTTCCCTTTCCTCGCTTTATCATTTATCTCCTTTCCCGTTGGTTTTCCCTCTGTTGTAGTTGAGAAGTTGTTTGTATGCAAGGTGGTTTTGGTTTTTCCCTTGTACTGTCTCGTTCGTCTAAATACTGTGTTTGGGCATATTATTTCTTGTTCCCTTTGGTTGTGATCGGGGTCCTTCTCAGGACTAGATTACTGAGGTGCAGGGATCTTCAGGAGGTAGGGGTTACGCTGGCGGCCTGGACCTCTGTACCTTTAACAGTACCTCCAGGTTGAGGGATTAGTCAGGGCCCCAGCTTAGGGTCAGCTTAGGCCTCCTACCTCCAGTATACAGAGACAGCGTGACATTTTCACCGACCAGCTTAGTTTTTCTCCAGCTACCATGGATCCAGTAGCCGGTCTAGCTCGGCAATTGCAGAGTTTGTCCATGGAGCTGGCGGACGTTAGGTCCAAGGTTTGGCATCCTCAGGAGCAAGCCGGACCAGAACCTAAAGTAGCTCTCCCTGATAGGTTCACTGGGGGGCGGGACAAGTTTTTTGTTTTCCGGGAGGCATGTAAATTGTACTTTCGGCTGCGGCCTCGGTCATCGGGGAGTGAAGAACAAAGGGTGGGAATTGTCATCTCGCTCCTACAAGGGGACCCACAATCTTGGGCGTTCTCTCTTCCCCCGGGTTCCCCGGCTCTCCAGTCAGTGGATAGGTTTTTCGCTGCCCTGGGACTCGTATATGATGACCCAGATCGGATCTCCCTTGCTGAGTCTAAGTTACGTAGGATCCAGCAGGGAGATCGTCCGGCGGAGGAATTCTGTTCGGAGTTCCGTAGGTGGGCCACGGACACTAAGTGGAATGACCCGGCTCTTAGGAGCCAGTTTTGTCATGGTTTATCCGACAAATTGCAGGATGTGTTGGCACAGTATGACTCTCCTGTGTCTCTGGAAGCCGCTATGGCCCTTGCTATTCGTGTGGACAGACGGCTTCGGGAGAGGTGCGGGATAACTCTACCCCCTGTGATGACTCCACCTCCTACAAGGTCCCCTCATATGGTGGTTCCCCTGGTCAGTCCTGAGGAGCCTATGCAATTAGGAGGGACATCATTTCGGGGGAGGGGACCGGTGGTGCGCCATAAGGCAGGAAGGTGTTTCTTCTGCGGGAGAAAGGGACATTTTATTGGGGGGTGTCCATCCCGTCCCTTGCAGAGTGAAGAGTCGTCGGAAAACTGTTGATCCCAGGTTGTGTGGTGGACGGCAATCTGGGAGTAGGTATTTCGTCCCTAGGTTCGTCTCAGTTTCTCGTACCGGCGGAGGTGGTGGTGGGTACGAGAACTGAGAGGATATCTGTTCTTCTGGATAGTGGGGCCGGGGCTAATCTGGTTGATGCTCGGTTTGCCCGGGTTCAAGGTATGCGGTTGAGTGAGTTGGCTAAACCCATTCCCATATTCTCGATCGATGCCAGGCCTCTCGGGCAGGGAAGTTTTTTGCAAGCTGTGCATGACGTAAAACTTCAAGTGGGGGCAATACATAAAGAACTGTTGTCTTGCTACGTGTTGGAGGGTCTTCCCACTCCTATTGTGTTGGGCCTTCCTTAGTTAGCTAAGCATAACCCGGTTATTAATTGGCAAACCAGGGAGATAAGCCAATGGAGTAAATTCTGTAATAAAAACTGCATGAACACGGTCATTGGTGCGGTTACTCCTTGGGTTTTACCTCCATTTCTGGCGGACTTTGAGGATGTATTCTCGGAGAATGGGTGTCAGGAACTACCTCCTCATCGCGTGTATGACTGTTCTGTAAAACTGCTCCCTGAGGCCAAGTTACCTAAAGCTAGGTTGTATAACCTTTCTGGTCCTGAGAGGCAGGCCATGAAGGATTATATCTCAGAAAGTCTGGCTAAGGGGCATATTAGACCTTCATCTTCACCGGTGGCTGCGGGGTTCTTCTTTGTTAAGAAGAAAGATGGAGGCCTACGCCCTTGCCTGGATTTCCGTGAACTTAATCGGATTACGGTCCGAGATCCGTATCCGCTCCCACTTATTCCCGATCTCTTTAATCAGATCGTGGGCGCCAAATGGTTCTCTAAGTTGGATCTCAGGGGGGCGTACAATCTGATTAGGATGAAGGAGGGGGATGAGTGGAAGATGGCGTTTAACACTCCGGAGGGGCATTATGAGAACCTTGTCATGCCATTCGGTCTGACTAATGCCCCGGCGGTGTTCCAACACTTTGTTAATGATATTTTTCGCCGCTTGGTGGGACAGTTTGTTGTCATATATCTGGATGATATCCTAATTTACTCGCCGGATCTGGTGTCTCATCAGGAGCACGTTAGGCAGGTGTTACAGATTTTGCGGGATAATAAACTGTATGCCAAGTGGGAAAAGTGTGTGTTCGCCGTACAGGAACTCCAGTTTTTAGGCTTCCTGGTTTCAGCGTCCGGTTTTCGTATGGACCCTGGGAAAGTGCGGGCAGTTCTTGAGTGGGATCGGCCAGAGAATCTTAAGGCACTACAACGTTTCCTGGGGTTTGCTAATTATTACCGGAAGTTCATTCGTAATTTCTCGTCCATGGTTAAGCCTCTCACTGACATGACTAAAAAGGGGACGGATTTTTCCAGGTGGTCTGACAAGGCTTGTCAAGCATTCTCCTCTTTGAAAAAATGTTTTGCCTCGGCGCCCATACTCATTCAACCTGATGCGTCTCAGCCATTCATTGTAGAGGTAGACGCTTCCGAGGTAGGGGTGGGAGCAGTATTGTCACAGGGTTCGTCCCCTGGTAAGTGGCATCCGTGCGCCTTTTTCTCTAAAAAATTGTCGTCCGCTGAGAGGAATTACGATGTCGGCAATAGGGAACTCTTGGCCATTAAGTTAGCTTTTGAGGAGTGGCGCCATTTTTTGGAGGGGGCAGTTCATCCGGTCACCGTCATCACCGATCACAAGAACCTGCTATATCTGGAGTCCGCGAAACGTCTGAATCCCAGACAAGCTAGGTGGTCATTGTTTTTTACCAGGTTTAATTTTGTCGTTACATATCGTCCTGGGTCAAAAAATGTAAAGGCGGATGCCTTATCTCGTAGTTTCCCTGGGGCCGGGAATACGGACGACCCGATTCCTATCCTTCAGGAGGGGGTGGTGGTCTCGGCAGTATGTTCTGAGCTGGAGGAGGAGGTATTGGAGGCTCAGGGGGACGCCCCTGTTGGACCTCCAGGGAGACTGTTTGTTCCAGATCAGTTGCGACAGAAGGTGATCGAGGCACACCATAACTCAGTTTTTGCAGGACACCCGGGGAGTAAAGCAACTGTGGATCTCCTCTCGCGTCGGTTTTGGTGGCCTAACTTACATAAGGAGGTGGTAACTTTTGTCGCGTCCTGTGGGGTTTGTGCGCGCTCTAAGACCTCACATACCCGTCCGTCTGGGGCCCTCTTACCTTTGAAGATCCCGGGGCGTCCTTGGACTCATCTGTCTATGGACTTTATTACGGACCTCCCTCCGTCTTCGGGTAAAACGGTCATACTCGTTGTAGTGGACAGGTTCAGCAAGATGGCACATTTTATCGCTCTTCCGGCTCTCCCTAATGCTAAAACTCTTGCGCAGGTGTTCATTGGGGAGATTGTGAGGCTTCACGGGGTACCCTCCGAGGTGGTGTCTGATCGGGGGTCTCAGTTTGTGTCTAAGTTCTGGAAGGCGTTTTGTGCACGGCGGGGGATGCAGTTGTCATTCTCATCGGCTTTTCATCCTCAGACCAATGGTCAGACGGAACGAATGAACCAGAGCTTGGAGACATATCTCCGGTGTTTTGTGTCAGAGAACCAGGAGGACTGGGCTTCTTTCTTACCTCTGGCAGAGTTTGCTCTTAATAATAGGCGGAGCGAGTCCACTGGTAAGTCCCCGTTTTTTGGGGCATATGGTTTTCACCCCCAGTTTTGTACTTTCAGTGGGGGGGGCTCTTCGGGGGTTCCTGAGGAGGAACGATTTTCCTCATCACTCGCTTCAGTATGGAGAGGGGTGCTGAAGAGTCTGAATACTATGGGGAACCGATACAAACGTATGGCTGATAGGAGGAGAGTGTCTGGTCCGGACCTAAGTGTGAACGATCGGGTATGGTTGTCTACCAGGAATATAAAACTTAAGGTTCCCTCCTGGAAACTGGGTCCCAGGTTCATCGGGCCGTACAGAATCAGTTCTATTATTAATCCGGTGGCATTCCGTCTTGACCTCCCCCCTACGTTTAAAATTCACAACGTGTTTCACAGATCATTACTTAAGAGGTATGTGGCGCCGGTGGTACCGTCACTTTTACCTCCCCCTCCAGTGGTTGTCAATGGTAACTTGGAGTTCCAGGTATCGAGGGTCATTGATTCACGCTTTAATCGCCGGTCCCTTCAGTACCTGGTTCATTGGAAGGGGTATGGTCCTGAGGAGAGGATGTGGGTTCCTGCGTCGGATATTAACGCTGACCGATTAGTTCGGGCCTTCCACACGACTCACCCGGATAAACCTGGCCCTGAGGGTCCGGAGGCCCCTCGTAGAAGGGGGGGTACTGTCACGGGTGTGTTGCCACGAAGATCGTCACGAGTACACAGCCTGACTTCTCGCAGCTGACTTGTTGGTGCTTTGTGTTTCTCGGCAGTGAGGGAGTTAATTCTCTCTCTCTCTCTGGGCTAGATGAGGTCCAGCCTCGCCCAGCTGCAATCAATACTTCTGTAGTTAGACTCCTTCATATACCTGCTGGTCTGTTTGGGAGGTGTCGGTGAAAGCATTTCATTCAGACTGACAGAGCGGATCGTGGTGTTTGGAGTTGCTGAGATAAGTGTATTTGGAAGTGTTTTTTCCCTTTCCTCGCTTTATCATTTATCTCCTTTCCCGTTGGTTTTCCCTCTGTTGTAGTTGAGAAGTTGTTTGTATGCAAGGTGGTTTTGGTTTTTCCCTTGTACTGTCTCGTTCGTCTAAATACTGTGTTTGGGCATATTATTTCTTGTTCCCTTTGGTTGTGATCGGGGTCCTTCTCAGGACTAGATTACTGAGGTGCAGGGATCTTCAGGAGGTAGGGGTTACGCTGGCGGCCTGGACCTCTGTACCTTTAACAGTACCTCCAGGTTGAGGGATTAGTCAGGGCCCCAGCTTAGGGTCAGCTTAGGCCTCCTACCTCCAGTATACAGAGACAGCGTGACAGAAATATTGATCATTTAATGAACGCAGAATGGTCAGATTTTGGCTAGACAAAAGTTTTGTTGCCTGGTCATATAATGCACCCAATCCTAGTTTACATCCTCACCAGTGCTCAGTAAATGATTGGTTAATTAGTGGGTGTGTATAAAAAGAAACCCAGCACCCCAGACCTTCACTTGAACTGCAACTTGAGCTCTGACAACAAGCCAAACATCCACCCTGCGACCAAAGCCTTGATTATCAAGAGGCTGAAGACCAGATCCACTGCAGAGGTGGCTGGCACCTTTAATGTGTCTCAGCGCCAAGTACAAAGAATTAAAAAAAGATTTGAAGAGACTGGAGATGTGTTTCATAAGCCCAGGTCTGGCAGACCCCGCAAGACAACTGCTCAGGAGGAACATTTGTTGGTTAGAAAATACAAAGCAAGCCCCTCTTCCACTGCAGCAGAGCTCCAACAGGCCTGGTCACCTCAAGTCCCTATGTCAACTAGAACAGTTTGTAGTATTCTGTCTCGAAATGGCCTCCATGGTCGAATCAGTGCCCAGAAGCCAGCACTAAACAAAAGGCAAATAAAAAAACTGTGTGGCATTTGCAAAGTCCCACAGCCTGCTAAACAGATGGACGCTGGAAAAGTGGCAGAAGGTGGATTTCTCTGATGAATCTTCAGTAGAATTACACCACAGCCGCCGCAAATACTGCAGGAGACCTACTGGAGCCCGTATGGATCCAAAATACAACTAGAAAACAGTTACATTTGGTGGTGGAAAGATCATGGTCTGGGGATACATTCAGTATGGGGTGTGCGAAACATTTGCAAGGTGAAAGGCAATATCAATAGCCTAAAATAAAAAGAAGTATTAGCTACCTCTTACATTCCAAATCATAAAAGGGGTCAAATGGTCAAATTCTGCAGCAGAATGGTGCCCCATCTCATACATCCATCCCTACAACAAAGTTCCCCCAGGCAAAAAAGATCAAGATGCTCAAGGACTGTCCAGCCCAGTCACCAGACATGACCGTGTACGGCCAACCCGGGTTCCATGGTTCCGTAAGACCCCTCCCCATCTTACCGAGCTCAAGTACCTTAACAAATAAAAACACTGCACCTGTAATTTCTTTGGATAAATTTGGCCACAGCGGCCACTTTATTAACAAACAACATTAACATATAAACATTATTATTCAAATAAATAAGAAGGGAGGGTTCTTGGAGTTAAAAATTAGATCTGGCCTAACTAAACCGAAATCGAACCACCGTATTACCCTCAGCCGTCCATCACCAGCTCAAGGGCACCAAAAGCTCCCAGGGTAAAACCCCGTCCAGAGCCCCAAAAACCAAATGCCAGATCACCCCGCTTAATCAAGCCACTGCCTGTAAATTTCCAATAACTTTCCCACCGACACTTCTGTGCCAACTCCAAGAACCCCACCCCCCGCCAAGCCACTGCGACATACCTTCTTACACGACTTTACATAACACTTTTAATATAACCCAGTATAATGCACAACATCAAATACCCCATTAATTCTTTCACGATAAACAACCACCATTTTACCATTAATCACAAAATATACCAATGGAAAACAAAAAAGAGGGTGGGTGGGTGGTAACTTCTCTCAATGACTTCTTCCCTGGACTGCCCGTTTTCCCGCACTTTTCCCTATTATACCTCTCCCCCCCTTTACCCCACCCCCATTCAAATGCCAGCCCCTCCAAGCCTATACCCAATCCCGACCATTGGGATTTAAACATTGCACCCTCCTGGCCAATCCCGGTCATGTGGGGCTTCCTTCTAGGTTCCCATGCCTCCAGCCCCCTTCTTGAACATCATTCAGCATGTTTGGGGTAGGATGAAAGAGGAAGCTTGGAAGACAAAACCAAAGAATCTAGATGACCTCTGGGAGGCAGGTAAGACTGCATTCTCTGCTATTCCTGATGACTTCATTAATAAATTGTATGAATCACTATTGAACCGCATGGATGCAGTCCTTCAAGCTCATGGAAGTCACACAAAATATTAAATATGATTCTAATCGCACCACAACTCCATTCACCAATGTTATGCCACATATATTTGTATTTTAAGATAATTATTTGTTTGAAAATCACATTTACTTTCTGTGGGAGACAAAACTTTTGTCTTGCTAAAATCGGACCGTTCTGTGTTCATTGAATGATCAATATTTCAGCATTGATGTCAATTTATGTTCTTAATCTAAACCAAATTTGGGAGGGTTTCAGCTTTCAAAAGAGTAATTTATAAAAGCAATGGCTGAATTTAACGTCAGGTTATAAGCTTTCATTTACATAACATGGATAAGCGACATAACTTCTGTCAGGGAGTGTATGTGTAACATGAGGATCTGGCCAGTATCATGCATGCTCTGTGTGTAACATGAGGATCTGGCCAGTATCATGCATGCTCTGTGTGTAACATGAGGATTTGGCCAGTATCATGCATGCTCTGTGAGTAACATGAGGATTTGGCCAGTATCATGCATGCTCTGTGTGTAACATGAGGATCTGGCCAGTATCATGCATGCTCTGTGTGTAACATGAGGATCTGGCCAGTATCATGCATGCTCTGTGTGTAACATGAGGATCTGGCCAGTATCATGCATGCTCTGTGTGTAACATGAGGATCTGGCCAGTATCATGCATGCTCTGTGTGCAACATGAGGATCTGGCCAGTATCATGTATGCTCTGCGTGTAACATGAGGATCTGGCCAGTATCATGCATGCTCTGTGTGCAACATGAGGATCTGGCCAGTATCATGCATGCTCTGCGTGTAACATGAAGATCTGGCCAGTATCATGCATGCTCTGTGTGCAACATGAGGATCTGGCCAGTATCATGCATGCTCTGCGTGTAACATGAGGATTTGGCCAGTATCATGCATGCTCTGTGTGCAACATGAGGATCTGGCCAGTATCATGCATGCTCTGCGTGTAACATGAGGATCTGGCCAGTATCATGCATGCTCTGTGTGTAACATGAGGATCTGGCCAGTATCATGCATGCTCTGTGTGTAACATGAGGATCTGGCCAGTATCATGCATGCTCTGTGTGCAACATGAGGATCTGGCCAGTATCATGCATGCTCTGCGTGTAACATGAGTATCTGGCCAGTATCATGCATGCTCTGTGTGTAACATGAGGATCTGGCCAGTATCATGCATGCTCTGTGTGTAACATGAGGATTTGGCCAGTATCATGCATGCTCTGTGTGCAGCATGAGGATTTGGCCAGTATCATGCATGCTCTGTGTGTAACATGAGGATTTGGCCAGTATCATGCATGCTCTGTGTGTAACATGAGGATCCGGCCAGTATCATGCATGCTCTGTGTGTAACATGAGGATTTGGCCAGTATCATGCATGCTCTGTGTGTAACATGAGGATTTGGCCAGTATCATGCATGCTCTGTGTGTAACATGAGAATCCGCCCAGTATCATGCATGCTCTGTGTGTAACATGAGGATCTGGCCAGTATCATGCATGCTCTGTGTGTAACATGAGGATTTGGCCAGTATCATGTATGCTCTGTGTGTAACATGAGGATTTGGCCAGTATCATGCATGCTCTGTGTGTAACATGAGGATTTGACCAGTATCATGCATGCTCTTTGTGTAACATGAGGATTTGGCCAGTATCATGCATGCTCTGTGTGTAACATGAGGATTTGGCCAGTATCATGCATGCTCTGTGTGTAAAATGAGGATTTGGCCAGTATCATGCATGCTCTGTGTGTAACATGAGGATTTGGCCAGTATCATGCATGCTCTGTGTGTAACATGAGGATTTGGCCAGTATCATGCATGCTCTGTGTGTAAAATGAGGATTTGGCCAGTATCATGCATGCTCTGTGTGTAACATGAGGATTTGGACAGTATCATGTATGCTCTGTGTGTAAAATGAGGATTTGGCCAGTATCATGCATGCTCTGTGTGTAACATGAGGATTTGGCCAGTATCATGTATGCTCTGTGTGTAACATGAGGATTTGGCCAGTATCATGCATGCTCTGTGTGTAACATGAGGATTTGACCAGTATCATGCATGCTGTGTGTGTAACATGAGGATTTGGCCAGTATCATGCATGCTCTGTGTGTAAAATGAGGATTTGGCCAGTATCATGCATGCTCTGTGTGTAAAATGAGGATTTGGCCAGTATCATGCATGCTCTGTGTGTAACATGAGGATCTGGCCAGTATCATGCATGCTCTGTGTGTAACATGAGGATCTGGCCAGTATCATGCATGCTCTGTGTGTAACATGAGGATCTGGCCAGTATCATGCATGCTCTGTGCAACATGAGGATCTGGCCAGTATCATGCATGCTCTGCGTGTAACATGAGGATTTGGCCAGTATCATGCATGCTCTGTGTGTAACATGAGGATCTGGCCAGTATCATGCATGCTCTGTGTGTAACATGAGGATCTGGCCAGTATCATGCATGCTCTGTGTGCAACATGAGGATCTGGCCAGTATCATGCATGCTCTGCGTGTAACATGAGTATCTGGCCAGTATCATGCATGCTCTGTGTGTAACATGAGGATCTGGCCAGTATCATGCATGCTCTGTGTGTAACATGAGGATTTGGCCAGTATCATGCATGCTCTGTGTGCAGCATGAGGATTTGGCCAGTATCATGCATGCTCTGTGTGTAACATGAGGATTTGGCCAGTATCATGCATGCTCTGTGTGCAGCATGAGGATTTGGCCAGTATCATGCATGCTCTGTGTGTAACAGGAGGATTTGGCCAGTATCATGCATGCTCTGTGTGTAACATGAGGATTTGGCCAGTATCATGCATGCTCTGTGTGTAACATGAGGATTTGGCCAGTATCATGCATGCTCTGTGTGTAACATGAGGATTTGGCCAGTATCATGCATGCTCTGTGTGTAACATGAGAATCCGCCCAGTATCATGCATGCTCTGTGTGTAACATGAGGATCTGGCCAGTATCATGCATGCTCTGTGTGTAACATGAGGATTTGGCCAGTATCATGCATGCTCTGTGTGTAACATGAGGATTTGGCCAGTATCATGTATGCTCTGTGTGTAACATGAGGATTTGGCCAGTATCATGCATGCTCTGTGTGTAACATGAGGATTTGGCCAGTATCATGCATGCTCTGTGTGTAACATGAGGATTTAACCAGTATCATGCATGCTCTTTGTGTAACATGAGGATTTGGCCAGTATCATGCATGCTCTGTGTGTAACATGAGGATTTGGCCAGTATCATGCATGCTCTGTGTGTAAAATGAGGATTTGGCCAGTATCATGCATGCTCTGTGTGTAACATGAGGATTTGGCCAGTATCATGCATGCTCTGTGTGTAACATGAGGATTTGGCCAGTATCATGCATGCTCTGTGTGTAAAATGAGGATTTGGCCAGTATCATGCATGCTCTGTGTGTAACATGAGGATTTGGACAGTATCATGTATGCTCTGTGTGTAAAATGAGGATTTGGCCAGTATCATGCATGCTCTGTGTGTAACATGAGGATTTGGCCAGTATCATGTATGCTCTGTGTGTAACATGAGGATTTGGCCAGTATCATGCATGCTCTGTGTGTAACATGAGGATTTGACCAGTATCATGCATGCTGTGTGTGTAACATGAGGATTTGGCCAGTATCATGCATGCTCTGTGTGTAAAATGAGGATTTGGCCAGTATCATGCATGCTCTGTGTGTAAAATGAGGATTTGGCCAGTATCATGCATGCTCTGTGTGTAACATGAGGATTTGGCCAGTATCATGCATGCTCCTTGTGTAGCATGAGGATTCGGCCAGTATCATGCATGCTCTTTGTGTAACATGAGGATTTGGCCAGTATCATGCATGCTCTGTGTGTAAAATGAGGATTTGGCCAGTATCATGCATGCTCCTTGTGTAGCATGAGGATTCGGCCAGTATCATGCATGCTCTTTGTGTAACATGAGGATTTGGCCAGTATCATGCATGCTCTGTGTGTAACATGAGGATCTGGCCAGTATCATGCATGCTCTGTGTGTAACATGAGGATTTGGCCAGTATCATGCATGCTCTGTGTGTAACATGAGGATCTGGCCAGTATCATGCATGCTCTGTGTGCAACATGAGGATCTGGCCAGTATCATGTATGCTCTGCGTGTAACATGAGGATCTGGCCAGTATCATGCATGCTCTGTGTGCAACATGAGGATCTGGCCAGTATCATGCATGCTCTGCGTGTAACATGAAAATCTGGCCAGTATCATGCATGCTCTGTGTGCAACATGAGGATCTGGCCAGTATCATGCATGCTCTGCGTGTAACATGAGGATTTGGCCAGTATCATGCATGCTCTGTGTGCAACATGAGGATCTGGCCAGTATCATGCATGCTCTGCGTGTAACATGAGGATCTGGCCAGTATCATGCATGCTCTGTGTGTAACATGAGGATCTGGCCAGTATCATGCATGCTCTGTGTGTAACATGAGGATCTGGCCAGTATCATGCATGCTCTGTGTGCAACATGAGGATCTGGCCAGTATCATGCATGCTCTGCGTGTAACATGAGTATCTGGCCAGTATCATGCATGCTCTGTGTGTAACATGAGGATCTGGCCAGTATCATGCATGCTCTGTGTGTAACATGAGGATTTGGCCAGTATCATGCATGCTCTGTGTGCAGCATGAGGATTTGGCCAGTATCATGCATGCTCTGTGTGTAACATGAGGATTTGGCCAGTATCATGCATGCTCTGTGTGTAACATGAGGATCCGGCCAGTATCATGCATGCTCTGTGTGTAACATGAGGATTTGGCCAGTATCATGCATGCTCTGTGTGTAACATGAGGATTTGGCCAGTATCATGCATGCTCTGTGTGTAACATGAGAATCCGCCCAGTATCATGCATGCTCTGTGTGTAACATGAGGATTTGGCCAGTATCATGCATGCTCTGTGTGTAACATGAGAATCCGCCCAGTATCATGCATGCTCTGTGTGTAACATGAGGATCTGGCCAGTATCATGCATGCTCTGTGTGTAACATGAGGATTTGGCCAGTATCATGCATGCTCTGTGTGTAACATGAGGATTTGGCCAGTATCATGTATGCTCTGTGTGTAACATGAGGATTTGGCCAGTATCATGCATGCTCTGTGTGTAACATGAGGATTTGACCAGTATCATGCATGCTCTTTGTGTAACATGAGGATTTGGCCAGTATCATAGTATCATGCATGCTCTGTGTGTAACATGAGGATTTGGCCAGTATCATGCATGCTCTGTGTGTAAAATGAGGATTTGGCCAGTATCATGCATGCTCTGTGTGTAACATGAGGATTTGGCCAGTATCATGCATGCTCTGTGTGTAACATGAGGATTTGGCCAGTATCATGCATGCTCTGTGTGTAAAATGAGGATTTGGCCAGTATCATGCATGCTCTGTGTGTAACATGAGGATTTGGACAGTATCATGTATGCTCTGTGTGTAAAATGAGGATTTGGCCAGTATCATGCATGCTCTGTGTGTAACATGAGGATTTGGCCAGTATCATGTATGCTCTGTGTGTAACATGAGGATTTGGCCAGTATCATGCATGCTCTGTGTGTAACATGAGGATTTGACCAGTATCATGCATGCTGTGTGTGTAACATGAGGATTTGGCCAGTATCATGCATGCTCTGTGTGTAAAATGAGGATTTGGCCAGTATCATGCATGCTCTGTGTGTAAAATGAGGATTTGGCCAGTATCATGCATGCTCTGTGTGTAACATGAGGATTTGGCCAGTATCATGCATGCTCCTTGTGTAGCATGAGGATTCGGCCAGTATCATGCATGCTCTTTGTGTAACATGAGGATTTGGCCAGTATCATGCATGCTCTGTGTGTAAAATGAGGATTTGGCCAGTATCATGCATGCTCCTTGTGTAGCATGAGGATTCGGCCAGTATCATGCATGCTCTTTGTGTAACATGAGGATTTGGCCAGTATCATGCATGCTCTGTGTGTAACATGAGGATCTGGCCAGTATCATGCATGCTCTGTGTGTAACATGAGGATCTGGCCAGTATCATGCATGCTCTGTGTGTAACATGAGGATCTGGCCAGTATCATGCATGCTCTGTGTGCAACATGAGGATCTGGCCAGTATCATGTATGCTCTGCGTGTAACATGAGAATCTGGCCAGTATCATGCATGCTCTGTGTGCAACATGAGGATCTGGCCAGTATCATGCATGCTCTGCGTGTAACATGAAGATCTGGCCAGTATCATGCATGCTCTGTGTGCAACATGAGGATCTGGCCAGTATCATGCATGCTCTGCGTGTAACATGAGGATTTGGCCAGTATCATGCATGCTCTGTGTGCAACATGAGGATCTGGCCAGTATCATGCATGCTCTGCGTGTAACATGAGGATCTGGCCAGTATCATGCATGCTCTGTGTGTAACATGAGGATCTGGCCAGTATCATGCATGCTCTGTGTGTAACATGAGGATCTGGCCAGTATCATGCATGCTCTGTGTGCAACATGAGGATCTGGCCAGTATCATGCATGCTCTGCGTGTAACATGAGTATCTGGCCAGTATCATGCATGCTCTGTGTGTAACATGAGGATCTGGCCAGTATCATGCATGCTCTGTGTGTAACATGAGGATTTGGCCAGTATCATGCATGCTCTGTGTGCAGCATGAGGATTTGGCCAGTATCATGCATGCTCTGTGTGTAACATGAGGATTTGGCCAGTATCATGCATGCTCTGTGTGTAACATGAGGATCCGGCCAGTATCATGCATGCTCTGTGTGTAACATGAGGATTTGGCCAGTATCATGCATGCTCTGTGTGTAACATGAGGATTTGGCCAGTATCATGCATGCTCTGTGTGTAACATGAGAATCCGCCCAGTATCATGCATGCTCTGTGTGTAACATGAGGATCTGGCCAGTATCATGCATGCTCTGTGTGTAACATGAGGATTTGGCCAGTATCATGTATGCTCTGTGTGTAACATGAGGATTTGGCCAGTATCATGCATGCTCTGTGTGTAACATGAGGATTTGACCAGTATCATGCATGCTCTTTGTGTAACATGAGGATTTGGCCAGTATCATGCATGCTCTGTGTGTAAAATGAGGATTTGGCCAGTATCATGCATGCTCTGTGTGTAACATGAGGATTTGGCCAGTATCATGCATGCTCTGTGTGTAACATGAGGATTTGGCCAGTATCATGCATGCTCTGTGTGTAAAATGAGGATTTGGCCAGTATCATGCATGCTCTGTGTGTAACATGAGGATTTGGACAGTATCATGTATGCTCTGTGTGTAAAATGAGGATTTGGCCAGTATCATGCATGCTCTGTGTGCAACATGAGGATTTGGCCAGTATCATGCATGCTCTGTGTGTAACATGAGGATTTGACCAGTATCATGCATGCTGTGTGTGTAACATGAGGATTTGGCCAGTATCATGCATGCTCTGTGTGTAAAATGAGGATTTGGCCAGTATCATGCATGCTCTGTGTGTAAAATGAGGATTTGGCCAGTATCATGCATGCTCTGTGTGTAACATGAGGATCTGGCCAGTATCATGCATGCTCTGTGTGTAACATGAGGATCTGGCCAGTATCATGCATGCTCTGTGTGCAACATGAGGATCTGGCCAGTATCATGCATGCTCTGCGTGTAACATGAGTATCTGGCCAGTATCATGCATGCTCTGTGTGTAACATGAGGATCTGGCCAGTATCATGCATGCTCTGTGTGTAACATGAGGATCTGGCCAGTATCATGCATGCTCTGTGTGTAACATGAGGATTTGGCCAGTATCATGCATGCTCTGTGTGCAGCATGAGGATTTGGCCAGTATCATGCATGCTCTGTGTGTAACATGAGGATTTGGCCAGTATCATGCATGCTCTGTGTGTAACATGAGGATCCGGCCAGTATCATGCATGCTCTGTGTGTAACATGAGGATTTGGCCAGTATCATGCATGCTCTGTGTGTAACATGAGGATTTGGCCAGTATCATGCATGCTCTGTGTGTAACATGAGAATCCGCCCAGTATCATGCATGCTCTGTGTGTAACATGAGGATCTGGCCAGTATCATGCATGCTCTGTGTGTAACATGAGGATTTGGCCAGTATCATGCATGCTCTGTGTGTAACATGAGGATTTGGCCAGTATCATGTATGCTCTGTGTGTAACATGAGGATTTGGCCAGTATCATGCATGCTCTGTGTGTAACATGAGGATTTGACCAGTATCATGCATGCTCTTTGTGTAACATGAGGATTTGGCCAGTATCATGCATGCTCTGTGTGTAACATGAGGATTTGGCCAGTATCATGCATGCTCTGTGTGTAAAATGAGGATTTGGCCAGTATCATGCATGCTCTGTGTGTAACATGAGGATTTGGCCAGTATCATGCATGCTCTGTGTGTAACATGAGGATTTGGCCAGTATCATGCATGCTCTGTGTGTAAAATGAGGATTTGGCCAGTATCATGCATGCTCTGTGTGTAACATGAGGATTTGGACAGTATCATGTATGCTCTGTGTGTAAAATGAGGATTTGGCCAGTATCATGCATGCTCTGTGTGTAACATGAGGATTTGGCCAGTATCATGTATGCTCTGTGTGTAACATGAGGATTTGGCCAGTATCATGCATGCTCTGTGTGTAACATGAGGATTTGACCAGTATCATGCATGCTGTGTGTGTAACATGAGGATTTGGCCAGTATCATGCATGCTCTGTGTGTAAAATGAGGATTTGGCCAGTATCATGCATGCTCTGTGTGTAAAATGAGGATTTGGCCAGTATCATGCATGCTCTGTGTGTAACATGAGGATTTGGCCAGTATCATGCATGCTCCTTGTGTAGCATGAGGATTCGGCCAGTATCATGCATGCTCTGTGTGTAACATGAGGATTTGGCCAGTATCACGCATGCTCTTTGTGTAACATGAGGATTTGGCCAGTATCATGCATGCTCTGTGTGTAAAATGAGGATTTGGCCAGTATCATGCATGCTCTGTGTGTAACATGAGGATTTGGACAGTATCATGCATGCTCTATGTGTAACATGAGGATTTGGCCAGTATCATGCATGCTCTATGTGTAACATGAGGATTTGGACAGTATCATGCATGCTCTGTGTGTAACATGAGGATTTGGCCAGTATCACGCATGCTCTATGTGTAACATGAGGATTTGGCCAGTATCATGCATGCTCTGTGTGTAACATGAGGATTTGGCCAGTATCATGTATGCTCTGTGTGTAACATGAGGATTTGACCAGTATCATGCATGCTCTTTGTGTAACATGAGGAATTGGCCAGTATCATGCATGCTCTGTGTGTAAAATGAGGATTTGGCCAGTATCATACATGCTCTGTGTGTAACATGAGGATTTGGACAGTATCATGTATGCTCTGTGTGTAACAGGAGGATTTGGACAGTATCATGCATAATCTGTGTGTAACATGAGGATTTGGACAGTATCATGTATGCTCTGTGTGTAACAGGAGGATTTGGACAGTATCATGCATGCTCTGTGTGTAACATGAGGATTTGGACAGTATCATGCATGCTCTGTGTGTAACATGAGGATTTGGACAGTATCATGTATGCTCTGTGTGTAACAGGAGGATTTGGACAGTATCATGCATGCTCTGTGTGTAACATGAGGATTTGGACAGTATCATGCATGCTCTGTGTGTAACATGAGGATTTGGACAGTATCTTGCATGCTCTGTGTGTAACAGGAGGATTTGGACAGTATCATGCATGCTCTGTGTGTAACATGAGGATTTGGCCAGTATCTTGCATGCTCTGTGTGTAACATGAGGATTTGGCCAGTATCATGTATGCTCTGTGTGTAACATGATGATTTGGACAGTATCATGCATGCTCTGTGTGTAACATGAGGATTTGGCCAGTATCATGTATGCTCTGTGTGTAACATGTGGATTTGGCCAGTATCATGCATGCTCTATGTGTAACATGTGTATTTGGCCAGTATCATGCATGCTCTGTGTGTAACATGAGGATTTGGACAGTATCATGCATGCTCTGTGTGTAACATGAGGATTTGGCCAGTATCATGTATGCTCTGTGTGTAACATGATTATTTGGACAGTATTATGCATGCTCTGTGTGTAACATGAGGATTTGGCCAGTATCATGCATGCTCTGTGTGTAACATGTGGATTTGGCCAGTATCATGCATGCTCTATGTGTAACATGTGTATTTGGCCAGTATCATGCATGCTCTGTGTGTAACATGAGGATTTGGACAGTATCATGCATGCTCTGTGTGTAACATGAGGATTTGGCCAGTATCATGTATTCTCTGTGTGTAACATGATGATTTGGACAGTATCATGCATGTGACGCGCCCCTGGGCCTGTGTCGCGCTGCGCTGCGCATGCGGGAGCTTACCCGGAGCCGGATCTGTGGAGGGTTGTAGTCTCGTGGCGGTGACCCGGTCCGTGCCCAGGGAGTCAAACTAGACGGCAGTCCATTAGTAGTAAATGGTTGATGACTACGCCACCCGTTGAGTGCAGCCAGGGGGCTGCTGCTGCAGGGCAGACCGCTGAGGCCGATGGTGGGATTGTGCAGCGTGATAGTATAACCCCCAACGGGAGGGGTATGGCCTCAGGGCAGCCGACGTGGATGATGGGGGTAGCAGGAACCACTCAGAGACGGTACGGTGTAGTTCAGGGTCTTTACTGGTAACAACAAAAGACCCTCCCGGAGTACTTGCTAGCGGATGGGGCCTGGTCAGTCCTTGAGCAGATGGGATCTCCCCTGGCCAGGCGTAGTTGTAGGCCTCCCAAACTGACTGTACTCTTCTGGCTACCTTGCTAGGAGCTGATGTAAGTAGCCCACGTCCCTGAGTGTACCGTGTGGTGCTCACCCGTATGGCCGGTGACTCGGGGCCTTCTAATGGCTTCCGCTCCACAATGGCGGTGCTGGTCCCTCGCGTGTGACCGTGCCTTCGGGCTTCTGGGCCAGAGGACCTGAAATCCCCTGCCTGACGGATTCTGCTGCTGGGCAGGAATTAGTCCCCACAGCCTCGGACTCCGGGTCCGGTAAAAAGTCTTCTTAGTCAGGGCGAACTCTGCAGCTGCCAGCCCCTGACTCCTTGTAACTGCTGTTTCTTCCTATGCTGTCTCTACTTCTTCTCTTCTTCTACTCACTCACCCTGCCTCAGCCCCAGGTTTATATAGGGGAAGTTCTTCCCCTCCCAAGACTGGGCAGGAGGTGTGGCATGCACAGGATCCCTGACTAAAGGACCTCCCACCTGCTCTCAGACATAACATTACGTTACTGTGGCAACCAGACCCCTGGGGTGTCACATTCCCCCCTAGTAAAATTTAGTACTCCGGGACTAAACACATTTAGAAAACATAACAAGGCAAAACATTAATAATACAATAAGAAAACACATAAAGATGGTTACGGCGTGTCCGCAACCGGGTGCAGTCTCTGAAGAAAGCAAGGTGTCCATTTCACCAACACAGGGAGACGTAACCAGGTAGGGGTCTGTTCTACCCCGAGTCCTTGACAGTCTTTAGTCCATCCTGGGTTACGCTCCAACTATATACAAGGATTCCCGGTAAATCCACCAAGGATTCCTAAAAACAACTAGAAATACAAAATTACACACAAGCAACTATAGACAGGTAAACATTATAAAATAGCTTAAACATTTAGATCCTCCAACGTGCGGGTAACTGGCCTCTAGTGGCCCTAGTGGACCCACGGAGCTGACTGTCTGGCCCTGAACTACAGGGTGTAGGAGCTGTCAAGGGTAAACTGGGCAGCTGTCTACCGGCTCTTTGTCTCACTAGGGGTACGGCAGGCTCACTATAAGCAGAGGGTTGATTCTCCTGTTCTACTTGTGTGGAGTCTTCTGCCTCCTGGACCGGCTGTTCTTCCAGCTCTACCCGTTGCTCCGTAGGTTCTTGGGATGATGGTTGGAGGAAGGTGAGTACGGGTACCACAACTGCACCATTGACTTGAGTCCAAGACTGAGGGAAGTCCCCGAGCACGGTACTAACCATATCTTCCCTTTCTTCCACGTGTCGATGGTCTTCTTGTTCCTCTTCAGGGTTCCTCAGTTGTTCGGGACACTTCTTCAGGTGGTCCCGGGATACAATGGCTGTGGTTTCCCCTCCGTCTTTACTGATGGTACAGACCTTCGGGTTCTCGTGGCTTGAGGGCAGTACGGTGTACGGGTCCTCCTCCCACTGGTCATCCAACTTGTGGAGCCGTCTTTTCCTCTTCAAGACCTGCTCTCCGGGTACCAGGGGAACAGCGGGAGCATACTGGTTGTAAGTCTTCTCTTGTCTTTCCCTAGCCTGACAGAGACTTCGCTCCACGCTCTCTTGTACTCTCCGGTACTGCTGCTGCCTCTCTGTGTCCCAGTCTGTTTCTGGTGAAGTGTCCTCAGGTGTCAGGACTCCCATTTCCAGGTCAACAGGTAACTTACCAGGTCTCGCCCTCATTAGGTAAGCCGGGGTACAGTTGGTGGAACCTACCGGGATGTGGTTGTATAGGTCCACCAGATCGGGCAACTTCTCAGGCCACAGACTGCGTTCTTCCAGGGGCAATGTTTTTAGCAGATCCATTACCACCTGGTTCATTTTTTCACAAAGTCCATTAGTTTGCGGATGGTAGGGTGTCGTCCTTATCTTCCGGCAGCCATACAGATTGCAGAATTCCTGGAAGACCTCCGCTTCAAAGGCAGGTCCCTGGTCCGTCAGCACTTGGTCCGGGTACCCGTGTGGACGGCAGAAGTGCTGCTGGAAGGCTCTAGCTGCTGTTTGAGCCGTTAAGTCCTTGACGGGGACGACAACCAAGAACCGGGAGTAATGATCCACGATGGTTAACGCGTAGACGTAGCCACTTCTGCTTGGGGTCAGTTTTACATGATCCAAGGCTACCAGTTCCAACGGTTGCCGGGTGACGATGGACTGCAGGGGAGTCTTCTGGCTGGCCCGGTCCTTCCTTCTCAGATTGCACGGGCCACAGTCTCTGCACCACTTCTCGATGGTTCCCCTCATGCCTACCCAGTGGAACCGCTCGCGCAGCAGGAACTCCAGCTTTTTCCACCCGAAGTGTCCAGCTCCGTCGTGGTATGCCTCCATCACCATGGCTGCGTCTCTTCGTGGCACCACTACTTGCCAGAGTAGTTCATGCGTCCGGGAGTTGACCATTCTGCGGCACAACTTCCCCTTGTAAAGGAATAGTCGACTCTTCTCCGCCCATAGTTGTTTGGCTTCCTCCGGAGCGTCTGGTTCAAGTCGAGCCTCCGGCCGAGTCAGCATCTCCTTCACCAGTCGGACGGCAGGGTCGCTGTCTTGCGTTTCCGCCCAGTTGTAGTGGGGTAAGGGGTTCAACGTAGCAGCCTGTTTACCCCTTACCCGGTGGGAATACTGGATAGTCCCATGACGGTGGAACGCAGGGAGTTCAACTTCTTCCAGTCCCTCCGGATCTTCTCCTTCGTCCGGCAGGTTGGGCATCCTGGACAGGGCATCGGCGTTAGTATTGGAGCGTCCTGCCCGGTATTTGATTGTGAACTCGTAGTTGGACAGACGGGCCATCCACCTCTGCTCCAGGGCACCGAGTCTTGCCGTGTCCAGGTGTATCAACGGGTTGTTATTCGTGTATACGGTGAACCGGGAAGAAGCGAGGTAATGCCTAAAGCGCTCGGTGACTGCCCATACCACGGCCAAGAACTCTAGCTTAAATGAGCTGTAATTCTCGGGGTTCCTTTCGGTGGGTCGCAGTTTTCGGCTGGCATAGGAGATCACTCGTTCTCTCCCCTGCTGAATCTGGGATAGTACGGCTCCTAGCCCGATGTTACTGGCGTCGGTGTAGAGGATGAAGGGCTGACTATAGTCTGGGTACGCCAAGATTTCATCCCCCGTGAGGGCCATCTTCAGCTGGCGGAAGGACTCTTCTTCTAGCTCTTCCCATTTGAAGGGCGGCTTCTGGTTCTTGGCCTTCCGGGACTGGCCTATCAGGAGGTCCTGCATAGGCGCTGCCTTTTTGGTGAAACCGGGAATAAACCTTCGGTAGTAGCCTACCAACCCTAGGAACTGCCGCACTTCTTTTACGCTGGAGGGGCTTGGCCATCCCTTAATTGCGGTGATCTTATCGGGGTCGGGAGCCACTCCGTCAGCGCTCACCACGTGTCCCAGGTATTGCACCTTTGGTTTCAGGAGGTGACACTTGGAGGGTTTCACCTTTAGGCCGTAACTCGCCAGAGCTTCGAACACCTCCGCCAGGTGTTTCAGGTGGTCCTCATAAGTTTTGGAGTATACGATGACATCGTCCAGGTACAACAGGACCGTCTCGAAGTTTCTGTGGCCCAGACAGCACTCCATTAATCGTTGGAAGGTTCCTGGGGCGTTGCAGAGTCCGAACGGCATGCAGGTGAACTCACTAAGTCCCATCGGGGTGGTGAATGCGGTCTTCTCCCGGTCCGCCTCTGCTACAGGAACCTGCCAGTACCCGCTAGTGAGATCCAAGGTAGAGAAGAAGTTAGCAGATCTTAAAGCAGCCAATGACTCCTCTATCCTTGGTAAGGGGTACGCATCCTTGTGTGTGATACGGTTGATTTTCCGGTAATCTACACACATCCTCATGGTGTTGTCTTTCTTTTTGACTAAAACTAGTGGGGCTGCCCAGGGGCTACAGCTATCCCGGATTACCCCAGCCTCCTTCATGTCTCTAAGCATCCCCTTGGCGTGTTGGTAATGTGCAGGGGGTACGGGTCGATACCTCTCTTTTATGGGAGGATGATCTCCCGTGGGGATGCGGTGTTCTACCCCCTTGACTCGCCCGAAGTCTAATGGGTGTTTACTAAACACTCTCTCATACTCTTGAACCACCCGATAGACTCCTTGTTTCTGATGTGAGGGAGTGGAATCAGTACCCAAATGTAGTTGCTGACACCAGTCCTCCATGTCTTTCTTAGAGCCGTTACCTTCCTCCGGGTGAGATGGAGGCAAGGGTTCCACAGATTGTATAGAATTTTGATTAGTGGTATATAATTTGGCTAGCGTGGCATACCGGGGCAGGTACACTTCCCTCTCCCCGATATTTATTATGCGAATGGGCACCCTCCCATGGCGTACATTGACCACCCCCCGTGCTGTCAAAATGGTGGGCCTACTGTCTGAGTAAACTGGTTCTACCATTGCCTGGTAATCTCTTCCTCTCAGACCAATAGCTGCCCGGCACCAAATCATCATTTCACTTTTTGGGGGCATGGCAATAGGAAAAGGGTCACACATTCTTACGCTACCAATCTCACCGCCGGAGAGTTCCACTTGTTGCCGTTGCATCAGTGCCCGGATCTCTTTCTGGAGCACCCGCTGCTCGCCGGAGCTGGCGTTCTTGGCAACCTGCTGTAAAAGGAAAATCACCTCTGCAAGACAATTTTCAATTACGTTAGTTCCTAGAGTTATTTTTGGGTGACTCTCATGTTTATCAATATCTACAATGATCAGTCCCTGTGCGGCCAGTTCGACTCTACCGATTTTGAGGGCCACCTCCTTAAATCCGATCTGTGGCACAGGCTGGCCATTGCTGGCGATGATACTCAAGTCGTCGTCAGGGTAGTGGGTAATATCCGAGTCATTCCAGTACTGCTTGAAGAGCACGTACGGGATGGTGGTGACCTGTGACCCGGTATCCAGTAGGGCACTCATGGGAATGCCATCCAGTACCACAGGCAAGACTGGACGTCCTCCCACATATCTGTCGCGCCAGTTTGATGGGCCTGGTGATCTTTTTCCTGGGGGTTGGCCCTCTACCCCAGGTTGTGCCCGTTTAAAGAACAGTACCTTTCCATATGTCCGGGTTGATTGCAGCGGCGGCAGATGGGTCGTCCGTCCTCGCTGTATCGGTCACTGGGTCTTCCTCTGGCCGGTGGGGTCCTCCTTGGTCGACGCCACGGGATGTCCTCCGGTCCGGATGCCAGCTGGATCTTCCCTGGGGTGGAAACCTGTAAAGACTGCACAGTTCGGGTTAGCGCAGCAACGCTCTTAGCTAGCTCTTGGACCTGATGGTGTAGGTCTGGAGCCGGGTCATTGTCCAAAGCCTGCGCATCAGCTCCCACAGGCCCTGCTGACAAGGGCGCCGCCTCCTGGTAGTAAGTGGTAGTGGGGCGTCTGTGGGTCACAACGCCACCTGGTGCCGGTTCTCGGAGCACCCGGATGGCTCTGTCCTTGAACTGTGCAAAGTCCAGATGGGGATCCTGTAAGGCCATTGCCCGCAACTGGGTTCGGTGGGCATTGCAATATAAACCCTCTATAAATTGTTCAGTCAACAGCCTGTCCTCGTTTCCCACCCCATCAGGGTCGGTCTGCTTTATGGCCCTCAGGGCCTCTTGTAGGTTTAGTGCATAGTCCCTTATACTCTCATGCGCTCGCTGCTTGCACCCGTAGAATCTAAGCTTAATCTCGGCTGAGGTGCGGGTATCAAAGGTGTCCTTCAGCCGGGTTAGTATCCCTGCGACAGTCTTCCTCCCAGGTGGCCAGGATTTTACTTCCCTTTTGGCTGCCCCGGTTAGTTGGGCCACCAGGATGCTCACTTTTTGCTCTTCTGTGAGGGGGTACACCTGGAAGAGGCTATCCAGCTTTTCTCTAAAGTCATGCAGGGTATGTGACTCCCCTGAGTACTGGGGTAGCCAAGCTGCTCCCGGGATATAGGGCATGGTGAAGGGCATAACTGCAGCAGCGGTAGCGCTGGCGGGGGTTGGGGCAGTGAAGCTCTCCTCCGTATCCGACATCTTCCTCCCCCCTAGTGGACCGTGGCCTACCTTGCGATGATCCTCTTCCGTAGGCCGCGGCTCCGCAGTGGATCGTCAGGGTTGAGGACCTTCCGTCGCGCTCCTGTGACGTCGGCGTCTGCTGGGCTCCTTCCAGGACCTTACGCAACGTCCGGACGTGAGGCGGGGCTTCAGTTCTCGCGCGCTTTCGGAGTCCACGCCCCTCTTCTTCCCGCGCGGCGTCCTCAAGATGGCGTCCAATGGCGGGAAAACTCCACGGATGGCGGGAAGAAGGTCGAAGATGGCGGGAAAACTTCGCGGATGGCGGGAATCTTCACCACTGGTAAGTTTGAACAGTCTTTGCTTTTCAGGCACGCAGTACCCGGTGGTTGCGGGCACGAAATCCTGCCGACTACGCCAAAGTTGACGCGCCCCTGGGCCTGTGTCGCGCTGCGCTGCGCATGCGGGAGCTTACCCGGAGCCGGATCTGTGGAGGGTTGTAGTCTCGTGGCGGTGACCCGGTCCGTGCCCAGGGAGTCAAACTAGACGGCAGTCCATTAGTAGTAAATGGTTGATGACTACGCCACCCGTTGAGTGCAGCCAGGGGGCTGCTGCTGCAGGGCAGACCGCTGAGGCCGATGGTGGGATTGTGCAGCGTGATAGTATAACCCCCAACGGGAGGGGTATGGCCTCAGGGCAGCCGACGTGGATGATGGGGGTAGCAGGAACCACTCAGAGACGGTACGGTGTAGTTCAGGGTCTTTACTGGTAACAACAAAAGACCCTCCCGGAGTACTTGCTAGCGGATGGGGCCTGGTCAGTCCTTGAGCAGATGGGATCTCCCCTGGCCAGGCGTAGTTGTAGGCCTCCCAAACTGACTGTACTCTTCTGGCTACCTTGCTAGGAGCTGATGTAAGTAGCCCACGTCCCTGAGTGTACCGTGTGGTGCTCACCCGTATGGCCGGTGACTCGGGGCCTTCTAATGGCTTCCGCTCCACGATGGCGGTGCTGGTCCCTCGCGTGTGACCGTGCCTTCGGGCTTCTGGGCCAGAGGACCTGAAATCCCCTGCCTGACGGATTCTGCTGCTGGGCAGGAATTAGTCCCCACAGCCTCGGACTCCGGGTCCGGTAAAAAGTCTTCTTAGTCAGGGCGAACTCTGCAGCTGCCAGCCCCTGACTCCTTGTAACTGCTGTTTCTTCCTATGCTGTCTCTACTTCTTCTCTTCTTCTACTCACTCACCCTGCCTCAGCCCCAGGTTTATATAGGGGAAGTTCTTCCCCTCCCAAGACTGGGCAGGAGGTGTGGCATGCACAGGATCCCTGACTAAAGGACCTCCCACCTGCTCTCAGACATAACATTACGTTACTGTGGCAACCAGACCCCTGGGGTGTCACACATGCTCTGTGTGTAACATGAGGATTTGGCCAGTATCATGCATGCTCTGTGTGTAACATGTGGATTTGGCCAGTATCACGCATGCTCTATGTGTAACATGAGGATTTGGCCAGTATCATGCATGCTCTGTGTGTAACATGTGGATTTGGCCAGTATCATGCATGATCTGTGTGTAACATGAGGATTTGGCCAGTATCATGCATGCTCTGTGTGTAACATGAGGATTTGGCCAGTATCATGCATGATCTGTGTGTAACATGAGGATCTGGCCAGTATCATGTATGCTCTGTGTGTAACATGAGGATTTGACCAGTATCATGCATGCTCTTTGTGTAACATGAGGATCTGGCCAGTATCATGTATGCTCTGTGTGTAACATGAGGATTTGGCCAGTATCATGCATGCTCTGTGTGTAACAGGAGGATTTGGACAGTATCATGCATAATCTGTGTGTAACATGAGTAGTTGGACAGTATCATGCATGCTCTGTGTGTAACTTGACAATCCGGCCAGTATCATGCATGCTCTGTGTGTAACATGAGGATTTGGCCAGTATCATGCATGCTCTGTGTGTAACATGAGGACTTGGCCAGTATCATGCATGATCTGTGTGTAACATGAGGATCTGGCCAGTATCATGTATGCTCTGTGTGTAACATGAGGATTTGACCAGTATCATGCATGCTCTTTGTGTAACATGAGGATTTGGACAGTATCATGTATGCTCTGTGTGTAACAGGAGGACTTGGCCAGTATCATGCATGCTCTGTGTGTAAAATGAGGATTTGGCCAGTATCATGCATGCTCTGTGTGTAACATGAGGATTTGGCCAGTATCATGCATGCTCTGTGTGTAACAGGAGGATTTGGACAGTATCATGCATAATCTGTGTGTAACATGAGTAGTTGGACAGTATCATGCATGCTCTGTGTGTAACTTGACAATCCGGCCAGTATCATGCATGCTCTGTGTGTAACATGAGGATTTGGACAGTATCATGTATGCTCTGTGTGTAACAGGAGGACTTGGCCAGTATCATGCATGCTCTGTGTGTAACATGAGGAATTGGCCAGTATCATGCATGCTCTTTGTGTAACATGAGGAATTGGCCAGTATCATGCATGCTCTGTGTGTAAAATGAGGATTTGGCCAGTATCATGCATGCTCTGTGTGTAACATGAGGATTTGGACAGTATCATGCATGCTCTGTGTGTAACATGAGGATTTGGCCAGTATCACGCATGCTCTATGTGTAACATGAGGATTTGGCCAGTATCATGCATGCTCTGTGTGTAACATGTGGATTTGGCCAGTATCATGCATGATCTGTGTGTAACATGAGGATTTGGCCAGTATCATGTATGCTCTTTGTGTAACATGAGGAATTGGCCAGTATCATGCATGCTCTGTGTGTAACATGAGGATTTGGTCAGTATCATGCATGCTCTGTGTGTAAAATGAGGATTTGGCCAGTATCATACATGCTCTGTGTGTAAAATGAGGATTTGGCCAGTATCATGCATGCTCTGTGTGTAACATGAGGATTTGGACAGTATCATGTATGCTCTGTGTGTAACAGGAGGATTTGGACAGTATCATGCATAATCTGTGTGTAACATGAGGATTTGGACAGTATCATGTATGCTCTGTGTGTAACAGGAGGATTTGGACAGTATCATGCATGCTCTGTGTGTAACATGAGGATTTGGACAGTATCATGTATGCTCTGTGTGTAACAGGAGGATTTGGACAGTATCATGTATGCTCTGTGTGTAACATGTGGATTTGGACAGTATCATGCATGCTCTATGTGTAACATGTGTATTTGGCCAGTATCATGCATGCTCTGTGTGTAACATGAGGATTTGGCCAGTATCATGCATGCTCTGTGTGTAACATGTGGATTTGGCCAGTATCACGCATGCTCTATGTGTAACATAAGGATTTGGCCAGTATCATGCATGCTCTGTGTGTAACATGTGGATTTGGCCAGTATCATGCATGATCTGTGTGTAACATGAGGATTTGGCCAGTATCATGCATGCTCTGTGTGTAACATGTGGATTTGGCCAGTATCATGCATGATCTGTGTGTAACATGAGGATTTGGCCAGTATCATGCATGCTCTGTGTGTAACATGAGGATTTGGCCAGTATCATGTATGCTCTGTGTGTAACATGAGGATTTGGCCAGTATCATGCATGCTCTGTGTGTAACATGAGGATTTGGCCAGTATCATGCATGGTCTGTGTGTAACATGAGGATCCGGCCAGTATCATGCATGCTCTGTGTGTAACAGGAGGATTTGGACAGTATCATGCATGCTCTGTGTGTAACTTGAGAATCCGGCCAGTATCATGCATGCTCTGTGTGTAACATGAGGATTTGGACAGTATCATGCATGGTCTGTGTGTAACATGAGGATCCGGCCAGTATCATGCATGCTCTGTGTGTAACAGGAGGATTTGGACAGTATCTTGCATGCTCTGTGTGTAACTTGAGAATCCGGCCAGTATCATGCATGCTCTGTGTGTAACATGAGGATTTGGACAGTATCATGCATGCTCTATGTGTAACATGAGGATTTGGACAGTATCATGCATGCTCTGTGTGTAACATGAGGATTTGGACAGTATCACGCATGCTCTATGTGAAACATGAGGATTTGGCCAGTATCATGCATGCTCTGTGTGTAACATGAGGATTTGGCCAGTATCATGCATGCTCTATGTGTAACATGAGGATTTGGACAGTATCATGCATGCTCTGTGTGTAACATGAGGATTTGGCCAGTATCATGCATGCTCTGTGTGTAACATGAGGATTTGGCCAGTATCATACATGCTCTGTGTGTAACATGAGGATTTGGCCAGTATCATGCATGCTCTGTGTGTAACATGAGGGTTTGGCCAGTATCATGTATGCTCTGTGTGTAACATGAGGATTTGGCCAGTATCATGCATGCTCTGTGTGTAACATGAGGATTTGGACAGTATCATGCATGCTCTGTGTGTAACATGAGGATTTGGCCAGTATCATGTATGCTCTGTGTGTAACATGAGGATTTGGCCAGTATCATGCATGCTCTGTGTGTAACATGAGGATTTGACCAGTATCATGCATGCTCTTTGTGTAACATGAGGATTTGGCCAGTATCATGCATGCTCTGTGTGTAACATGAGGATTTGGCCAGTATCATGCATGCTCTGTGTGTAAAATGAGGATTTGGCCAGTATCATGCATGCTCTGTGTGTAACATGAGGATTTGGCCAGTATCATGCATGCTCTGTGTGTAACATGAGGATTTGGCCAGTATCATGCATGCTCTGTGTGTAACATGAGGATTTGGCCAGTATCATGCATGCTCTGTGTGTAACATGAGGATTTGGACAGTATCATGTATGCTCTGTGTGTAAAATGAGGATTTGGCCAGTATCATGCATGCTCTGTGTGTAACATGAGGATTTGGCCAGTATCATGCATGCTTTGTATGTAACATGAGGATTTGGCCGGTATCATGCATGCTCTGTGTGTAACATGAGGATTTGACCAGTATCATGCATGCTGTGTGTGTAACATGAGGATTTGGCCAGTATCATGCATGCTCTGTGTGTAAAATGAGGATTTGGCCAGTATCATGCATGGTCTGTGTGTAACATGAGGATTTGGCCAGTATCATGCATGCTCTGTGTGTAAAATGAGGATTTGGCCAGTATCATGCATGCTCTGTGTGTAACATGAGGATTTGGCCAGTATCATGCATGCTCCTTGTGTAGCATGAGGATTCGGCCAGTATCATGCATGCTCTGTGTGTAAAATGAGGATTTGGCCAGTATCATGCATGCTCTTTGTGTAACATGAGGATTTGGCCAGTATCATGCATGCTCTATGTTTAACATGAGGATTTGGACAGTATCATGCATGCTCTGTGTGTAACATGAGGATTTGGCCAGTATCATGCATGCTCTGTGTGTAACATGTGGATTTGGCCAGTATCATGCATGATCTGTGTGTAACATGAGGATTTGGCCAGTATCATGCATGATCTGTGTGTAACATGAGGATTTGGCCAGTATCATGTATGCTCTGTGTGTAACATGAGGATTTGGCCAGTATCATGTATGCTCTGTGTGTAACATGAGGATTTGACCAGTATCATGCATGCTCTTTGTGTAACATGAGGAATTGGCCAGTATCATGCATGCTCTGTGTGTAACATGAGGATTTGGCCAGTATCATGCATGCTCTGTGTGTAAAATGAGGATTTGGCCAGTATCATACATGCTCTGTGTGTAAAATGAGGATTTGGCCAGTATCATGCATGCTCTGTGTGTAACATGAGGATTTGGACAGTATCATGTATGCTCTGTGTGTAACAGGAGGATTTGGACAGTATCATGCATAATCTGTGTGTAACATGAGGATTTGGACAGTATCATGCATGCTCTGTGTGTAACATGAGGATTTGGACAGTATCATGTATGCTCTGTGTGTAACATGAGGATTTGGCCAGTATCATGCATAATCTGTGTGTAACATGAGGATTTGGCCAGTATCATGCATGCTCTGTGTGTAACATGAGGATTTGGACAGTATCATGCATGCTCTGTGTGTAACATGAGGATTTGGACAGTATCATGTATGCTCTGTGTGTAACATGAGGATTTGGCCAGTATCATGCATAATCTGTGTGTAACATGAGGATTTGGCCAGTATCATGCATGCTCTGTGTGTAACAGGAGGATTTGGACAGTATCATGCATGCTCTGTGTGTAACATGAGGATTTGGCCAGTATCATGTATGCTCTGTGTGTAATATGTGGATTTGGCCAGTATCATGCATGCTCTGTGTGTAACATGAGGATTTGGCCAGTATCTTGCATGCTCTGTGTGTAACAGGAGGATTTGGACAGTATCATGCATGCTCTGTGTGTAACATGTGGATTTGGCCAGTATCATGCATGCTCTATGTGTAACATGTGTATTTGGCCAGTATCATGCATGCTCTGTGTGTAACATGAGGATTTGGACAGTATCATGCATGCTCTGTGTGTAACATGAGGATTTGGCCAGTATCATGCATGCTCTGTGTGTAACATGTGGATTTGGCCAGTATCACGCATGCTCTATGTGTAACATGAGGATTTGGCCAGTATCATGCATGCTCTGTGTGTAACATGTGGATTTGGCCAGTATCATGCATGATCTGTGTGTAACATGAGGATTTGGCCAGTATCATGTATGCTCTGTGTGTAACATGAGGATTTGGCCAGTATCATGCATGCTCTGTGTGTAACATGTGGATTTGGCCAGTATCATGCATGATCTGTGTGTAACATGAGGATTTGGCCAGTATCATGTATGCTCTGTGTGTAACATGAGGATTTGGCCCGTATCATGCATGCTCTGTGTGTAACATGAGGATTTGGACAGTATCATGCATGCTCTGTGTGTAACATGAGGATTTGGCCAGTATCATGCATGCTCTGTGTGTAACATGTGGATTTGGCCAGTATCACGCATGCTCTATGTGTAACATGAGGATTTGGACAGTATCATGTATGCTCTGTGTGTAACATGAGGATTTGGCCAGTATCATGCATGCTCTGTGTGTAACATGAGGATTTGGCCAGTATCATGCATGCTCTGTGTGTAACAGGAGGATTTGGACAGTATCATGTATGCTCTGTGTGTAATATGATGATTTGGCCAGTATCATGCATGCTCTGTGTGTAACATGAGGATTTGGCCAGTATCATGCATGCTCTGTGTGTAACATGAGGATTTGGCCAGTATCATGTATGCTCTGTGTGTAATATGATGATTTGGACAGTATCATGCATGCTCTGTGTGTAACATGAGGATTTGGCCAGTATCTTGCATGCTCTGTGTGTAACAGGAGGATTTGGACAGTATCATGCATGCTCTGTGTGTAACATGAGGATTTGGCCAGTATCATGTATGCTCTGTGTGTAATATGTGGATTTGGCCAGTATCATGCATGCTCTGTGTGTAACATGTGGATTTGGCCAGTATCATGCATGCTCTGTGTGTAACATGAGGATTTGGCCAGTATCTTGCATGCTCTGTGTGTAACAGGAGGATTTGGACAGTATCATGCATGCTCTGTGTGTAACATGTGGATTTGGCCAGTATCATGCATGCTCTGTGTGTAACATGAGGATTTGGCCAGTATCTTGCATGCTCTGTGTGTAACAGGAGGATTTGGACAGTATCATGCATGCTCTGTGTGTAACATGAGGATTTGGCCAGTATCATGTATGCTCTGTGTGTAACATGAGGATTTGGCCAGTATCATGCATGCTCTGTGTGTAACATGAGGATTTGGCCAGTATCTTGCATGCTCTGTGTGTAACAGGAGGATTTGGACAGTATCATGCATGCTCTGTGTGTAACATGAGGATTTGGCCAGTATCATGTATGCTCTGTGTGTAACATGAGGATTTGGCCAGTATCATGCATGCTCTGTGTGTAACATGAGGATTTGGCCAGTATCTTGCATGCTCTGTGTGTAACAGGAGGATTTGGACAGTATCATGCATGCTCTGTGTGTAATATGATGATTTGGACAGTATCATGCATGCTCTGTGTGTAACATGAGGATTTGGCCAGTATCTTGCATGCTCTGTGTGTAACAGGAGGATTTGGACAGTATCATGCATGCTCTGTGTGTAACATGAGGATTTGGACAGTATCATGCATGCTCTGTGTGTAACATGTGGATTTGGCCAGTATCATGCATGCTCTGTGTAACATGTGGATTTGGCCAGTATCATGCATGCTCTGTGTGTAACATGAGGATTTGGCCAGTATCATGCATGCTCTGTGTGTAACATGAGGATTTGGACAGTATCATGCATGCTCTGTGTGTAACATGAGGATTTGGCCAGTATCATGCATGCTCTGTGTGTAACATGAGGATTTGGCCAGTATCTTGCATGCTCTGTGTGTAACAGGAGGATTTGGACAGTATCATGCATGCTCTGTGTGTAACATGAGGATTTGGCCAGTATCATGTATGCTCTGTGTGTAACATGAGGATTTGGCCAGTATCATGCATGCTCTGTGTGTAACATGAGGATTTGGCCAGTATCTTGCATGCTCTGTGTGTAACAGGAGGATTTGGACAGTATCATGCATGCTCTGTGTGTAACATGAGGATTTGGCCAGTATCATGTATGCTCTGTGTGTAACATGAGGATTTGGCCAGTATCATGCATGCTCTGTGTGTAACATGAGGATTTGGCCAGTATCTTGCATGCTCTGTGTGTAACAGGAGGATTTGGACAGTATCATGCATGCTCTGTGTGTAATATGATGATTTGGACAGTATCATGCATGCTCTGTGTGTAACATGAGGATTTGGCCAGTATCTTGCATGCTCTGTGTGTAACAGGAGGATTTGGACAGTATCATGCATGCTCTGTGTAACATGTGGATTTGGCCAGTATCATGCATGCTCTGTGTGTAACATGAGGATTTGGCCAGTATCATGTATGCTCTGTGTGTAACAGGAGGATTTGGACAGTATCATGCATGCTCTGTGTGTAACATGAGGATTTGGCCAGTATCATGTATGCTCTGTGTGTAATATGATGATTTGGACAGTATCATGCATGCTCTGTGTGTAACATGAGGATTTGACCAGTATCTTGCATGCTCTGTGTGTAACAGGAGGATTTGGACAGTATCATGCATGCTCTGTGTGTAACATGAGGATTTGGCCAGTATCATGTATGCTCTGTGTGTAACATGAGGATTTGGCCAGTATCATGCATGCTCTGTGTGTAACATGAGGATTTGGCCAGTATCATGCATGCTCTGTGTGTAACATGTGGATTTGGCCAGTATCATGCATGCTCTGTGTGTAACATGAGGATTTGGCCAGTATCATGTATGCTCTGTGTGTAACATGAGGATTTGGCCAGTATCATACATGCTCTGTGTGTAACATGAGGATTTGGACAGTATCATGCATGTTCTGTGTGTAACAGGAGGATTTGGCCAGTATCATGCATGCTGTGTGTGTAACATGAGGATCTGGCCAGTATCATGCATGCTCTGTGTGTAACATGAGGATTTGGCCAGTATCATACATGCTCTGTGTGTAACATGAGGATTTGGCCAGTATCATGCATGCTCTGTGTGTAACATGAGGATTTGGCCAGTATCATACATGCTCTGTGTGTAACATGAGGATTTGGACAGTATCATGCATGTTCTGTGTGTAACAGGAGGATTTGGCCAGTATCATGCATGCTGTGTGTGTAACATGAGGATCTGGCCAGTATCATGCATGCTCTGTGTGTAACATGAGGATTTGGCCAGTATCATGCATGCTCTGTGTGTAACATGAGGATTTGGCCAGTATCATGCATGCTCTGTGTGTAACATGAGGATTTGGTCAGTATCATGCATGCTCTGTGTGTAACATGAGAATCCGGCCAGTATCATGCATGCTCTGTGTGTAACATGAGGATTTGGCCAGTATCTTGCATGCTCTGTGTGTAACATGAGGATTTGGCCAGTATCATGCATGCTCTGTGTGTAACATGAGGATTTGGCCAGTATCATGCATGCTCTGTGTGTAACATGAGGATTTGGCCAGTATCTTGCATGCTCTTTGTGTAACATGAGGATTTGGCCAGTATCATGCATGCTCTTTGTGTAACATGAGGATTTGGCCAGTATCATGCAAGCTCTGTGTGTAAAATGAGGATTTGGCCAGTATTATGTATGCTCTGTGTGTAACATGAGGATTTGGCCAGTATCATGCATGCTCTGTGTGTAACATGAGGATTTGGCCAGTATCATGCATGATCTGTGTGTAACATGAAGATTTGGCCAGTATCATGCATGCTCTGTGTGTAACATGAGGATTTGGACAGTATCATGCATGACCTGTGTGTAACATGAGGATTTGGACAGTATCTTGCATGATCTGTGTGTAACATGAGGATTTGGACAGTATCATGTATGCTCTGTGTGTAACAGGACGATTTGGACAGTATCATGCATGCTCTTTGTGTAGCATGAGGATTCGGCCAGTATCATGCATGCTCTGTGGGTAACATGAGGATTTGGCCAGTATCATGCATGCTCTGTGTGTAACATGAGGATTTGGACAGTACCATGTATGCTCTGTGTGTAACAGGAGGATTTGGACAGTATCATGCATAATCTGTGTGTAACATGAGGATTTGGCCAGTATCATGCATGCTCTGTGTGTAACATGTGGATTTGGCCAGTATCATGTATGCTCTGTGTGTAACATGAGGATTTGGCCAGTATCATGCATGCTCTGTGTGTAACATGAGGATTTGGCCAGTATCATGCATGCTCTGTGTGTAACATGTGGATTTGGCCAGTATCATGCATGCTCTGTGTGTAACATGAGGATTTGGCCAGTATCATGCATGCTCTGTGTGTAACATGAGGATCTGGTCAGTATCATGCATGCTCTGTGTGTAACATGAGGATCTGGCCAGTATTATGCATGCTCTGTGTGTAACATGAGGATCTGGCCAGTATCATGCATGCTCTGTGTGTAACATGTGGATTTGGCCAGTATCATGCATGCTCTGTGTGTAACATGAGGATTTGGACAGTATCATGCATGCTCTGTGTGTAACATGAGGATTTGGCCAGTATCATGCATGCTCTGTGTGTGACATGAGGATCTGGCCAGTATCATGCATGCTCTGTGTGTAACATGAGGATTTGGCCAGTATCATGCATGCTCTGTGTGTAACATGTGGATTTGGCCAGTATCACGCATGCTCTATGTGTAACATGAGGATTTGGCCAGTATCATGCATGCTCTGTGTGTAACATGTGGATTTGGCCAGTATCATGCATGATCTGTGTGTAACATGAGGATTTGGCCAGTATCATGTATGCTCTGTGTGTAACATGAGGATTTGGCCAGTATCATGCATGCTCTGTGTGTAACATGTGGATTTGGCCAGTATCATGCATGATCTGTGTGTAACATGAGGATTTGGCCAGTATCATGTATGCTCTGTGTGTAACATGAGGATTTGGCCCGTATCATGCATGCTCTGTGTGTAACATGAGGATTTGGACAGTATCATGCATGCTCTGTGTGTAACATGAGGATTTGGCCAGTATCATGCATGCTCTGTGTGTAACATGTGGATTTGGCCAGTATCACGCATGCTCTATGTGTAACATGAGGATTTGGACAGTATCATGTATGCTCTGTGTGTAACATGAGGATCTGGCCAGTATCATGCATGCTCTGTGTGTAACATGAGGATTTGGCCAGTATCATGCATGCTCTGTGTGTAACAGGAGGATTTGGACAGTATCATGCATGCTCTGTGTGTAACATGAGGATTTGGCCAGTATCATGTATGCTCTGTGTGTAATATGATGATTTGGACAGTATCATGCATGCTCTGTGTGTAACATGAGGATTTGGCCAGTATCTTGCATGCTCTGTGTGTAACAGGAGGATTTGGACAGTATCATGCATGCTCTGTGTGTAACATGAGGATTTGGCCAGTATCATGTATGCTCTGTGTGTAATATGTGGATTTGGCCAGTATCATGCATGCTCTGTGTGTAACATGTGGATTTGGCCAGTATCATGCATGCTCTGTGTGTAACATGAGGATTTGGCCAGTATCTTGCATGCTCTGTGTGTAACAGGAGGATTTGGACATTATCATGCATGCTCTGTGTGTAACATGTGGATTTGGCCAGTATCATGCATGCTCTGTGTGTAACATGAGGATTTGGCCAGTATCTTGCATGCTCTGTGTGTAACAGGAGGATTTGGACAGTATCATGCATGCTCTGTGTGTAACATGAGGATTTGGCCAGTATCATGTATGCTCTGTGTGTAATATGATGATTTGGACAGTATCATGCATGCTCTGTGTGTAACATGAGGATTTGGCCAGTATCATGCATGCTCTGTGTGTAACATGAGGATTTGGACAGTATCATGCATGCTCTGTGTGTAACATGAGGATTTGGCCAGTATCATGCATGCTCTGTGTGTAACATGAGGATTTGGCCAGTATCATGCATGCTCTGTGTGTAACATGAGGATTTGGACAGTATCATGCATGCTCTGTGTGTAACATGAGGATTTGGCCAGTATCATGCATGCTCTGTGTGTAACATGTGGATTTGGCCAGTATCACGCATGCTCTATGTGTAACATGAGGATTTGGACAGTATCATGTATGCTCTGTGTGTAACATGAGGATTTGGCCAGTATCATGCATGCTCTGTGTGTAACATGAGGATTTGGCCAGTATCTTGCATGCTCTGTGTGTAACAGGAGGATTTGGACAGTATCATGCATGCTCTGTGTGTAACATGAGGATTTGGCCAGTATCATGTATGCTCTGTGTGTAACATGAGGATCTGGCCAGTATCTTGCATGCTCTGTGTGTAACATGAGGATTTGGCCAGTATCTTGCATGCTCTGTGTGTAACAGGAGGATTTGGACAGTATCATGCATGCTCTGTGTGTAACATGAGGATTTGGCCAGTATCATGTATGCTCTGTGTGTAACATGTGGATTTGGCCAGTATCATGCATGCTCTGTGTGTAACATGAGGATTTGGCCAGTATCTTGCATGCTCTGTGTGTAACAGGAGGATTTGGACAGTATCATGCATGCTCTGTGTGTAACATGAGGATTTGGCCAGTATCATGTATGCTCTGTGTGTAACATGTGGATTTGGCCAGTATCATGCATGCTCTGTGTGTAACATGAGGATTTGGCCAGTATCACGCATGCTCTATGTGTAACATGAGGATTTGGACAGTATCATGCATGCTCTGTGTGTAACATGAGGATTTGGCCAGTATCATGTATGCTCTGTGTGTAACATGTGGATTTGGCCAGTATCATGCATGCTCTGTGTGTAACATGTGGATTTGGCCAGTATCACGCATGCTCTATGTGTAACATGAGGATTTGGACAGTATCATGTATGCTCTGTGTGTAACATGAGGATTTGGCCAGTATCATGCATGCTCTGTGTGTAACATGAGGATTTGGCCAGTATCTTGCATGCTCTGTGTGTAACAGGAGGATTTGGACAGTATCATGCATGCTCTGTGTGTAACATGAGGATTTGGCCAGTATCATGTATGCTCTGTGTGTAACATGTGGATTTGGCCAGTATCATGCATGCTCTGTGTGTAACATGAGGATTTGGCCAGTATCTTGCATGCTCTGTGTGTAACAGGAGGATTTGGACAGTATCATGCATGCTCTGTGTGTAACATGAGGATTTGGCCAGTATCATGTATGCTCTGTGTGTAATATGATGATTTGGACAGTATCATGCATGCTCTGTGTGTAACATGAGGATTTGACCAGTATCTTGCATGCTCTGTGTGTAACAGGAGGATTTGGACAGTATCATGCATGCTCTGTGTGTAACATGAGGATTTGGCCAGTATCATGTATGCTCTGTGTGTAACATGAGGATTTGGCCAGTATCATGCATGCTCTGTGTGTAACATGAGGATTTGGCCAGTATCATGCATGCTCTGTGTGTAACATGTGGATTTGGCCAGTATCATGCATGCTCTGTGTGTAACATGAGGATTTGGCCAGTATCATGCATGTTCTGTGTGTAACAGGAGGATTTGGTCAGTATCATGCATGCTGTGTGTGTAACATGAGGATTTGGCCAGTATCATACATGCTCTGTGTGTAACATGAGGATTTGGACAGTATCATGCATGTTCTGTGTGTAACAGGAGGATTTGGCCAGTATCATGCATGCTGTGTGTGTAACATGAGGATCTGGCCAGTATCATGCATGCTCTGTGTGTAACATGAGGATTTGGCCAGTATCATACATGCTCTGTGTGTAACATGAGGATTTGGCCAGTATCATGCATGCTCTGTGTGTAACATGAGGATTTGGCCAGTATCATACATGCTCTGTGTGTAACATGAGGATTTGGACAGTATCATGCATGTTCTGTGTGTAACAGGAGGATTTGGCCAGTATCATGCATGCTGTGTGTGTAACATGAGGATCTGGCCAGTATCATGCATGCTCTGTGTGTAACATGAGGATTTGGCCAGTATCATGCATGCTCTGTGTGTAACATGAGGATTTGGCCAGTATCATGCATGCTCTGTGTGTAACATGAGGATTTGGTCAGTATCATGCATGCTCTGTGTGTAACATGAGAATCCGGCCAGTATCATGCATGCTCTGTGTGTAACATGAGGATTTGGCCAGTATCTTGCATGCTCTGTGTGTAACATGAGGATTTGGCCAGTATCATGCATGCTCTGTGTGTAACATGAGGATTTGGCCAGTATCATGCATGCTCTGTGTGTAACATGAGGATTTGGCCAGTATCTTGCATGCTCTTTGTGTAACATGAGGATTTGGCCAGTATCATGCAAGCTCTGTGTGTAAAATGAGGATTTGGCCAGTATTATGTATGCTCTGTGTGTAACATGAGGATTTGGCCAGTATCATGCATGCTCTGTGTGTAACATGAGGATTTGGCCAGTATCATGCATGATCTGTGTGTAACATGAAGATTTGGCCAGTATCATGCATGCTCTGTGTGTAACATGAGGATTTGGACAGTATCATGCATGACCTGTGTGTAACATGAGGATTTGGAGAGTATCTTGCATGATCTGTGTGTAACATGAGGATTTGGACAGTATCATGTATGCTCTGTGTGTAACAGGACGATTTGGACAGTATCATGCATGCTCTTTGTGTAGCATGAGGATTCGGCCAGTATCATGCATGCTCTGTGGGTAACATGAGGATTTGGCCAGTATCATGCATGCTCTGTGTGTAACATGAGGATTTGGACAGTACCATGTATGCTCTGTGTGTAACAGGAGGATTTGGACAGTATCATGCATAATCTGTGTGTAACATGAGGATTTGGCCAGTATCATGCATGCTCTGTGTGTAACATGTGGATTTGGCCAGTATCATGTATGCTCTGTGTGTAACATGAGGATTTGGCCAGTATCATGCATGCTCTGTGTGTAACATGAGGATTTGGCCAGTATCTTGCATGCTCTGTGTGTAACATGAGGATTTGGCCAGTATCATGCATGCTCTGTGTGTAACATGTGGATTTGGCCAGTATCATGCATGCTCTGTGTGTAACATGAGGATCTGGCCAGTATCATGCATGCTCTGTGTGTAACATGAGGATCTGGCCAGTATCATGCATGCTCTGTGTGTAACATGTGGATTTGGCCAGTATCATGCATGCTCTGTGTGTAACATGAGGATTTGGACAGTATCATGCATGCTCTGTGTGTAACATGAGGATTTGGCCAGTATCATGCATGCTCTGTGTGTGACATGAGGATCTGGCCAGTATCATGCATGCTCTGTGTGTAACATGAGGATCTGGACAGTATCATGCATGCTCTGTGTGTAACATGAGGATCTGGCCAGTATCATGCATGCTCTGTGTGTAACATGAGGATTTGGACAGTATCACGCATGCTCTGTGTGTAACATGAGGATTTGGCCAGTATCACGCATGCTCTATGTGTAACATGAGGATTTGGCCAGTATCATGCATGCTCTGTGTGTAACATGTGGATTTGGCCAGTATCATGCATGATCTGTGTGTAACATGAGGATTTGGCCAGTATCATGTATGCTCTGTGTGTAACATGAGGATTTGGCCAGTATCATGCATGGTCTGTGTGTAACATGAGGATTTGGCCAGTATCATGCATGATCTGTGTGTAACATGAGGATTTGGCCAGTATCATGTATGCTCTGTGTGTAACATGTGGATTTGGCCAGTATCATGCATGCTCTGTGTGTAACATGAGGATTTGGCCAGTATCATGCATGCTCTGTGTGTAACATGAGGATTTGGCCAGTATCATGCATGCTCTGTGTGTAACAGGAGGATTTGGCCAGTATCATACATGCTCTGTGTGTAACATGAGGATTTGGACAGTATCATGCATGCTCTGTGTGTAACATGTGGATTTGGCCAGTATCATGCATGTTCTGTGTGTAACAGGAGGATTTGGCCAGTATCATGCATGCTGTGTGTGTAACATGAGGATCTGGCCAGTATCATGCATGCTCTGTGTGTAACATGAGGATTTGGCCAGTATCATGCATGCTCTGTGTGTAACATGAGGATTTGGCCAGTATCATGCATGCTCTGTGTGTAACATGAGGATTTGGTCAGTATCATGCATGCTCTGTGTGTAACATGAGAATCCGGCCAGTATCATGCATGCTCTGTGTGTAACATGAGGATTTGGCCAGTATCATGCATGCTCTGTGTGTAACATGAGGATTTGGCCAGTATCATGCATGCTCTGTGTGTAACATGAGGATTTGGCCAGTATCATGTATGCTCTGTGTGTAACATGAGGATTTGGCCAGTATCATGCATGCTCTGTGTGTAACATGAGGATTTGGCCAGTATCATGTATGCTCTGTGTGTAACATGAGGATTTGGTCAGTATCATGCATGCTCTGTGTGTAACATGAGGATTTGGCCAGTATCATGCATGCTCTGTGTGTAACATGAGGATTTGGCCAGTATCATGCATGCTCTGTGTGTAACATGAGGATTTGGCCAGTATCATGTATGCTCTGTGTGTAACATGAGGATTTGGCCAGTATCATGTATGCTCTGTGTGTAACATGAGGATTTGGCCAGTATCATGCATGCTCTGTGTGTAACATGAGGATCTGGCCAGTATCATGCATGCTCTGTGTGTAACATGAGGATTTGGCCAGTATCATGCATGCTCTGTGTGTAACATGAGGATTTGGCCAGTATCTTGCATGCTCTTTGTGTAACATGAGGATTTGGCCAGTATCATGCAAGCTCTGTGTGTAAAATGAGGATTTGGCCAGTATTATGTATGCTCTGTGTGTAACATGAGGATTTGGCCAGTATCATGCATGCTCTGTGTGTAACATGAGGATTTGGCCAGTATCATGCATGATCTGTGTGTAACATGAAGATTTGGCCAGTATCATGCATGCTCTGTGTGTAACATGAGGATTTGGACAGTATCATGCATGACCTGTGTGTAACATGAGGATTTGGACAGTATCTTGCATGATCTGTGTGTAACATGAGGATTTGGACAGTATCATGCATGCTCTGTGTGTAACAGGACGATTTGGACAGTATCATGCATGGTCTTTGTGTAACATGAGGATTTGGCCAGTATCATGCATGCTCTGTGGGTAACATGAGGATTTGGCCAGTATCATGCATGCTCTGTGTGTAACATGAGGATTTGGACAGTACCATGTATGCTCTGTGTGTAACAGGAGGATTTGGACAGTATCATGCATAATCTGTGTGTAACATGAGGATTTGGCCAGTATCATGCATGCTCTGTGTGTAACATGTGGATTTGGCCAGTATCATGTATGCTCTGTGTGTAACATGAGGATTTGGCCAGTATCATGCATGCTCTGTGTGTAACATGAGGATTTGGCCAGTATCTTGCATGCTCTGTGTGTAACATGAGGATTTGGCCAGTATCATGCATGCTCTGTGTGTAACATGTGGATTTGGCCAGTATCATGCATGCTCTGTGTGTAACATGAGGATTTGGCCAGTATCATGCATGCTCTGTGTGTAACATGAGGATCTGGTCAGTATCATGCATGCTCTGTGTGTAACATGAGGATCTGGCCAGTATTATGCATGCTCTGTGTGTAACATGAGGATCTGGCCAGTATCATGCATGCTCTGTGTGTAACATGTGGATTTGGCCAGTATCATGCATGCTCTGTGTGTAACATGAGGATTTGGACAGTATCATGCATGCTCTGTGTGTAACATGAGGATTTGGACAGTATCATGCATGCTCTGTGTGTAACATGAGGATCTGGTCAGTATCATGCATGCTCTGTGTGTAACATGAGGATCTGGCCAGTATCATGCATGCTCTGTGTGTAACATGAGGATCTGGCCAGTATCATGCATGCTCTGTGTGTAACATGAGGATTTGGCCAGTATCATGCATGCTCTGTGTGTAACATGAGGATTTGGCCAGTATCATGTATGCTCTGTGTGTAACATGAGGATTTGGCCAGTATCATGCATGCTCTGTGTGTAACATGAGGATTTGACCAGTATCATGCATGCTCTGTGTGTAACATGAGGATTTGGACAGTATCATGCATGCTCTGTGTGTAACATGAGGATTTGGACAGTATCATGTATGCTCTGTGTGTAACATGAGGATTTGGACAGTATCATGCATGCTCTGTGTGTAACATGAGGATTTGGCCAGTATCATGCATGCTCTGTGTGTAACATGAGGATCTGGTCAGTATCATGCATGCTCTGTGTGTAACATGAGGATCTGGCCAGTATCATGCATGCTCTGTGTGTAACATGAGGATCTGGCCAGTATCATGCATGCTCTGTGTGTAACATGAGGATTTGGCCAGTATTATGCATGCTCTGTGTGTAACATGAGGATTTGGCCAGTATCATGCATGCTCTGTGTGTAACATGAGGATTTGGCCAGTATCATGCATGCTCTGTGTGTAACATGAGGATCTGGTCAGTATCATGCATGCTCTGTGTGTAACATGAGGATTTGGCCAGTATCATGCATGCTCTGTGTGTAACATGAGGATCTGGTCAGTATCATGCATGCTCTGTGTGTAACATGAGGATCTGGCCAGTATCATGCATGCTCTGTGTGTAACATGAGGATCTGGCCAGTATCATGCATGCTCTGTGTGTAACATGAGGATCTGGCCAGTATCATGCATGCTCTGTGTGTAACATGAGGATCTGGCCAGTATCATGCATGCTCTGTGTGTAACATGAGGATCTGGCCAGTATCATGCATGCTCTGTGTGTAACATGAGGATTTGGCCAGTATCATGCATGCTCTGTGTGTAACATGAGGATTTGGCCAGTATCATGCATGCTCTGTGTGTAACATGAGGATTTGGCCAGTATCAGGTATGCTCTGTGTGTAACATGAGGATTTGGACAGTATCATGTATGCTCTGTGTGTAACAGGACGATTTGGACAGTATCATGCATAATCTGTGTGTAACATGAGGATTTGGACAGTATCATGCATGTTCTGTGTGTAACAGGAGGATTTGGCCAGTATCATGCATGCTCTGTGTGTAACATGAGGATTTGGCCAGTATTATGCATGCTCTGTGTGTAACATGAGGATTTGGCCAGTATCAGGTATGCTCTGTGTGTAACATGAGGATTTGGCCAGTATTATGCATGCTCTGTGTGTAACATGAGGATTTGGCCAGTATCAGGTATGCTCTGTGTGTAACATGAGGATTTGGACAGTATCATGCATGTTCTGTGTGTAACAGGAGGATTTGACCAGTATCATGCATGCTCTGTGTGTAACATGAGGATTTGGACAGTATCATGCATGTTCTGTGTGTAACATGAGGATTTGGCCAGTATCATGCATGTTCTGTGTGTAACAGGAGGATCTGGCCAGTATCATGCATGCTCTGTGTGTAACATGAGGATTTGGCCAGTATCATGCATGCTCTGTGTGTAACATGAGGATTTGGCCAGTATCATGCATGCTCTGTGTGTAACATCAGGATTTGGCCAGTATCAGGTATGCTCTGTGTGTAACATGAGGATTTGGCCAGTATCATGCATGCTCTGTGTGTAACATGAGGATTTGGACAGTATCATGTATGCTCTGTGTGTAACAGGACGATTTGGACAGTATCATGCATAATCTGTGTGTAACATGAGGATTTGGACAGTATCATGCATGTTCTGTGTGTAACATGAGGATTTGGCCAGTATAATGCATGTTCTGTGTGTAACATGAGGATTTGGCCAGTATCATGCATGTTCTGTGTGTAACATGAGGATTTGGCCAGTATCATGCATGCTCTGTGTGTAACATGAGGATTTGGCCAGTATCATGCATGCTCTGTGTGTAACATGAGGATCTGGCCAGTATCATGCATGCTCTGTGTGTAACATGAGGATTTGGCCAGTATCAGGCATGCTCTGTGTGTAACATGAGGATCTGGCCAGTATTATGCATGCTCTGTGTGTAACATGAGGATCTGGCCAGTATCATGCATGCTCTGTGTGTAACATGTGGATTTGGCCAGTATCATGCATGCTCTGTGTGTAACATGAGGATTTGGACAGTATCATGCATGCTCTGTGTGTAACATGAGGATTTGGACAGTATCATGCATGCTCTGTGTGTAACATGAGGATCTGGTCAGTATCATGCATGCTCTGTGTGTAACATGAGGATCTGGCCAGTATCATGCATGCTCTGTGTGTAACATGAGGATCTGGCCAGTATCATGCATGCTCTGTGTGTAACATGAGGATCTGGCCAGTATCATGCATGCTCTGTGTGTAACATGAGGATTTGGCCAGTATCATGTATGCTCTGTGTGTAACATGAGGATTTGGACAGTATCATGCATGCTCTGTGTGTAACATGAGGATTTGGCCAGTATCATGCATGCTCTGTGTGTAACATGAGGATCTGGTCAGTATCATGCATGCTCTGTGTGTAACATGAGGATCTGGCCAGTATCATGCATGCTCTGTGTGTAACATGAGGATCTGGCCAGTATCATGCATGCTCTGTGTGTAACATGAGGATTTGGCCAGTATTATGCATGCTCTGTGTGTAACATGAGGATTTGGCCAGTATCATGCATGCTCTGTGTGTAACATGAGGATTTGGCCAGTATCATGCATGCTCTGTGTGTAACATGAGGATCTGGTCAGTATCATGCATGCTCTGTGTGTAACATGAGGATCTGGCCAGTATCATGCATGCTCTGTGTGTAACATGAGGATCTGGCCAGTATCACGCATGCTCTGTGTGTAACATGAGGATCTGGTCAGTATCATGCATGCTCTGTGTGTAACATGAGGATCTGGCCAGTATCATGCATGCTCTGTGTGTAACATGAGGATTTGGCCAGTATCATGCATGCTCTGTGTGTAACATGAGGATTTGGCCAGTATCATGCATGCTCTGTGTGTAACATGAGGATTTGGCCAGTATCATGCATGCTCTGTGTGTAACATGAGGATTTGGCCAGTATCATGCATGCTCTGTGTGTAACATGAGGATTTGGCCAGTATCATGCATGCTCTGTGTGTAACATGAGGATTTGGCCAGTATTATGCATGCTCTGTGTGTAACATGAGGATTTGGCCAGTATCATGCATGCTCTGTGTGTAACATGAGGATCTGGCCAGTATCATGCATGCTCTGTGTGTAACATGAGGATTTGGCCAGTATCATGCATGCTCTGTGTGTAACATGTGGATTTGGCCAGTATCATGCATGCTCTGTGTGTAACATGTGGATTTGGCCAGTATCATGCATGCTCTGTGTATAACATGAGGATTTGGCCGGTATCATGCATGCTCTTTGTGTAACATGTGGATTTGGCCAGTATCATGCATGCTCTGTGTATAACATGTGGATTTGGCCAGTATCATGCATGCTCTGTGTATAACATGTGGATTTGGCCAGTATCATGCATGCTCTGTGTGTAACATGAGGATTTGGCCAGTATCATGTATGCTCAGTGTGTAACATGAGGATCCGGCCAGTATCATGCATGCTTTGTGTGTAACATGAGGATTTGGCCAGTATCATGCATGGTCTGTGTGTAACATGAGGATTTGGCCAGTATCATGCATGCTCTGTGTATAACATGTGGATTTGGCCAGTATCATGCATGCTCTGTGTGTAACATGAGGATTTGGCCAGTATCATGTATGCTCAGTGTGTAACATGAGGATCCGGCCAGTATCATGCATGCTTTGTGTGTAACATGAGGATTTGGCCAGTATCATGCATGGTCTGTGTGTAACATGAGGATTTGGCCAGTATCATGCATGCTCTGTGTGTAACATGAGGATTTGGACAGTATCATGTATGCTCAGTGTGTAACAGGAGGATTTGGACAGTATCATGCATAATCTGTGTATAACATGTGGATTTGGCCAGTATCATGCATGCTCTGTGTGTAACATGAGGATCTGGCCAGTATCATGTATGCTCTGTGTGTAACATGAGGATTTGGCCAGTATCATGCATGCTCTGTGTGTAACATGAGGATCCGGCCAGTATCATGCATGGTTTGTGTGTAACATGAGGATTTGGCCAGTATAATGCATGCTCTGTGCGTAACATGTGAATTTGGCCAGTATCATGTATGCTCTGTGTGTAACATGATGATTTGGACAGTATCATGTATGCTCAGTGTGTAACAGGAGGATTTGGACAGTATCATGCATAATCTGTGTATAACATGTGGATCCGGCCAGTATCATGCATGCTCTGTGTGTAACATGAGGATTTGGCCAGTATCATGCATGCTCTGTGTGTAACATGAGGATTTGGCCAGTATCATGCATGCTCTGTGTGTAACATGAGGATTTGGCAAGTATCATGCATGCTCTGTGTGTAACATGTGGATTTGGCCAGTATCATGCATGCTCTGTGTGTAACATGAGGATTTGGACAGTATCATGTATGCTCAGTGTGTAACAGGAGGATTTGGACAGTATCATGCATAATCTGTGTATAACATGTGGATTTGGCCAGTATCATGCATGCTCTGTGTGTAACATGAGGATCTGGCCAGTATCATGTATGCTCTGTGTGTAACATGAGGATTTGGCCAGTATCATGCATGCTCTGTGTGTAACATGAGGATTTGGCCAGTATCATGCATGCTCTGTGTGTAACATGAGGATCCGGCCAGTATCATGCATGCTTTGTGTGTAACATGAGGATTTGGCCAGTATCATGCATGCTCTGTGTGTAACATGTGGATTTGGCCAGTATCATGTATGCTCTGTGTGTAACATGAGGATTTGGCCAGTATCATGCATGCTCTGTGTGTAACATGATGATTTGGACAGTATCATGTATGCTCAGTGTGTAACAGGAGGATTTGGACAGTATCATGCATGCTCTGTGTGTAACTTGAGGATTTGGCCAGTATCATGCATGCTCTGTGTGTAACATGAGGATTTGGCCAGTGTCATGCATGCTCTGTGTATAACATGAGGATTTGGCCAGTATAATGCATGCTGTGTGTGTAACAGGAGGATTTGGACAGTATCATGCATGCTCTGTGTGTAACTTGAGGATTTGGCCAGTATCAGGTATGCTCTGTGTGTAACATGAGGATTTGGCCAGTATCATGCATGCTCTTTGTGTAACATGTGGATTTGGCCAGTATCATGTATGTTCTGTGTGTAACATGTGGATTTGGCCAGTATCATGTATGCTCTGTGTGTAACATGTGGATTTGGCCAGTATCATGCATGCTCTGCGTGTAACATGAGGATGTGGCCAGTATCATGCATGCTCTGTGTGTAACATGTGGATCCGGCCAGTATCATGCATGCTCTGTGTGTAACATGAGGATTTGGCCAGTATCATGCATGCTCTGTGTGTAACATGAGGATTTGGCCAGTATCATGTATGCTCTGTGTCTAACATGAGGATTTGGCCAGTATCATGCATGCTCTGTGTGTAACATGAGGATTTGGCCAGTATCATGTATGCTCTGTGTGTAACATGAGGATTTGGCCAGTATCATGCATGCTCTGAGTGTAACATGAGGATTTGGCCAGTATCATGCATGCTCTCTGTGTAACATGAGAATCTGGCCAGTATCATGCATGCTCTGTGTGTAACATGTGGATTTGGCCAGTATCATGCATGCTCTGTGTGTAATATGAAAATCCGGCCAGTATCATGTATGCTCTGTGTCTAACATGAGGATATGGCCAGTATCATGCATTCTCTGAGTGTAACATGAGGATTTGGCCAGTATCATGCATGCTCTGTGTGTAACATGAGAATCTGGCCAGTATCATGCTGCATGCTCTGTGTGTAACATGAGGATTTGGCCAGTATCATGCATGCTCTGTGTGTAACATGAGGATCCGGCCAGTATCATGCATGCTCTGTGTGTAATATGAGAATCCGGCCAGTATCATGCATGCTTAGTGTGTAATATGAGGATTTGGCCAGTATCATGCATGCTTTATGTGTAACATGTGGATCTGGCCAGTATCTTGCATGCTCTGTGTGTAACATGAGGATTTGGCCAGTATCATGCATGCTCTGTGTGTAACATGAAGATTTGGCCACTATCATGCATGCTTTGTGTGTAACATGTGGATTTGGCCAGTATCATGCATGCTCTGTGTGTAACATGTGGATTTGGCCAGTATCATGCATGCTCTGTGTGTAATATGAGAATCCGGCTAGTATCTTGCATGCTTTGTGTGTAACATGAGGATCCGGCCAGTATCATGCATGCTCTGTGTGTAATATGAGAATCCGGCCAGTATCATGCATGCTTTGTGTGTAACATGAGGATCCGGCCAGTATCATGCATGCTCTGTGTGTAATATGAGAATCTGGCCAGTATCATGCATGCTTTGTGTGTAATATGAGGATTTGGACAGTATCATGCATGCTTTATGTGTAACATGAGGATCTGGCCAGTATCTTGCATGCTCTGTGTGTAACATGAGGATTTGGCCAGTATCATGCATGCTCTGTGTGAAACATGAGGATTTGGCCACTATCATGCATGCTCTGTGTGTAACATGTGGATTTGGCCGGTATCATGCATGCTCTGTGTGTAACAGGAGGATTTGGCCAGTATCTTGCATGCTCTGTGTGCAACATGAGGATCTGGCCAGTATCATGTATGCTCTGTGTTTAACATGAGCAACTGGCCAGTATCATGCATGCTCTGTGTGTAACATGTGGATCTGGCCACTATCATGCATGCTCTGTGTGTAACATGAGGATTTGGCCAGTATCATGCATGCTCTGTGTGTAACATGAAGATTTGGCCAGTATCATGCATGCTCTGTGTGTAACATGAGGATTTGGCCAGTATTATGCATGCTCTGTGTGTAACATGAGGATTTGGCCAGTATCATGCATGCTCTGTGTGTAACATGAGGATTTGGCCAGTATCTTGCATGCTCTGTGTGTAACATGAGGATCTGGCCAGTATAATGCATGCTCTGTGTGTAATATGAGGATTTGGCCCGTATCATGCATGCTCTGTGTGTAACATGAGAATCCGGCCAGTATCATGCATGCTCTGTGTGTAACATGAGGATTTAGCCCGTATCATGCATGCTCTGTGTGTAACATGAGAATCCGGCCAGTATCATGCATGCTCTGTGTGTAACATGAGAATTTAGCCCGTATCATGCATGCTCTGTGTGTAACATGAGAATCCGGCCAGTATCATGCATGCTCTGTGTGTAACATGAGGATTTAGCCCGTATCATGCATGCTCTGTGTGTAACATGAGAATCCGGCCAGTATCATGCATGCTCTGTGTGTAACATGAGGATTTAGCCCGTATCATGCATGCTCTGTGTGTAACATGAGAATCCGGCCAGTATCATGCATGCTCTGTGTGCAACATGAGGATCTGGCCAGTATCATGTATGCTCTGTGTGTAACATGAGGATTTGGCCAGTATCATGCATGCTCTGTGTGTAACAGGTGGATTTGGCCAGTATCATGCATGCTCTGTGTGTAACATGAGGATCTGGCCAGTATCTTGCATGCTCTGTGTGTAACATAAGGATTTGGCCAGTATCATGCATGCTCTGTGTGTAACATGTGGATTTGGCCAGTATCATGCATGCTCTGTGTGTAACATGTGGATTTGGCCAGTATCATGCATGCTCTGTGTGTAACATGAGGATCTGGCCAGTATCTTGCATGCTATGGGTGTAACATGAGGATTTGGTCAGTATCATGCATGCTCTGTGTGTAACATGTGGATTTGGCCAGTATCATGCATGCTCTGTGTGTAACATGTGGATTTGGCCAGTATCATGTATGCTCTGTGTGTAACATGTGGATTCGGCCAGTATCATGCATGCTCTGTGTGTAACATGTGGATTTGGCCAGTATCATGAATGCTCTGTGTGTAACATGAGGATTTGGCCAGTATCATGCATGCTCTGTGTGTAACATGAGGATTTGGCCAGTATAATGCATGCTCTGTGTGTAACATGTGGATCTGGCCAGTATCATGTATGCTCTGTGTGTAGCATGAGGATCTGGCCAGTATCATACATGCTCTGTGTGTAACATGAGGATTTGGCCAGTATAATGCATTCTCTGTGTGTAACATGAGGATTTGGCCAGTATCATGCATGCTCTGTGTGTATCATGTGGATTTGGCCAGTATCATGCATGCTCTGTGTGTAACATGTGGATTTGGCCAGTATCATGTATGCTCTGTGTGTAACATGTGGATTTGGCCAGTATCATGCATGCTCTGTGTGTAACATGTGGATTTGGCCAGTATCATGCATTCTCTGTGTGTAACATGAGGATTTGGCCAGTATCATGCATGCTCTGTGTGTATCATGTGGATTTGGCCAGTATCATGCATGCTCTGTGTGTAACATGTGGATTTGGCCAGTATCATGTATGCTCTGTGTGTAACATGTGGATTTGGCCAGTATCATGCATGCTCTGTGTGTAACATGTGGATTTGGCCAGTATCATGCATGCTCTGTGTGTAACATGTGGATCCGGCCAGTTTCATGCATGCTCTGTGTGTAACATGTTGATTTGGCTGGTATCATGCATGCTCTGTGTGTAACATGAGGATTTGGCCAGTATCATGTATGCTCTGTGTGTAACATGTGGATTTGGCCAGTATCATGCATGCTCTGTGTGTAACAAGTGGATTTGGCCAGTATCATGCATGCTCTGTGTGTAACATGAGGATCTGGCCAGTATCATGCATGCTCTGTGTGTAACATGAGGATTTGGCCAGTATCATGCATGCTCTATGTGTAACATGAGGATTTGGACAGTATCATGCATGCTCTGTGTGTAACGTGTGGATTTGGCCAGTATCATGTATGCTCTGTGTGTAACATGAGAATTTGGCCAGTATCATGTATGCTCTGTGTGTAACATGTGGATTTGGCCAGTATCATGTATGCTCTGTGTGTAACATGTGGATTTGGCCAGTATCATGCATGCTCTGTGTGTAACATGTGGATTTGACCAGTATCATGTATGCTCTGTGTGTAACATGTGGATTTGGCCAGTATCATGTTTGTTCTGTGTGTAACATGAGAATTTGGCCAGTATCATGCATGCTCTGTGTGTAACATGTGGATTTGGCCAGTATTATGTATGCTCTGTGTGTAACATGTGGATCTGGCCAGTATCATGTATGCTCTGTGTGTAACATGTGGATCTGGCCAGTATGATGCATGCTCTGTGTGTAGCATGAGGATTTGGCCAGTATAATGCATTCTCTGTGTGTAACATGAGGATTTGGCCAGTATCATGCATGCTCTGTGTGTAACATGTGGATTTGGCCAGTATCTTGCATGCTCTGTGTGTAACATGTGGATTTGGCCAGTATCATGTATGCTCTATGTGTAACATGAGGATCTGGCCAGTATTATGCATGCTCTGTGTGTAACATGAGGATCAGGCCAGTATCATGCATGCTCTGTGTGTAACATGTGGATTTGGCCAGTATCATGCATGCTCTGTGTGTAACAGGAGGATCAGGCCAGTATCATGCATGCTCTGTGTGTAACATGTGGATTTGGCCAGTATCATGCATGCTCTCTGTGTAACATGAGGATCAGGCCAGTATCATGCATGCTCTGTGTGTAACATGTGGATTTGGCCAGTATCTTGCATGCTCTGTGTGTAACATGTGGATTTGGCCAGTATCATGTATGCTCTATGTGTAACATGAGGATCTGGCCAGTATTATGCATGCTCTGTGTGTAACATGAGGATCAGGCCAGTATCATGCATGCTCTGTGTGTAACATGTGGATTTGGCCAGTATCATGCATGCTCTGTGTGTAACATGAGGATCAGGCCAGTATCATGCATGCTCTGTGTGTAACATGTGGATTTGGCCAGTATCATGCATGCTCTCTGTGTAACATGAGGATTTGGCCAGTATCATGCATGCTCTGTGTGTAACATGTGGATTTGGCCAGTATCTTGCATGCTCTGTGTGTAACATGTGGATCCGGCCAGTTTCATGCATGCTCTGTGTGTAACATATTGATTTGGCCGGTATCATGCATGCTCTGTGTGTAATATGTGGATTTGGCCAGTATCTTGCATGCTCTGTGTGTAACATGTGGATCCGGCCAGTATCATGTATGCTCTATGTGTAACATGAGGATTTGGCCAGTATCATGCATGCTCTATGTGTAACATGAGGATTTGGCCAGTATCATGCATGCTCTGTGTGTAACGTGTGGATTTGGCCACTATCATGCATGCTCTGTGTGTAAGATGTGAATCCGGCCAGTATCATGCATGCTCTATGTGTAACATGAGGATTTGGCCAGTATCATGCATGCTCTATGTGTAACATGAGGATTTGGCCAGTATCATGCATGCTCTCTGTGTAACATGAGGATTTGGCCAGTATCATGCATGCTCTATGTGTAACATGAGGATTTGGCCAGTATCATGCATGCTCTGTGTGTAACATGAGGATTTGGCCAGTATCATGCATGCTCTGTGTGTAACATGTGGATCTGGCCAGTATCATGTATGCTCTGTGTGTAAGATGTGAATCCGGCCAGTATCATGCATGCTCTGTGTGTAACATGAGAATCCGGCCAGTATCATGCATGCTCTGTGTGTAACATGAGGATTTGACCAGTATCATGCATGCTCTATGTGTAACATGAGGATTTGGCCAGTATCATGCATGCTCTATGTGTAACATGAGGATTTGGCCAGTATCATGCATGCTCTGTGTGTAACGTGTGGATTTGGCCAGTATCATGCATGCTCTGTGTGTAACATGTGGATTTGACCAGTATCATGTATGCTCTGTGTGTAACATGTGGATTTGGCCAGTATCGTGTTTGCTCTGTGTGTAACATGAGGATTTGGCCAGTATCATGTATGCTCTGTGTGTAACATGAGGATTCGGCCAGTATCATGCATGCTCTGTGTGTAACATGAGAATCCGGCCAGTATCATGCATGCTCTATGTGTAACATGAGGATTTGGCCAGTATCATGCATGCTCTGTGTGTAACGTGTGGATTTGGCCAGTATCATGCATGCTCTGTGTTTAACATGTGGATTTGACCAGTATCATGCATGCTCTGTGTGTAACATGTGGATTTGGCCAGTATCGTGTTTGCTCTGTGTGTAACATGAGGATTTGGCCAGTATCATGTATGCTCTGTGTGTAACATGTGGATTTGGCCAGTATCATGTATGCTTTGTGTGTAACATGTGGATTTGGCCAGTATCATGTATGCTCTGTGTGTAACATGTGGATTTGGCCAGTATCATGTATGCTTTGTGTGTAACATGAGGATTTGGCCAGTATAATGCATGCTCTGTGTGTAACATGTGGATTTGGCCAGTATCGTGTTTGCTCTGTGTGTAACATGAGGATTTGGCCAGTATCATGTATGCTCTGTGTGTAACATGAGGATTTGGCCAGTATCATGTATGCTCTGTGTGTAACATGTGGATTTGGCCAGTATCATGTATGCTCTGTGTGTAACATGTGGATTTGGCCAGTATCATGTATGCTTTGTGTGTAACATGAGGATTTGGCCAGTATAATGCATGCTCTGTGTGTAACATGTGGATCTGGCCAGTATAATGCATGCTATGTGTGTAACATGTGGATTTGGCCAGTATCATGCATGCTCTGTGTGTAGTATGAGGATTTGGCCAGTATCTTGCATGTTCTGTGTGTAACATGAGGACTTGGCCAGTATCATGCATGCTCTGTGTGTAACATGTGGATCTGGCCATTATCATGCATGCTCTGTGTGTAACATGAGGATTTGGCCAGTATCATGCATGCTCTGTGTGTAGCATGAGGATTTGGCCAGTATCATGCATGCTCTGTGTGTAACATGTGGATTTGGCCAGTATCATGCATGCTCTGTGTGTAACATGAGGATTTGGCCAGTATTATGCATGCTCTGTGTGTAACATGTGGATCTGGCCAGTATCATGCATGCTCTGTGTGTAGCATGAGGATTTGGCCAGTATCATGTATGCTCTGTGTGTAACATGTGGATTTGGCCAGTATCATGCATGCTCTGTGTGTAACATGAGGATTTGGCCAGTATCATGCATGCTCTGTGTGTAACATGAGGATTTGGCCAGTATCATGTATGCTCTGTGTGTAACATGTGGATTTGGCCAGTATCATGCATGCTCTGTGTGTAACATGTGGATTTGGCCAGTATCATGCATGCTCTGTGTGTAACATGTGGAGTTGGCCAGTATCATGCATGCTCTGTGTGTAACATGAGGATTTAGCGAGTATCATGCATGCTCTGTGTGTAACATGAGGATTTGGCCAGTATCTTGCATGCTGTATGTGTAACATGAGGATTTGGCCAGTATCATGCATGCTCTGTGTGTAACATGAGAATCCGGCCAGTATCATGCATGCTCTGTGTGTAACATGAGGATTTGGCCAGTATAATGCATGCTCTGTGTGTAACATGAGAATCCGGCCAGTATCATGCATGCTCTGTGTGTAACATGAGGATTTGGCCAGTATCTTGCAAGCTCTGTGTGTAACATGAGGATTTGGCCAGTATCATGTATGCTCTGTGTGTAACAGGAGGATTTGGACAGTATCATGCATGCTCTGTGTAACATGTGGATTTGGCCAGTATCATGCATGCTCTGTGTGTAACATGAGGATTTGGCCAGTATCATGTATGCTCTGTGTGTAACAGGAGGATTTGGACAGTATCATGCATGCTCTGTGTGTAACATGAGGATTTGGCCAGTATCATGTATGCTCTGTGTGTAATATGATGATTTGGACAGTATCATGCATGCTCTGTGTGTAACATGAGGATTTGACCAGTATCTTGCATGCTCTGTGTGTAACAGGAGGATTTGGACAGTATCATGCATGCTCTGTGTGTAACATGAGGATTTGGCCAGTATCATGTATGCTCTGTGTGTAACATGAGGATTTGGCCAGTATCATGCATGCTCTGTGTGTAACATGAGGATTTGGCCAGTATCATGCATGCTCTGTGTGTAACATGTGGATTTGGCCAGTATCATGCATGCTCTGTGTGTAACATGAGGATTTGGCCAGTATCATGTATGCTCTGTGTGTAACATGAGGATTTGGCCAGTATCATACATGCTCTGTGTGTAACATGAGGATTTGGACAGTATCATGCATGTTCTGTGTGTAACAGGAGGATTTGGCCAGTATCATGCATGCTGTGTGTGTAACATGAGGATCTGGCCAGTATCATGCATGCTCTGTGTGTAACATGAGGATTTGGCCAGTATCATACATGCTCTGTGTGTAACATGAGGATTTGGCCAGTATCATGCATGCTCTGTGTGTAACATGAGGATTTGGCCAGTATCATACATGCTCTGTGTGTAACATGAGGATTTGGACAGTATCATGCATGTTCTGTGTGTAACAGGAGGATTTGGCCAGTATCATGCATGCTGTGTGTGTAACATGAGGATCTGGCCAGTATCATGCATGCTCTGTGTGTAACATGAGGATTTGGCCAGTATCATGCATGCTCTGTGTGTAACATGAGGATTTGGCCAGTATCATGCATGCTCTGTGTGTAACATGAGGATTTGGTCAGTATCATGCATGCTCTGTGTGTAACATGAGAATCCGGCCAGTATCATGCATGCTCTGTGTGTAACATGAGGATTTGGCCAGTATCTTGCATGCTCTGTGTGTAACATGAGGATTTGGCCAGTATCATGCATGCTCTGTGTGTAACATGAGGATTTGGCCAGTATCATGCATGCTCTGTGTGTAACATGAGGATTTGGCCAGTATCTTGCATGCTCTTTGTGTAACATGAGGATTTGGCCAGTATCATGCATGCTCTTTGTGTAACATGAGGATTTGGCCAGTATCATGCAAGCTCTGTGTGTAAAATGAGGATTTGGCCAGTATTATGTATGCTCTGTGTGTAACATGAGGATTTGGCCAGTATCATGCATGCTCTGTGTGTAACATGAGGATTTGGCCAGTATCATGCATGATCTGTGTGTAACATGAAGATTTGGCCAGTATCATGCATGCTCTGTGTGTAACATGAGGATTTGGACAGTATCATGCATGACCTGTGTGTAACATGAGGATTTGGACAGTATCTTGCATGATCTGTGTGTAACATGAGGATTTGGACAGTATCATGTATGCTCTGTGTGTAACAGGACGATTTGGACAGTATCATGCATGCTCTTTGTGTAGCATGAGGATTCGGCCAGTATCATGCATGCTCTGTGGGTAACATGAGGATTTGGCCAGTATCATGCATGCTCTGTGTGTAACATGAGGATTTGGACAGTACCATGTATGCTCTGTGTGTAACAGGAGGATTTGGACAGTATCATGCATAATCTGTGTGTAACATGAGGATTTGGCCAGTATCATGCATGCTCTGTGTGTAACATGTGGATTTGGCCAGTATCATGTATGCTCTGTGTGTAACATGAGGATTTGGCCAGTATCATGCATGCTCTGTGTGTAACATGAGGATTTGGCCAGTATCATGCATGCTCTGTGTGTAACATGTGGATTTGGCCAGTATCATGCATGCTCTGTGTGTAACATGAGGATTTGGCCAGTATCATGCATGCTCTGTGTGTAACATGAGGATCTGGTCAGTATCATGCATGCTCTGTGTGTAACATGAGGATCTGGCCAGTATTATGCATGCTCTGTGTGTAACATGAGGATCTGGCCAGTATCATGCATGCTCTGTGTGTAACATGTGGATTTGGCCAGTATCATGCATGCTCTGTGTGTAACATGAGGATTTGGACAGTATCATGCATGCTCTGTGTGTAACATGAGGATTTGGCCAGTATCATGCATGCTCTGTGTGTGACATGAGGATCTGGCCAGTATCATGCATGCTCTGTGTGTAACATGAGGATTTGGCCAGTATCATGCATGCTCTGTGTGTAACATGTGGATTTGGCCAGTATCACGCATGCTCTATGTGTAACATGAGGATTTGGCCAGTATCATGCATGCTCTGTGTGTAACATGTGGATTTGGCCAGTATCATGCATGATCTGTGTGTAACATGAGGATTTGGCCAGTATCATGTATGCTCTGTGTGTAACATGAGGATTTGGCCAGTATCATGCATGCTCTGTGTGTAACATGTGGATTTGGCCAGTATCATGCATGATCTGTGTGTAACATGAGGATTTGGCCAGTATCATGTATGCTCTGTGTGTAACATGAGGATTTGGCCCGTATCATGCATGCTCTGTGTGTAACATGAGGATTTGGACAGTATCATGCATGCTCTGTGTGTAACATGAGGATTTGGCCAGTATCATGCATGCTCTGTGTGTAACATGTGGATTTGGCCAGTATCACGCATGCTCTATGTGTAACATGAGGATTTGGACAGTATCATGTATGCTCTGTGTGTAACATGAGGATCTGGCCAGTATCATGCATGCTCTGTGTGTAACATGAGGATTTGGCCAGTATCATGCATGCTCTGTGTGTAACAGGAGGATTTGGACAGTATCATGCATGCTCTGTGTGTAACATGAGGATTTGGCCAGTATCATGTATGCTCTGTGTGTAATATGATGATTTGGACAGTATCATGCATGCTCTGTGTGTAACATGAGGATTTGGCCAGTATCTTGCATGCTCTGTGTGTAACAGGAGGATTTGGACAGTATCATGCATGCTCTGTGTGTAACATGAGGATTTGGCCAGTATCATGTATGCTCTGTGTGTAATATGTGGATTTGGCCAGTATCATGCATGCTCTGTGTGTAACATGTGGATTTGGCCAGTATCATGCATGCTCTGTGTGTAACATGAGGATTTGGCCAGTATCTTGCATGCTCTGTGTGTAACAGGAGGATTTGGACATTATCATGCATGCTCTGTGTGTAACATGTGGATTTGGCCAGTATCATGCATGCTCTGTGTGTAACATGAGGATTTGGCCAGTATCTTGCATGCTCTGTGTGTAACAGGAGGATTTGGACAGTATCATGCATGCTCTGTGTGTAACATGAGGATTTGGCCAGTATCATGTATGCTCTGTGTGTAATATGATGATTTGGACAGTATCATGCATGCTCTGTGTGTAACATGAGGATTTGGCCAGTATCATGCATGCTCTGTGTGTAACATGAGGATTTGGACAGTATCATGCATGCTCTGTGTGTAACATGAGGATTTGGCCAGTATCATGCATGCTCTGTGTGTAACATGAGGATTTGGCCAGTATCATGCATGCTCTGTGTGTAACATGAGGATTTGGACAGTATCATGCATGCTCTGTGTGTAACATGAGGATTTGGCCAGTATCATGCATGCTCTGTGTGTAACATGTGGATTTGGCCAGTATCACGCATGCTCTATGTGTAACATGAGGATTTGGACAGTATCATGTATGCTCTGTGTGTAACATGAGGATTTGGCCAGTATCATGCATGCTCTGTGTGTAACATGAGGATTTGGCCAGTATCTTGCATGCTCTGTGTGTAACAGGAGGATTTGGACAGTATCATGCATGCTCTGTGTGTAACATGAGGATTTGGCCAGTATCATGTATGCTCTGTGTGTAATATGATGATTTGGACAGTATCATGCATGCTCTGTGTGTAACATGAGGATTTGGCCAGTATCTTGCATGCTCTGTGTGTAACAGGAGGATTTGGACAGTATCATGCATGCTCTGTGTAACATGTGGATTTGGCCAGTATCATGCATGCTCTGTGTGTAACATGAGGATTTGGCCAGTATCTTGCATGCTCTGTGTGTAACAGGAGGATTTGGACAGTATCATGCATGCTCTGTGTGTAACATGAGGATTTGGCCAGTATCATGTATGCTCTGTGTGTAATATGATGATTTGGACAGTATCATGCATGCTCTGTGTGTAACATGAGGATTTGACCAGTATCTTGCATGCTCTGTGTGTAACAGGAGGATTTGGCCAGTATCATGCATGCTCTGTGTGTAACATGAGGATTTGGCCAGTATCATGTATGCTCTGTGTGTAACATGAGGATTTGGCCAGTATCATGTATGCTCTGTGTGTAACATGAGGATTTGGCCAGTATCATGCATGCTCTGTGTGTAACATGAGGATTTGGCCAGTATCATGCATGCTCTGTGTGTAACATGTGGATTTGGCCAGTATCATGCATGCTCTGTGTGTAACATGAGGATTTGGCCAGTATCATGCATGCTCTGTGTGTAACATGAGGATTTGGCCAGTATCATACATGCTCTGTGTGTAACATGAGGATTTGGACAGTATCATGCATGTTCTGTGTGTAACAGGAGGATTTGGCCAGTATCATGCATGCTGTGTGTGTAACATGAGGATCTGGCCAGTATCATGCATGCTCTGTGTGTAACATGAGGATTTGGCCAGTATCATACATGCTCTGTGTGTAACATGAGGATTTGGCCAGTATCATGCATGCTCTGTGTGTAACATGAGGATTTGGCCAGTATCATACATGCTCTGTGTGTAACATGAGGATTTGGACAGTATCATGCATGTTCTGTGTGTAACAGGAGGATTTGGCCAGTATCATGCATGCTGTGTGTGTAACATGAGGATCTGGCCAGTATCATGCATGCTCTGTGTGTAACATGAGGATTTGGCCAGTATCATGCATGCTCTGTGTGTAACATGAGGATTTGGCCAGTATCATGCATGCTCTGTGTGTAACATGAGGATTTGGTCAGTATCATGCATGCTCTGTGTGTAACATGAGAATCCGGCCAGTATCATGCATGCTCTGTGTGTAACATGAGGATTTGGCCAGTATCTTGCATGCTCTGTGTGTAACATGAGGATTTGGCCAGTATCATGCATGCTCTGTGTGTAACATGAGGATTTGGCCAGTATCATGCATGCTCTGTGTGTAACATGAGGATTTGGCCAGTATCTTGCATGCTCTTTGTGTAACATGAGGATTTGGCCAGTATCATGCAAGCTCTGTGTGTAAAATGAGGATTTGGCCAGTATTATGTATGCTCTGTGTGTAACATGAGGATTTGGCCAGTATCATGCATGCTCTGTGTGTAACATGAGGATTTGGCCAGTATCATGCATGATCTGTGTGTAACATGAAGATTTGGCCAGTATCATGCATGCTCTGTGTGTAACATGAGGATTTGGACAGTATCATGCATGACCTGTGTGTAACATGAGGATTTGGAGAGTATCTTGCATGATCTGTGTGTAACATGAGGATTTGGACAGTATCATGTATGCTCTGTGTGTAACAGGACGATTTGGACAGTATCATGCATGCTCTTTGTGTAGCATGAGGATTCGGCCAGTATCATGCATGCTCTGTGGGTAACATGAGGATTTGGCCAGTATCATGCATGCTCTGTGTGTAACATGAGGATTTGGACAGTACCATGTATGCTCTGTGTGTAACAGGAGGATTTGGACAGTATCATGCATAATCTGTGTGTAACATGAGGATTTGGCCAGTATCATGCATGCTCTGTGTGTAACATGTGGATTTGGCCAGTATCATGTATGCTCTGTGTGTAACATGAGGATTTGGCCAGTATCATGCATGCTCTGTGTGTAACATGAGGATTTGGCCAGTATCTTGCATGCTCTGTGTGTAACATGAGGATTTGGCCAGTATCATGCATGCTCTGTGTGTAACATGTGGATTTGGCCAGTATCATGCATGCTCTGTGTGTAACATGAGGATCTGGCCAGTATCATGCATGCTCTGTGTGTAACATGAGGATCTGGCCAGTATCATGCATGCTCTGTGTGTAACATGTGGATTTGGCCAGTATCATGCATGCTCTGTGTGTAACATGAGGATTTGGACAGTATCATGCATGCTCTGTGTGTAACATGAGGATTTGGCCAGTATCATGCATGCTCTGTGTGTGACATGAGGATCTGGCCAGTATCATGCATGCTCTGTGTGTAACATGAGGATCTGGACAGTATCATGCATGCTCTGTGTGTAACATGAGGATCTGGCCAGTATCATGCATGCTCTGTGTGTAACATGAGGATTTGGCCAGTATCATGTATGCTCTGTGTGTAACATGAGGATTTGGACAGTATCACGCATGCTCTGTGTGTAACATGAGGATTTGGCCAGTATCACGCATGCTCTATGTGTAACATGAGGATTTGGCCAGTATCATGCATGCTCTGTGTGTAACATGTGGATTTGGCCAGTATCATGCATGATCTGTGTGTAACATGAGGATTTGGCCAGTATCATGTATGCTCTGTGTGTAACATGAGGATTTGGCCAGTATCATGCATGGTCTGTGTGTAACATGAGGATTTGGCCAGTATCATGCATGATCTGTGTGTAACATGAGGATTTGGCCAGTATCATGTATGCTCTGTGTGTAACATGTGGATTTGGCCAGTATCATGCATGCTCTGTGTGTAACATGAGGATTTGGCCAGTATCATGCATGCTCTGTGTGTAACAGGAGGATTTGGCCAGTATCATACATGCTCTGTGTGTAACATGAGGATTTGGACAGTATCATGCATGCTCTGTGTGTAACATGTGGATTTGGCCAGTATCATGCATGTTCTGTGTGTAACAGGAGGATTTGGCCAGTATCATGCATGCTGTGTGTGTAACATGAGGATCTGGCCAGTATCATGCATGCTCTGTGTGTAACATGAGGATTTGGCCAGTATCATGCATGCTCTGTGTGTAACATGAGGATTTGGCCAGTATCATGCATGCTCTGTGTGTAACATGAGGATTTGGTCAGTATCATGCATGCTCTGTGTGTAACATGAGAATCCGGCCAGTATCATGCATGCTCTGTGTGTAACATGAGGATTTGGCCAGTATCATGCATGCTCTGTGTGTAACATGAGGATTTGGCCAGTATCATGCATGCTCTGTGTGTAACATGAGGATTTGGCCAGTATCATGTATGCTCTGTGTGTAACATGAGGATTTGGCCAGTATCATGCATGCTCTGTGTGTAACATGAGGATTTGGCCAGTATCATGTATGCTCTGTGTGTAACATGAGGATTTGGTCAGTATCATGCATGCTCTGTGTGTAACATGAGGATTTGGCCAGTATCATGCATGCTCTGTGTGTAACATGAGGATTTGGCCAGTATCATGCATGCTCTGTGTGTAACAGGAGGATTTGGCCAGTATCATACATGCTCTGTGTGTAACATGAGGATTTGGCCAGTATCATGCATGCTCTGTGTGTAACAGGAGGATTTGGCCAGTATCATACATGCTCTGTGTGTAACATGTGGATTTGGCCAGTATCATGCATGTTCTGTGTGTAACAGGAGGATTTGGCCAGTATCATGCATGCTGTGTGTGTAACATGAGGATCTGGCCAGTATCATGCATGCTCTGTGTGTAACATGAGGATTTGGTCAGTATCATGCATGCTCTGTGTGTAACATGAGAATCCGGCCAGTATCATGCATGCTCTGTGTGTAACATGAGGATTTGGCCAGTATCATGCATGCTCTGTGTGTAACATGAGGATTTGGCCAGTATCATGTATGCTCTGTGTGTAACATGAGGATTTGGCCAGTATCATGTATGCTCTGTGTGTAACATGAGGATTTGGCCAGTATCATGCATGCTCTGTGTGTAACATGAGGATCTGGCCAGTATCATGCATGCTCTGTGTGTAACATGAGGATTTGGCCAGTATCATGCATGCTCTGTGTGTAACATGTGGATTTGGCCAGTATCATGCATGCTCTGTGTGTAACATGAGGATCTGGCCAGTATCATGCATGCTCTGTGTGTAACATGAGGATTTGGCCAGTATCATGCATGCTCTGTGTGTAACATGAGGATTTGGCCAGTATCTTGCATGCTCTTTGTGTAACATGAGGATTTGGCCAGTATCATGCAAGCTCTGTGTGTAAAATGAGGATTTGGCCAGTATTATGTATGCTCTGTGTGTAACATGAGGATTTGGCCAGTATCATGAATGCTCTGTGTGTAACATGAGGATTTGGCCAGTATCATGCATGATCTGTGTGTAACATGAAGATTTGGCCAGTATCATGCATGCTCTGTGTGTAACATGAGGATTTGGACAGTATCATGCATGACCTGTGTGTAACATGAGGATTTGGACAGTATCTTGCATGATCTGTGTGTAACATGAGGATTTGGACAGTATCATGCATGCTCTGTGTGTAACAGGACGATTTGGACAGTATCATGCATGGTCTTTGTGTAACATGAGGATTTGGCCAGTATCATGCATGCTCTGTGGGTAACATGAGGATTTGGCCAGTATCATGCATGCTCTGTGTGTAACATGAGGATTTGGACAGTACCATGTATGCTCTGTGTGTAACAGGAGGATTTGGACAGTATCATGCATAATCTGTGTGTAACATGAGGATTTGGCCAGTATCATGCATGCTCTGTGTGTAACATGTGGATTTGGCCAGTATCATGTATGCTCTGTGTGTAACATGAGGATTTGGCCAGTATCATGCATGCTCTGTGTGTAACATGAGGATTTGGCCAGTATCTTGCATGCTCTGTGTGTAACATGAGGATTTGGCCAGTATCATGCATGCTCTGTGTGTAACATGTGGATTTGGCCAGTATCATGCATGCTCTGTGTGTAACATGAGGATTTGGCCAGTATCATGCATGCTCTGTGTGTAACATGAGGATCTGGTCAGTATCATGCATGCTCTGTGTGTAACATGAGGATCTGGCCAGTATTATGCATGCTCTGTGTGTAACATGAGGATCTGGCCAGTATCATGCATGCTCTGTGTGTAACATGTGGATTTGGCCAGTATCATGCATGCTCTGTGTGTAACATGAGGATTTGGACAGTATCATGCATGCTCTGTGTGTAACATGAGGATTTGGACAGTATCATGCATGCTCTGTGTGTAACATGAGGATCTGGTCAGTATCATGCATGCTCTGTGTGTAACATGAGGATCTGGCCAGTATCATGCATGCTCTGTGTGTAACATGAGGATCTGGCCAGTATCATGCATGCTCTGTGTGTAACATGAGGATTTGGCCAGTATCATGCATGCTCTGTGTGTAACATGAGGATTTGGCCAGTATCATGTATGCTCTGTGTGTAACATGAGGATTTGGCCAGTATCATGCATGCTCTGTGTGTAACATGAGGATTTGACCAGTATCATGCATGCTCTGTGTGTAACATGAGGATTTGGACAGTATCATGCATGCTCTGTGTGTAACATGAGGATTTGGCCAGTATCATGTATGCTCTGTGTGTAACATGAGGATTTGGACAGTATCATGCATGCTCTGTGTGTAACATGAGGATTTGGCCAGTATCATGCATGCTCTGTGTGTAACATGAGGATCTGGTCAGTATCATGCATGCTCTGTGTGTAACATGAGGATCTGGCCAGTATCATGCATGCTCTGTGTGTAACATGAGGATCTGGCCAGTATCATGCATGCTCTGTGTGTAACATGAGGATTTGGCCAGTATTATGCATGCTCTGTGTGTAACATGAGGATTTGGCCAGTATCATGCATGCTCTGTGTGTAACATGAGGATTTGGCCAGTATCATGCATGCTCTGTGTGTAACATGAGGATCTGGTCAGTATCATGCATGCTCTGTGTGTAACATGAGGATTTGGCCAGTATCATGCATGCTCTGTGTGTAACATGAGGATCTGGTCAGTATCATGCATGCTCTGTGTGTAACATGAGGATCTGGCCAGTATCATGCATGCTCTGTGTGTAACATGAGGATCTGGCCAGTATCATGCATGCTCTGTGTGTAACATGAGGATCTGGCCAGTATCATGCATGCTCTGTGTGTAACATGAGGATCTGGCCAGTATCATGCATGCTCTGTGTGTAACATGAGGATTTGGCCAGTATCATGCATGCTCTGTGTGTAACATGAGGATTTGGCCAGTATCATGCATGCTCTGTGTGTAACATGAGGATTTGGCCAGTATCATGCATGCTCTGTGTGTAACATGAGGATTTGGCCAGTATCAGGTATGCT